>NC_140560.1:35785230-36385230 GCF_057381845.1 Rhamphochromis longiceps | reverse complement strand
TGTCCATTCGTCCATCCATCCATTCATCCATCCATCCATCCATTCGTCCATCCATCCATCCATCCATCCATCCATCCATCCATTCGTCCATCCATCCATCCATCCATCCATCCATCTGTCCATTCGTCCATCCATCCATTCATCCATCCATCCATCCATCCATCCATTCGTCCATCCATCCATCCATCCATCCATCCATCCATCCATCCATCCATCCATCCATTCGTCCATCCATCCATCCATCCATCCATCCATCCATCCATTCAATTCAATTCAATTTTATTTATATAGCGCCAAATCACAACAACAGTCGCCTCAAGGCGCTTCATAGATACAGAGAAAAACCCAACAATCATATGACCCCCTATGAGCAAGCACTTTGGCGACAGTGGGAAGGAAAAACTCCCTTTTAACAGGAAGAAACCTCCGGCAGAACCAGGCTCAGGGAGGGGCGGCCATCTGCTGCGACCGGTTGGGGTGAGAGAAGGAAGACAGGATAAAAGACATGCTGTGGAAGAGAGACAGAGGTTAATAACAGATATGATTCAATGCAGAGAGGTCTGTTAACACATAGTGAGTGAGAAAGGTGACTGGAAAGGAAAAACTCAATGCATCATGGGAATCCCCCGGCAGCCTACGTCTATTGCAGCATAACTAAGGGAGGATTCAGGATCACCTGGTCCAGCCCTAACTATATGCTTTAGCAAAAAGGAAAGTTTTAAGCCTAATCTTGAAAGTAGAGATAGTTTCTGTCTCCCGAATCCAAACTGGAAGCTGGTTCCACAGAAGAGGGGCCTGAAAACTGAAGGCTCTGCCTCCCATTCTACTTTTAAATACTCTAGGAACAACAAGTAGGCCTGCAGAGCGAGAGCGAAGTGCTCTAATAGGGTGATATGGTACTACAAGGTCATTAAGATAAGATGGGGCCTGATTATTTAAGACCTTGTATGTGAGGAGCAGGATTTTGAATTCTGGATTTAACAGGAAGCCAATGAAGGGAAGCCAAAACAGGAGAAATCTGCTCTCTGTTTCTAGTCCCTGTCAGGACTCTTGCTGCAGCATTTTGGATCAGCTGAAGGCTTTTCAGTGAGTTTTTTGGACATCCTGATAATAATGAATTACAGTCGTCCAGCCTGGAAGTAATAAATGCATGAAGTAGTTTTTCAGCTTCACTCTGAGACAGGATATTTCTAATTTTAGAGATGTTGCGCAAATGGAAGAAAGCAGTCTTACATATTTGTTTAATATGTGCTTTGAAGGACATGTCCTGGTCAAAAATGACTCCAAGGTTCCTCACAGTGTTACTGGAGGCCAAGGTAATGCCATCCAGAGTAAGAATCTGGTTAGATACCATATTTCTAAGCTTTTCAGGGCCGAGTACAATAACCTCAGTTTTATCTGAATTAAGAAGCAGAAAGTTAGCGGCCATCCAGGTCTTTATGTCTTTAAGACATTCCTGCAGTTTAACTAATTGGTGTGTGTTATCTGGCTCCATGGACAGATAGAGCTGGGTGTCATCTGCATAGCAGTGAAAATGTATGCTATGTCTTCTAATGATGCTGCCTAAGGGAAGCATGTATAATGTAAACAGAATTGGTCCTAGCACTGAACCCTGTGGAACTCCATAATTAACCTCAGTGTGTGAAGAGGACTCTCCATTTACATGCACAAACTGGAGTCTATTAGATAGATATGATACAAACCACTGCAGTGCAGTACCTGTAATACCTACAGCATGTTCTAATCGCTCTAATAGGATATTATGGTCGACAGTATCGAATGCTGCACTAAGGTCTAGCAGGACAAGCACAGAGATGAGTCCACTGTCAGAGGCCATAAGAAGATCATTTGTAACCTTCACTAAAGCTGTTTCTGTGCTGTGATGAGCTCTGAAACCTGACTGAAACTCTTCAAATAAACCTCTGCAGATGATCTGTTAGCTGTTTGACAACTACTCTTTCAAGGATGTTTGATATAAAGGAAGGTTGGAGATTGGCCTATAATTAGCTAAGACTGCTGGGTCTAGAGATGCTTTTTGAGTAAAGGTTTAACTACAGCCAGCTTGAAGGCCTGTGGTACATAGCCGATTATTAGAGATAGGTTGATCATATTTAAGATCGAAGAATTAATTAATGGCAGGACTTCTTTGAGCAGTTTTGTAGGAATGGGGTCTAAAAGACACGTTGATGGTTTGGAGGAAGTAATTATTGAAGTTAACTCAGAAAGATCAATTGGAGAAAAAGAGTCTAACTTAACATCAATGGTACTAAGAGTAGCTGTAGATAATATTACATCTGTGGGATGATTACTGGTAATTTTTTCTCTAATGATAAAAATTTTATTTGTGAAGAAGTTCATGAAGTCATTACTAGTTAACGTTAAAGGGATGGTTGGCTCAACAGAGCTCTGACTGTTTGTCAGCCTGGCTACAGTGCTGAAGAGAAACCTGGGGTTGTTCTTATTTTCTTCAATCAGTGATGAATAGTAAGATGTTCTGGCTTTGCGGAGGGCTTTCTTATAAAGCAGCAAACTATTTCTCCAGGCTAAATGATGATCCTCTAAATTTGTGACACGCCATTTCCTCTCCAGATTACGAGTCATCTGCTTTAGGCTACGTGTTTGAGAATTATACCACGGAGTCAGGTACTTCTGATTTGAGACCTTAGTTTTCACTGGAGCTACAGTATCCAGAGTCGTACGTAGTGAGGAGGTGAAATTATTAACAAGATAATCGACCTCTGTTGGGGTAGCGTTCAGATAGCTGCTCTGCTCTGTGTTGGTACAGGGCATTGAAGATGATAACAGTGGGTGGATTATATTCTTAAACTTAGTTACAGCGCTTTCAGAAAGACATCTACTTTGATAAAGTCTACTCTCCACCGCTGTGTAATCAATTATTGTAAATGTAAATGTTATCAGGAAATGATCAGACAGGAGAGGGTTTTCAGGAAACACTGTTAAATGTTCAGTTTCTATGCCATATGTTAAAACAAGATCTAGAGTGTGATTAAAGTGGTGGGTGGGTTCTTTTACATTTTGAGAGAAGCCAATTGAGTCTAATAACAGATTAAATGCCATGTTGAGGCTGTCACTTTTAGCATCTACATGGATGTTAAAATCACCCACAATAATTATTTTATCTGAGCTCAGAACTAAATTAGATATAAAGTCTGAGAAATCAGACGGAAACTCTGTGTAAGGCCCGGGTGGACGATAGATGATAACAAGTAAGACTGGTTTCTGAGTTTCACAGCTGCGGTGGACAATGTTAAGCATCAGGCTTTCACTGAACTAAAAGTCTGTCTTGGTCTTTCATTAATTAATAGGCTGGTGTGAAAAATTGCTGCCACACCTCCCCCTCGGCCTGTGCTTCGAGGTTTCTGGTAGTTAGAATGACTCGGGGGTGTTGATTCATTTAAACTAACATAATCATCCTGCTGCAACCAGGTTTCTGTAAGGCAGAGTAAATCGATTTGTTGATCAATTATTAAGTCATGTACTAACAGAGACTTGGAGGAGAGAGACCTAATATTTAATAATCCACATTTCACTGTTTTACTCTTTGGTTCAGATGTGGATACTGTATTGTTCTTTCTTTGTGATTGTTTATGTTTAAGTTGTTTGTTGCTGGTTTTTAGTTTGTTTTTTGTCTTTTTGGAAGCTGACACAGTCTCTATGGAGATGGGTTTTTGGGGGGGTAGCAGGAGGAGAGAAGCTGCAGAGAGGCGTGTAAGACTGCAACTCTGCTTCCTGGTCCCAACTCTGGATAGTCATATTTTGGGGGGTTTAATAAATTTGTCCATATTTCTAGAAATGAGAGCTGCTCCATCCAAAGTGGGATGGATGCCGTCTCTCCTAACAAGACCAGGTTTCCTCCAGAAGGTTTGCCAATTATCTATGAAGCCCACATCGTTTCTGGGACACCACTCAGACAGCCAGCAATTTAAGGAGAACATGCGGCTAAACATGTCACTCCTGGTCTGATTGGGGAGGGGACCAGAGAAAACTACAGAGTCCGACATTGTTTTGGCAAAGTTGCACACCGATTCAATATTGATTTTAGTGACCTCCGATTGGCGTAACCGGGTGTCATTACTGCCGACGTGAATTATGATTTTACTGAATTTACGTTTACCCTTAGCCAGCAGTTTTAAATTTCCTTCAATGTCGCCTGCTCTGGCCCCTGGAAGACAATTGACTATGGTTGCCGGTGTCTCTAGCTTCACATGTCTGAGAACAGAATCACCAATTACCAGAGTTTGACCCCCGGCGGGTGTGTCGCCGAGTGGGGAAAAACGGTTAGACACATGAACGGGTTGGTGGTGTACCTGGGGCTTCTGTTTAGGACTATGCTTCCTCCTCACCGTGACCCAGCCACCCTCTTTCCCCAGCTGCTTGGGGTCTGCCGGGGAACAGCTAGCGGGGCCTACGCTATCTTCGGCTGCACCAGCTACAGGGGCCTGGCTAGCTACAGGTGAATGAAGGGTGCGAAGCCGAGTCTACAATTCAGTAATCCTGGCCTCCAGAGCTGCAAATATCAGTCGGCTACGAGCTAAGCTAAGCTAGCGAAACAGTACAGAGACAGTGAGTGAATACTTTGGCTATAAATTAGGTAGTGAGTACACAGAAAGTGTGCTTCGGATGAAGCACGTGAAAATTATACTATGAAAGAAGAATGTATTTAAAAGTTGTTAATTAAATTGCTAAGCAAATAAGCTACTCAGAAACACCACTGTGTTTGAGCAGGAACAGGAAGTGATACTCTACCGCAGAGCCAGCGAACACCAAGTGACAGCGCCACGTCATGATTCTCAGCTGGAGACAGAATTGGATTTCATGGATCCATCCATCCGTCCATCCATCCATCCATCCATCCGTCCATCCATCCATCCGTCCATCCGTCCGTCCATCCATCCATCCATCCATCCATCCATTGGTAATTGGTCTTGTGTCTGCCTCTTTGCATAAATGTCATCATTAGGTTTACTGGTCTTAATAATCTTGCTTTGCCAAACATTGGATACCATCCTGTCAGGTTGTGATGATCGTGATTTTATTGGTCGTACTTGTGAACATGCAGCTGACAAATCTGTACCATCTGAGTGATGCTGTGATGTCAATATGGACGAAATCTCTGAGGAACATTTCCAGCACCTTATTGAATCTGAGCCACGGATAATTAAGGCGACTCAAAAGAGGGTCTGACTTGGGACTTCCAAGGTGTGCCTAATAAAGGGAATAATTAAAACACAATATCCAAACTTTCTGGTTTGTGAACACTTTCCAACAGCTGTCAGGAGATTCAGAGACTGTGCTGTTTCCCTGGCTGATCGTATACACTTCTGCCTTTTTTTGCTTGTCTTCTTCTAATAGCAGAGCAGCCACTCAGACCAGCACTCTCAGACTCATTACATCTTTTTTCTTCTTCTTCTTCACGCTAACGCAAACAAACTGAGGCAGGAAAGCTGAAATGAGGCAGGCAGCGTAATCCCTCCTCCATCTCCCTGTCATGGCTTCTAATCCAAGTCCCAGATGCCCCGGGCTCCTCAGCCAACTAGTGTGTGTGTGTGTGTGTGTGTGTGTGTGTGTGTGTGTGTGCGTGCGTGCGTGTGTGCGTGCGTGCGTGCGTGCGTGCGTGCGTTAGGTCGCTGCACTCAGTTCACACAAACACAAAGACGGATTTTGTTTGGAAACAAAGCAGGAAACAGCTGGAATCAGGCAGCATCTTGTTAATTTGTTTGGAGACTCTGCAGACTTTTCTGATGTGAGTCACAAACAGCAGAAGGTGTTGCAGCACATCAGACTTCCTAATGGCTCACTTTCAATTTTAAACTGGTAAAGGAGCTGGCTCACCACCAGGCCAAATAAATCGTAGTGGTGGAAAACAAGCAGACAAACCAGAGTGTGAGAGATGCTGTACACGTCGGCTCGGTTCATCCTTAGTCAACCTTTTCCACCTGATTAAATGACTCCAACTGGGTAATATGGAAGGAGCCAGTCATGTTTTCCTGTCTGTGTTCAATATTTATAGTTTATTTCATGTAGCAATCTGTGTTTTTTACCTTACCTGGGTCCTGTTGGCCACATTACTGCTTTACTGCAACTTTGTGTTCCCCCTCAGTCTTTTTGTTTTAATCACCCTTCAGCTCTCCCGTGTCATGACTGACTTCACCTACCTTATTATTCCTCATGTGCATTCAGTCTATATATAAGAAAACTAACGTAAATAAAAGAGGAAGTAAACTAAAAGGGATCAAAACAAACAGGTTAGGTCCTGATGTAGCATTCGGTCCTCACTTTCATCCGTTTCCTTTTCAGACACTTCGTTTTTGTCTTGATTGAGTTTACTTGTGCCTTATTATCCATATTCAGATGTTTTTGTTTATCTTACAGTTTTAAGTATCTTTGCTGGAAAACTGTTGCTGTTGTCCTCCAACTAAACAGTCGTATTGTTTGTGTTCCTCAAGCTGCTGACAAACAAAGCCAGTGCCAAAAATGACCAAAAGCTTTGTTCCACGTCCACTCGATGCTGGCTCCTAAAGTGAGCTTCACTTTAACTTGGGAGTCTTCATAGACTCTCAAGTTAAAATGTCAAACTTTACAGCAGAAATAAACATTTTACATCCTGATGCAAAACCAGTTTGGTCTCCATGGAACATTCTTCTTCAGTCCTTAAATCATTATGTCTTTACAACCAATAGATAGCTGATCCTAAGAAGGTGGAGCGTATAAAGACTTTTTAAAAAGAAATGCTCATTAAAAGATTAATTTTTATTGGAAATTGAAGCTGAAAAAACTAAAAGGTCAGATTATTGAAGCTACAGGTTTGAAAGAAGCAAAGTTGAGCATCCACAGGTTGATAACAGGTTTAATTTTGGTGGGAATCAGGTCACGGTGACACTAAAGGTCACACTATTACCGGCAATATTTTATTGATTTTCTTCTTAAAACCTCACAACAACATGCCAGGCCTTCAGGGACATGAGTGCTAGGTTGGCTAAGCGTTTGACCTTTACTGTCATTTTTAGCGCCCAAGGTCAAAGTTGACCTAGAAAAAAGAAACCACATCAACAAACTTATCATGGAGGGAGCTGTACAACACACTTTATCTTTTCAATACGTCGTCACAAAATTACACAACATTCATGAACACCATTCATCTACATCTTAAAATGTAAAGTTTTGCAGCTTATAGAAGCCAAAGATTTCAGCCAGTTGTGCTCCAATCACACAGGCAAAGATATAACACACCATTTCACTATGTAATGCTTTAAGGTTAGTATGGCCTTTGCCTTCTGGGGCTCTCTGAGTGCTCTGAGAAAAATTTACCCTGGATGAATCTGGGATTGTAAACATAGATTTCAGAGTTGAAACAACACTTCACACAGTTTTAATTTCCCCTCAAAGCATTTTATGAATTGACAGGCCGGTCTCTAAATGCTAAACACACAGGACGCCTTTCACAGGACACTCAGGAGAAATGTCAGATGAGAGCGGTAAAGGCCAAGAGCACCGAGGAGGCTCTTTTCAACGGCAGACACCTTAAAATGCTAGCCAAAAAAATACAAGAGAGAGGAGGGGGGATAGAAAAGGCGTATGTCATCTGTTTCCCACTGGGATCTTTGGCCCTTGACGGCTGTGCTGACATTTACAGTGGCCTCGGTGACAGCAGGTCGCAGGCTGTCTTTCAGCAGGGTGTCGTATCTGTCGCAGGAAATCTGGAGGACAACAATGCGCAGGATGCGGAGACCCTTCAGAAGCCAAATTGGCCACAGAGACAGGCTGGTTAGGTTGATTAGGAGCCAGAGACGGTGGCGGCTCCATTTTCTCGAGGAGGCAGTTTGATTACAGACACTTTGATAAACAAGTTGGAGACACCTGAAGCGGAAAATTTCCCTTGTCAATTTGATTCTCTCATCTAAAGCAGCCTCACACACACACACGCAGGCTTGTCATCTCCTTCTAATAATGCCTTAACTGTGCTCCTGATAGAAGGCACTGTGCCGTGACCGCACCATAATAACCTCATCCACCTTTACCTGCCTGCCACAGACCATCTGTGGTGAGGCTGGAGATAAACTCCATGAAATCTCTCTTCAAACCCCTTTTTAATCCAGAAAATATGACCTGATAGAAATCTTCAAAGCTTATTTTTTATATGTTTTATTGTTTAGGAATAGAAAACATAAAAAGACACAATATATCTGACTGTATCAGAGAACCGGGGTCGTTGCAGTGAAACTCGTAACATTTTAACCCAAAAATCTGCTCTTTAAAGTTTGATAAACTCGACCCATCCTCTCCAACATTTATCAAATACGTTAGTCTTTAGTCTCAAAGCAAATGTCAAATTTTCCATTACAAAAATGTCACGCATCACATTAAACCAGCCCGTGCAGCCTCTGTTTTGTCCTGTTTGTGTTCACTCCCCCTGCCATCTTTATGAGCCAACCACCAGCAGCAGATGTCTGTGCAGGTTCTCAGTTAATCAGGTCATCGTAGTCTTTGAAGGCGACTTGACTTCTTTAAGTTTTTCTGAATACCTGAATCCAGGAAGCTTCCTTCAGCTGATGGGAGACACCTATGGTATCATTTTCAAACCTCTACATCCTCTTGTTCGAGTCATTCACACTGCCTGCCTTTTATGGCTAAGGAGTCGCCTTCTTTTCAAGCTAATGAGACCACCAGCAGCAGATTGCTTCCCTGCTGGTGCATCACTAGCCATCTTCCTGCTGAAAAAAGGGAGTTTTTCTGTCCCACAGTTGCCAAATGCTTGCACACGGGGATCATCATTTGCTGGGATTCTCTCTGGAATGCCACAGTCAAAGGTTTAGTGTTTAATGTACCCGAAGAGCCTGTAAAGACAAACTGCTGTCATATTGTTATTTTAATATAAGTGTACATTCTGTCTGTGTTTAGTCCTGCCTCTCCATGCTCTCTTTCTCCTTACCCACCAACTGGTCAGAGAGACCACTGCCCCTCCCTGATCCTGTTCTGCTGGAGGTTCTTTCCTGTTAAAAGGGCGTTCTTCCTTCCCAGTGTCACCAGATCTTGTTCATAGGGGATTGTGTGATTGTTGGGGTGCTTTCTCTTAAAAACCATCCTACACATAAAGAACAGATGATATGTCCAAGGAGAGCACTGAAATGTGAGGAAGCTCCAGAGCAGGGAAGTCATACAGCCCATTTTAATCTCATGCTGGCTGAATGAGTGAAACTCTCCTCTCTGTCAGTGCACAGAAGCTTTAATCCCAGAGATATCTTAAGAAGAGCAGTCATAACTTAAATGAGAAAGTGTGTTGGTTTTATATTCAATACAGAAAAGCTGCTAAGAAATAATCAGCAATAAGAAATGACAAAATTCTGGTAGCTCGTTGTCCAGACTGTCCTGTAACCATAGAACCCAAAGTTTTTGTTACTTTGTAAAAGAATCCTTTTGTGAACTGCAGTCCTGTTGTAACAAAAAGAATCCAGGAATAATCACAGTAAGTGGTGTAAAAACAGCAACGTGTCATTCCAGTATTTATCTATCAATTACTTTGTAGTATGAATGGTGTGTGGGAGGTCTTTATCAGCAGGCAAATCTGTAAAATACAGGGAAAAGTCCAAAATTGGTTTTTGATATCCGAGTACAGGGATATGTGCTGCTGTTTGGGCCTTCAGGTGAACCAAAATGCGTCTCTACAAACCATGTGAGAACATTTAGTCTGTTTATTGGTCAGATGCAAAAATAAATATAGGAAGCTGTGTTGTGGGTACCAAGGAGACTTTACGTTCATTTTACGGCTAGTTGCTGCCTTGCACTGCGTATCGGCTACAGGAAGGCGCTTAGCTTAAACTCACATACTCCTGATAGTTGGTTTGGTTCTCGTTCACAACATTAACAAATGGCTCTGTGTTTGAAACCGGACCAAGACCAAACGGTGTTGGTACCATTTTTTGAGTCTGCACCTGAGTACGATTAGTGCTCCCATCTAAGTGCCTTGAGGCGACTGTTGATATGATTTCACATTATATAAATAAAACTGAAGTGAACTGCACCAAGGGCAAAAATGAATCAGAGTTCGACTTAAGATTTTTAAGGATTTAAGGTGTGAAAACATCCTAAATGGAACTGAGCTGAATGCCAACGTTGTGCAGTCAGTTTGAGATTAAATCAGGAGACAGAAGGCTCTTTGGCAGCCTAAAAACAGCCCCAAACCAGATCTGATGCTGACAAATCGAAATTAAGTTTAAGAAGCTTTGAAGTTCAAGCGAGCAAATGGAGTCAATTATGCCCATGGCTCTGTTTTTACATGTGTTGTCATTATAGTTTTAATCATGAATTTGTCAGTGTACTTCTGCAACTTTTCATGAAAGAGATAACAGCACAGAAACCGTTAAACAAATAGTTTTTATTGAAATGATAACGGAAGTCTGAACAAACAAGGGAAGCCTGGCATCTCTCGGCCACTGACAGACAGCAGAACGGAGGCAGTAAAATAATCTTTAGTTTCTCAGCGGCTGACAGAAGCAAGCCACAAACACTCTGTGTCTAATGAAAGTCTCATTTTTAAATGTCATTTAGCTGAACCTTTGAATCGAGAGCTTAAACAGTGGAAAATACACTGCACAGGCTAAATGTATTTGAATGGTGCTGCTGGGGCCACAGCATAATGTCAGGCTTAATAAATTAAAGCAGTGGCAGTGAGCCCATAGTGTCAGCTGTGAGCGCAGACTTTGTGTTGTGATTCACTCTGTGTTAAATTTGAACTCACAAGGTCAGACAGTAATTGACCTGCCAGGGATTCGCTGTCTTTGATTTAAGACAGTCCTGATATGCAGCACGTATCCCTGCGCCGGGATACAGAGGAGAAAGTAAATAACACTGCTGCTGCTGCGGGGATGAAACCCCCGACGATGGAAACATAAAACATCGACGACAACAACGAGGACCCAAATTCCCCAATAAAGGCAAACAAAGATCTGCAAAAATACCTCACATCATTTATCATTTTAAACACAGCACAGTAACATGGATGCAAACATCTTAAATATTAGATTTGTAGGATTGTAGAGAGTGTTCAGGCTAGTGTTAGCTTAGCAACATGACGGCTTTGACCTCAGAAGGTTACGCTGCATATATTCCAGTTTATCTTTCTTATTACTGATAAAATTGATTTAGTATTCCAATATTTGTCATTTATTTAATTTTGGTTGAATCATATTTAAGAAAGGTACCACCAATAGTTACATATACTTCTTGCTATGTATTTATCATTTCTATGTTTATTTTGAGTACAAATACACTTTTACACTGTTGTTGCCGTTTCCTTTAAAGTGGGCTCAATATTGACTAAAAGTGTGATCTCATTTCTTCTGCAGCTGTCTGCACGTCTCTCGTATGGATGCAGCCTGTGACGGCTGCAGTTGCAGCCACACAGTGGTAACATCCACCTAATATTAGTTTAGAGGCCTACACATAACACTACACTCACAATTTTCTTTCTTTAAATATAGGATTTAATTTACAGGATAATAAATAACTGGTTTTGGGTTAGAATTAATTTACATACTGCATTTTAAAACAAGTGTGCACATTTTGGTTGTCACTGTTAGGTATGATTTAATCTCTTTGTTTCCTGAGTTACCGCAGTTGCAGCTGCTCCGGTCCCTGGTTGATGGGCTTAGAGGTGGGGAAAGGGGCGGAGCAAGCCTAGATGGAGAACTGCAAATTGGCTCACACCATAACTCTGGATCTCATCCTTCATCTCCTCTGTATCTTCTTTTTGGAATTTATTATGTTAGCTTCACCCCCTCTTTGTGGGGGTGATGTAGGAGGAGCGACATGTAAAGTTTCCTCTCTTTGTCTCGTTTGGATAGGTCAGTTTGTTGAGTTACCAGTATTGCTTGCTGGTAACTTTTGAGTAGAGTTCTTTTACTTTGACGTCTTTCATGGGCCCAAGATTTTTTTTGTATAATTTAACCAAATTTGTTTTGGGGTTAAATAAAAAACCCTTCTTTTGGACTTTAACCTGTGCCTGAGTTTCCTTCACTGCTTGGTCCATCACACAGCCCATCAAGTACCAGCTCAGTAAAAACAAACTTAATGAACTTCAATCTTTAAAGAAAAGTATAAATGTGTAGCCACACTGGAGATTATCAATCGTGAAGCAGTCACCTGCAGCTGGACCGGACTGGGCTTATACCTCCGACATCATGTATTTCGATGAGTCCCCTATAAAAGGTTAATATGGTTATATGGTATGTGCTGGTGTGTCATGTGCAATTTAGAAAATCGACATCAAATCTTATGACGTAACCGGAAACTCCTCCGTGGACCTCCTGAGAGACACAACTACACGTCGGGTCGGTGCAGCCCGCAGTGGAAGGTTGTGGTGTGGGATTAAGAGGGATTTCCGGTTACATCGTAAATCAGGACGTAGATTTCCCTCACAGGTCTTAAATCAAGCTTTATTCTCTCTCCAGAGGCTCTTTTCCCTCTGAGTGGCAGATTTACTGCCATCATGTCCTCCTACCACTTCCTGCTGGATCACCTGTGTTGAAGTGCCAGCTCAGTCATCACACTGATGCAGACCCAGTGGCAGTGACCAGTCAGGCGTCTCATCCTTCATCTCAGCTCCTCTGCATCTTCTTTAAATGCAAAAATCTTTGCAAATCATTTCTGGAAAGAAGGAGGAGGACTCGCCAGCGTGCACACTCACTGTCACCCCTCTCACCACCAAAACTCGCCTCTGGGAAGCACTCACCTGCTTCTCTTCACCTCATCGTGAATTCTCCCCCAGCTGTGGGTCCGGTCACTCTCCGGCTTCTTTCCAGTCTTTATAAAAAATACCTGAAAGCATGTTTCCAGTGTCTGTGTGGGTCCACAGGCTCAGACGCCACAACTCCAGCAGCTACAGGATGATTTGTTAATAAGAAAATGCTGTAGTTGATATAGAGAGGCCGCCATGAGGATGATTGACTGTGACTCGTGTGCCATTGTGACTGATTCTGCAGCCCTCCACTCAGAGCCGTCTGACTCTGCCAGTGAAGTCTGAGTGTGGGAGAGTTTAAAGAGCGCGGCATCTCCAATGACATGTGTCTGCCTGTGATCCTGTTAGCTTTGTTTGGAGCTTTTCTGCAGAGTCGGGTTTATCCCAGTCCAATCAGTCCAAACGGAAGCAGCTGAGCCCTTCCAGCGTCAAATTGGGTGGACTGGGAACAGTCGAAATCCCAGTCTGAGGTCCATAAAGCTCCTTTCAGTAAATCAAGGACACAAATTTGAATAAAGTCTCAGTGGGTGATGGCTGTTTCATTTTAAAAGATTCTTACAAACTGTGTTTTCTTTGAGCTGGAAGGAGGAGGCACTAATTTCCAGTAAAAAGTGATTTTTGTGCAAAAATGGATCCAATTGAAAATATTTCACGCTAACCTGAGTGATGGAAACATGCTAACACCGCGGTAAGGACTTACGCCCGTCACGGTCTTTGTTCTAAATACCGACTCTTGCATTTTCTTAATCTTTGGTGACCCCATGTGACGTTCCATTTGTCCATTTTCACCCTTCGTCCCGTTGGCTCAGTTTTGTCTCTTTGTCATCGTCTTAAGGTGTCATGTTGTTTTCGGGTTCTTT
Source organism: Rhamphochromis longiceps (assembly GCF_057381845.1). NCBI lineage: Eukaryota > Metazoa > Chordata > Actinopteri > Cichliformes > Cichlidae > Rhamphochromis > Rhamphochromis longiceps. The sequence continues at coordinate 36,371,616 of NC_140560.1, read as the reverse complement.
GCTTTATAGGCTTCAGAAAATTAGAAACTAAATCGATTCATTTCAAACGAATGTGTCCAAAGATTTTGTTAAAGTTAGATTTTCCTCAGACATCAATGTGTTTGGTTTTATTTGAGACTTCAGAGATGAACTCTTCCCTCCCCACGAGACACAGAGGAGCCTCCACTGTCAATGATGCCAACCACACACACACACACACACACACACACACACACATTCATAAGCTGGTCACGGACACGTAGCAGACGGTGGAGGTTGGCAGTGTTGTTGAGTTTTGTGTTTGGCCCTGGCCTGAAGGCCATGTGGGACCCACAGACGGTGGGACTGCAGCCCATCCACAGGCCTGTCTTCATGTCTGGATCTGTAAGATTTTGTAAATGTGTTTCACCAACATCACACAATGAACCGAAATCAGTGAAACAACACACACACACACACACACACACACACACACACACACACACACACACACACCTCAGCCTAAATGACTGTACTGGTTTACAGCAGCTCAGGATCCTCTGTTTCATGGTCCTGAACACTTTTTTCCATCAGACCGGTCTCACATGTGCCGATTGGTGTCTTTGTGCACAAAATGAACATTTGGATGTTGGAGGGTTAGCATTAGTTACATTTTTATATTAATTATCATTAAGAAATGCTCAAGTTTAGAAAAGTTTTGTGGTTTGGGTAAAAGACAAATTTTCCATCGTTCCCATGGAGACACATCCTTACTAAAGACTCTTGACTCCTATTGAAACATATTTTATCAATAAAAGTAACCATTTGTATGGCCAGCCTGTGTTCAATGAAAAAAAAAACGACCTCATAACACATTTTGCTTCCTATGTGTGCAACTTCCTGCTAAACTGATAAATATTTACCTTTTAACTGGGAGTTCATTAAATCTGATTGGCCGTGTTGGGCTGTTTACTCGTGCAGGTGTTCGTCTTTGGTCCACAGCCCTCATCATCATCACAACCAAAACTTTGTGGCTTCTCTCCACATTTCTGAGCTCCATCTGGACCCTCCAGCTCTCCAAAAAAACAACCCATTTATCCTGTTGACGAGCAGCACCCCTGGGTGCCCCGTGAGCCACAGCACGCTGACACAGAGCCCCACCAGAGCCGAGACATATGGTTTAAAAATGCACACGATGCATGAGTGACAGTCGTGGCAGCAGTCCAGCAGTTTGCAACTGTCTCCATCAGTGCTTCAGCAGACACTCACAGAGGGAAGTGTTAGCAGTAATAGCTCCTGTTCAGCTTCGACTCTTCTCCTCACACTGATTTCTACTCTTAGCTCTGTGTGATGTCACAGATAAATGTTATCGCTAAAACGGTCGGCCATGCTGATCCTGCTATTCAAATCTGTGTGAAGCAGCCAATCTGAGCATCTGTGAGAGGTGTTCAGCATCTTGGTGCAGATACCACAGTGCAGCTTTGGGTGGAGTCCACACCGCGACGGGTCAGGGCTGTTTTATCATCAACGTGGGACCAACACAACATCACACAGCTGGTCATACTTTTAAAAATGGACAGGCCAGCAAAGCCAAGGCTTAGCTAACTGACTTTCATTTGAACATTAGCTTATGGAAATAATAAAAAATATGTTGGTTTAACTGGGAATAAACACCAGTAGCAGCTTTGTTTGTCTTTTTCTTGGCCGGTACAGCCAAAGAGGACGCTCCAGCATTCATTATGTATCAGCTTCTTATTGTTCATATACTCTATGCAGTATATTTTCAGTTCCTGTTGCTATATTGCTGTCATGTTGCTAGCTCACATATTTATTTGACCTTTTCCTTTCTTGGTCGTGTGTAAAACAGCGACCCACAATGACCAGGGTGAAAAATGCCTCAGTGAACACAGCATGATGTTTATTTGGGAATGTATTAAAGTTTAAATCGGGTATGCTTCAGGCCAGGGCTTCCTGATGACTAATGCTAAATCACAAAGTTTAGAATAATGCACTGTCCCTCAGTGTCTTCATCTGATCCAATTTGCAAAATCTGGACATGCTCTCTGCCTCCGGGCCGATTTCCAGTTTTTAAATAAAACAACATCATAGTGTAACTAGAGTAACTAGAGTAACTAGAGTAACTTTTGATGTTTTTCAATTGTGTTCTGTTGTTTTTGTCCATTTTATGCATAAATTTCAAACCACAAAGAGATTTACTGAACAAACTGAGGAAATGATGGGTTCCATAAGGTGGTAATCACTAAATGCACATATACTGCTTATCGCTCAATACATAGTGCTCATAAAAAGTAACATAAATGCAGTTTTAGTACACACGCGCACGCACACCAGATCCATGAGGAATCCACAGTTTCAGCCGGGCAGCTTTGATCAGTGTCTTCACTTAATAAAGAAGCTCCACAGGATGAGACTTTGATGAAATCACACCAACACATACACACGGAGACATAATGTCATTCATTTCACCTGTAAAAGGATACTTAAAGAGAGACAGGTGGCCAGTGACACACTCCACCACCTGTATCATCACTGAGACCAGATGCTTCCCTGCTGCAAGTGCGTGTGTGTGTGTGTGTGTGTGTGTGTGTGTGTGTGGGACAGCCTGAGCTCTACTCACCTAGAAATCATCTCCTTTTATTACCCTCCCCGTGAGGTCTGGAAGTATGTGTGTGCCCGTCATCTCCAGACAGTAGGAGGTGTTTCATTACAGAGGATCAGCTGAAACGCCGCGCCAAGCCACAGAAACCCGACAACTGTAACGAGAATGTCGCCGGTCTCCTTTCAGTGTCTGAATTTCTTACCGAACAGCTCAAGGACGTGCAGGTCAGCAGAAATTCAAACAAGAAGTAAAATTAATGGTGTGTTCAGGAAGTCCCTGTTGTGTCATAAAACATTTAAAACGGCGCTGCATTATCGGTGATGGCAGATCACAGCAATCCTCCTGCTGGTAAAATAAAGCATGCAGCACAAATAAGTCCTTAAAAACAGAAGTTAGTTTTACGCCTTTTCTCTCATCTCAAAGTCACCCCCCAAAAAAGTTGTTAGACGAATGATTCTGTGAGGAGTGACGGTGGGGAATCACCAACACTTTGTGGCAGAGGTCAACAAGGTCCTGGGTGAGAGGTCAGATGAAGAGCCATGACTGTAAAACCAAAGGACCAGTTTATCCTGTGTAGGAGATCGATGCCGTGTTCTGGAGTGTAACAGGTAGGACACAAATGCAGGCGAGCTTCACTGAGCAGTTTATTTTGCTGTAGGTCCCAAAAAAAGTACCAAAATTTCAAAAAGGCGTTGCATAGCAACATAACACAACAATGAAAACATGGCTGTTTATACACGGACACACTGAGGGCTGATGAGGGGAGTGGAAACAGCTGGGTAACAAATAACAGGTGAAATAATCCAGGATAATGGGAGTAAAACTAAAATCAAACACAGCAGATAAGGACCACCAAATTAAAGTAGGAAATGCAGGAAACACAGAGCCAAAGGTCAAGATACAAAATAAGAAAATGAAAATGAAACTAAACAAACCATAAATCAAAGAAAACATGTAATAAGAAACGAGAAGTGCAAAAAAGTTAAGACTCTGGATCCCAGATCAGCACTGAAAGCAGATCACATGCTGGGCACTTCTGATAAAACGGGCTACTGCAGCCACTTTTATGCCATCTGATTATAATTCTGTGGTTGTTGATTTTTATTTCTATTTATTTATTTTGTTATTTCTTTGGTACGACAAAGTGTCCGTCTGCTCTGTTGGAGCTGTGCCTCCAGTCAAAGGTCACTCATGTCAAACACCAAATCCAACATGCGGAGCCACCCACTGATTTCTTTAAATGAACCAACGTCTTCTGTTTTTTGAACCATTGTTTTTTCTACTTTATTTATAACTTGTTGGATGGATGTTGTGTAGTTGTGGTGAACTGTGCAGACGATCTAGCAGAAGAAAGCAAATAAACTTTTATTTGTCCAGTTGGGTTTTTGTTGAGGTAAACAGGGTGATGCCACACACACACACACACACACACACACACACACACACACACACACACACACACACACACACACACAAATCAAATCATCCATGCGGCACTCTTTAGGTGAGCTGTTCCAGGGTCTTTGGGCTGTGCACACTGGCTTGCTGTGGCACAACATGGAGCTGAGCCATGGTGAACGTGGTGCAGCTGGGATGTGAAGAATACATTTTCTGGTTGCCTCTAAAAAGCAGAACAAGAGCATAAACTGTACACAGAACACTTCCAATGCAAAAGCCAGGTTCTTTGAATCTTTATAGGCAGACCCGCTTAATCTGCCCTTCTCTTTACTTTGCGGTGAAGAATTCACCTTAAAGCTTCCACTATCACATGTATTCAGAGGACAACAATGAAAAAATGTTGATTTCATGCTATAGCTCTCAGGTTCTTGAAGTGAAGGCCAAGTAGAAACCTCCATGGGTAAAAAATGAAGCCAAGGTGAATGAACCTGCAGTTCCTCTAAAATCCACTTGAGGCTCCAGCTGTGTCTTGTTATTTGTCATCAATCATCTGATGTGATATTATATATCTGTGTAGGCGTGGCCTCTTTGACTGACAGGTGGATGGTGACCAGAGATGGGCAGTAACGCGTTACTGTAATCCGATTACTTTTTTCAAGTAATGAGTAAAGTAAGGGATTACTATTGCAAAAACGGTAATTAGATTACCGTTACTTTCCCGTAGGAACGCTGCGTTACTGCGTTACTAAATCCGTGATTTTTTGCGAGAATGTCTCACGACAGTGACGTAAGCGAGTGCGACGTTCGTGGCAACAGCTGTGTGCAGATCAACAATGGATCATATATCGAGTGCAGAGAGAGTATGAGCGTGCAGCGTTTAAAGCGTGGAAGTACTGACCTTACTTTGAGTTTGATTCCATAAAAAGGGACAAAAACATTAGTGTCCGCTGTGCGTGGGAAGAAAACTTCTTTTTACAGCGAAAAAACCCCTAAACAAGCACCGAGTAGCTACGACGTAATGGGAAACTCACAGAGAAACTCGCGGATTCTTCCACTGACCGCGGCACACCTGCACCAGGGTAAACCTCCGCCTGCCCCACTCCTGCTTTACAGGTGAAAATAGAGCAACAGGACCGCTGAGTCTTTGATTTTATTTATTTTCTGCTGTGTTTTACTTGCATCTATTTGAAAGACTGAGTGTAAACACAAAAAATATTTTATTTTATGAGCTGGAATGTGCAGAAAATAGGTTTACATGTTAAACTAATTTATTCAAGTCAGAGAATGTTGCAGATAATTAAATGTTTGCTTGATGCATAAAGTTAAAAGATTAAAACTAATAAAACAAGTTTTAAAAAGAGACTTTTCCATTTGATTACATTTTGTATGATGGATTATGTAGAAAAAGTAGAATTGGGCTGAAAGATCTATCGCTTTATCACCTCTTCAGGTTGTAAATCGTGTTTTTAAAAAGTAAGTAAGTAACTAAGTAATTAATTACTTTTGAAAATAAGTAATCAGTAAAGTAACGGGATTACTTTTTTGGGGAAGTAATCAGTAATTAGTTACTGATTACTTTTTTCAAGTAACTTGACCAACACTGATGGTGACACAGGCGGCTAAAGCTGCTAGCTGTCTGCTCGGCTTCACCTCAGCTAGTTGGAGTCCCTGACTCTGTACAGGTCCATTTCAAAAGCAAAATCCTTTTTTCAAGGATTCACATATGCAGGCACGTAAGCAGGCCTTCAAGGATTCACTACAGAAGTCTAAATCACTCATGAGTCTGAGCTGTCACAACAATATATTATCTCTCGTTAGAGGTTGATACTATTTTAGCTACTTAATTAATGACAGCAGCTTGTAAAGTCGGATATTATGAGGGTTGCAGCATGAAAACACAGATACCGAAGATCGTTCCTCCTCGTCATGGTGCATAAAGAAGTCAACTGTAAAACGTGACTGCTGCAGCATCACATATTTCACATCCTTGTTACACACTGTAAGATAAACTTCTTAAAAATGAGAATATTTGTCATGGTTACACACACTTCTTTAATCTCCTCAGGTGTCACAGGAGCAGCGTGTGGACTGTCACCTTATGGAAATCAGACACCCAGCAGGTGGTTACGGTGTCTGTTTGAGTCACACCGTGGTGAGGGGTTCCCACGTGGACGTCAGAGATGCTGGGATTCGTGTCAGTCATGAAGGCTTTGATGGAGGTTGTCGACCTTTCCCTGCTGTGACCCCTCGCTGGGTCACGACACCCTCCTGTTCTGCTCCAGTGAAATCTCATCTCCTGCTGCTTCATTCCCCACAGATCACTTTTACTGTTCTGTGAATCTGAATCAGGTCAGGAAAGTACATTTATGTACATGAACATATGTTCAGCATTTCTGATTCCCTAAAATATGCCGATGATACACAAATTTATATTAGTACGTCTCATACAAGCTCCAGGATAATGCATTTATCAAATCAACACTTAGATGTGCCAGAAAAATAAAACAGGAGTAACTGTTCATCTTCAATCTGTGAAGTTAACCAAAAAATAAGCTGGAAATGTTGGTAGAGAGTTAGATTATAACAGTCAAATGCCGTTCGGGGCGATCGTGGTTCAAGAGTTGGAAGTTCGCCTTGTAATCGGAAGGTTGCTGGTTCGAGCCCCGGCTTGGACAGTCTCAGTCGTTGTGTCCTTGGGCAAAGACACTTCACCCGTTGCCTGGTGGTGGTCAGAGGGCCCGGTGGCGCCAGTGTCCGGCAGCCTCGCCTCTGTCAGTGCGCCCCAGGGTGGCTGTGGCTACAATGTAGCTTGCCATCACCAGTGTGTGAATGACTGGATGTGTAAAGCGCTTTGGGGTCCTTAGGGACTAGAAAAGCGTTATATAAATACAGGCCATTTACCATTTTTGAGGGTTGATGGGCTTATTTTTTAGCTGGATTTGAAAAAACATGAACATTATCTATATTAAACTAGACTAAAGTGATCGTACAGTAATGGGAGACACCTCACCTAGGAGCCATCCACGAGGCATTTTGGTCAGATGCTGAACCAGCTCATTCGAATCCGTTTGATGTGGACGGTCAGCTGCTTTCCTCTGAGATCCCCCCAGATGACTGAGTCCCCCCCCCATCTCTAAAGCTCTAAATTCACACAGGGTCATGTAGGTTTGGATTTTTCCCTCTTAATAATAAACACCTTCATTTAGAAATGGTATTTACTTGTCTTATTTTTTGTCTAATATTTAAATTTGTTTGATGATTTGAAATGTTTAAGTGTGACAAACATAGAAAATTACATAAAATAAGGAAGAGGGAAGCACTTTTTCACACCACTGTACACTGACACCTGAGGTTGAGGACTCTAAACAACAGGTGTCATAGCTAACTAGAAAAAATGACTTCATCAGTTTTGGAATGTGAAGTCTGTTGTAGAGAGTGCTGGTGTTCATGTGTGTTTGGGGGTGTTATGTGGAAAACAGGCTCCTGTACATGTTGTGGTTAACTGTTGACGTCTCATGAAGTAGTCATTAAACGTCCTGATTAAGGCTCTTAGTTTCTGAGCATCGTTATCCTGAGGTTATAACAAAGTCAAATCAGGAAGCAAAGAAACAGAAAGTTTTCTTTTTATTTGTTCAAAGTTTTCTACTCTTGTATGTCTGTATCTTTGTATGATATATCATTGAAATGACAGCAAAGCCCTGAGTCAGGTTATGAAAACAGAAAAGTGCATGATGAGCTGAAAAACTCTGAAGTGCAGAGAAAGGTGAGCGTAAATAATGCTGAGCCCGGAAACCCTGCAGAGGAAGATCATTAATGGTTTTATTCCTTTGGTCTCTGTCCACAGCTTGTGGCCTTAGTGCAGGGCAGGAACATAGACTGATCACCTTCATCTTTTTTTGCTGTAGGCATTTGTCAATCTTCCCTTGGTAGGGTCTCCAAAGGCATGTTAGTGAGGACCAATCAAAAGACCTATACCCAGGTTAATGTGGCCCCACCCGGGGACAGTCCTGGGAGTGGGCACCTGATGGCCAGATCATAAGGGTTTCTGTGGGGATACTAACAGGAGGCGGGGCTGTAGATGTTCAGTGAGAGGTTGACTGGATGGCAGTCGGACTGTCTGATCTCACATTACCATTTTAATATTTTCTGTTATAAACGGTCTGGTAGATATTTAATGTAGTTACAGACTTTAATGATATATAATGACATGATTGTTTTAATTTCCTTTGTAAAATAGTGTGCATGTGTTAGAAATTCAGTTTAATTCTCTCGTTTCTTCTTCTACCAGCTTTTAAGGGACAGGTGAATCTCCTGATCACCTTCCTGCTCCTGAGAGGATGAACCTGTGATGATGGTCTCACATTTACAGCCTTCGCCCGTCTTCTTCTGTTTCTTTTAAAGCGCTAAGAAGTGTTAAACTGTCAGCATTTATGCTCTTTTGTGTGTTTATTTAATTGTAGTGACTGGTGTAAAAGCAGCATCTCTGGGACACTTTCACTGCTGTCAGCTGTAATCTTTTGTTTTTCAGATACTCCAGTAATGTGTGTTGGAGGTTGTAAAGCTTACAGCTCAACAGCTTACGGTGCACAAATGTTTGGATGTAAGAAAAGGCACAAACACACAATCACTACCTCAGATCCTTTTGAATGACTTTCCTTCTTTACTCTCTGAATCCTGTCGGCCTCTCCTTGGTTCCTCTATGTGCAAATCTGTCTTTGTTCATCACTTGTTGACTTGCTGAAATCAGCTTGGTTCTCCTGTTAGCAGCCCTGCTCGTAATTCAGTCGTGATTTCCAGGAAAGTTTCTGATTCTGATTGTTTCCAGCTCCATAATTTTATTCTTGGACTCCATTAAAGTAGCTTTACATGCTTTACAGCTCAACATAATCCATCTTTGTCTTGTACAGGGCATTGGTAGAACCCCTCAGTTCATACTGTCTGCCTTTTAGCTCCTCCCACTTTAGCCAACTAAGCATAAGGTGGGAGGGGCTTCTGTGCCTAAAATAACCATTATAGGGAAATTCTATTCTAATCATAAGCAACCCATAGTAGAAATAACTTAGTGAAACTGAGTCTTCAGAGCAGTCTGAAGTGTGAGCTTTACACTGACCTCAATATTTGAATCAATGGTCATGTTTATTACGACCATCCACCGCAGAAACAGGAGAAACATGACAGGAAGTAAGGAAGCATTAGAATAATGTGTGAGCTTTAAATCACTAGATATGATTCCTTAACGTGCTAACTTACAATAAATGTTCCTCTGTTGTTACATCAGTTACTTTACACCAAAAGTCTTTTATCCATATAGAGCCCAAGGTTATCAAATTCAGCCCAACAGCCACGGAGGTGTTTCTGACCAGAGTTAAGGATGTTTTTCAGGTGGAAACTCAAAAGAAAAGAAAAGAAAAGAAAAGGCCTTATGGGGTTAATTTAAAAGTCTCACTCTGGCAGCAGGCAGCTGTTTTCAAAGAAAAGCTTCTAAAGGGCTGCTGTTCACTCCCTGCTTAGCAGCAAACTGAAGACAGAGAAATGAGCAGGTGAACATGGGAGATTATTTAACAGCTAAAGACCTGAATATTTCCCTCAGGAGTTTGGGCAGAATCCAAAAACAGAGAAAGGGTGAAAATGACACTAATTCTTTACGTGGAACCAAACAAGCCTGCAAATTAATGATGTTTCTGCAGGACGAGGAAATGAGCTGCGTTTATTGCATTGGACCCAAATCAACACAGAAGTTATTGCAGAGTTATTTACAGAGTTTGGATGGTGATATATATATTTTTCTAACTTTGTCTCTGTACACCACCACAGGAGACTTTAGATCAAAGACTCAAGATGTGACTGAAGTGCAGATTTTCAGCTTCAATTTAAGAGATTTAACAAAAGCATTAGACTGTCTGTTTAGGATGTACAGCCATTTTCATGCACGGTGGTTCTGTTCACAGACAGCAGACTGTCTAATGGTCGGGTGAGGCCTGTTCCCTCATTATTCTCTGACAGATTAAGCACATTAAAGATGAGGAGTTGAGGCTTATTTGCATCTTTCCTGGAGCTCTGAGTCCAAGGTCCAAATAGATTTCGATGTAAGTGAAGCAGGACGTCATTAGACTGAAACACCAAAATATCGACACAAATTGTTATTGTATCTTTATTTTTATGTGCTTTTACAAATGTTTAACTTTTCTGTTATGCTTCTTGAGCCGTTTAGAGGCCTAAACTTTAAATTCATCACGCACTCCTCTCGATGTAGGACGCCGGTTATTGCAGCATCCTTTTTCATGTTCCACGACTTTTGATCAAAAGTCACGGCGTGATGGAAAGATTGTTCCCCCCCCCCCCCCCGTCTCATTTTCCTGCCAGCAGCAGCAGACCTCACACAGCTCAGAGTAAATACAGCTGAAGGCTAACAAGCAGCTAGCGAGTTCGACAGTTCGTGAAAGACAGCCTGTTGCTATTCCCTTCACTCCGGTTTCAGCTGGTTAGGCTAATGATCAGAGTGGAGCTTGATTTAATTTCCAGAGAGGGTGTGTATGTTTGTAATGAATGTGAGGAGTGTATATATATTTATGTGTGCACAAAGACAAAGTGGAGGTCGCTGATCCATCAGGACATCTCAGGCTTAATTGAATTAATTTTGCCTTTGTGGTGTTGCAGGATCAAATGGAAACAAGGTGAAGTGGCACGTGGAGGACGCCTGAAGTGTGAATGCGCTTCCACCCTGAAAGCAATCACTTGTCTCTGGTTCTAATTTCTGGGTCATGTGATGCAAGTCAAATGATGACAGCCTCCATTGATTTGTCTTTGTTCACCCACCCACTGAGGTTGATGAAGCCTCAGGAGCTCAGAGATGACATGCAAACAAGCTTCCAGGTGATCCTGCATGTTTAAAAGACACTGCAGGACGGAGGCAGGACTGTGTTCAGATCATTTCTGTGCTTCATTAGCTTCACACCGCAGTGTCGCTCTGCCTCCTCTGTGTCTGCCTGTTGTTGAAGAAGTCCATCTCTCTGTGGCCGGCTGTGTAATCGATAGGCAGCCCGATATTACCGTGGGCCGGCGGGCAGTGAGTTATTCCTCGGAGCTGAAGCTGGAGGCTGATGGAGGAGGGAGAGGATGAGTCTGAGCACTGAAGCATTGGCTCGGAATCGAATCTGAGGCGAGATAGCCTCGTAGATATTATAAAAGCAAGAGCGAGGGATACATGTGTGGGAGAATTTATGAGTGCCTCTGCGTGGACTCGTGTGCAGAACTGCGCCGAAGTTTTAGGCACTTGTTTGGATTGTTATTCACCGTACGAAGCCAATAATAATCACGGCTTCTGTCTGAGAATGCAAATGTCAGGCGCAGTCAGATCGAAGCTTAGAGACTCTTTCACCTGCCAGCTGTCCAGTACAAGTCAGTTTGATGTTGGATCTCACCAGTGTGGGGAAAAGAGCAGCTAATTTTACTAATCAGCATTCTCAGAACATCATCTTACAAACTCCTGCACACAAATGTTTGAGCCTTTTTTCCTTCAGTAGCATCCAATGTGCCGCTGTGCCTCGCTGAAGTTAAATAGTTGGTATTAAATGGAAAACTTTCACAAATATAAATCCACTGCGATTGGCATGCATGCCATCTTGCAGAACATTTTAATGGAGAACAATTTTTTTCCCCTTAATTTTATTCGACAACAACTGTCAGCTGAAGATTTCATAATAGTGAAGGGTCCGGGTTGCTTCCCGTACCTTCTTCTCATTTTCTGCTTCATCTTGGAAATTACTGCAGCTTCAAACCCGGCTGGTGGTGATACTCACCTCAGCTGTGGTGAGGTGTGGGTGTAATTTTACTGTATTCTTGCATCGTCCAAACACAACACGCCTCCACTCCTCCCAGCTGGTGTAGCTCTTGAATGTTGCTCTGTCAGCTCCTGCATTGACTTCACATGCACATCAGACGATCGGTGAAAAATAACAGGGGAGACGGGACTAAGTTCATCTGGGAGGGAATTCAAGACAATCAGACAGACAGAAACCGCCAGAGAAAAGATGCATCAAAGTAAAGCAACAAACTCAGAAGACACAAACAGTAAAATGAAACAGAAATCTAAAGTTAATAATAAACATGAAGCTGAGGGTCTAAAACAGGGACTGACACCTGTCAGTCAAAGAGGCCATTTTTATCTAAATGTCAGTGGATTGCAGATTGCAGACAACTGACTGTAATCCTATTTTTCTTACCCCTCCCAATCCAAGTGCATAATCCAAGCTACAGTACGGCTTCTCTTCTCCTGCAAACCTGCTTCTATGCATTTTCAATAGTCTGTGGAATGCAGTCTGTTGGAAGATGTAATTACATATTATTATTCTATGTATATTAATGACTACAGTATCCTTTTTTTTATTAAATAAACTCAAAAAATGACAGGCTGCAACTTTAAGCAGGTGACTAATAACAAAATACTTAAAAGTTGTTATGAAAGGAGAAATTATCCATAGAGACCAAATCAGCATCAGGCTGTAAACATCTTTATTTCTGCTGGACACATGTGAGTCTATGGGGACTCACTGCTGGAGCCTCTGGTGGACATCAGGGGAACTGCAGCGTTTGGCACCAGGTTGTGAGCAGGCTGACGGGGAAGCTTTCTTACAGAGTGACTGTATGTGGGAAACTTTTAAAACCTGTGTCTGTATCTCTCTCTCCCTCTGTTGTTCATTTTTTAAGGCTGAGATAAGCCGTCCCTCTGTCTTCCTCTCGGTGTGCAGACACTGCTCCGGTGGAGGCATTAGCTCCTAAATCACTGCAGCTTTTTGTCAGACACAAACGATCTTGTTTTCCTCATAAGGAAGCAGCTGGCAGCAGAGAGGCAGGACAGATACCCCGTAAACCAAAGGCACCAGATTAAGCTGAGGATTAGCTATTGATCCTTCATGCAAACACTCTTCTCTTCTCTTCTCTTCTCAAACTCATATTATTCATTGATGCCAGCCTGGTTTTACATCGGCATGATGGAACGACACAAACAATTAAAAGTGAACACTGACTGTTGCCCATCAGGTAATGAAGCTGTCCAATCTGCAGGAGAAAGATAGGGGCAGAGGGGCCTGTAATTAAAATTGACCAATCGCCTGCCTGCCTGGTTGAAACACTCCTGACAGCTCAGGTGTCATTTAGAGTTTGTTTGTTAAAAGTTCACAGTCGACCGGTATAGAGCCATACACAATGGAAGGACACAGTTGTACATATAGCACAATCATTTACAGCAGGGTTGTGAAACATAAGGCCCTGGGCCAAAATCGGCCCGGTAAAGACTCCAATCGGGCCCACTGGACAACTTGCGAGACAAAATGTGAGAGGGGGCTTTTAATGCATTTTAATAAGTTTTACAGATGATAAAGACTTCACCAAAGTAATTCAGTAAGTTTTCATTTTTATTTACTAAAAAAATCAGTTTTTTACAATGAGCCCACAGTATTATTATTATTGTTATTATTAATGATAACAATAATAATCTTTCTATTTCTATTTCACCTTTTTCTGTAATGTTGCACATTTATTTATTACAATTTTAAACTTCTTGAACTTCTTGTAGAAAAACGTAGCTATAGTTTTAAAATTGCACTTTATTTACACAAGGATCCAATGTGTAAATAAACGGTGTAAGTAAATACATGTTTGCTATACAGTTAGCTATAAACTAGTGTTTCATTGCTTCGTTAAAAACTGTAAAGATGTTTTTTGTTTTGTTTTTTCTGCCCAGTAATCAACAAACTAAATATGCTGAGTGCACAGCTGGAGAAGCTGCTATCAAATTAATTGAAAAATAACTCATCAGCTGCCGTTTCATGTTCTGTCAGTTGATGAATTAATGAATTAGCAGCCGGCTTCTTCAGCTCTGGTCTGTAGGTTGTTACTGGGGTGAGAGAGGAGCCCAGGGACGAATCGGTGCCCCAGGGCCTCTCTGGGCCTCTCTCGGGGTTTCTCTGGTTTCACTTTTTTGTCCATTACATGTTCTTGAGTTGTTTTTGTTTTTTTAAATGAGATATGGGGATAAAGTTTGTTTGTGTGCACATATATAAACACAAACTCCACAGATCAGGTTCTGCAATCACGAATTTCATGAAGAACCCACTTTTTTTATTCTTAATGCCCAATAAAACTGCTCCTCGACTCTCTTCTTTCTGAAAGCAATGGATGTAATAAAGTACAGTTTGAAGGAGTAAAAAACTCCCACATACAGTCTGAACGTCCTTCTTTACCTGCCAGCTGAAGGCCCGTCCTCATCGACGTCAAAACCCAGAGAAGTGAACATGAACTGTGAATAAAACATGGACTCACCGAGCAGCCGGACCAGCACAGACATGGTTACACTCCACCCTGTTCTCCAAAGGTGGGGATTTATGGTGCATCTCCTCCTTCTCACATCCCCTCTGACACTTTCATTACAAAGTAAAATATCAAAGAAATTGGACATTTCCTTCTCCTGGAGATCAGGTAGTCGGGCGGAGGCAGAGCAAGCGAGACAGGCGTGCTTTTCAATAACAAGGTCCACCTCTCCGGCTGACTAATCCTGACACATGACAGACGGGCCCTCAGAAAAGAAGGATGGCGCCGACTCAGGGCGGGGTCTCCGGTGGTGGTGGTGGGGGGAGCTCTCATTCTGAATTGGAAGAGACCCTCAGGCGGTAATGGTCCCTGTGAATTTCAATCAAGGCTCAAAGGATTTAAGGAATGAGACTTTCTCGAGTGAGTTTTCTCACAGGAACTGGCAGTTTAGCTGACGCACAGCTTTCAGCACCAATGTCCAAATCTGCATTTATACAAATACAGCTTTCTGTGGTGGAGCAAGAAAAGAGACTGAAGGAAGGAACGTTTAAATAGTTAAACTGAGAATAAAGCTACATGATTAAAAGGAAAGCATTACTCACACAGTCATGCATCACACGTGACTTTGTACTTGGACGGAGGTTTTGTTGAACTTTGGGGGCAGTCTGATGTCTTCCACATTTAGAGCATCAGAAGCTTCATTTCCTGCATTTTGTCTGTTTTTCATGCAGGAAGTTGTACCTTTTTCTGCAGTTTAAGGTGGAAATGTGTTCCTGTATGTAACAGAAAGAATTGCAACAATTCAGCAGTGACTGAATCTCTCAGGCGTTCTGTCAAATAATATTAAAACACATACAGGCACGAGATGACAGCACAGTTTATCCAACTCATTTCACAGAAAAGCTTCACTGCATTCGCTCAGAGCCCGAGAGGCCAGGTCAATATGTTGTGTTTAGGATGGATGTTATAACACGGAGAAACACCAGTTTCATCAGTTACCTGGAATATTATGATGTGCTGGTTTCATCACTTTATGGAAATCTCCACATCTGCACTCCAGAGGAACACAGAGGATGAGCTGCGTTTCACTGAGTCACCGCACGTTCACCAGCATACAAAACTAAACATACCCCCATTTAACCCTTTCACTCAGTGGTCACTGCGGTGCAGCTATTCAAAGGCTGTTTTCTTGTGTTTGTGTCAGTGTTGATGGGATCCTTGCACATAAACCACTACATTGGGCACTGATGTCACTCCATACCTGCCACCCACTGGTTGTTTAATGTTACTATATGACACGTTTCATTGTAATTATTGTTATTTAACCCTGACATGCATGAATTGTGACAACTTCAATCAGGATTTTCTTCTTAAGTACTTTATTCATCTTTTCGTGCCTAAAAATCCTGATTGAGGTTGTCACAATTCATGCATGAAAAGCTTAATATTCTCTTAGAGAACATTTAAATTCACTTTGCAGCACAGAAAGGTCAAATCCAAGGTCGGAGTAGAGGTCAAAAGGTCAGATAATATTGTAGGATTTGAAACTTTTAACCGACCTGTATTTTAGTCGTTTCTGTTTTTAGTTAAGAACTCTTCTTCTTCTTCGACCTGACCTCTGAGCGTGTCGCAAAAACTGCTGTAAGCTTCAGTTGGAGGTTCAGTTTCAGCTTTGATTGCTGGTGTCAGTGTCACTGGGTCTTAAACCCAGGGGCTTGTCATTTCTCTGTGCCTGTTGTGAGGATAATTTGATAATTTAATATTTCTATTTTCTTTGATCTGTTCTGCTTTCTTGTGGTCTCAGCTGTTTTTCACCTGTTTCCTCTCCCGTCGTTACCTGATGTGTATTTATTGTCTGAGTACAGCGACTAGTTCGTTTCCTCTCACAGACAGTACAACAGACGGCGTTTTACAGCTCTGATCAGCCTTCTTACCATCGCTGTCATGGTTACAAAAAGCTGGACGTGCAGAAGACTGTTAGCAGTGACTGACAGCTTGTGATTGACATGTTGGTAGACGATGAGAGGCTTTCATACACGGATCATCCTCCACTTTGAAACATGGTTTCAAACTGACCTAAATTTTTACTCATTGTGACCCAAAGTGACGGAGCTTCTACGAAGGCAACAGTAAAGTCGTTGAGAACCAGCCTGGTGTCGAGAACCGAAATGCAGGACATGAATGAACAAGAAGCTCAAAGTTTTATTAAGAGGGCTGAAGACGAGCCAGGGAGTACGTTAGGAATCCACTCATGATTAACAAAGAGTGAAGTGCACACACAGGAGGGTAACGAGACTCAGCTGAACTTAATCTAGACAAAAGGAAGTAAAACCCTAAATGAAAGAAGGAAACACAAAAACATGAGTGGGCTCAACTAAAGAGCTCACACAGACAGAAACAGTAGCAATTTATAACAGTATTATTCCTGAATGACGATGTAATCATAGTGACTTACCAGTGGATACAGCAGGATACGAGGATAACGATCCAAGTTTTCCCAGTGAAGAAGAAATATTCATACTGGAAGTAATTTTAAGCAGTGAACAACCAGAATAAGAGTAATTACTCAACTTACACCACACAGCAATTTAGGGCCAATGGCCATATTATACAGTAGCCCTACATTTTAAAAAGGTGTTTTGGTGATAAGCTGTATTCTGATAATAAAAAAGTTAAATCAAAATGTGGTAAAGACTGTTGTTGGTTTCCTGGTCAACATATTGATCGAGTCTATATAAGAGTATGAGAGAAGCGGTAAAGTACCTCAGATGGGGTTTTTATAGTCCATGAACTGGACAGAGGATCAAAATTCGAGCCTTTAATAGCTGCTAAATAAATAAATAAAACCCAGAGAAACCCAGTCCACAAAAACAAAACAGGAATCCAAAAGTGAAGAGGACAAGCACGAAGGACAGCAGGCAGCCACGTGCAACAGCAAACGGACGAGCTCACAATCCACAGTCTGATCTGTGTGACAATGGCTGTAATGTTAGTGACTGAAAATATGCACTCATGTTTTTCAGTCCAGTAACAAATGATAAAACGTTAGCCTGCAGAGAAGAAACATAATCCCGTTTAAGGCTAGAGAAACACTGCAGTGCGCCAATAAGAAGAAAACCTCCAACCAGGAGGCATAAATAAGTGAAGAGTCTCAGGTTTCAAAGAGCTCAAGGATGTGTTTATTTGTAAGAAGTACTGTCTTTAGATTTAACTTCTGTTTTCAGGCTGCCAGCTGCTCCTGTTTGACTTCAGCAGCATTCAGACACTCAAAGAAAAGCGCTTTTGATGCTGAAGGTGAAGACGTCTTTTGTCTTATCCGCCCGCAGAGCTCTGCAGAGACTGAAAGTGAGAACAGAAGGACGATCTATCTGCCTCCTCGCTCCTGCCGTCTGTCCCTCGTCTGTCACTTTCCCTCGCTCGCTCTCCTCCAGACCTGCGACCATCAATTACGTCTGCCTCCACTATAATGGCCGACTTTCCGTGCGCACCAAGAGGCGTCTGCAGATTTACGGCTTTAGCCTTCATGCTCGGGTGTCACACTCTGTCTCCTTTTATCTCGCACGCTCATGTAAGTTTTGCCAATCGATGATACAAAACAAAAGCTGCGTGAAGAAAAGCTTCTTAAAATCTCCATTGATTGTGTGGAAGGCCGCCGCGCCGTGGGGACATTATGACCTCGCTCTGATGATGGATGAAAAGCTCACTGCCGTCTGTTCAAAGTTCTGCTGGTTTAAAATCTTTTGGACGGCTGTCGAGCTGAGAGATGCTCTGAGCTTATCAGTCACACATCTGGACAACTCTGGGCAAAGATGGGCTCGATGGAATCGAAGTTATTGGATAATGCAGCTTTGAGATTACACCCAGGGTCATTTTACTAGGTACACCGCTTCATCTTCTCATCAATCTAATCAGCCAATCGCATGGCAGCAATGCATGGTCAGGATGCACTGATGAACTTCAAAGTGCATCAGAGTGGGGAAGTAAGGTCACTCAGCGTCTGGGTGTCTCAGCCATCTCCAGGGCTTGTGGAAGACCACACTTAGTGGCAAGAACAGGAAACTGAGGCTATAGTTCACACGGACTCAGCAAAAGTGGACAACAGAAGATGGACAAATGCTTCCTGGTCTGATGAGTCTCAGGTGGTGGGGTCAGAGTGTAGTGTAAAAATCACCACAGCATCCACCCTGCCTGTATCAGCAGCTCAGGCTGCTGCTGGAGGTGCTGGTATCAGATGAGCTTTGTTTAAGCACCACAGCCCACCTGAGTACTGTTGCTGACAACGTCCATCTGTCACAGTGCCTCTGTCCCTCTGTCCTCGCCGGCTGAATCACCACTTTCTATCTGTCCTGTGTGTGTGTGTGGGTGTGGTTTGGTTATGGCACAGAAACAGGACTCTGCCTGAGTTCCCACCTGCTGCCTCCACACACCTGAAGCAATCACGTCGCTCGTGATGTGTCTCACAATCTCAGAGTATCGTTTTCAGCAGCTTGTCGGGCCAACTAGCAAGGTGTACCTAATAAAGTGACCATGAGCATTCATACTGTAGTGTTACATGCAAGTTAATGACTGCAGTGTATCTGAAACAAAGAGCCCCATCACAGCAACATTACAACATAAACATAAAATCATATTTCCTGACTTTAATATATCATTAAACTTCTGTTAGTCTTACAAAATATAGATAGACAGTTATAAACGAGTTATCCTCGTCCTTTATGCTGCAGAAGCTTCACCCTCCTTCAGATTAAAAGAACACAGTAAGCTGTACAGTGTGAAAGAGCAGCCGAGCTCTACTTCAGGTCCTTTTACAGGAAAAATAAGAAGGTTTCAAACATATGATGGTCAGGTCATCGTGCTCCAAACGGCTCCACTGAGCGTGACCCTTTTAAGCACCCCCCAAAAATACAGAGAAATCCTCAAAGAGACAGTGAACGGATTAATTCCCTTGTGTCCCTTGCAGTGTTTGATACTAAGACAGGGACTGATCTGTCAGTAAAAAAGAAGTTTAATTACACATTGAATCCCTCAGATATCTTAATATAAGGAAAAGAAGTGCAATTTCAACAGCAGATCTCATGCTGATTTATTTAATTAAAGAAATCTGTAAGCACGACTCTCTGGGTTTAAATCGTAAGAAAGCAATGTGTAAAAATACAGAAAAAGTTCTGGTAGCTCATTGGCCAGACTGCTTTACTTTATTGTAGAAAACAGAATTTCTATAGTAGATAAAAATGAAAAATAGAAACTTTTTTGTCTTTTAATTATTGTGATATAGGATGAAAGAACCCTCGTAGGTGAAACTATGCATTTCATAGGTCCTCCTTCACATTATTCAAAGCTGTCCAAGGGGCTTGGTTGGAGGATTTCTCTGGCCGATTCTGGCCCCCGAGCCTTTCACACCTGTGCATTAAGGTTAATGTTGTTTGTCTTTTGACTCACATCATATCAGGAGATTGCAGAAACAGCAGGCAGTTTAAGATAGATTTCTCTTCTCTATGTATTTTAAACTCAAAGCCATGAAATTTGACTCCAACTCAGCGTCTCCTCTATGCAGATATGAATTTATGGCCATCTTTAGATATGCGTTATAATATAAATAGAAAGACTTTCCAAACAAATGCAAAGGTGACAAAATATGTTGTTGCAGGTTCTAGAGCATAAATGAAAAACACCCAGAGGCCAAAACAAAAGAGAAAGAAGAAGATATCTGATAGTTCTGATTAAGTGCTTTAAGGCTCTCAATATCTCTCCTCCACAGGCTGCACTCACTGAGTTCTCAGCCCTGCTCCGGTCTTTCAGGGATGCTCGCCACTCCAGCACCATTTTTCAGATGATTCGGTCGGAGCGAGCTGAGCCGAGACGTCGTGGCAGGTGCTGACACCATTCGCGTCTCATTCCAGCTGAGAGACAGCTCGCCCGGGTCCCACGAAGGCAGGAGCAGGTGTGAAATTAAATTACGACTTGAGTGGTTTGAAATACAAGCGCAGGCCTGCTGAGCTCTCTGAAGTCGGGCTACGTGGACGGACTGATTGCCGGAGTTACACTGACACCACGGTGTTTGCGTCACTATACGAGCACGTTAACCTTTCTTTTGTCTACATGGACCCTGAAGCAGGAACAATTGAGGGACACCGTCTGTTTTCTAACCCACTCCTCCTGCTGAGCCGCCCACAGAGCCAGCAGAGACATTTAAAAAATGTCTTTAGTTTTTCGTATTTCTCCACATACCTGACACAATATGAACCATAATATTACAAGTATTTTCCTCACACGAAAGAGGTAAGCTTCTCCATCCTCCCTGTGATTTCTGTGGGATGTGAGCGATTGCTTTCCAGCAGCTCCCATAGCAATCCCAGGATGTGAGGAGTTTTGATGGTAAGGCAGGATTTAGTAGAATAATCAGTATTAAAATAATCTAAATGCCATGTTCTTTGTAGTCTGTATGTAGTTTTTGTCATGAACCCTGGGCTGCCTGAGGTTTGTATATTAGTACATATTTTAGTCTATTTTAACTTTTTGTGTTTCTTGTGTCCTGTAGTCAAATGTTAGACTCTTTCTTCTCTCTTTCTTCATCTCTGGTGCTTTGCATTTAGCTTTACTTCAGCTGTGTCTCCTCTGCCCAGTCATCCCTTAGTGTATTTATAGCAGCCTCAGTAGTCTTCCTCTTCGTTTCATGTTTTCCCGGCCATGGACAGCATCAACAGCTCCTTTTGTTGAATCCTTCCTGCCTAAATGATGCCTTTCTAGGTCCTCACACATCACTGTAAACACAGTCGGTATAATCCACGTACGGTTTTAAGTTATTGCAAGTGCTGTTTTATTTTGAAGTGTTACTTACTTTGTGTGTTCTCACGTTACTTCCTGTCTTTGTCTCCTTCATCCTAATCACACCAGCCATTAGGCTGGTGCTCTGTGTTGATGCGAGGAGCAGAAGACAACAGAAATGTAGCAGAGATCTTCTGTTGGAGCTCCTCACACATAAATCAGACAGACGTTGCCAATGGCGATTTTAAGCTCACATGATATTCATTCTGGTTTGAGTCTTCCTCCTGCTCGTATAGCTGACACGGACGTGTCTGGGCGTGCCCACATGGGGGCGCACAACTTCATCAGACGTTGTAACAAATTAACAACTGTAATAAACTCCCTGTGTGAGTCCTTCTCTCTCTCACACAGTCGAGTGAGTTGTTGCCTTTGGGCCGCACGTTGTTCTGCCATCACAGGTGCACGTTAACCTCCTCTGCTGCCCAATCCAATCAGTTACTGGCGATCCCACGGGGGGACAAGAGGACGATTAGACTACACAGCAGGTCACACAGGCCTATCCTGCTCAGACATTGGCTGATTTAACACATGACAAAAAGGTTACATAAGACACATTTAGTCAATAAAACTGACGTGGAACCAACTCAAAGCATCCACGTCATCTGTTGTTCAGGCAGTTTTAAATCGACCACAGCAGCTCACATTTAGCTTGTCCTTGCGCAGCCCCTTAGTTATACTGATACGTGCATTAATATATTATGTTTTCTTTTCAGATTTAGAGGCTTTTTCCCCTCTGGCAAGAATAAAAACTTCTGCTAGAAACAGATTTGTAATTTTTAGAAAACTTTTGGCTTAGAATCTGTCCGAGATAATGTCTTAAGATAATGAAAATGCTGGCAGTGGACTTCAGGAAGTCATTTAGGTGGAACCCTGATGCAGACGGCTGCCAGAGACTGATAGACAGAGAGTCCCATTAGATTAGGAAGGAGAGAAGCATGGAGAGCAGGTTCAGCTGAGGGTATAATGAGCTGCAGGTCAGCCACAACTCTTTACCAAGGGGAAATCAGGAAAAACTGGGAATGAGCAGTCGACTGCAAACTCACACAGAGTGAATATAGCTGCATTCACACAACTGCTCTGCAGTTTAAGAAGTTAGCATCTGGTCACACTGATTTCCTAACCTCAAAATGTGAAACCAGTCTTCAACAGGTCAGACTAAGCCTCACATCATGTGTCTGCCAGGTTTCTGCTCCAAATGAAAAGAGCACAAACGTGACCGTGTACTCATCGAGCATAGCATTAGTTCGGGAAGGACATGGAGTCAAACTTGCAAAAGCAATGAGGTGACCTGAAGCTTTACACGGGTACAAGATTTATGCTATACGTTAGTTTACTGCAGCTGCTCAGGGTCCAGTCCATCAAGGCTGCAGATGTCCAGACCGTCCTCTCCACGGTCCCCTCCTTCAGACAGGCAGCAGAGAGACGAAATCTCTCAAGCATATCCTCGGTCTGAAGCTCTACTTTGACCCCCACCCAGATGACTGAGTTTCTCACCCTCTCTCAAAGGCTGAGCTTGAACATCCTCCCAGATGCTCATTTCCACCACTTAGTGAAGGTAGTTCTGTTCTGCTGATCCCGGGCCCCGCGTCGGCCTTTGACACTGTTCACCATCACATTCTGCTTGGAAGGCAGAAAATACCAGGTCGGTGATAAAATACATATCAATCACCTGGATCACCTGTTGAGAAAAAAGAAAAAAGAAGCAAAAAAAGAGAGCAATATAATAAACAACATAATCACAATAATCTATGTGTATATGACAGTAAATACTAAATATTGAATATTATGAAGCAGATATGGAGGAGATCCAGGCTCCAGACATCCAGAGGCCCCCAGAGCGCAAGAGTCCAAGGAAAACCAATCACATCCGGTTTTTAAATATCAAGATGATAAAGGTGGAAATGCTCATCGCGAGGCTTCATAATGAGACTTTAGGCATCACAGTGGTTACCTCCACCTTTTATTCTGTCTTTGTACACTTTGAAAGAATATCGTACTACTACTACTCTTTGGAGACACTCATAAAATTGACATGTGATTCTTCACTCTGTATTACACGGAGGAAAGCTCCGGCCTGCAGCTGATTAGTGGTAGGAAAGCGGCTCCAGTGTCATGCAGAATTCAGACTCTGCTGCTCTGTCACTTAATCCCACCACAACACCGAGAGGCAGCATAATTGGTAATGCACCTGTATTCACACACACACACACACACACACACACACACACACACACACACACACACACACACACACACACACACACCTGCGTCAGCAATCCGTCCTGAGGCCATTTGCATAAATGTCATTTACTGGTCAGAATAAACATCTCCTCACACTCTCCCATCCAGACACATAATTGGAAAAACAGAACCAGGTGAAATCTGCTGAGCGTGGAATTGATTCGCAGGTTATTTTCACTGCAAACTGCTGCTCTGTCTCCTTCCCTCCTTTCTTTTTTTTTTCCTTGGACAAGCGTGTCCCACAAGATGATTGACTGAGGTAAATACAGGTGTGAGGAGGAGCTGCAGCGGGGAGTAAACCCACCGCCAGCCCCGTATCGCTTTATGGCCAGTCTGTTCACATTAACTCGCTGCAATGCAGTCTCACAGCAGTCTGTGAAATATTCATGACTTTCAGTCTATAGATTCGTGTTCAGGTACATGAAAAACAACATGGCAGTCCACCTTAAGAGACTATAGTGGGGGAGAAAGTGTCCCAGTTTTAACCCAAGAAACCAGAGCTGTGTTCATACATTACGCTCAGATAATTTTGGGGTAATTAGGCAAAGATACTCTGCTCAGCCCACTCCAGATGTGTTCACACTGTCTTTTAAAAAATAAATAAATTTCATTTTCACTACCTTCAGTGGGTTTTATTGATTTTTATTTATTACAGTTACTCGGGGCTGAAACATGGGAACAACCAACTTAAACGATTATGGAAGGAGGATCGCCGTAAGTGGCAGCAGCCACATAAGTTTATTACGGTTCAGTAGTTGTGAAAAGTGAAACCTGTTCAGATTGACTATGTTTCTGGTCAGAACATCGTGCGACGCTTAAACACCTCACTGGGGATCGTCCCAGCTGTCCAAATTGGCCTCTAGAGATCGTGCACGAGCCAGGCCATAGCAGCACAAAGCGTGAAACTCGATCTTTGGCCTCCAGTTTAAGCCTCGAATGAAGAATTCGGGCCTCTACCAACTCAACATTCCCACATATCTACATGGATAGGACACCGGTCAGAGAAAAAGTCAAGAAAAAGATCAATTTGGAGCTCAAAAAGGCCAATGGCATCAGGTTTAGCAAACGCTTTGGTTCAGAACTCTAAACACGGTTCATTTCTGCTCCGACGCAAACTGAATATAAAACAAACGTCTAATGAGAAGTAAATCCGTACTCGAGTCCCAAAGATCTCAGCTCTAAATCTCGGCTCTCCGCTGACCTCAGCGCTGCACCTGCATTTAGATGATCTTACCAGCTTGTCAGTCACTTGTAAAGTTGACACAAAAATAAAGTTTTATTGATCCGAGTCTCTGACCTGAACCACCGACTGTGATTAACTACAACATCCACTTTACTTCACAGAGCCGAGTTTCATCCAAGGTCACTTTGAGCTGGCGACGGCACTCAGCCACGAGCCGAACGTCCGACCGGGTGTTTACCGCATCGCATCTCTGAGCGGCAGATAGATATGAGCAGAGGTGCTGAGTGCATTTTTCCACCTCTGACATCTCCTACAGGGATCCAGATGTTGACCAGAATATTTCCCATGAGGTCTATTTACCTGCAGTCAGACCTCAGATGAGTTCTGTGGATAAGAATACATCACTTTTGTCTGTTAACTTGTGGCGTATATTTTAATCAGTCATTACTTTTCTCTTCACTTCCTCTTTTTTTTTGTTTGTTTTTTAAGTTCCTCTGGTGCCTTTGTGGGTTTTCACCTCCCCAAATGTTAGACAACGTGCTCATGCGTATAAAAAAGCTCTTGTACGAATGTGTGTGTGATTGTGTGAACGAGATTAAAGACATGCTCTATGTTGATGCCTTTACGTTCATGTTTTGGTGATGTTCTAAACGTCTTCTAGAGATTCCAAAATGGGAATTCGGGATGCAGTCTGTGATGTCTTGGTACCTTTATTACCATTTTATCACTGCTGCTCGCATCTCATTATCCACAAGGTGTCTTTGGACACTGGTGCTTTGACGTAAGAGCATCCTTGGCCCTGCTTAATAGACCCAAGAAGAAAAGTTGGAGATGTACGGAGGCACAAGGTGAAAGTTTCAAGCAGAGAGACTCTCTCATTGGTGCTGATGTCAGCCCTAACCCTAACCTGAACACTCACCCTCGGCAATAAGAATATGTCATGTTTTATTAAGTTGTCCTCCAGAGTCTTTTCAGCCAAGGCGTAAAGACGTATCATTTTAAATGTCTAATTTCTTTTCAGTCTTTTCTGCAAACATCTGTTTGCACTCCAGTTAATAAACTCAGAGCGAGGGCAGGGTTCGTGTTAGCACCTGTGATGACTTGGCCCTCACAGGGTTGAGTGCCCTTCATCCCCGAGACCACAGAAAGTCAATAACATTCAGCAACATTCAGAAAACATGTCTGATGACTCGGATTTGTCCGGTCCTGAATCAAACTTCTCCTCAGCTGTGAGGGAAGTGATTGATCCGACAAACCAATGAGAGCAAAGAGGAGCTGATTGACACGCGGGAGAATTACCTGCACAGCTGGAGCCTGTAATGCCCACAAGTGACGCACAACGAGTGGATTGCTTTACACGTGCTTTAGTTTTTTGTTTTCCATCTCGTTCTTCTTCTCTGCGCAGTTTCTGCCAGATCAGGGTTGAGATTAAAATCAGGACTCCTTGTGTGTAACTAAGACACTGAGCACTGACGTTTCAGAAATGACCAGTCCAATTGTTTAAGCAGAAACTTGCACTTGTTTGCCCTTCATGTTGCTAAATTACAAATGATTTGTTGTGTTAGGGTTAGCTACTTCAGAGTTTCCACTATACCTGCTTTCCAAAAATCAGTAGCCTTGCTGACTGCATCAGGCCTCGTTATCAGCAGTCAGGTAAACGGCAAAAGTTGATCCAAGAAAACTGGAACGAGGCATAAAAGATTCCTGAATTTGAATTTCCTCACATTTAAGATTCTGGGTGCACACTTGAAGATAACTTTGGGTGGTGTGTGGATATCAGGGGTGTATCGTGTTACACGCCGCCGCTGGAGGGAGTTGTGTTAACTCGGCCATCGTGATCAACTCGCTGGTGCCAGGATTCATTTCAGACGGCAAACAAAGCCTGGGCGAACCCACAGATGGTCCCATACATCCAATGGGAAATCTAGTCAGAGACATCAATCCAGCAGCACTGCATTTATATGTGACTGTGTGTGTGTGTGTGTGTGTGTGTGTGTGTGTGTGTGTGTGTGTGTGTGTGTGTGTGTGTGTGTGTGTGTGTGTGTGTAAGAGAGTGCAGGTGTGTGTTTTCAGGCCAGGGAGGGGATTTGGTCCTTGCACAGATGAAATGATTCAAAGATTGATTCAAACCGAATCATGTGCTGACGTAAAAGCAGAAACTAAAATATATTTCATCCTCTCAGTGTGTGTTTAAAGCACTGAGGTCACAGTCACCATGTTTTCTACTCTTACTGTGATGTAAACATTTAACAGGACTTGCAGGGATGATGTTAGATTACCCGGTTTGTGTCCAGTGGTCTCCTGTGGGGCTTTCCTGCTTTCTACCAACTCTTCAGTCTCATTCTCGGCTCTTCGGCTCGCACTGCTCATGTGAAGCTCATCTTTGAGTAAAGTAACTGCTGCCCAAGGGTTCACAGTGTCCCAGACACTAAATATTTAAACACTTTAGAAAAGCATTCAAATATTTGGTGCCAGGCTGACTGATTGTTCGGTGTGGACATGAAGCTGAGGATCAGCAGAGTGATGCAAACCATTAATGACTAACCTCATGTTGTGACCTCAGACTCTCTGCTGGCTGAAGTTTGAACGTTTCTCAGGATCTTATTTCTGCCACGTGATGGCGTTTGTGCGTTTAAACCAGAAACATGAACTTAATTATAATAATAACTCTGCAGCTTGGCTAAGGCGGCTCTCTCTCTGGGGAGTGTTTGCTATAACTTTCAGTATATTCATTTTGTTTTCTTTTGTCCTTTTGTACTTTAAAAAGTTGACAGTGCAGTAAAAACCAGATAACGGCAGCATGACTGACTTTGATTACATAAACATGACTGTTATGCCCCCAGAAATGTGTTCTTTGTGTTCTCTTTATCTCGCTATCGTAGCTTAGAGCGGTGTGTGTATTTTCGTAACCATGACAACACGAGAGCAGTTTACGCTGAGAGTCAGGAAGTGAATCTACTGTGTGACTCGGGATATTAGCGTGTGGGCTCATTCAACCGCCAGCTCCGCCGTTACAGGATTAATCCTTTTCTCTTCGCTAAGGCATAGTCTGTGAGTATAATTCATTTTGTACAATTAAGCGGTGAAGCGTTTTGAACCGTTGTCTGTTATTCGGTTAACTTTATTGTGTCTCATATAAGCTATGCGGCTAGGCTGTCAAGCTGTGATAATTAGCCAGATGCTTTGAGCTTATTGCATCTATAATACATTTCATATATTTCATTGTATTGTGTTTACAGTATATTTCATTGTATTGTGTTTACAGTATATTTCATTGTATTGTGTTTACAGTTTCACAAAAGTGCCCAGTAAAAACTTCTGGAATCCAATCGTCTGAGTCCTGGAGATTTTCTTGGGAGTGTTTAAGCTGAATGGAAACTTAGCCCATTACAGTGAAAAGACTGCAACGCAGCTAATAGGGATACGAGGATCGCCGCTGTACGGAGCTACTCATTATCGAGAGATAAGCAGCCTCCAATATAGCCTCGGAAAACTTCGCCGCAGCCCACATCTCCCGATACTGGAGACCCAACGACACGCAATGTCACAACGTAGCAATGCTGACAAAGGAAATGGAGACAACCAGTCAGAGTGTGTGCGCTCAAGGAGCAGTCGCTCATCCGGCACGTCGTCTGGCTCAAAAATTAGCATAGCCATCGCCATGGCAAAAGCAAAGGCTGAAGCCGCGCAAGCTAGAGCGGCACATTCAAAGAGGGAAATCGAGCTTAAAGTGGAGCAAGCACGTATTCAAGCCAGCCTCGACGCACTAATCGATGAAAAAGAAAGGGATGCCGCCGTTGCTGAGGCGAACTCCCTAGTAGCTGGTCTGCAGGATATGGGTCTCGAAGTACGCAGCGAAGTTAACAGCCTGGTCCGCCAGTCTGTCAAAGACCAGCGCGTAGCCGCCTTTGTCTCCGAACAGGCCAGCCTGAGCGCCAAGGGTCTATCGGCTACAGAAAATAACCTTCCCCCTTCTCAGCCAGTCACTCACCCGCATAACGCGGCTCAGACCCAAGCTGCCGCTCCTGCTGCTATTACGCCACACCAAGCTCTTCAGGGCCCCTGGAGAAGCGACGCACCAACACGACAGAGCTCCAAGTCACCCTTCTACCCCCCTCCAACTCCACTCCTACAGCAGAACCCCAAACGAGATTCTACGTTTCCCACGCATCAGCCCATCCACGGGACACTCTACGGAGGTGATTACGACCATTCTACAACCACTGACCTCATCAAATATCTCGCTCGTAACCACTTGGTGACTTCAGGTCTCACCGCATATGACGACCAGCCAATAAACTATTGGGCCTGGAAAACATCATTCCAGAACGCCATTGCCAATCTAGACCTGTCTGCTGCAGAAGAACTCGACCTCCTAACCAGACACCTGGGAAAGGAGTCAACAGAGCAGGTAAGAAGAATAAAAACGGTCAACATCAGGAATCCAACTATTGGACTGTGCTCAGCATGGGGGCGCCTCGACGAACTATATGGCTCCCCAGAAGCCGTCGAACAAGCTCTGTTCAGCAAACTAGAAAGCTTCCCAAAGCTCACGACAAAAGATCCACGGAGACTCCGGGATCTAGCCGACCTGTTGTCAGAGCTACAAGCCGCTAAAGAAGATGGCTACCTCGCGGGCATGTCGTACTTGGATACCTCCAGAGGAATTAAGCCCATCATCGAGAAACTTCCATACAGCATACAAGAAAAGTGGCTATACCACGGGACGAGATACAAACAAGAACATTTCGTCAGCTTCCCACCTTTCTCCGTGTTGGTGAACTTCATCCGCACCGAGGCGAAAGCACGTACGGACCCAAGTTTCAACCTCTTCACGCCAAGCCCCCCAAACGAGAGAATGAATAAATGGGAGAGGCCCACGAAGACGTCCGTTCACACCCACAAAACACAAGTCTCAGGCACTGCCAAGTTCGAGTCTAAGGAAAGCAGGGAACGTATTGACCCGAATAAACATTGCCCCCTGCACAAAAAACCCCATCCTCTGAGGAAATGCAGAGGTTTCCGCGAGAAGAGCTTAGATGATCGCAAACAGCTTCTGAAAGAACACTACGTCTGCTTTCGCTGTTGCTCGTCAACAGAACACTTTGCAAAGAACTGCACAGCCAAGATAACATGCACCGAGTGTGGTAGCGCTGCCCACGTGACAGCCCTCCACCCTCACCCACCTACCTGGAAATCTAAATCGTTCCCCTCCATCTCAGAGGATAGCGGGGAGGAGGACAAAGCTGATAACCAGGAGGTCAACGCAACGTGCACACAGGTATGTGGGGAAGGTCTGAGTGCTAGAGCGTGTGCTAAGATCTGTCTCGTCAGGGTGTTCCCAAACGGACGAAGAGAGGAAGCCAAGAGAATGTACGCTATATTGGATGAGCAGAGTAATCGCTCCCTCGCGCGGTCAGAGTTCTTCGAAGCCTTCAAGATCTCCGGGCGCTCATACTCATACACACTAAAGACCTGCGCGGGACGTACGGAGACATCAGGAAGGAGAGCCAGCGGCTACACCGTAGAGCCGTTGGACGAGAAACTGAGTATCTCTCTGCCTACACTCCTCGAGTGTAACCAAATTCCCAACATCCGCGCGGAGATTCCCACCCCCGGTGTGGCCTATCATCATACCCACCTAAAACGCATCGCTGACAAGATACCACCTCCGGACCCAGACGCCAGCATTCTTCTCTTACTGGGCAGAGATATCTTACGGGTCCACAAGGTCCGAGAGCAAATAAGCGGCCCAGGAGATGCTCCCTTCGCCCAAAGGCTTGACCTGGGATGGGTCATCGTCGGAGACGTGTGCCTCGGAGGTGCTCACAGACCACCGGAGGTGAGAAGCTACAAAACAGCCGTTCTAGGGAACGGTCGTACAAGCCATCTCCAGCCATGTAACAACCAGATGAAAGTAACAGAGGTGTTTGAACAAGCACGTGACTATCAACAACATCCAGCGCGAACCCCGACGACGCTAATCGGAGACAATTTGGGGCAAACCGTCTTCGCTCGCACTCCCAACGACCACAAACTTGCTCCATCCAGGGAAGATTTGGAGTTTCTAAGGATAATGGAAGCCGAGTGTTGCCAAGACAGCTCCAACAGTTGGGTCGCACCTTTGCCGTTTAGGTCACCGAGGCAGCGACTCCCTAACAACAGGAAACAGGCTCTCGAACGCCTCGTCTCACTTCGGCGCTCACTGGAAAAACGACCACGGATGAAAGCCGACTTCCTAGAGTTTATGGAGAAGACGCTCAAGAAGGCGCACGCAGAAGCTGCCCCTCCCTTGCAACCCGGTCAGGAGCGTTGGTACTTGCCCCTGTTCGGCGTGTACCACCCCCGGAAGCCGGACAAGATCCGCGTGGTCTTCGACAGCAGTGCATCCTATGAGGGAGTATCGCTCAACGATGTCTTACTCAGTGGTCCCGATCTTAATAACAGCCTACTAGGTGTTCTTATGAGGTTTAGGAAGGAACAGGTTGCGATCACCGCCGACATCGAGCACATGTTCCACTGCTTCATCGTGAAAGAAGACCACCGGGATTTTCTCCGCTTCCTGTGGTATAGAGACAATGACCCTACCTCTGACGTCGTGGATTACAGGATGCGGGTGCATCTCTTTGGTAACAGCCCCTCGCCTGCCGTCGCAGTGTATTGCCTGCGGCGGGCGGCTAAGGCAGCAGAGGCCGACTACGGCAGCGATGCTAGGAGATTCGTCGACCGCGATTTCTACGTCGACGATGCCTTAAAGTCTTTCAGTACAGAGGAAGAAGGCATCGCAGTTCTCCAGCGAGCGCAGAAGATGCTCGCGGCTTCCAACCTCAGGCTGCATTAGGTTGCATCAAATTGTTCCGCGGTCATCAGAGCATTCCCCTCCCAGGATCGCTCTCAGGATTTCAATGGCCTGGATCTCTCCATCGATGATCTGCCTATCCAGCGTAGCCTGGGACTGTTCTGGAACATGCGCACGGACACTTTCACGTTCCAGATCGAGATCGATCAGAAGCCGTTCACCCGCAGAGGGGTACTCTCGACCGTGAACAGTCTATACGACCCCCTAGGGTTTCTAGCACCCATCACAGTTGATGGAAGACGGATCCTAAGAGAACTCACCTTGCAAGCGGAAGATTGGGACGCACCCCTTCCCAAAGACATGGAGACCGAGTGGACTAGATGGAAACAGTCTCTTCAAGACCTGGAGGGGCTCCAAATACCACGGCCTTATACGTCCCTCTCCACCACAGGAGCCCTAAGGAGAGAACTCTGCGTCTTTGCCGACGCATCCGTCAGAGCAATAGCGGCCGTAGCCTACATCAGGGTAACTGGCAAGCAGGGACAAACTGAGATTGGGTTTGTCTTTGGGAAATCGAAGTTGGCTCCCCAACCTAGCCTAACTGTCCCTAGACTTGAACTTTGTGCTGCTGTGCTCGCCGTCGAGATCGCCGAGATGATAGTCACAGAGATGGACACAACGTATGACAACATCACCTACTACACAGACAGTAAGGTCGTACTGGGATACATCCATAACCAGTCAAGGAGATTTTATGTCTACGTACACAATAGGGTCCAACGTATCCTTCAGTCACCCTGTCCCGGCCAGTGGAAGTACGTTCCAACGCATCTTAACCCAGCTGACGTTGGGTCAAGAGCTGTAGCATCAGCCCTGCTCAGCAGTACACCATGGCTCAAAGGACCAGCCTTTCTTTGCGACGCATCAGGGCATCCATCCGAGCTTCAAGAGACGTACAATCTTGTCGACCCCGACATCGATGCCGAAGTGCGTCCACAGGTGACAACGAAACTCACCCATGTTGCTAAAGGCGTGGTACGCCCTCAACGCTTTGAACGCTTCTCCAAGTTCAGCACACTCCATGCAGCCATTGCACATTTGATCCACGTAGCTAGCTCCTTCGCTCGCTCGACGCAGGGCGAATGTCGAGGCTGGCACATCTGTCGTCCTACAGAAGAGGAGCTGCTGAAAGCCAAAGTGTGCATCGTAAAGAGTGTCCAGGGTGAGTGCTACGCGGAAGAGCTCAAGTGTATCGGTTCTGGAGTCGACATACCATCTTCCAGCAGCTTGTGGAGATTGCATCCCATTATGGACCAGGATCGACTACTCAGGGTAGGAGGTCGGATCGAGCAGTCAGGCTTAGGCATGAACGAGACTCATCCCATCATCATTCCTGGCCGGCATCACCTCGCAACTCTGCTTGTGTCCCACTATCACGAAGCAGTAAAACACCAGGGGAGACATCTTACTGAAGGTGCCGTTCGGGCCGCAGGTTTTTGGCTCGTGGGAGCCAAACGCTGTATCAGCAGTCTGCTCTACGGATGCATCACTTGTAAGAAGCTGCGAGGGAAGGCCGAACATCAACGGATGGCAGCCCTGCCGGCAGAACGGTTACAAGTAGCACCTCCCTTCACCTACATAGGTGTCGATGTCTTTGGACCGTGGGGCATCGTTTCACGCCGCACAAGAGGAGGAGTTTCGAACTCCAAGCGATGGGCGGTGATGTTCTCGTGTATGTGTTCCAGGGCAGTGCACATTGAGGTGATCGAAGCCATGAGTGCCAGCAGCTTTATTAACGCCTTGAGGAGATTCTTTGCGGTCAGGGGCCCCGCGAAGCAGATACGCTCGGACTGCGGAACTAACTTCGTCGGCGCTTCCCGTGAGCTGGGGATGGACAAGGAAAACTCAGGGTTCGACAGGGTGGAGAAGTACCTCAGTAAACAGAGCTGCACCTGGGTGTTTAACCCACCCCATGCATCCCATATGGGTGGCGCATGGGAGAGGATGATCGGCATTGCCCGCCGTATCTTGGACTGCATGCTGCTTGAACAGAGAAAGTCTCGCCTGACGCACGAGGTTCTGACCACGCTTATGGCCGAGGTAGCAGCAATTATGAACGCAAGGCCGATCATTCCAGTGTCATCCGACCCCGAGTCGCCCTGCATCCTCACACCAGCCATGCTCCTGACTCTCAAAACAGGCTCCGCGCCTCCTTTGCCGTCAGGCAAGTTCGAGGAAGCAGATCTCTTCAGGGAGGAGTGGAAACAAGTTCAGGGCCTGGCAGACATGTTTTGGAACAGATGGAGGCGTGAATACCTCAAAACACTGCAACTTCGACACAAGTGGCAAGGGAAACAGCCGAATCTTCAAGAAGGGGACGTAGTTCTCTTAAAGGATGATCGGGCAGAGAGAAATGAGTGGCCCATGGGCATCATCACGAAAGCCTTTCCAGGGAAGGACGGTCTGGTCCGGAGAGTCGAAGTGGAGGTCGTTAAAGATGGAAATAGAAGAGGATTCTCTCGTCCCATTACAGAAGTAGTTCTGCTTCTTTCTCCAAAGTCTGACTCTGCCAATTGATGTGGGCTCTTAAAGACCCCAAGCGGGGAGTGTTATGCCCCCAGAAATGTGTTCTTTGTGTTCTCTTTATCTCGCTATCGTAGCTTAGAGCGGTGTGTGTATTTTCGTAACCATGACAACACGAGAGCAGTTTACGCTGAGAGTCAGGAAGTGAATCTACTGTGTGACTCGGGATATTAGCGTGTGGGCTCATTCAACCGCCAGCTCCGCCGTTACAGGATTAATCCTTTTCTCTTCGCTAAGGCATAGTCTGTGAGTATAATTCATTTTGTACAATTAAGCGGTGAAGCGTTTTGAACCGTTGTCTGTTATTCGGTTAACTTTATTGTGTCTCATATAAGCTATGCGGCTAGGCTGTCAAGCTGTGATAATTAGCCAGATGCTTTGAGCTTATTGCATCTATAATACATTTCATATATTTCATTGTATTGTGTTTACAGTATATTTCATTGTATTGTGTTTACAGTATATTTCATTGTATTGTGTTTACAGTTTCACAAAAGTGCCCAGTAAAAACTTCTGGAATCCAATCGTCTGAGTCCTGGAGATTTTCTTGGGAGTGTTTAAGCTGAATGGAAACTTAGCCCATTACAATGACGCAGGAGCAGAGAACAGTTATTAACTGTACCTGAACAACTTGAGCTTATTATATGACTTTTTATAACTTTTTAAATGTCGAGTTTACAGACATAATGACACACAGACACCAAACACCATTATGAGTGTTTAGTTGTGTAATTAGCCCAACTTCACTAACCCTCCAAACATTGCTGATGTTTAGTGTTTGTCTTTTTGTCTTAGTTTTAGCAGGTGTATCATCAGATACAGATAAAGCTGAATTCCTGCTTCTAACCTCTAACTCAACCCCCAAATGCAAAATGACCCGAGACTGGAAGCATCTGAAAAATAAAACAGGGGATTATGGGAGACTAAAGACAAATAAAAACACAAACAAACACAAACAAAAGGCACAATGACACCATGAAAGCTCGTTTCTTGGTTTCCTCTGCTCTGATATCAGGACTTCTCCAGTTTGGACTTTTTCCAGTTTGTACTGGAGTTATAAGTGAGCTGGTTGGTCTCGATGAACCAAGCGTTAATATTTTAAGTGTTCAGATCTGACTGCGGATAAATCCAACAGCATTATAACACATTTATCAGTGCACCCTGTTCTGCTCTGTTTATTGACTCTCCTGAGGTTCTCTGTCAGTCTGAATCGGCCTCAGCTTCCACACATCACATATATAACACACACACATACTCACACACTTGCCGGCTGTATTGATCCGGAGGTGGGAGCCATAAAATGAGCGGTGATGGATCGGAGCGGTGGGCGGCTCGGCCTTGTCGCTGGTGATTTTCGCAGCCGGAGACGTGAGCGCTCTGCTCGGCTGATCGATAAGGAGGGACGCTCGGTTTCTACATATTCATCGAGCAGGTCACACCTGCACAAACAAACAGCAGAGAGGCAATTTCCCTTCTTTCACGTACTGTATACAGCCTGAAATACTCATCGTCTCCTTGGCACCATAACCTCAGCGTTGCCATAACCTGACAGGTTGATTTTGAGTTCAAAGCTTGCACTGTCTTCTCTGTAGGGTGAGACTGATAAATCTTCTTAGACTTGCATAAAGTAAAAACCACGAAGCCCTGGTAGGCTGCAGGACACTTCAATCTTTATCAAGCCTTATAGAAAAGTCACGAATGCTGTGCAGATGAAAAACAATATCTAATGCCACAAGCCTTCACATAACTGCCCTCCCGTAAAAAACGACCCTGCAGGCTGTTTGTGCACGCGGCGTTTTACGAGCCCCAGTGATGTTTTTATCGTGACAGCGTGATTAACGACGCATGTTATATAGAAGACGTCAGGTGACGTAGAGACGAGGCTCAGCTCCACCCCCTTCTGTTTTTAAACATGACCAGCGCCGTTTTCCATAAAATGATGCATTTAAAGAAGCAGTCACCAGGTAAAACCACGATAAAATATAAAATCTGAAATGGGTGGAGCTTCAGTTTAGTTAACACATCTGTATCTACTGTTTTCACCAGTAGCAGGCAGCTAGTAACCACCAGGATGCCACCCTGGACTCTGCAAGTCTCACACTGTGTTGGCTTATGGACTCATTAAGGAAGTGACTGAAGTAGCTTCTGGGTTTGCTTGGAAGTGGCTTAAACCCGCCTCCTTTTTAATGGCCACATGGGGGTGATATCTACAGAAGTGTATGGGAAAACAGGCTTCAGCCCAGAATCCTGCTGAGGTTATGGGCTCAGTCACTTATCTGACACTTACTGGTCATACTGAAGACCCAGAGAACTGCCAGTTAATCCAGTTAGAACCAAAACTTTGGCTCAGATCTGTTTGGATGGCCTGTTACTATGGTAACTGCACAGCAACCATATTATTGGTCAGATAATTGGTCGGCACACAGCAAATGAGTTGAATGTGTTCTTCAACAGTCTGCACTGCAGTGAATGCTCCCCCCCCCCCCCCCCCCCCCCCCACTGAGTTACTCACCACCTCACCAAGTCCTGACACCCCTCCCCCACCTGTCACTTTCACTCATGACCAGGTTCAGAGATAAATGAGAAGAATCCACTCAGACAAGTCTGCTGGACCGGACGGGGTGAGTCCCAGTGTCCTCAAGGTCTGTGCCTCCAGCTTTGTGGAGTCTGCAGAGGGTCCCATTGCTGAGGATGACATCATGGCTTGTTCTTGTAACAAAGACGTCACGTCCCAGTGGCCCCCAGGATTACAGACCTGTGGCACTGACCTACCACGTCATGAAGACCCCCTTTAGTTTGCTTACCAGCACGCCTTGAAGCTCGGACACCATCATCTACCTGCTCAATCGTGTCTACACCCATCTGGACCAGCTGGCAAGCACTGGGAGAGTCATGTTTTTTCACTTCAACATTGTGTATCTGAGAAGGTGATCAGCAACACAAGGGCACCACAAGTTACCGTCCTCCCCCCCTGGACTGGGTTAAACTTCTTTAGGGTGGTGTCAGAGAGGCAGATGTTGTCCAAGATAAGAACAATGCTGAACAATACACTGAAAATCATCCCTGCCTGTGGCTATCTCTGTACAACTCCTCCATCTGATGCACAGCACACACTGCAGTTGTAACACCCCTTTGCACATCCTCTACAGTAAAATAACAAATAACAACGCTTTACAGTTTAGAGTAAAATGTCAATCCTTGCAGGCAGCTTGCAGCTACAGCCACCATCCACCCGTCAGTAAAAGATGCCACACCCCTAATAACGCAAGCTTTAAGCAGGTGAATTATAAGAAAAGCCCTCCCCCTGTACAACTGTTATAATGGGGGAAATTATCTATAGAGACCAAAACATTTCTGTCTATTGCAGGGGTCTGCAGCCTTTAACACCCAAAGAGCCATTTGGAGCAGGTTTCCACGCAAAAGAAAACACTGGGAGACGCAAATACTTTTTGACATCTAAAATGAAGATAACACTGTATATATTGTTTCTTACCTTTATGCTTTTTGTGAACAACTAAGGTGTGTTGCTTATGAAATCCATGAAGTGCTACAGAGAAAATTACATTTTATTTATGTAATGAGCACATTTTGAACTCTTAAAGAAATATAACAAAAGGAAAGCTGAACTTAAAATGATCCAGCAAACAAAAACTGCTGTGAGCCGCCATCCTTATATTGCCTTTGAGCTTTTGGAGCCTTCACCTGACTCTTAAAAAATAATTGAAGAAAAAAACATTCAGCCTAAATATGTATTTTACCTGGTTAACGTATGTGTCGGGGCGTGGTCTGCAGCGGCGCTGCAAGGGAGGCGGACGCACCTGAGCGGCACCCGCAATCACGCCTCGCCGCCTTAACGTCTGTGCCATCTCGGGTACACCGGCGAGTGTGACGCTTATTTTGATCGATGAAAAAATAACAGAATATAATTTTATTTTTATATTTCAATATTACAATAATCTTCCAATTTAGAACTATTAAAAAAAGAACTAACATAAATAAAATACACTTCAGCTAAATACTTAATTTATTTTCCCAAACCACGCGGAGCCGCAGTATAAGGACTAAAGAGCCGCAGGTTGCCGACCCCTGGTCTATAGGGACTGACTTACTGCTGGAACCCCTAGTGGACATGCAAGGAACTGCAGGGTTTTTTGGCACTTCTGTGTTGGTTTAAGTTTTTTGCTGCTTGGATAAAAGTAAAATTTCCAGTCCTTGTTGCAGTTTCAAATCCCTCTGTGGTCTGGTGATGAAGTGAAGGGACGGCCCATTTTCATTCCCAAAGTGTTAAACTCTGCTGTACCATCGAAACTGTTGGTGTCTCAAAGTGTCCTTCTGTGTCCATGTGTCATGGCACCAACACTGAAAGCTTCTCATGCTCAGCTTGTCATGAGCATACTTAAAAGGGTATCACAGTACCCCAGGATCACATTTAGAAGCAACTGGTAAGCTTATTTTCTTGTTTAGTGCCTTTGAAGCCAAGCCAACATCTTTTTCTGAACATAACCAAGTAGTCTTTGGTGCCCAAACCTTACCAAGTTCATAAAGAACACACAGACTTACTCGACTGTCAGAACCAGAAAACCAAACACCTCCAAATTTATAATTAATCAATCCTTAAGAGGATTGTTCATTCTAATATTGCTTTAACCCAGTTCACTAACATCACAAAGCATCTTATACATGTCTCTCTGATGTCAGCAGCATCTTTCTCATTTCTGGCAGCCTGTGACTGATAAGGTGTGACGAGCAGTCCCAGCCAAAATACCCAAGTGTGCGCTATCTGCAGAGGGCATGGATGTGCATGTGGCCTCACGGCTTCACAGCTGTTACTGACTGGATTTAGGGATGTTTTTCTCAGATGGACAATTAAAGAAAAAGCACAAAAACCTGAGGTTTTTATTGCTGTTACCATGACGATGATGGTCCTGTAACCTTAGAAGGTAGTTATTTTAACCCTGGCTGTGATCGTTCTCTCAGTCTAATCAAGTTGTTTTTGTGTTTAAACCAAGTCTTCACCACTGCTCGGTCACATGGTGGCTGTTTATCTCCTGTAGCTGGTGTTTTTCCCCTCCAGCCTCTCTCTTCACGCCCTGCTGAATCAGAGCATCACTTTGAACTTTTTACTGCAAACATGGTCATTGTCCTCTCTTTCTCCTGTCTCAACTCAGAGAATCAAAGGGTTTTGTTTTACTTGAGCTGCTGCCAACAGTTTTTGTTTAACTGTGGAGATCAATCTGCATATAATGAGACACTGTGAGGAATTTCTAAAGCAACTAGTAGATGGATATGTAGATGTGGACACAAACTATCGTGCAAAAGGAGTAACTTTAAAGAACTTAGAAATAAAGAAAAACAGCAAAAACAAAATGAGAAACTAACAAATGGAAACAAAACCTTCTTAATTCAAGCAATTAACACACAATTAACACACAATGACTAAAGTAGGAGTGTCGTCACATGGACTTACCGGAGGTACACACAATCATCAGCAGTAGGACTGAAACCAAGACAAATAATTTTACAAGTGAAACTGTCAAAAGAAATCATGAAGAATAATCAAAACTGAAGAAAGACTGAACTAAATGCTGGAATCACAAGAAGATCAATATCAATCAATATCAGTTTTCTTTATCACATTTAAAAGCAACAAAGTTGACCAAAGTGCTCACAATTAGTTAAGAACAAGAGGATCAATAGAAGTTAGATGAATCGAACTCTGTGATGTGTTTTTACTGTTTCTGGGTTTTTGATGTCTGACTGCGGCTCCTTGTGTTCTTGAACTGTTTGTCATCCTGTCTCTTTGGTGGATACATTTTTATTTGCAACAAACTCAAATGAAACTTT
The DNA here is from genome assembly GCF_057381845.1 of Rhamphochromis longiceps. NCBI lineage: Eukaryota > Metazoa > Chordata > Actinopteri > Cichliformes > Cichlidae > Rhamphochromis > Rhamphochromis longiceps. The sequence continues at coordinate 36,331,857 of NC_140560.1, read as the reverse complement.
GCTGGTATTTGGTCATAAACTGGAACAATACAACCCGATGATGGTCCCAGTTATTAGAATTCATCCTGAGTGAAACGAGTCAGGCTCGTCACTCTGGAGAAAAAGTCTGATCACCAAAGTCGCTGAGATTCTTCTTCCAGGGAAGGTTGTGACTGACGCTGTAAGGACTCAGTTAAACAGAAAGTAAGGTTAGAAGTTGAGTCTGGTATCCAAATGTAGGCAAAAAGCAGAGCTTAAATGTGCTCTAGAGCACATTAAAGCTCTGCTTTTTGCCGGGTGTCTGCTCAGAACATGTTAGACTAACATGTTCTGAGCAGACATCCGCCCCACGAGGGAATCTTTAAGGTTTACCCAGAATACTCTTCTTGTTTTCTACAGTAAATGATCAGAAAACAGAGCAAATATCCAGGGTACCAATGCTTCCGCTTAGTGAAATTATAATATTTAATCTGATGCTGAAACTGATGTTCAGAGAAATGAGATTTTGCCTTTGCATTGTGACACGTGGAGAAAAACTGATTTGATGACATTCACAGTTTGTAACAGAGCCTAAAAGTGTTTTTCAGTCCTGGAAATTTCACGTGGGCATCTACTGTACTTAAAAAGCATCAAATTTTAACCTTGCAGATGTTTTTATGGGGGCTCTTACACTCATCATTTATATGCAGGTAAAACTTAACTTGGCTTCATTTGATATGCAAAAGTTTTTATAATAAAAAATCAGCTCATCTTTGGGTTTTTTCCATTTATGATGGATTTTGTTTTGGATTGACCCAGTAGCACTGTGTTTACATACACTCACTGCCTGACTGGGTCATTGTGTTAGTGGCTGTCACAGTTGGGTTCTCACTTCTATAACGTTACAGTAATACTAACTGTGAGTTGGTTGTCGAGCTGTTCCTGCGGCTGAGGTGGGAATCGGTGCCCTTTTGCCAAAACTTTTTTTAACCTCAAACCAAAGGCGCTTGTTAGAGCTTAAACCAAATGTTTACGCAGTTTTTACCTTCTAGTGTCAACCAGGAAGGTCAAGTCAAAGCAAAATGAATGAATAAATAAAATAATTTAAATAAATAAACAAAACAGATTAGATTAAACTAGGAGAGTAAATTAACAAAATAAGCCAAAGGAAAAAATTCACAAAAGTGCGAAACACAGTGGTCCCAAACTGGAGCCTCACCTCTCCAAGCTCCTAATGCACGTTGTCATTAAAAGTTTATCAGTTTATTGAGTCTGTTGGGATCTGTGACCCTTTGTCTCTGAAATGAGACTAAAATTAGATTTTTGACTTTCGCAGGACACCTTGAAGGTGGAGAGGAGATGCAGGTAGCATCAAACAAAATGATATCGTATTACCTGCTGTCATATTTGAGCTGGGTTTCTTTGTGATGGATTCAACACCCCCATAAAGAGTCACAGATTTAATACCAAAAGATCCAAAATGACTGATTTCTAAAAGGGAAAACGGGAGTAGGTGTGGCTGAGGTGTGAGCTGTCTGGGTGACCGGTCACTGTGATGACGCACACGCAGGGAGGGAGAGCAGGAGAGAGAGAGGTGCTCCGCTCTCAGCATCACGTCTCCTCAGTGAGCCTCCTGCTCTGTGACGGAGGAGCAGCTCCCCGTCTCCTCTCCGACGCCGGAAGCTCTCAGTTGTGACGCTGATGGAAGATTTAAATTCTGGGTCCGGAGCTCCTCACTGAGGACACGCGCGTAATTCTCTGTGCGTCCTCGCAGCGCCATGCCGCTCTTCCTCGTCTGACCTCCTCGCTCTCCTTCTTGGATGAACTTTCTCGCTGCCTGCGGGGACGCGGCCGCTCGCTCCGAGATCATGAAGACGACGCGGAAATGCCGCGCGCTGCTGTCGGTGGGTCTGAACCTGGTGGCCCTGTTCTTCTCCACCACCGCCTTCATCACCACGTACTGGTGCGAGGGCACCCAGCGCGTCCCCAAGCCCAACTGCAGCAAGCAGCGGCACCACAACTGCATCGACTACGGCGTGAACGAGACGGACCAGAACAAAGTGCACTACAGCTGGGAGACCGGGGACGACCGCTTCCTCTTCCGCCGCTTCCATACGGGCATCTGGTACTCCTGCGAGGAGAACATCCACGAGTCAGGTGGGTCCATCAGTCCGAGAGGCTGGGGCGATTCTGGGGTCGCTTAAAGTTGTTAAGAGAAAATAAAACTAGAGCAGTGTCGGCTTTAAGATGAGTGTGAAGTATGTGGAATACTTTTCCCTCTTCACTTCAGTTTTTATTTATTTTATTTTTTAGCTCACCTGCAGTAACAGGTCAGACAATGTCCCCCTGAAATTAAAGCTAACACGCCAGCCACGTCATTTTTACGCACAACCAAAGGAAAATGTTTGTGCGTAAAACCTGTTTTCACTTCGAGTTTGAGCCGCACTGATGTTTGTTTAGTCTTTGGACAGAATTTTAAAATGATAGGATGTGGTGCGTTCAGAGGACACTGCTCTCACTCATTGCACGCTGATCGATGTGGACAATTTAAGTCAATGCGCTCTCATTTTTCAAGCAGAAATTGAGCTTCTAAATCTCCGTTTCCCTCAATAACAGGACAACAAATGAAACATTTTTAGATTTACATTGAAAATAAATATTTTTATGCTTTTTCTTCGGTCTGTGCTTCTTGTCATAAAGATAAAAGTTGACAGAATTCAGGGAATTTGTTAGTGCCAGAAAGGAGCACAAAATCTTCACTCCAAACCACGTCTGAAGTCAAGCAATCCTAGATGGAAATTCATCAGTTAGGACCAGAGAGTGTGGCTGCACTGAGACTTTAACCTTTCATGTGATGGTGGATGATGCTGGTGTGGGTCTGCTCTGTGCAAACATGATGTATTCACACTGTTTTGGATAAATGTGGAGAGCTGGGTGATGAATATGACTGAAGCTGGAACTCTGAAAAGAACGGCCCCGTTTACCTCCATACTCTTCTCTGCTCTGGTTAGTTCCTCAGAAAAGCAGAAAGATCTCAGCTTAAACACATTCAGCATACCTGCTGCTGAATTGAAAAGCATCATAAGGAGTGCAGTGAAGGAGATGTGAATGTTTTTCTTGTGAGGTCTCTGGTGGGTTTTGTTGTGGGTGTTTGTATTTTGTATAAATTGTTGTAAATCTTGAATTTTCTGTTGTAATTGGTGCATTTTTAGCATGTTTGCATCATGGCTGCTGTCTTGGCTGGGTTTCTTTGTGAACCTCCTGGTTAAATAAAGGTAAAAATAAATAAATAAATAACACATGAGGCTCTCTGCTCACATTTTCTCTTCCTGCTGATGAGACGTTTAATGGAAAACTCAAAAATTAAAAGTTCAGGTCTTCAAATCACTTATTTTCCCTCAGTCCACAGTGAGGAGGCGCTCAGGTGATGTGCTGGACGCCCTCACATAGAAGCTCATACCAGTGGGACTTTTTGCTGTAACCGTGTTATCCAAACGGTGTGTTGAGGAGGTGCTGCCCTCTCCAATCTCCTGGATTTCCTCTCCTGTGTTTTTGGATTTATAGTTCCAGCAGTTTGTTTCCTGAACTTTGTTATCAGCTGCTGAAGCTGGCTTCCTGTTGAATGGTAAATGGCCTGTATTTGTATAGCGCTTTACTTGGTCCAGTTCTGGTTAGTTCTAAAGCTGCCAAACAAAGTGCTTCACAGGGGAAACAAACTTCATAACAAGCAGGTTTTAATAACTCAAAGTTAACTTCTGGTCTTTTGAATGAAAGATGGCAGAGGATGAAAAACAGAGATCACTGATCAGATTGTTTTTGTGAATGCTCTGATGGTGGACGGCTTTGAACTGTGGGGTGGTGTCACCTCCTTACCTTTCAATAAAGGATGGTCTAATGTATCCTCTGCCAAAAGAGGCAATAACTCTGAAGCATTGTTCTTAGTATTTATATAATCCGGTGAGACTTATTGTGGCTCCCTCACAGACATTTCCACATCTGTCAGGACTCTTATTAAGAAAACTGTTTCTACCTCAGCCAGTGTCCCTTTACTTTCTGACTTTCCTTCTCTGTTTCCATCTTTGTGATGAACTTCCTAAAACTGCTCCACGGTGCAGTTTTTGACCAAACAGGAGAAACCTCTGCTTGTCAGGGACTACTTTCAGCTGCGGATTGATCCCCATTACTTGGAGCTTTAGCTGTGAAGTCTACAGTGAGCTTTGCCTCTGTGGGTCCTGTAAGTGTTTCTGATATTTTGTCCCATGTGAGAAGCTGTAGACAAACAAACAAACAGGATCTGTTCTGTGCAGAGACGAGTGGGAGTGAAGAGGACAAAACAGTCTGTGTGTGGATCTGTGCGCTGTAACTCTGTGAGAGTAAATAAACATCCCAGGGACACAGAGGTAGGTGTGTGTGTGTGTGTGTGTGTGTCTAACTGATATTATGAGCTTTCCTTCTTCTCCACATTTAAAGTCCACACCATGCAGGAGCAGCAGCATCTGTGAAGTTAAAGTGTAAAAAAACAGCAGATTTTCTAAAATCCTGTAAAGAATCATTATTTGCATCAGTGGCACGCGCCATTGTTCAGAATGTGAATGCATTTTTAACCTTATTTCTCTGTGAGAATTTTCACATCAGCGGCAAATAGGAAATAAAATGCTCAGCCTGAGGCCTTAAGTCCTGACTGATGACCACCAGTAACCCACATGGGAGGGATCCTTTAATTCTGCAGAAGCAAAAACGAGAAACTCGTATTTAAGCTCTTGCTGTAGCGCCCACTTGTGTTTTTATTGTGGTCTTTTAGCTTTTATTGCGATAGGAAGGTGGAGGACAGGAAAGCTGAGACCAGGGGAGCATTTCCAAACATCACAGCACCTAAAAACTATTATTCATGTTTAATACATTAAACCATATTCATATATATTATGTAACTGAGACTTAAACGCTCATATCTCCTCAAGCATGACTTAAAATAAGTTATTTATGAGTTTATTTAGACACAAGCTTTTTTTTTAGTTAGTTTTAATTTTGAGCTCTTTCTTTGCATTATTTGATGTCAGAGGTCTCTCCTCTGTGACAGACTGGATATCTGGGGGCTGTGCTACAAACTTCAACATACCCAGGATAACTTTTTTATCTGGCTTCACTTATCCTAACATCTGCAGTCAGTTTGAGCTCCATCTAGTGGCTGTTTAGCGGCCTTGCACGGTGTGACCAGGAGTGTTGCAGATTCGGCCTCAGGAAGGTTGAATCTGTTGATCTGCTCTAAAGTTTCTGTTAATACATCGACTCAAACTGAGCTCTGACAGCTCAGATCTCAGTAAGTACAAAACTAAGAAAGTCTCCCGTCCAGCACATCAAGTATTGAACAAACACACATCCCGTCACGCCCCGAAGCTTAAGCTTGTTAAATTCCCCCCTCACATTCTGAAAGGATCGGTATGTTCCAGCTCTTCATTAAATCTACAGGATGTTTACACTGAGACCAACACTGGAACAGAAGCTGCTGATGGAGCAGCACCTTTTTTGTTTAACAGGGTGTTTATATTTTTGCTCTCGGCCCTGCTCTCACCAACAGGAATGCACATTTTATTAGACTTAAACCCAAAGCTGCATTTTCATCAAAGATTTTATGCATTCATCTGTTTGTATTTTAGATCAATCCCAACATCCAGTCTAAATTATTTGTTGTCTTTGAAAACTTTGGGATTTGCACTAAGATTTCTCTTTGCTCTGCTTTGTTTTTCACTTTCTTTTTGCCTGATTAAATTTTGTTGCTATCGATACATGTGTATTTGCCAACTGCTCTGTTGCTGCTGGGTGAAACTGGTTGCAAAGAGTGTGGTGCACCAACCTCAGCAGGAGCTTGCAAGGAAACACTCCCCAGCGGACTCTCAATGAATAAGTTTCGAAAAACGCAGCTTTTATTTTGAAGGCGACAGTTTCCATTTCCAGCTTGCATCAGGTTTTTTTAGTCTCATTAACATTGTGCATGTAGTTGGTGTCACTGGAATCAGTTTGTAGTGTTTGGGTCTTGGGGTAAAGTCTGATTCCCACTTTGGTCTTGAAACTTACCTGAACTTGCTCACCTGTCTTCTCCGAGTCAATACTTCCCTGTTAAGGATTCTTTCAAGGAGTCTTACCTTCTTGCCTCACCTGCCTGCAGACCCTCCTTACAAACCTCAAACAGTTCCTGGAGAACAAACCAGCACCATTCTCTGAGATTACATTCACGATTCTTTTAAACTGTCTTCGAAGCAACTCTCTGTGAACCATCCAAACACCATCTGAACTGGGTCCTGCTTAAGTGTCCAGCTGCCTGGCCTGGCCTCCACGGCTTTCCAGGAAAGCTGGTGTCTTCCATGAAAACTGTGGGTAACCATGGCAACCTACAAGCAACCGAAACAATCGTGAGGAAGTTTTTTTGTCCAACACCGTGCACCGACCGGTCTGTAGGCTGGTGTGACTGAGGCGCTGGGCGCTAAAACTTCTTGGTTAGGTTGAGGAATGCCAGTTGAGGTGATTGGATTCAAACTGAGTTGAAGACCGCTGATAATTTGTATTTGCACTTTTTAAAAATGTTTACAGCGCCTGTCACTCTTACTAGTCCTGATGGCTGAACTGAGCGTGTGCCGACTTTAATCAAACCATGTAAACAATCCACATTAATATGCAGATATTATACATGTGCTGCAGAGGCTGAATAATCATGAAAGCAACTCCAAACACCAGCTGTTTAATTATCAGCTGATAAAGATTCAACATCATACCCGCCTCCTCATTTAACCTGATGCGTAACAGACCAAAGAGAGTGTTACCTGAGATCAGGTACACAAACACCTGTGACAGCGCGGAGCTTTGGGAAGAGCCGGAGTGTGTGTGTGTGTGTGTGTGTGTGTGTGTGTGTGTGTGTGTGTGTGTGTGTGTGTGTGTGTGTGTGTGTGTGTGTGTTCTTCTGTCCCAGTGATGATGAACTCTACAGAAAAGCCCAGCAGCAAAAATATGGTGGATTTCCTGCCAAGCCCAATGTTTTATTCAGCTGTTTCCTCAGTTCTGGAACAAATTCAGAATACTGGAGATGCTGGCTGTCTCGACTGTGATAAAACAAGTATACGTATAGTTTATTTGTCTGGATGACTTCTTTGGCGTGACGCAGCACTTGCTGATTTGCAGCTTGGCCTGGATGATAAAGTTGATGTTTGGACCAAAGGGTTGTGGATTTTTGCCTTTTTTCCTCACAGATTCGAGCTGCTGATTGGTGATGCATATAAAACTAATCTTGGCTCATTCTTTGGCTCTCCCTGTGTTGTTAATGATAAAGAGGACTTAAACCTGTTAATGTGTGGTAGTACTGGGGGGCTGTGGATCATAATTCCTAAACCTAACATGTTTTCCCACCATGAAGGTTGCTGCAGTGATTCCAGACAGTTTAATGAAAAGGCTGGGATGAAGCTTTGCTGTGTGGCTGAGATGTGCTGCAGAACCTTTAGACTAAGTGCAATAACATCAGTGTCACTGGGTCATTATAACAAGCCTGCTCCGGTCCCTGAGAGGGAAAAGATTGCTGTACTTTATCCAAGTGTTTCCTGTTGTCTGCACGTGTAGCGCATTAGCTGTTGCTAACATCAGGTTAATGCTAACCAAAGCAGGAGTAAAAATCATTTCTTCTGTGTGGGTTCAAGGTGCATTGTTTTGGTATGAGGTGTTTGCACTTCTACAATTTCAATTGCACTTTGTGTATGTTAACATGAGTCCAGTGGGAACCTCCAGGCGGATGAATGGGGTTAAATGTAGAACTGTCACACGAGACTGAGGTTAGAGTCTAGTATGAAGTCAAACATCAGTAATGGCTCATTGTTTTTAGTACATCACAGCCGTACGGGGGAAATGTTTTTATAATGCATCTATTTGGATTTTGTTAAGGCATAAATTTAGGAGCATGGCAGCTCTGGTTAGTGGGTGGCGACACAGGCGGCTGTAGCTGCTAGCTGTCTGCTCGGCTTCACCTCAGCTAACTGGAGTCCCTGAACTGGACCTCTGGACTGTGTTTGTGCTGTCGGAGCACCGTCCAAGAAAATTAAAAGAGGACAAAAACTGTCTTTAAAAACACAAATCATCTGTAAAGTAGGGGTGGGCGATATAAACGATATACGATAGAAACGATATAAATTTGGCCAACGACAGAGATTTTGACTATACCGCTCTATCGCGATAGCGCATGTTGATGATGTCATCAAGCTGCACCTGTTTTGGTCAAAAGCATCGCAGCGGCTACAACCATTATCATCTGCAAATTATGGCGGGCGACAGTCATAACAAAGAGATGAAGCACTTTTGAAATATGGGGAAAGCCAAAAACTGCGCTTCCTCCACTTCGGTAACATTGATTCATTAATGTGGAATTCTCTCGCAGCTGCTCTGTTCCCGTGTTGTTGCAGTATATTAATAACTAACCTCGTATTGTGGATGAATAATCTCAGTTGTTCTCCTGACTGAAGTTTGGCCCATGTATAGCATCCTGCTATGCGATTGCATTTGTCCCTGACCACCAGAATCCCTCACGTTAACTTTTAGCGAGTGGAAAAAAGTTGGCGTTCATCCTCCAGCTTCACTGTGCTAATGTTATGCTAACATAGCTGTGTCGCTAGCAATCACGTAGCACAACATTATATACCAGGTAGTCCAACTTCAGTAACCCTACAAACGCCACTGCTGTTTAGTTTTCTGTCTTCATTTATGTTGGAAGTGGCAGCAGAGCTGTACGTTTGAATTAGTTTCAAAAATCTCAGTCAGAACATGATATGAAATGTTTAGGTGGAAGCTAGCGAGCTAACTTCCTGCTAACTTCTAACTCCGTTAAATTTAATAAATTCTGTTTTCATGGATGCCTGGATGTTAAACTTAATTGTTACACCTGGTAAAGCGTTGCTGCTTTACCAGGTGGAATTTAGACCGTTTTTAACTCTTAGTGTTCGTTTGACTTTGGGACCTGAAGCAGACGGAGTTTTGGACCCAGATTACTCCGCGAAGCTCCTCACTACGGCAGCCGTAATGCTCTGACAATCCATCAAGCAGTGCAGCTTACCAAAGTTGTACTAAAACATTTTTTAACAGATTTCTGCAGCCAAAATCGGTTCGAGGTCAGTAAGCACAACCAGAATTCATACATAAGGCACACTCTCGATTTTTGAGAAAATTAAAGGATTTTAAGTCCTTATAGTGTGGAAAACACGCTATACAGAAGAAAAGAATATATCGCGATATATATCGTTACCGCACATGCTTCAAATTATATCGCAATGTGAATTTTAGGCCATATCGCCCAGCCCTATCGATTATTTCCCGGTCTGCACACAGACTGTGTTCACTGTGCTGTTGATGGGATTTTTTCTGAGTTTTTGTTTTAAAAAAATCAAACATCTGTTTGAATATAACTCACTATGAATTGCCTGTTAGTAACTGGTAATTTCTCCTTTCAGTGTGATTGGTCTGCGAGCTAAAGGCCTGTATCTTTATTACAGTGTGGTTCGCCCAACAGTGCTGGATAAAAAGGCATTCTGGCATCGCTGAGCGGAGAGTTATGATAATAAAATTTTACAGTGTGACTCCCTCTCTCAGCCATCGATTCCTTTTTCTTCTCTGACTTCGCTCTGCTTGTTTGTTTTTACAGAAATAATTATTAGCATCACCTTTGAGGATTACGAATGAGATCATCCTGGGGAGGTGATGGAGACACCGAGAGCATCACTAATTAACATTGATTAACCTCCAAAGATGTTAGGACTTAAAATTACATGTACGTTATACATAATTACTGTATAAATATGACACTGTCTGTCACAGATTTAAGCAGACTCTCGGTTACCTTTGTTTGCAGTAATATTCTCTATAATATTTTGACACCACTTTTATCAGTTTTGGGCTCTGTGTTGCTGCTCGTGTTGTTCACTGAAAGCTCAAGAAGTCAACAGAGAAGCGCCAAAAGCTGCAGTACCTCTAGTGTCCAGCAGAGGTCAGTCCCCATAGACTCCCATGTTCAAATGTCCAACTTCACAGCAGAAATAAACACGTTTACAGCCTGATACAGAAACAGTTTTGGTCTCTACAGATAATTTCTCCATTTATAACAGCTGTACGAGGGTGAATTCCTCTGTATAAAGTTTGCATTATTATGGGCGTGGGCTTTTGGACTGACAGGTTAATGGTGACACAGGCAGCTGGAGCTGCTAGCTGTCTGATAGGCTTCACCTCAGCCAACTCAAGTGTTTGTTTTTGTTCTGTTGGAGCTTCCTGTTTGGGATTGAAGTTCTGCTTGCCTGTCTACAGCTTATGGATCCTGCTTTTAAGCTACTAGAGTCCACGATATAATATAATTCTACAAATGTATGTGAGTTATGCAACTTCCTGATGAAGCTGCACACAAAACACAAAAACAGCAGTATTTTATTTATTCATCGCAATGTCATGAATTTCTTAGAAGAAGTGTTTCAACATCTTTATCTGTTTTTTGCATTCAGCACACCTTGGACTTGAAAATAGGATCCACTTTTAAAATGATCACGCCGATCCTTATCTCTGATGATACTTTAACAGACATATGGGCCTTAAGTTCACCAGTACTGAATATGCTGTTGTGTGTTATTAGTATTACTTAGTAAAATAAAATTTTCTTTTAATATTTTCTTTTGTTCAAAAAAATATTTGTAATTGTTGTAAAGCGGACCCGCTGAGCTCAGTGTAGCTCTATTAGAAAGTGGGCCAATTCATCCTCTACCTGAAACAAGCCATTTCGGTGTGTTTGATGGCTGCACATACGCTGAGCCCATTATTGGAATACGTGGCCATCAGCCATTGGAGCTGGAGCTATATGTGACCTGTTGCACAGCTGGTCCGTATATTACAGCAGCTTATTATTAAAAATAGATTAATAATTGAATTAATGATTCAAGCTTTTCTGCTTGTGTGAAACTTATCCAAGCACTTCACAGTAATTATTTATCAGTCTGCTTTCCTATGAAAGGTCCGTACTTTGGAGCCACTGTGAAAAATGACACATGGAGGGAAATAAATGATTCAGTGGGATTTTTTCCTTTAAAAACAGCCATCGTCTCAGAGCTTTGGACTGCTTCAGAAGGGGCCAATCTCAGAGTTACTGAAGCCCGCTCGGGCTGATCGATGCGTACGACTTTACTGCTTCTCTTCATCAGTCTCACTGTGCTGCTCCTCACTGTCCCTGTTCTCTCCTCAAACACCCTGCTGGGAGACTCATGTTGGAGTCTCGCCGTCAATCCAGACTTCACTGAACTTTTAAACCTTCTTTGACTATGATTTGATATCGCATCTGAATCCAGACATGCTGTATTCCACCCAGGCAATAAGAGGTTAAGTGAAAGCATGCAGCCATGGCGTCATGAAAGCTTCAGCGAGGCTTATTCACTTCATTACATCACTTCAATCTGGCACGACTGGCAAACAGACTCCTAAGGAGCTCATCTCGCAGTGACAGCAGTAATGAGAACAGAGTCGGTCGCTCCAAAAAGAGGCTTTAATTTGCAAAAAAGTTCAATTTACATCGACGTGACCTTTCTGTGAAATCCTCACTGTCACTGTTTGAGCCTTTTAACAGCCTGTTTCATGTCTTTTCTCTTTTTATTATATTGTAGAAGGAAGAACCTGTTTCACCCCAAGACCAGAGTGCGTAATACTCAGAGAAACTGCAAACAAACCCAAGAGCTCCATCAAAGACTCTTCAGGCTAGGCTAATGGTTCAGGACAGCACAGTTAGAAAAAGACTGAACCCACATAGCAAAATTGGTATGGCCCGGATCTGGCCCACATAATGTGCTTACACATGGTCCACATACTGCAAAGAATGACGGCCCATGTGTGGCCCAGATCAGGTTTGCCAGATCTGGGCCACACGTGGGTCAGCACAAGGCCAGTTGAAGACACACTGGTGGTCCTGTGCTGGCCCATGTGTGGACTACCTCTGGCAAACCTGATCTGGGCCACCAAAGGGCCGTCATTCTTTGCAGTATGTGGACCATGTGTAAGTTGTGTGCTGGCCCAGAACAGTTTCAGCTCTGGCCCCAGATGTCAGCCTAATGTGTATCTTAATCAAGCCATGTAATAACAACATGTGCCAGAACATGCAAAACAGTGCAAAAGTAACATGATGAGACTCTGTTCAGACTGACTTTTATATAGCGCTTTTCTAGTCTCCCGGATTACTCAAAGTACTCTATACAACATACCACATTCACACACTTTCCCTACACGGAGTGCTTCCTAACTACATTCATACACATTCACACTCTTAACATGCAGACTGGAGGAGCCAGTGATCGAACCACTAACCTTCCGATCAGTAGGTGACCTGCTTTACCTCCTGAGCTACCGCCACCCACTGGCAAAGATGAGTAAACCGTCACTAGGTTTTGGATAAAGTGTACACAAACCTGTCAAACCTGCATTTGAAACGTTGGCTACCATAGCAGTATAGTATTGCAACATGGCATTTGGGTCTTTTAACAAAAATAGGAACATAAACAATGGCATCATTGCGGTTAGAAGTGCCAGCTTGATGCCGGATCTGGGGAAGACCTGTTTTCTATGGGCCTGGGCCACATACACTAAACCACAATCGGGCCAGATATGGCATGCCATCACATAAGCAGTGGCATCATTGCCAGACCTGGCCCATATCTGGTCGACATACACTCTGCCATGACAGTGGTCAATCAGAAGTGCCAGCTTGATGCCAGGCCTGGCCCATATCTGGATGACATATGTCTTTACATGCCAGAATTCAGCCAGCAGTGCCGGCTTGATTCCAGATCCGGGCTAGACCTGCTTGCTATGTGGGAACAAGTATGGCTGTGTGGAAGGGATGCAGGAGAAAACCTCTTCTCTCTATAAACAGCATGGCAGCATCTGAACTACCAACAAGACATCAGGACCAATGAAGTTCAAACCCAGCCTTCACCACAGCGGTGGACCGATCATGATTTGGGCACCTTGCAGTCACTGAGTGTACTGTGACCTCACCAAAGTGTTCTAGAGCCAAATGTGAGGCTGTGTCCCACAGCTAAAGCAAACTGGGTCATCAACAGGACGACGATCCCGAGCACAGCAGCACATTTCCAACTTAAAAAAAGGAGGAGCTGCAGTGATCCAGACCTCAGCCTGACTGAGATCTTTTCAGTCTTTTCTGTGCATAAATGAATGTTGCAAACCTCAATGATCTGATCGACGCTATAAAGAAGAGTGGGCCAAAACTCCTCCACAGTGATGTGACAGACTGATGAAGTCACACAGGAAACCATCACTGCTGAAGGAGGTTGCATTTGAAAATGATTAGGCACATTATCAAAGATGCACAGCAGAGGTTTGTGCAGACATATTTACTCATTATTGTAGTGACGATGAAGGTAAAAGTACCGTTCTTCCTTCCCGGACCCATAACGTGAATCAGACTATTAGTTGTGCTCTGGTGGGCGGAGCTGGAGATGCTGATTGTGTTGTTGCCGTGGATGGAGCCTTCAGTGAAGCTGTGTGACTGTGACGTAGAAGTATAACCTGTAGAACAAAAAAGTATTTAAAATGTTGCTTTGAGGCAAATCCACCAAACCTTTGGAGCTGATGTGACTGATGATGTTTTCATATCTGTGAGCACAAAAGTTATTCAGTTACAAGCGAGACGGCTCAGGATGGCTGCTGAGGACTCTGGCATGGAGCAATGTGTGAAATACTGATGTTCTGTCAGATGCTGCAGGCGTCTCACCATTGCAGACAAAGTGTCCTGACTCTTGGGTTTATTTGTGTAACCTTGTGTTTTCCTTTTGCTCCTGATTTCGGTGCTCACAGTTAGTTAATTAGGTTTAGGTAGAAGTTGTAGTTTCAGTTCAAAGCACCGTCCTTCACAACATTAAGCTTGCACACTGCCACTCACCAGTCAACACAGACAGCCAGTCAGTCACACCCTATGGGTACTTCAGAGTCACCAGTTAACCTAAACCCACTAAATGTATGTCTTTGGACTGGGAGGACGTCGGAGTACCTGCAGAGCAAACACTGGAAAAAGTGAACACAGCCACATGGTTGATGTTCTTGCTGTGAGGCAACGGAGTTAACCACCATGCTGCAACTCCTCGGGCTTCCACTGGTCCGTTGCCTCGCTCTGTGGGCCCAGTAAACACTTTCCTGATGGGTTTATGGTCTCAGTCGCTGGTTTGAAGTCTTGTTGAATAAAACGTGGTGTTAATTTAGAAATTTATGATCCAATTAGAGATAGAGGAGGACGTGCTTTAACGCAAGTCATAATTGTGTGACTGTGCAGCGTTCCTCAGTTTCTCAATCACGTCCATCGATCACTCTGCACGTCCAGTTTTGAACTGCGGTGTTGGATCAGCACAAATGAGACTGGAGCCTTTATGTTCTTCAAGTTCATTCTCAATCTGACGTTTTATACGGTCTGTTTTAAATGTAGAAGTAATGGCACATTAGGTGTTGTTTCACAAAAGCATTCATACTCATTACAGCTGCAATTAACCCCCAAATGACATCGGATCATTGATTAAACAGTCTGCAGAGCTGCAGGAAGGGAGAATAATGAAAGAGTGGTGCAAAAGTGAGAGCCGGGACTGTGAACCAAAATTACAAGAGAAGATACCTGAAGCTTCTTTAAATGGATCTGTTTCATTACAGCCTGATAGACTGCGAGCGTGATTTTCTCTCTTTTTTTTTTTTTGATAATTGACATTTTAGAGCAGCGCGGGCTTCTGTGTGCAGCAGGAAGGCGTAAGAATACTGATTGTGCTGTTAGTCCTGTCATCAGGTCACAGACGAGCCCGCTCACTCTTTAATTACATTTTAGATTCATGTCCTAATCAGACGCTGAGACGCTCACCTTTTGGCTGCATCACAGCTTCACTTCAGTTCACCAAGGTGTGAGCAAATTCACATTTAACCTTGAAAAGATGAAATATGACCATCCTCTTCAGATTCTGTCAAACAGGCGCTTAGAGGAAACAATCAAAGAGCTGATTTTAGCTACAGTCATACATTTATTCTTATTTCAGTTTAGTTCCCAACAGGAAGCCAGGGGAGAACAGAGGAAGGAAGAATACAAGCACCAGGTGGAGAACAGGTAACAGGAAGGAGTGGGTTAAGGGTCATTCGGCTCATTTCCAGCAGCGTTTTCACTCTGTTATAGGAGAAGCGGAAATGGCCCATCAGTCATGAGATGGGCTTGACAGGGGTAAGTGTTTCATGGTTAAGAGGTGACCCAGTTGCCAAAGAACACCTGAAATTTGGTCCATGTGAGCTGAAGCCAGAGGTGGGACCAAGTCATTGTTTTGCAAGTCTCAAGTAAGTCTCAAGTCTTTATCCTCAAGTCTCAAGTCAAGTCTCAAGTAATGTCAGGCAAGTCAGAGTCGAGTCTCAAGTCACTGGTGTAAAAGTCCAAGTAAAGTCACAAGTCTGAAATTTTGAATTTCAAGTCCTTTCGAGTCTTAAAAAAAAAAAACGAAAAAAAGCATGTTGCAGTTATATGCTAAATGTAAATATTAGACCATGTAATTTTTAAATCTGTGTTTTTCTCAACACATGACAAAATAGTGAACTTAGAAAATATACACAAATTGTGAAATTGCACCTCTTTAAAATGCAGCTCAATTAAACCTAGCTCCAAGAATAATTTTCACCGACAGTTCTGAGATAAGCTGCATGTTATTCTTGGATGCGCTTGTAGGACCGGCTTTAAAATCGCATGACAAAAATATCATACATAAATAAATGATATTTTTTTTAAAATATCATTTAAAAAAAAAAACTGCATCACCAACGTAGCCTGGAAAACATTTGCTAGTTAGATGAAGTCAGCTATCTCATCGTAGCATATTTATAATCATACGGTTCTTGGAGTGAGTGCATACACTCATGAAGTTTAGTAACTTCCGGTCACTGCAACAAGCCCAGGTACAGTTTACCGACGGATGGGTACAGGACCTTGAAATGCACCGTGTAGAAAGTAAAGACCATCGTACGTATCATAAGTTTACCAGTCTCACAAATCGTCGTCATAAATACACATTCGTTAACCGTTTATTAATATAACCTTTGAGCTCAACGGTAATTAATTAGCAGTGGAAATAATTTCTGGTAGCATCACAGAAATGTAGCAGTGACAATAATACTGTATGCTGTAATCGCACTGGGCAATTAGTGATACAAAACAACAGTTTTATCCTGTGAATAAAAGTATATGTTTTTGTCAATGTACCATAATAACAGAAGCGAAACGCAATATTGTGTCAGGACAATTCACTATTTATGCACAATAAACACAATAAATAAAGGAGCATAGGGCGACAATTTCTGTTCAGCGCCAGACTTGCTTGTAACCTATATCACCAATTATGTTAAGAAAAATGACGCATTAACTACAACAGCAGACTGACCTGTGTGGAAATGCTTGGAGCAGACTAACCTGTGAGCTGGAGTGTTCTGGGACGTTATAATTGGTCTTTGAATGGCTGCAATCCAGTCGCCTCTTTATTACTTCGGAAACATGGCTCGAACAATTTCTCTTCAACGACGTAATCCGATAACAACCGATCTCTTTACCCGTCGGCTTCCCGTGGCTGTCATGCGACCGGCTATTGCAGTTAATAATACAACAGCTTCTTGACATTTTTGTGTTTCTTTTTTATCGCTGTATAACTGATTTTAATTGAAAGCCTGCGTGCGCTAGTACCGCTTGCCACGAGTTCCCAGAATCCTTTGCGGTTCTACCCGTGAATGACGTTACATTTTCAATCTCTATATAATATGCGTGTTAAATTTTATATTTGGGGTAAAATATCAAGTCTTTTCAAGTAAACAGGTTCAAGTCCAATTCAAGTCCCAAGTCATTGGTGTAAAAGTCCAAGTCAAGTCACAAGTCTTAGAACATTATTTCAAGTCAAGTCTAAAGTCATAAAATTAATGACTCGAGTCTGACTCGAGTCCAAGTCATGTGACTCGAGTCCACACCTCTGGCTGAAGCTATGGATAAATTTAGTCAGCCAGACCGACCCTGAATCATAGCTGTCAGCCAAGTCTGAATGCAGCCCACATTTAGGCCAAACACCGATTGCTCTCTAGGTTAGAATAACTGCCCATAGGTGATGCAACAGTAGATTAACAGGAATCATGTGAGCTGAAACTGTAGAATAAAAGTACCAATTAGACATAAAAGCTATTCTTCTGAATGCACTGTTGAGCTAACGGGACTTCCAGAATCTCAGAGAGTTTCTGCAGGACTGACATTGAGTTTCTGTTCTTTTTCTTTCACCACAGGAAACCTAAATCGTCCTCAGCATCAGTGTGATCAGAGTGTGTCTTCATCTGCTGTTCAGCGAGTATGGCTCTGTGCGTGTGTGGGCGTCGGTGTTTGGGCTGGTTATAGATGGGCCCGCCTGCTGCCCGTGACACTGCACGGGCTGAATTATAGCTCGTGTTGTGGCTGCTGATCTGTGACCTGCAGGGTCCCGTGAGCTCTGATGAACTCACCGAGGCCCGAGTGTGCCAGGAAGAAATATAATGAAGCCAAGAGGACACTCGAAACTGAAACTAGAACAATCTGAGAAAGAGTCACACTTTTTCTTTTTTTACACATTCAGTATCGCTCCACATCACAAAGTTATGAAGGTTAGCAACCACGAGCAAGAGAAGTTTAATCACATGACAAACTTGTAATTGACAATTAGTCAGCCAATGACCGTTCCCACTTCTTTCTGACTCTCAATAATCCCAGAACATCCCATGGAGCCCAACCTGTCCAAAATCCTCACTCTGATCTAAATACAGTGGGGCAAAAAAGTATTTAGTCAGCCACCGATTGTGCAAGTTCCCCCACTTAAAATGATGACAGAGGTCAGTAATTTGCACCAGAGGTACACTTCAACTGTGAGAGACAGAATGTGAAAAAAAAAAAATCCATGAATCCACATGGTAGGATTTGTAAAGAATTTATTTGTAAATTAGGGTGGAAAATAAGTATTTGGTCAATAACAAAAATACAACTCAATACTTTGTAACATAACCTTTGTTGGCAATAACAGAGGTCAAACGTTTACTATAGGTCTTTACCAGGTAACAGTGGGGGACAGAAAAGCTTCTTACAGAAGACATTACAGGTCTGTGAGAGCCAGAGATTTTCCTTGTTTGAGGTGACCAAATACTTATTTTCCACCCTGATTTACGAATAAATTCTTTACAAATCCTACCATGTGGATTCATGGATTTTTTTTTTTCACATTCTGTCTCTCACAGTTGAAGTGTACCTCTGGTGCAAATTACTGACCTCTGTCATCATTTTAGGTGGGGGAACTTGCACAATCGGTGGCTGACTAAATACTTTTTTGCCCCACTGTACAAGAGAAAGCGAAGCACTTCCTTAAAAACTGTACTCAAAAACACATAAACTAAAAATGCTGTTGGATATAAATTGCTAATGCTACCCAGTCATATGCAAAGTGTTAAGGCTAATATGTGACCCACCTGCCACTGAGACAAACCTTAATACAAGAGCAGTAAATCTAGGTCAGAGCAATGAGTAATATCACAAACTAACCACCTGCTGTTACCAGTTTTAAGTCATGATAAGAAGCAACGAGTCTTTTACAGCTGTGGAGGAATTTTGGCCCATTCAGCTTTGCAGAATTGTTATAGTTCAGCCACACATGAGCCGCCTTCAAAGGTCATGTCACAGCATCTCAATCGGATTCGGGTCAGGACTTTGAGTGGCTTAAGAAAAGCAAAATGAAGACTCTGGATCGGCCTAGTCAGAGGTGGACTTGCTGGTGTATTATGGTTTGGTGTAATGGGACACACACCTTCCAAAAACTTCAGCTTTTGTCTCGTCAGTCTACAGAATATTTTCCCAAAAGTTTTGGGGATCATCCAGATATTTTTCTTTATGTTCCTTTTGCTCAGCATTGGTTTTCTGCCATGCAGGCCATTTTTGCCAGGTCTCTTTCTTACGGTGGAGTCATGAACTCTGGCCTGCAGTTCTTTTGTCACCTCTTGGATGAGTCGTCGCTGCGCTCTTAGGGTAATTCTCTTCAGCTGGCCAATCCTGGGAAGGTTCACCACTGTTCCATGTTCTTGCCATTTGTGGAAATTGGCTCTCACTGCGGTTTGCTGGAGTCCCTCTGCTTTAGAAATGGCTTTATAACCTTTTCCAGTCTGAGAAATCTCAGTTACTTTGTTTCTCATGTGTACCTGAATTTCCTTGGATCCCGGCGTGATGTCTGGCTTTTGAGGATCTTTTGGTCTGCTCCACCTCGTCAGGCAGGTCCTATTTAAGTGATTTCTTGATTGTGAACAGGTATGACAGTGATCAGGCCTGGGTGTGGCTAGAAACTGAATTCAGCTTTCCAAAGATGTGATACATCACAGCTAATTTATGTAATGATGGGTCGGTGACAATCGGTTTTTCACACAGGGACACGTAGGTTTGGATTATTTTCCTTTTAATAACAAACACCATAATTTAGAAACTGCATTTTGTGTTTACATTTGTTATCTTTGTCTAATATTTGAATTTGTTTGATGATCTGAAACTGTGACAAACATACATTCGAAAAACCCCATGACATAACACAACAATGGAGGACATCTAGGCGATGTTTTGTCAGACTGCCGGAGAGATCGGGTGTCTTGGCGACACCTTGGTGTCCCCTTAGAAATGGTGGAGGAGGTGACTGTGGAGATGGGTGGATGTCTCTGCCCTCGTGACCATGACTCAGATTTTTGTCAGAGAATGGATCAACAGATCGTTCTAATCATTTAACTGAGTTCTCTGCTTTGGGATTTTCATCCTGACTCCAGCTCTGTGCTGTAAACATCTTTTGTTTAATGCGATGGAACAAAAGCAAATGAATGTGACTAATACAGCTTTTAAAACAACTTAATAATGCCTGGCAGTGTGCAGCAGTGTGCAGAGGATCATCTTGAGTCACTGTGTCTTTATTTGTGAGCCTGACGTGGTTTCAGTTCGTATCAGTCCGCCACACTAACGTTCATTTTATCCTTTTCTCTCCCCCCTATGCATTCATTTCCATCCTTGTCTCCTGCCCACTAATCGCCTCATCCTCTGCACCTGCTCCCCCCCCCCCCCCCCCCCCCTGTATTCCCAACTCGATTCACCTTGTTTCCTCCACCTCTTCTTCCCTCTTTACATCTACATCTCCCTCTCTCCTTCCTCTCCCTTTCTCTCTCCTCTCAGGTGAGAAGTGTCGGAGCTTCATTGATTTGGCCCCGGCATCGGAGAGAGGTGAGTGATGATGGTCATTAGGCAGCTTCGCCACTCCCTGCCGCTCCCCACCTGTTCACTGGGCCAAGGGAAAAAAACCAAACACACACACACACACACACACACACACACACACACACACACACACACACACACACACTTTCGTTTTTGCTGTGCCCTTGTGTGTTATGAGTTCACATCTAAAATGACAATAACAAGCGTGTTTGTGTGGGACACGTCACCAACGCTGCATGGTCATTTTGACATATCAAACTTGAAATAAACTCACAGTGGAGGTTACAGGTTTGGTGTTTACCTTGTGATTTTAATCTGAAGGAGACTTTTCCAACTCTCTCTGGAGATAAAAGCTGAAGTTTCTTTCTTCTTCCTGCATATACTCTTTATTCCCTTTTTATATCACTGAAACTGTTAAACTTCTTTTAACTACTAAGTAGTAAGTAAGTAAAATTTATTTA
The DNA here is from genome assembly GCF_057381845.1 of Rhamphochromis longiceps. NCBI lineage: Eukaryota > Metazoa > Chordata > Actinopteri > Cichliformes > Cichlidae > Rhamphochromis > Rhamphochromis longiceps. Next base: position 36,311,127 of record NC_140560.1, on the reverse strand, counting down.
GTAGTTAGTTAGTAGTTAGTATTTATTTATTGTCATTGTCAAGAACAATGAAATTGCGTTTGGGGCTTCAATACAACCCCCAAAAAAAAGAAAAAAAAAAAGAAGAAGAAGAAGAAAATAATAAATACCCCTTAAAACCCAAGTGTACATATTTAACCCAGTGTGACTCCAATGCAATAAGACAATCCTTAACAATAACATGAGAACATAACAAGTAGTGTTCGTAGAAATTCAGACAAAGACCTGAGAAACATGACAAAGTACAACAATGCAACCCATTCAATATTATTGTACTGTGAGATATGATATCAGATATGATAGTTATCTATTTAAGAAAGGGGGGGCAGGAGGGGGAAGAGAATAAAGATATGATGCACCAATGCAGACCAGTTCATTGCTATTAAGAAGTTGGATATGGTTATTGTCCGTGAGAGGGGGGCAGAGAGTTCAGGAGCCTCACAGCCTGTGGATACAGGCTGTTGGCCAGTCTGGATGTTCTGGCCTGTATAGACCTGTACCTTCTCCCTGAGGGCAGCAGATGGAAAAGGTGGCGCGCAGGGTGATGTTGGTCCCGCAGGATACTGTGCACCCTCCTCAGACAGCGAGTGGGGAAGATATTGCTGATCTCTGGCAGACTTGTTCCAATAATTCTGCCAGCTTCTTTCACCACCCGCTGGAGTGCTTGCTGATCGGCCTTGGTGCAGCTGGGGAACCACACTAGAAATCCATACGTCAGAACGCTGCTGATGGCACAGTTGTAGAAGTTCAACATCAGAGATCTGGGAATGTGTGCGCTCCGCAGTCTCCTCAGGTAGTAGAGGCGCTGTTGGGCCTTCCGTACAACTGAGGTGATATGGTTGCCCCAGGACAGGTCCTCGGTCACAGTTACCCCCAAGAATTTAAAACTGCTCACCCTCTCCACCGCCTCACTGCCAATGAAGAGAGGCAGATGGTTATTATGACCCTTCTTCCGGAAATCTACAATGATCTCCTTGGTCTTTTTGGTGTTTAAGACCAAGTTATTGTCGTGGCACCATGACTCTAGTTGTTGCACCTCTGTCCTATAGTTTGTCTCATCATTGTTGGATATAAGTCCGAGCACTGTAGTGTCATCTGCAAACTTAACAATGAGATTGGACGCGCAGGAGGAAATACAGTCATGGGTGAAGAGAGTGTATAGCAGAGGGCTCAGAACACACCCCTGAGGGGCACCGGTGTTGACCACAAGGGTGGAAGAGGTGTTCTTACCCACTCTGACACTCTGTCTACGGTTAGTGAGGAAGTCCACAATCCAGTTGCACAGAGAGGAGTTAAGTCCCAGTTGGTGGAGTTTGGGACGGAGTTTGTATGGCCGGATGGTATTAAAAGCCGAGCTGTAGTCTACAAAGAGGAGCCGTGCATAGGTGTTCCTGTGTTCCAAGTGCTTCAGTAATGTGTGCAGCACTGTGGCGATCGCATCCTCGGTTGACCGGTTCTCCCTGTATGCAAACTGGTGCGAGTCCAGGGATGGTGGAAAAGCAGCTCTGATGTGTTTAATGACCAGTCTCTCCAGGCATTTGGCGGGAATGGGGGTGAGTGCCACAGGTCTGAAATCGTTCAGACATGTGACATTTGACTGTTTTGGGATGGGAACGATGGTTGCTGCTTTGAAACATGATGGTACCAGTGAACAGGACAACGAGGTGTTATATATAGAGGTGAAGACGTCCGCCAGGTCCGCAGCACAGTCTTTTAGCACCCGGCCCAGCACTCCATCCGGCCCGGCCGCCTTCCTGGTGTTAATGCTCCGGAACACACGCCTCAGCTCATGAGTGCTCAGGACTGGAGCAGGATCGGTTGAGGGGAGAGGGGACAGGACAGGGTCGGTGTTCTCCCTATCAAAACGGGCATAAAAGAGATTTAGATCCTCAGCCAGAGTAGAACTGTCGGTTGAGGGTGATGGTGTTCTCCTTTTGTAGTCCGTGATAGCCCTGATGCCCTCCCAGACCTGCCTTCGGTTTGTGTTGTTCTCAAACCTGGCCTCGATACGCCTCCTGTGCTGCTGCTTGGCAGTCTTGATGCCTCTTCTCAGGTTGGCCCTGGCAGCACTGTATGCCTCCTGGTCCCCGGATTTGAAAGCGTTGTTCCTTGTTCGAATAAGTTGTTGAACTCCGTGTGTCATCCAGGGTGGATTATTAGGGAACACACGGAATCGTTTCCAAGTTGTTACATTGTCCACACAGAAACAGATGTAGTCCAAGACAGTGGAGGTGTAACTGTCCAATGCGACACGATTGTCAGTGTCCTGCACCTTGAATACATCCCAGTCTGTGCAGTGGAAACAGTCCTGAAGCATCGGAATAGCATCCTGCGGCCATGTTCTCACGGTTTTGGTTGTAATCCCAGTGCTCTTGATCTTTTGTGTGTATATTGGGTGTAGCAGAAGGGAGAGATGGTCTGACAGACCCAGGTGGGGATAAGCCTGGGCTCTGTACGCATTCGCCATGTTGGTGTACACCTGGTCCAACGTTCTATCTCCTCTGGTAGCACACTTCACATTACGGTGGAAATTGTGAAGTACAGATTTCAGGTCTGCGTGGTTAAAATCCCCAGCCGCAATAAAGACACTGTCCGGGTGTGCTACCAGGCTGTTATTGATGCTGCTGCTCAATTGTGCTAACGCTAGCTTAGCATTAGCATCTGGTGGAATGTAAACAGCGCAGATGTAAACGGCAGAAAATTCCCGAGGGAGATAGAATGGACGGCACTTTAACACCAACAGTTCTACCTCTGTACTGCACAGTTTTTCCGTTACCGTGACGTTCGTGCACCAAAAGTTGTTAATATAGATGCACAGCCCCCCGCCAGTCTTCTTACCCGAGTCCGCAGACCTGTCGGCTCGATAGGCGGTGCGGCCTGCTAGATCAATAGCCGCATCGGGAATGGCGCTGTCCAGCCAGGTTTCAGTGAAAATCATGCACGAGCAGTTATTAAAAGTCCGTCGAGTGGCGATCTGCAGTCGTATTTCATCCAGTTTGTAACGGATTGAACGGGCGTTGGAGAGGAATATGATCGGGAGTGGTGGTTTAAACGGACCAGTCTTTAGCCGTGCCCACAGGCCTCCCCGCCTGCCTCTCTTCTGCCTCCGCTCGCAACGTCTCCTCCTGCGGCTTGCTGTTGCGGGTAGCCCCGGGGGTTGCTTAACGATCTCCGGGGGGATGAGATACTCGGATGTTAGTTGAAGATCTCCACGGCTTAGTTGTAGTAGATCATCTCTGTTGTATTGAAGTAACCCCAGACTGTGTGAAATAATACACAGTACCACCAAAAGTACAAAAGTGTAGGAGCTCCGGGCCGCTGCGTCTGTGCGCGCCGCCATCTTGCCAATAGAATTATATAGCATATTTCACAGATAAAAATCACAAAGTGCTTCAGAATAAATTCAGAAATACAAATAAAATAATATAAAACAGTGAAAAAAAATGTTTGCATAAAAATGTCTTCAGCTGCTTTTTAAAGGAGTCGATGGAGTCTAGACCGCGTAACGACAACAGCAGGGAGTCCCACAGCCTGAAAAGCCCGATCCCCACGTGTTTTAAACCTAGTACCAGTAGCCTCTGACCTGACGACCTAAGTGCTCGGGATGAAGCATGAGGTTTCAGCAGGTCAGAGATATACTGGGGAGCTTCACCGTGCAGAGCTCTAAAAGTTACAACTAAAATTTTAAAATTACCCCTAAAATTTACAGGCAACCAATGAAGAGAAGCCAAAACTGGAGCAATGTGTGACCTCTTGTTTGTGCCAGTTAAAAGTCTTGCCGCTGCATTCTGTACAGACTGAAGGCGATCCAGAGCTGATTTGTTGAGACAAGTAAAAAGACCGTTACAATAATCCAAACGAGAAGAGATAAAAGCATGAATCATCTCAAGTTCTGCCTTTGACACACGTCTGAGTTTAGAAATGTTTCTTAGATGATAAAAACAGTTCCGGACAAGTTGTTTAGTGTTTCTCAAGAGACATTGAACCGTCAAATATACGTTTCTGAGACGCGACTGAAATGAAGGGTCTAAAAAAACTGAAGTGCTGCTTATTTTCTGAGAGCATGTGATCAGGTGCAATAATCAAGGTTTCTGTTTTATCTGCATTTAACTGGAGGAAACTGTCATTTAACCACTGTTTGATCTCAGACAGACAATTATTTAAAGACGACAATTTATAAAACTCAGAAGCTTTGAAAGAACAGTATAACTGAATGTCATCAGCATAGAGATGATAAGAAATATGTAACGTCTGATAATTTGGCCTAGAGGGAGGATATACAGCAAAAAGAGAATCGGACCTAAAACGGATCCTTGAGGTGCCCCAGAAGGCAGAACTGATGTTTCAGACAACACATTATTCATACAGACAGTAAAGGATCTCTCAGATAGATACGACATAAACCATTTAAAACAACACCAGTGATCCCAAACGAGTCCTTCAGCCTATTTATCAGGATGCTGTGATCAACAGTATCAAAAGCAGAGCTGAGATCCAACAGAACCAGAACGCTGTACTCTCCTGACTCTGCTGCCATCAGAGACACTTTAAGCAAAGCGGTTTCAGTGGAGTATAATTTGCAGAACCCGGACTGGAAAATACCTGTAACTGCTTGGAAGAGATGGGTCCAAATTAGGTTTCTTTAACATTAGTTCAACAATAGCTTGTTTAAAATAGCTGGAAACTGAGCCAGTATAAAGAGAAGTATTAATTATTTCCAGAATGCAGGAGCCAATAGAGTTAAACACACTAACGAAGAAGTACATCAAGGTGGCTTGAAGTCAGTTTCATCTGACCAAGCAGACACTGATGTCCTGTAAGGTAACAGGAGTAAAAGAGGAGCAGGTATCAGAGGTAAGCACGTGTGATACTGAGAGGATGATGGAGAAATATTCGACCTGACGGCAGCGACCTTATTAACAAAATAGTTTAAAAAGTCATTACAATCAGATTTAGTATAGACTGGTACATGAGGAATATCAGGAGAGACAATGTTCTTAATCGTATCAAACAATACTCTGGGATTTTTCTTTTTTTAAGCTATTAGATTAGCAAAATATTCATTTCTGCCATTTTTTTATCCTGTCATTAAGTGAGAAAATTGATTCCTTGAGATGTACCCTATGGACCTCAAGCTTGGAAGCCTTCCATAAATGTTCTAACGGCCATCTCCTGCTTCCAATTATCTCTGTCAGGTCAGCGGACAAAACTCAGTGTCTCAGTATTCCTGCTCACTTGACTGTCTTTGTGGTATCTTCCATCGTATCCATCTGGAATCATGGTGATCTGCAACTTTCACTGTTAAGCTGCAAAACCCAGGTTAACTTCTACTTTACTGCTTCCTTCACATCCATCAGGAAATAAAACTCACTGCAGGAAAGTGAAATTCCTTTGAAGCCGATCAAAATGTGGGACATCGGCTGAATACATCAGACAAGGAGGCTGAATAAAAATGTCCCACATAAACTGTGACATCTGCTCGGCCAGACTGTAGAGCTGCAACTGCCTTTCCAAAGCTCGTTCTACAGGAAGTATGCGGAGAGTTGGGACATGCTACCTTAAATAAGGTCACGTGGACTAACCTTTGACCCCTTTCTGTAATTACAACTGGTGCTGAAGTTTGTGGTACCATGCAGGTAAGATTGATGCAATCTTCCAAAAGTAACATAGCTGCATTTTTGTTTTGCTTTTTAAACTGCATTTACCACAAACCCCTCTGTCTAATTATAAAAACAACTCAAAGCACTTTAAAACTTGTGATTAGAAGATTCCAGTCATTACCGCCGTCATTGCAGAGGAAAGAGTGTGTATTTATTTATATGTTCAGTTTACCAAACGTAGCAGGAGATGACAGTTAAATATATAGACTGTATATAAAGGTTGGACTTTAGTCCTTGGATACTTTTAAACTTCATCTTTCACGTTTTCCCCGAACAATTTAATATTTTTCTGTTTTTAAAATACCGAAGTTCTGTATTTGGACCAGAGGGTGGCTAATGTTAGCTGTCGTGAGTAGCGTGTCAGATCCTTGGACGTATGGGTGCAGCAAATAGACACAGATACCTGCTACCTGGTGCTAATCAACATCCAGTTAAATTCATGAAATTTTACTCACTATAACTGGAGCTCAGACTCCTTGGACAGCCTGTTAGTCACCTCACAGCGGCCATATTATTGGACAGATGATGTCATTAAAAATGCTCCAAAAGGCTCCAACAGCACAAACACGGTCCAGAGGTCCAGTTCAGGGTCTTGCCAAGAGGCCGCACCCCTAAAAAAGGAAAGAAATTTAAGAAATGAACTAAAGTGACTAAAACAGTTTTTGCAGATTTACTGCTGGAGCCTCTAGTGGACATTAAAGGAACTGCAGTATTTGGTAGATCAAAATAAAAGTTATGTCTCTTTTCTCCAAATATTTAGACAAGAGCTTCTAAATAACTGTCAAACTGCAGCCATGATGCGATACCAAGAGGCTTCTAGAGGCACTTTAGTTAAACCAGCAATACCAGCACCATTACAGCACTGATTAGTTAGAAACTGGGACCAGTGTAAGACCAGTTCCCACCACCGAAAAATGCAATGAGAAGTTTGCTGTCACAGCTGGAATTGAAATATAATGGAGCACATCTGTAGATAGTATATATCTAAGGAAAGTCATAGTTGATCTATGAGTTGAAGAAAGAAATGGGAAAATGAGGAAAATAGTGGAATACATCTCTAAACTGGGTCTTCGGATTTTAAGATTCTGAGATTCATTCGAAGCATCCTGAGGCCGTCATCGTTATTATATTGACAAAGGAGGGGGAAGAGGCAAAGTGACACTTATTAATTGATATGAAACAGGCTGAGTCTTTTCCTGTGTGGTGTCACTGGTGATTTATGGAAGTTATTGGAGCCTGTCGCCTAACAAAGGTGAGGATGTGGCCGTATGTTCACATCAAAATTTTAGACAGATTTTAAGCAACGTTTCCAAAGTTTGCTTTTGCCGACTGTAACCTGACCAGAACATGAAAGGCTTACCTCATGAGAAGGTCCTCTTGTATAACGTTAAACTCTTTTTAAACCCAAATGAAGTGCAGAATATATTAAGAAGAGGATGCTGAATAATGAGGGAATATTGCAGCTCATCAAGATTCATCCTAACTGCAGATAAGAGCAGATTATTTCATGTTGTTTATATCCTGCAGCGAATGAAAGGAATATTTGAGCATCCAGAAGAAAGGGAATATTTTGGTGCATGTGGGGCGTTGCCTCTAATTCTCTGCTTCATGCAGAGCAGGTAGTTAATAATGAAAGTTCTGCGATGGTTTCATCTGTTAATGCCATCTGGAAGAGCAGGAGTGATGCATGGAGCAGAGGTGGATGATATGATGTATTGAGCGGGGTGACCTTGCTTCCCACACAAGGATACGATATGTTAATCTGCCTTCCTTTGGGCCCGACATGCCTGCTGCTGGGTTTTATAACACGCAGCTGCTCCTCAGTCAGATCCAAGTCTGCTCTTAATGAAAAGTGAAACAAAAAAAACAACTCTTAATTTGATTAGACGGAAAGAGTCAGCGAGAGCAAATCGAAGCCAGGATTCAAGTCCCGCCCACTCCAGCAGAACCAGACCCACTTGAGAGATGACATGACAAACGCCATTTATTTTTCTTTACATCTGTGTGTGTCATTAAGATCAAACATACAGATGATGCGCGAACATGTAGCTGGCTATCAGTGGTGACTGCATGGGTGCTGTAAACTAATATAAACTCTTTGGAACAGGGAATTATGAAAACTGTGACTGGGACTCAGACGTGCGTACCATAGGAAAAGATTACAGCAGGGGTGTCAAACATGAGGCTCGGGGTCCAGAATCAACCCAGCAAAGACTCCAGTTCAGCCTCACTGGACATCGAAAGGAATAAGCTTTGGACTCTAACTGTATTTTTATGCTACACAAAAGTTATTCGATTATAGATTAAAATGTTTTTTTTCTATCTGCTATAGAAATGTTTTATATTAAAATATCTGAAGGATCAAATGTGTAGCTAAACTTCTTTAAACTGACACTTAACATCAAAGTGTGCTGCATCTGATCCACGATGTAAGATGAGTCTGACATCCTGGAGTTTAAAGAGGTTCAGCTGTTGGGCCACTTCTGTTTATTTTCATATGCAAACAGACTTTTAACTTTTCATGAGACCCTTCGTTGTCTGCTCTCATCTTATTTGCCAAGTTACATTTGTCAGAAAGGTGTGGGTAGTTATCGTCTTTGGTCCCAAGACTTATTTTGTGCGAACGTTTGCACTAAATTCCAAAAAAAAATGTAAATTTGCAGCCTTAGCTGCTGCATCTTTTTGCGTCTCTCAGCTTTCAGTTTTGTAACTAATAACTGAAAAGCTGGTGGGTTGAGATCAGGAAGCTAACTGGGCCATCAAATCTCATTTCGTTTCCTTGGGAAAGTCTTGAGTTGCTTTTGCTTTGGGTAATTATCTGCACTGTGAGGCTCTGCCTGATCAGCTTTGGCTGAATCTGAACAGGAAGTTGAGCTCTGCTGCTTCTATCAGCAGTCGGTGATCAATAGGCACCAGTGACCCGGTGCCATTGGCAGCCACACAGTCCAGTGCCATAACACTACCTCCGCCATATGATGTGCTCTGCTTCAGATGATGTTCTCCGTTCTCTTCTTGTTCCATCATTCTGCTATAATTTCATCATAATTTCTTCATCTTTCCAAAGATTTCTTTCATTTTTCCAGAACTCTGCCGACTCTTTAGATGTTTTCTGACTTGCCTGATCTTGAGTCTAATCCATGGTTTGCATGTTGTTGTAAAAGTTTTTTCTTTTCAGTATGAGCTGACTAATGCATTTTATTTTTATTTTTAAGAATTAACCAGTTTGTTGAGTGTGTCACATCTAAAGGTTTTCCTGCATCTTTGAGAGACTTATTTTTGTTCTTTCAGCTTACTAATGGCCTTGTTTTCTTCCACTGATATCTCTTTGGACGTTGGATTCAGAGTTCCGGTGAACACTTGAAGCCAGCTCCAGATCTTTAATCTGCTTAATTTGTCATGGAATAATGAGGGACTTGGTCTCGCTTGGCAGTGAAACTGCTTGGCTATTGTCCAATTACTTTTGGTCCTCTAAAAATGGGGACTTGTTTATAAAAACGGCTACAATGCCCGAACAGGTAGTGGAGCACTTTGGGTAAATGTCTTGAATGAAAGCTGAAAGTCTGCACTGAGGCAAAATAGGGAAAAAATGTCATTTTCCAAAACCTGGATACATTTAATAAATGAACCTGATTTTTCAACTGTCTTAAATATTAGCCAAATTAGAGGTAATATGATTAGATAACTGGTCAGAAACTCAGTCACTGGTCAGTCTCCACCAATGGCAGAAACAGATATTTTTACACCCTTGTACAAAAGGTCATTAAATGTTTACATTAAATGTTTGGTCATTACTGATAATTTTACCGTTCGTGGAAACTCGATGCTTGAAATAAAGGGCATGGCCTTAATGGCTGACAGCTGGATGGTGAAGCGGGTGGTTATAGTTGTAGCTGGTCCTGGTACTGTGCTCACAGGCCATCCAAAAGTCTCCAGTTTCTAGGAATTTCAGGAATTAATTTGGAAGTTACTGAGCAGGCCTGTCTGTCTGTGTCCTGCTCCCATACAGTCTATGGATAACTAAGCTAGTTAGTGTTGGCCGAACACTTAGCACTCCACCCTCTCATCCAAATTTGGACACTTTCAACTCCTAAAATGTGATAAAACTGAAACCCAGTTTGATCCCAGGAGAAGACACAAATCCCTTTGGAACACTCAAACCTACCTGCTGGGGTGACAGCAGGTAAAACCAAGTATCGAGTATCAGGTTAAACTGTTACAGCAGCATTAATTCATCAGAATTTGCATTTGATGACATGAAAATGTTTTTTAAAACTCTAAAACCCAAAAAATGAAATGTATTAACCCAAGAAACTGTTGACTTCACACACCACTGACAAGCTCAGGAAAACACACACACTCGCGCGCACAGAGTAATTAAAGGTGTAATTATATCATTTACATGAGACTTGGTCTGATGAGCTGCTTCCTTCCTGTTATCAGGAAGTGTTGGTTTAGTCCTTCACAGCACATTTTATTTTCTGCCTTCAGTCTAATGAAGTCTGCTCAGTCTACTTGTGCATATTCAATAAGACAGAAACAGGGGAGAAAATTGTTTTTGGTCAATATTGTTGCACTCTGAATTCCCCCGCAGGCGGTTATACCTCTGGAATTTGTTTGTATCGACTGTGTGGAAATTACAGCGGCGGCTAATAAGAAATCAGAGAGCGTGGAGTCAAATTCGTGCGACCTGCGGGGTCACGCCGGTTACAGGGTTTCGAGTCAGAGCAGCGTCTCTTGTCATCTTTCATCTCTCGCTGGGAGTTTGATGTGATTAAATAAGCGGATTGATGCAGGACGAGCTCGGAAGCATCTGAATAAAATCTGCTCGTGTGGCTGATGAGAGAGAAAGTTTCCGAGCTGCTTCTTTGTGTCAGCGTTGGGCTGTCGCTGCACATGTGCTTCATTTTCCTCCTCTCAGCACTTACACTTCACATTGGGAGAAACTCACATGAGTAGAAGACACTTTGTGCGCTGAACTGATAACTGACACAGGGCACGCTGGCCTTGCTCGTACTGGGAGATATTCATCCTGTTCTCATTTCCGGGGTGTCAGATTCTGCTGAGCCGTCAAACCTGCTCGTATCTCCACAAGCACAAGGCGTCCTTCGGCATCTGTGCCCAACGAGTCTCGCAGCACCAGCTCGTGACATATAAAGCACCGGTGCATTTAGGTTCAATTTATTCTTTATATATTTTATTATATTTTCAGGTAATAACATCTTTAGATGCTTAATAAAGCTGGCTAGATTCTGGTTTCCGCTTCAATAGCAGATGTCATATGAGTCAGTCAGGTGCTCTTTTAGTTTGACCATCAGGTATTTTTATTCATGCGTTCATGCATCCCTCCACCTTTTCCACCTGTCTGTCTACCCTAGCCATCCATCCATCCTTTACCAATTATCAGGTCCCCATTGCAGCAGAGACGTCCTGGGTCTGTCCCAGGACCTCCTCCCAGGAACACTTGACCTAGGAGGCATCCAGGAGGCACTTTAGTCAGATGCCCACGCCACCTCCTTCCTTTTGATGTGGATTGATTTAGTCTGAGATCATTCCACATGACTGAGCTCCACCTTATCTGTGTCACTGCTCGTGTGAACTGTGATGTCAGTGCACCCGATAACTGTTGTTTACTTCTAAACAACAAAACAAACAAACTAAATTTGTTGTGCTGGAATGCGAACAGGTTTCTCCTGCTTATCTGACAGCAGTCTAAGCAGAGACACACAGACTCTTCCTCTTTATCTCCATGGTGCCAATATTCAAAAGATCTGTATTGGCTAAAGTGGATGGAAGTGTCGTTCCCTGACTTTAAAGCAGTGCTACCACATGAAATACACAGTCTGGCTTCTCCTTTGCAGTTGTTTGAAGTTAAAGATGCTCGTTAAGATTCATTAAGGAGTCGGAAATGATTTTTAGACCGTTTGGAAGAAATATGTCCACGTGGAGACGATGACATGGATGAAAGGTTAGCATCCTGATGCAGAGGAAACAGTAGTTGGTTGCCACCTTGCCTAGAGAAAAGAGCAAAGACAAAATTAGTGATCAATATTCCCAGTTTGGGGGTTTTGAAGCGCCGCACCAAAACTCACTGACATTCAAATTGAAAATTCAGCCTGGAGGTTGTAATTTTACCTCCTCTTCATCCTCAGCAGAGCAGAGCGGAGAGGAGCAGATAATCCTGTTTAATTCTGTGTCGTGAGGAGCTTTTTGCCTTTTTAGAAATAATACGTGTGGAGAAAAGAAGCGTGGTAGTGAGAGCGGACCCCAAGGGCAGCTTCTGCTACAGGATGACATCTCTTCTGTGCTTTAAAAATGTCATACGGTACAGCGGGGTTGTAACAGCTGTTCATCATCCTTTATAATGTCTCTCTGAGCTCTGCAGGGTTTTTTTCCCTGTCTATGACCAGAGGGCTCAAACACCTTCCTGTCCTCCTCTGGGATGATGAGAAACAAATAACCTCACCTTGTTTTGAGCTCTAAGTGCATTGTCCTCACTACAGAGGAGAGATGTGTCATTATCCGAGAATTCATCAAAGTTTCATCACAGGTTTGTGGCTTATTGGACAGCAGATGAATGAATGGCTGAAGTTGGAACAAATGGGAGACAAAGTTTCTCTCCAGCGTTTTGAGCCCTCGTAGCTTCAGAAGTCCGGGACGCATCTATGTGAGGTCTGTCTGACTGAGCGGTCTGTTGGTGTCTGTAGGCGTGCTGTGGTTGTCCGTGGTGTCCGAGGTGCTCTACATCCTGCTGCTGGTGGTCGGCTTCAGCCTCATGTGTCTCGAGCTTTTCCACTCCAGCAACGTCATCGACGGACTCAAACTCAACGCCTTCGCCGCCGTTTTCACCGTGCTGTCCGGTAAGATGCAAGTTTCCTTTCCTATTCTTCTTCTTGCGTTTCTTCTTCTTCTTCTGCTTCTTCTTCTGCTTCTTCTTCTGCTTCTTCCTCCTCCGTTCTAATTCTTCTTCTGCTTCCTCTTCCTGCTTTTTCTCTTTTCCCTCATCTAACTCTTTAGTTTTTTGTCTCTTAGTCCCTCTCCTCATTTTTTCTCTTTTTTTATTCTTCACTTCTTCTTCTCTGTTGATTTTCCTGGCAAAAGATGATTCGTGTCCAGTGAAATTTGGCATCAGGAACATCCTTTAAACACCACTGGGCATCATTTACATATATTCTGAGTATTGCTGTGAGAATCAGCAGCAGAGCGGACAGAGCCTGAGGCAGATTTGTGAGGTCGTCCAGGGTCAGAGGTTATCCCATGGCAGCCTCGGATGTGGCGGTGCCAGGGATTTTTTCCCCAATTTACGTTAAACCTCTTACACAAGAAGCTGGCGATGCGTCCGTCACTCTGCTCCTCTCAGAGGACAGCGGCACATTTTACAGCATTTATGCAGCAAACCTCTGAAGCACGCTCCCTTAATCACTTCATATCACAAGTGACACTTCTGCTCTGAATTATGTAAAAACCTCATGCTCATTCTCCACCAGGGAAAGGTAATTGACATTTTGAAAACTATTACACAGCAGAGATAAAAATCCAGGCCTTCCCTCTGCTCACGTACTCCAAAAACCAGGCGTAGCCAGCGAGGGCCGGATCTGTCTGTGGAGCTGTCAATCACACATCATTAGCTCTGATCATTTACAAAAGACACTTGATGATTTGTTCAGTTTGACCTAAAATAAGCAACAGAGGTCACAGAGAAAAGAAGCCAGGGTCATTTTGCCTCAGACTTTTTACAGCCACAGAGGTCGCCCCCTGGTGGGCACTAAATGGAATGCAGGTTTAAAGCACTTTTACATCGGCTTCACTTTTCAGACCTGCAGCTACATCTAAGGAGACCAACGTGTATACTCCACACCTGAGCCCTGCATTCTCAGGAGCCCAAAACAAACTTCTGCAAAGAGCCCCCACCCCACTGTGAGCCACATAAACTATTTATCACTGCCACAAATTAAGTTTCCCTAAAAAGTTTTCCACTTCTTCGTGCTAAATGCAATACATAATCTCACCAGCAAGTTGTGGCTCTACCCAAAGGCCTACTCGCTGTCTGAGAGCACCCAGGTGGCGTCCTGATTGGATGCCACCTATAGCGGTTGGCCTGAACCCAGCCACCTGATGAGGGCTCCCGCCTGTTTTACCAGGCTCCGCCTTTCCCCTCCCACCCAGCCAACCTTCTTCTTCAACCTTCTTCGTATACAAGGGCCAGCCAATCAGAGGAAGCTGAAAATTTAAACTGTGACTCGTGCAAATCTGCTCCAGTGGAGTTCAGGAATACAAATATGGAGTATTAAAAGTGAAGACATCAACAAACAGCTTTGATTTACTAATAAATAAATAAAAAGTAATGGTGGGTGTCTTAAAGCTGATGAATATGGAGCATAAACCCCCCCCCACACACACACACACACACACGTGATTGTGATGTATAACGCCTTTGTTAATGTCACATCGACTCGTTTGCGCCGCGGCGTTTTGACTTTGTTGTAATTCTGCTGACTGATTGTGTCGCTCTCTGTAATTGATTGGATGTTTCCGAGCGCGCCCATTGATTCAATTGATTCTGTATAATGACTAATTATGATCATTACATGTGTTCTGATTCATTACTGTTGGGCTGCAGTGATTTACTGTTGTTTTTGCTTTGTGGTAATTATGGTGGCAGACTGTCTCGTGCTGAGGGTTTCTGTTGTTATGTAAGAGCAAGAAAACACACTAATGTGTCTCCAAGCCGTCCTCACAGGGTTTGAACTGACCTGGGACTAAAGAGGACTCATTAAAACAGGAATATTTAATGTGTTAAAGACATTTTGTCTAATGGTGATGCTTAAATGTGTTTATGCGTCCAGAAAAGTTTTTAAAAACTCAATTAGCCCCCCCAGAAAAAGCCTTAGAATAAATCATGCTGTTACTTGATTTACTGATGGATAAATGTGAAGCGCCTGTCTGACCCTCATTTCGTCATTTATAAAGTTCCTGAACATTAAAGTCAAACACTGGACATTAGATTGTTATTTTCTGTCCTTAACAAGAGCACTTTTATGATCATTTAGTCCCCAGTATGGAAGGACGGAGACAGCACTTATGTCACAGGTTTATTATCAGCTTAGAATAAAGTCTGTAGTGTTCATTTGTCTGACTCTGTGGGCAGTGATGCAGCTGACACACAGTCGTTCTCCTGCTCCTGATCCTGTAAAGCTTTAGACACATAACACACTGATCAGTGATCAATCATTGGTCGTGTTGTAATCAATCACAGGGATGGAAAAATGTCTGTCACAGCTGAACCTCAGAGATGAGTATCTGAGTGAAGATGAGGCTGAAATGACTTTGAGACTCTAAAACTGAACTAAAATGTACCTACTGATTGTAATCAGATTACATTTAATGTTGAAATGTGTTTACAGACTGAGATTCAGTCATTAAAAATTAAGGTCTCCACATTTCACCGAAATCAGTCTCAGCGGCTTCACAGAACCAGATCCGCCTGAACGCATTCTTCCTGCTCAAAGGGAGTTTTTCCTCCCCACTGTCACCAAGAGCCTGCTCAGAGGGGGTTGTTACAGCACATGCAGATCAGTTTCATATTATATTTAAGCAACAGTATCAGGCTGCTACCATGGCTGCACAGGGGCACTGACTGTGCTGTACGGTGTGTAAATTTGGCTCCAATATTATGTTTTGATCGGTTTGTGTCTTAAAAGCCCCTTTTTAATGGTTTCCATAATGAATTTGTTCATGTGTGTGTGTGTGTGTGTGTGTGTGTGTGTGTGTGTGTGTGTGTGTGTGTGTGTGTGTGCGCGCGTGTGTGCGCGCTGCAGGTCTTCTGGGTATGGTGGCCCACATGATGTACACCCAGGTGTTCCAGATCACAGTCAGTCTGGGTCCTGAAGACTGGAGGCCTCACAGCTGGGACTATGGATGGTCCTTCTGGTCAGTCCACAGCCCCCCACACACATTAACCCCTAACTAGCGTCACCCCAACATTAAACCTGTGTCCATAATAACGTTTAATGACTGTCTGTCAAAGATGTTAAAGTTCTTCATGTTATGGCTGCCAAATATTTGATATGAAGAATGGAATGTGTCTGACAGGCCACAGAGTCCATATTTATGTAAGAATTCAACAAAATGACACATAGATGTTCACAGACAGACGCATCACGTCTCCAAATACCTCGTTGTAATGACTGTTGGTGGAGGTGTACAGCAGCCTGTCAGCAGGTGGTCTGCAGGTACGCAGGGAGCTGCTGTTAATAATTGTCTTTGCTCTCTGCTGAAAGCTGAGCTGCAGCTGCTGAGTTCCAACAAAGTCCTTTTTTGAACAGAGAGAAGAAGCGACTGTGCCTTTTATAAAGAGGTGCATAAGTGATACAGATGAGCAGAAATAAAGAAGCACAAACATGGATTTCATCCAAACACGAGTAAAGCAGGACAGAAGGAGGGAAACACCTGGAACGAGAACACCTGCTCCTGTTAATAGAAAGATTTTCAGTGTTAGTCATTTAAGCGAAAGCCTCCATTTACCACCACGAGGGAGCCATTCAGGATCGTTAAAGTGGAAAGGAGGATGAGGATTAACCTCTGCTGGAACAGAAGGCCAAAACGCTCCTTCAGGATGAATGAAACGATGATGGACGCTTGATGTGCACTCAAACTTTCTGCTTAAAGCTCCACTGAAAGCAATAACCTTAATTTGATTTTAGCACGAGCAGTGTTATAGAAATAAGAGAAAACGCTTAATATGAAGACGGGAAAAAAACACAAACAAAGCAGCTCTTCATCTGCTGGCAGGAGGTCGCTGGCAGGTTTTCTAGCTCTGTGCTTTTAGAACAGTTTGTGCTGAAGACACAGAAAAGGCCGAGTGTTTTTTCACGGGGAAACAACCTCTGTGTCACGTTCAGACAAACTCATCAGGACTGAGCGTAACCCCTGTTACGCCTCTACTGTGAGGATCTTCTTTATGCTTTGCAGTAAGAGGAGTCTGTTTCATTTATGTTGTTAAAGACATTATAGTCCAAATTATTTTGGATATTTTTTAATAACCCCACCACATCTACCTCTGGTTCTTTGGTTTTCATTTGAATCATATTTAAAGACAAAGAAAAATCCCCTGAGAAAAGGCAGCGGAGCTTGTGGAGGTACGGTGTGTGGCTGATGGAGCAGACATGCTCAGGAGGGATTTGGTGAGAAACAAAACTCAGGGAGGCAGTAAAAACTGCAGTTCCTCTAGTGCCCAGCAGGGGCTTTAGGAGCAAGTCCCCATAGACTCCCATGTTAAAATGTCCAACTACAGCGAAACAAACATGTTTACAGTCTGATTTAAAACAAAAAAACAAACACAGACACACACACAAAACAAAAACAAAATTGTTGAGGCTTAAAGTTGGGGGCGTGGCCTTTTTGACTGACAGGTGCTAGCTGGATGTAAAGCGATGTCCTTTTAAAACGCTTAAAAATAAACGTCTGGTGCTTGGTGTGAAAATTCAATTTAGTTTCAGTTAGTTTCTACAGAGGTTTCAAATTCATTTTTATTAGTTCAGTGTTAGTTTTAGTCTTTTTAATGATTACTGTGTTTGGAGGACATATGCCAAATATTCATTTTATACTTAATAAACATATCAAAGATTTGTCAGACTGTAATATTAAATGTTAACGAACTAAAACGTTGACTATAATAAGCTTGTAGCTCCAACAGTAATCGGGTGTAAAACTGAAATGTAATCAGTAAACAAAAGAAATAAAGAAACGGTGTCATCGACTGAGGGTAATTTATATGTTTTACGTTGCGGTGACTTGTTATATGCTTCACTGCGGTGCTATACGTGAAGATTTATTGCTGTAATTTCATATTGTTTATTTGGTTTTGCCTTTAAACAGTTTCTCTGCTTCCTCTGAGGAACAGTAATGGTTCAGTTATAAACATAATCCTACAAAAGAGAAGGAAAAGTGATTGAGTTTATAGTGTATTATCCAAATTACATCACACTATGGATTCCTGTTGTCCCAAGATAAAAAGTGATGGATTTTATGCGTCATTTTGTTTTATCTCGTGGTTTTCTTGCTCAGCGTGTTTAAAGACCTCTGCCTGTTTTTTTTGTGCTGTAGAGCATTTATTTCCCACACTGTTTGCTCAACATTAGGCTCTCCAGAGTCACCACACACTCTGAGGTAGCTGAGCATCGATCATCGTCCTGCTAACATTTGAAGGAATGAAGATGGAAAAACTCAGAATTACATTTCGCGGTCGATTTGGGAACACATCGGTGTTCCCCAGCAGACCTGGAGGCTGGGGGACTGAGCTTTGATGAACAAACGATGCCCTTATTTGTTTGTGCTGAATCGAAAGATTATTTTATTTTAAATAGGAGCAAAAAAATCTATAAGTGTGCAAGTTCTCAGTCATTCGGTTCATGGTAGTTTGTGTTGGTAGAAGGTGAAGATGTTTCACCTCTCATCCAAGACGGTTCTTTAGACACAAAAGGTCAAGGGTTCCTATCGACTCCTAGTGGGCGTTGTTTCTGTCTATGTGGTCCAGATGATGGTTGGCCCACTCCTGACTATGCGAGTCGTCACATAACCCACGGTTTGAAAAGGGGTGTGGGTAGTTACCGTCACTGGAGGTTAAGGGTAAAACCACAGGCCCAATCTATGTGACCTACATAAGTCCCGTTGCCTTCTTCTTTCAAGCTTTCAAAATTCTAATTACATTGTTCCAAAGATATATTTCATACTTATTGATTTCTTCTCTCTTATTCCACTCAGCATGGCGTGGGGATCCTTCACCTGCTGCATGGCCGCCTCCGTCACCACCCTCAACTCCTACACCAAGACTGTGATCGAGTTCAGACACAAGCGGAAGCTCTTCGAGCAGGGCCTGCGTGAGGAGCAGAACTACCTGGACCAGGAAGCTTTCCACTACTTCCGGGACCGTTCACTCCAGTCCATCTCCAGCACCGTGGAGGTCTACCCCGGCCACAGCGGCACCAGAGCCGGGCTTGTTGTCGGGGGGCCCGGTGCGGGCCCCGGTCCAGGTCCCGGACCGGGACGCGGGAAGATGAGAGCGGGGTCTGCCTCAATAGACTTGGGGGAGAACACGGACTCACTGGCGGAGGAGCAGTGCTGAGTCACACATTGGAATGAGGGGATTGACTGGGTTGTGGGCGTGGCTACACGATGAGGTGAACTGCACCTTCACATGTGGACCCGGCCGCTAGTTTGTCCACTGTAACTGAAAGCAGAGGCAGAACTTATTTTCTGTTTTAAGAGGACAACTAAAAGGCAGATTAAACATGGATTACAAAAAGAAAATACAAATGTTCTCGCTGTGTGTGAAGTGAAAGTCAGTGTAAAGTGTGAGAAATAGACTGTGGGTGAAAGTAGGCGTTCTCCTGCTTATTTTGAGGTGCTGTGTGTAGTATTTTAACATCAATACATCGTCACAGTTTTGAAAAATGGTGAAAGCCTTTGCTGAATAGCGACCCTTGTAGCAAGAAGCGGAAATTACTGTGGCCCTGAAGTCCAAAACACAGAAGTATTTCAGAAAATACAAGAATGTTTTCATTAAGGTTTCTGCTTTGTTACCAGCAAACACCCTTGAACATCCTTCTTGGACTTTCTGGCAAACACAATTATGTGTCCGCCAACTGTTTAATATTATCCATGTAAAATAAAATAAAATAAAAAATATATATTTATTTATTTATTTATTAAATAAAAGATTCTTGGGAGGAATTAAAGAATTACATTAAAATTATAATAATTAAAAAAACATCATGAATAATTTATTAATCATTTATATCAAATTAATTAAGAATCAAATGTAATTGTGTTTAAAACTAGATTTCTGATTACGCCGCATCCCTCCTGAAGGAGATGGTCAAACATGACTGTTCGTGGAACTTTTTTTTTTAAAAAAAATCCAAGAAAAATGAATATTATCAAACTGTTGCTATGAAATGTATGAACAGCTGCATACCCTGTTATTGGACTATACACAGTATAAACGTTATTTGTGGTTTGTTCAGCAGTAACGATAATTTATTCACAGTTAATTTTTGTGTGTGTATGTGTATGTTTTGCACCTCAGGGCCACCGTAGAGGAACATCAATATCTAATTTAGCTAACATTAGCCACATATGCTACTTGTCATATCAGACAGAGTTGTACTGCTGACGTGCTCGAGCATGTTTGTCCCCCGAGTCCACTTCGATGGAGTGCGATCGCTTTGCAGTTGGGATGGTCGTGATTTTTAAATATTCAAATAGTCATTAAAATATTTTAAAAAACGCAAATATGTTACACAACTTTCTTGTCTTAAAATTGTTTTCAACAGACACAACTGATGCAGTTTTAGAATAATTACTACTCATTATTTGTTACATTTTTTTTAAAAATGTAACAAATATGTTACTTAATTACTGATTTCTTATCACTTTCTTTGTTGTGGGTGCTGGGCTGTGAACACACTTTACACCACAGGCAGTATAAAGATGAACGTAGTTACTGTGACACCACCTGTTGGTTTTTGAAGACAGAGAGGAGGTATTCCTAATACAGAAGCCCCGCCCACCTGTTGTTCAAATCTTCTTTTTTTGGTTTAAAAGTTTGTTTCAGATCTATGATGGGCGGGGCTAAGTCATGCAAAGCTGCTGTAGTAGGGTCCAATGAGCAGAAACAGCCACGCTAAATATGCAAAACATAATATTTTGAGTTCACTCCTTCCTGCGTTAACAGATGATAAATCATTAAACTACATCATCCCAGCCACATTTATTTGGCCCAGTACTGAACAAGCCTGCAGTAGACATGCTATTAGATTAACACACTGGCTTTGTAGCTCATGTGAACTCTCGATTTTCCAGGTCAAATCAGTCCCTGGAGAATCTCCCGGGCAAGCAAGACTGCCAACCGATCAAGCA
Organism: Rhamphochromis longiceps; assembly: GCF_057381845.1. Taxonomy (NCBI): domain Eukaryota; kingdom Metazoa; phylum Chordata; class Actinopteri; order Cichliformes; family Cichlidae; genus Rhamphochromis; species Rhamphochromis longiceps. Next base: position 36,290,533 of record NC_140560.1, on the reverse strand, counting down.
TGCTCCAAGACATGCTTCTTTGTGAGCCTCGGTATCTCTTATCTGATGTAGTCTGCAGAAAGATGAGGCGAAGTTTAGCGAGAGAGAAACACAGAAACTGTGGGAAATCAAGAAAAGCTGGCCTCAGGACAGGAAGCAACAGAGATTATGATTATTTTTGGCCTGAGTCAGATTAAAATGAAATACCACACGTTGCACTTTTACAGGTCGTGTTCAGGCCACATCCTGTTGCTGATGCTGAATGTGGGGCTGGTGTTTAAACTAAAATCTTGAGCGCTGAGGGTTCAGTCCAGTCTTCTCTTTCATTTCTTTGCCTCCATCAACCACCAGCTTCCAGGACTGACAAAAGAAGCCACTGAAGAAGACCTGCAGTTTCTTGAGTCAGTGTTTGCAGATACATATGTTAAAATCTCCAACTTTACTGCAGTAATGCACATGTAACCCAGGCTTCAGGCTGATAAATTAGTCCTCCACCATCTGATCCAAATGCGGCAACTTCTGGTCCCCAAAACAGTCCACGAGTTGCCGACATTCACCTTTTTTCGATACACATGATTTAAAAAAAAAAGGTGCTTTATTTTACTTGTGTGAATGAATGCACTCTATTATTTTTACTAATTACATTTATTTTTCCAAAGAAATTCTCAGTTGAATGTTAACATGTTAAATTTCACTAGGAAACACTTTATGGATAAAGATCTACTGGGTAAAAGAAGCAAGGAAACACGATGAAAACACCTCGGTACACATAAAACTGTAATATTGGAAAATTGTGCATAAAATATCAAAGGTAACAATGTTTCTTCTGCAGAATAATGTCCATAAATTAAAGGTAGAGTGTTGATAAAACAGCTGGATAAACATTTTAGATTCAGTCATTTGCACGGATGCTAATCCGAGACTGCATCCGCTCAACTTGCCTGTTTTATAGACATGGTGAGCGCTACCGTCCTTCATCATCATCACAGCTTTCCTAACTAATGAATGTATCAAAGGAGTTATTAACAACTTTTAAAACTCCATCTTCCCTACATCACAAAAGTTAGCCAAGGTGGTTAGCAAGAAGCTCGTTTACCTGCTAATGCTAGCTGTGTGTCCATACAGCACGATCTGATATCGTCGTGTTGGTGTTGTTCCCAGATCAACATAGTAAATGTTGTTCCAGGATCAACATTGCAAGTGACCAATCAGAATGTTGTGATGTCATACTTTTGCGACTTCGGGAAAAACCGCCGTAAAACAAAAAACTGTAGTTAAGCTGCGAGAAAGCTCCTCTGTCCGCCGATCAATGGACCCTCACCCTAACCCTAACCGTAACCCTTTAATAAACGGTAAGCAGAACTGATATTGTCCTTGCAACATTGGAATTTCATAAATGCACACATGGCTTGGCGCGCCAAATAATAACGTCACAACAATGTGATTGGTCACTTGCAATGTTGAACCTGGAACAACATTTTCATGATGATCTGGGAACAACACCAACACGACGATATCAGATCATCCATACATACAAAGTGCAGGTGGTTACTGATCTCAGAGCAGAGCAGCCAGAGGCAGTTTGCTCTCCCATCAGTTTACAGTAAAAACCAGCAATGTGCAAACCACAAAAAGCTGCTGGAGACCAGTCCAATCACCACTGAGACAGATCAGTTGGTGGAACTACTCAGTGCAATCACCAAGCAGCCGTGATTTTTCAGAGTTCAAAGTAAGTTAGCGTCCTATTTTTAATAAGTGTAACTGACCCATAATACACATACCATACATAAAAAGTGCTGATAAAGGCTGTGGAGACCTTACCTGTTTCCTTCAACATGTGTGTCTGACTGGGAGGTTAATAATCTCTCTCTCTCTGGGACTCCATTTATCCTGATTTAACCCGCTCAGCTAATCCTCCCTCTCTGCATGTCTGCCGGCCATCACGCTCCACAGAGTCCATTCATCACATCAGATGTTATGGATCAAAGCGAGTCTAATCAACACGTCTGTAAGATGTGGGCAGGAGAGAAATCCATAAATGCAGGTCGGCGTGGCGGAACAAATCAAAACAGTTCAGGTAATAATGCTAATTAGTTTTTAAAATTGGAACTCGGGATTTCATGCACTCGGATTAGTAAATTTGCCCTCATATTATTAAATTTTCTCCCTTGAATGAATCATTAGAGTGCACATGAACAGTCTGTGTAAAGAGATATTAAAAGACTTATAACAGCTGAAGGTCTAAAAAACAGATTTTAATGTCAGTCAGTGAATTAAACAATGGAGATAAAATTCATTGATTTAAAACAAATTCAATATAAATGATACATTGTACTTAATATTTAATTAAAAGATGATATAAATATTTAAGTAAATACATTCAATGCTAATGTTTTTTTTTAACAGACACCGGTGTACAGAGGACTCACGACCTTCCACAAACCGACCGTTTTCAGTCAGGCAGCTTTAGACGTTCTGTTTGGATTACGTTGGCCCCAAAATCTCAGCCAAAACAATCCTCGCTGTTTCCAATCCATGCGCTTACATAAAACACACACTGGGCATCTTCAGGCAGCGCTACACTGTTAGTGACTGTTCTCGTCTGTTCAGGTGACTAACAGATTATTTGTTTTTTTCTCAGTTTTCTTATCTTGGTTGAGTCATTTCATCAGATTTTTACATTACACATATACCAATAAAATCCAGAGACTGTATAAAGAAGATGGACAGAGCCACCGTGATGTCATGATGTCTGTGGGGAAATTCCTGAAGGCCAGAAAGAGATTTATGGTCCTACGGAAGTCTGCGGTTAGAGGGCAGCTCTGGTTCTCTGTGACATGACTTTATGGGCTGAATCCCAGGTCTCAGAACAAACTGAATAAAACATGAACTAATATCAGAAAATCATCACGGAATATGGAGCTGCCAGACAGGAGGAAAAGAGTGAAGATTCATAGATGTAGTCAAGGAGGACATGGAGAAGATTGGTGTGGCAGAGGAGGATGCTGGGATACTTCTTCACTTCTCAGTAGTACATGGGGGGTGTGATAGGCTCGTGAGCCGCCACCAGTACCCTCCTAGGCTTTCCTCAATTTATGTTCAAGCCATTCACCTTTATCTACTAAAAAAACACTGTCAACCCTAAACCCTGTTGGTAATTGACGTCATCATGCGACGATCAGTTGACCCAGCTGACATCGGTGTGCCCTGGCACGAAGCGCGGAATCTCACTGACTTGGACTTCGCAGATGACGTCGCCCTGCCGGGCTCGACTCAGGAAGATCTCCAAAGGTTGACCACGGCCCTGCAGAGGGAGGCGGCGATAGTTGGATTAAGAATCAGCGCCAAAAAAACCAAGGTACTCCGAGTTGGCTCTGCACATGCCCGCATTCCTGTCATGATCAACCAACAACGTGCTGAAGAGGTGGAGAATTTTACATATCTTGGCAGCATCATCTCGAATGACGGGGTCTCTGATCGGGATGTCGACGCCAGAGTAGGGAAGGCAGTTGGTGTCCTGCGACGTCTCCAGCCTATTTGGAACTCGACCTCCCTGAATGTCAGGGTCAAGATCAGACTACTGAACTCTATCGTCTTCCCTCCTGCACTTTACGCTAGTGAAACCTGGCGCTCAACAAGTGCAATTATTCAACACCTGAACGTGCTTCAACAACGTGGCCTGCAGCGAATCCTGAGAATTTCCTACCGGGACCGAATAACAAATGAGGAGGTCCTACGAAGAGCAGGCACCCGCCCATTAGTTGCAGAAAGGCGCTTCCGCTTTGCGGGCCATATTTTACGCCTACCCCCTCATCGCCCAGCTAAGATTGCCATGACATGGCGTCCACGCACTGGCAAGCGAAAGCAAGGCCGACCAAAGACCACATGGCGTCAAACATTCATGGACGATCTGAGAACTGTCGACATTGCCTGGGACGAAGCTGAAGCAGTCGCTGCTGACCGACATCGATGGAGATCACTAGCTGCCCGATGCGCCGCCCGGCGTAGGAGGAACTAAGTCTAAGACTAACCCTAAAATGAAGACGTGGGCACAGCTAGTGAATCACAAGTTGTGGGGAAAAATGTGGCTGGTGAGTGGTTTCTGGCTGTCATGGGTGAAAACATTGGGTGGTTATAAAGAGTGTGCTGCACCAATCCGGTCTTCAAGTCTGACGTCATTAGCCGTGCCTGGGCCCAAACACTGCTGCAGGTCCCTGAGTCAAATAATCACTGCAGCATTACCGAGAGTTGAAAAACTGTCTGAATTCTTTCATCTGTAATCATGGGTATCCTTCACTCTCATTGGTAGCTGCTTCAGTCCTCACCTAAAGTTTACAAAAGTTTATTTCACCCATAGTCGCTTATCAGGCTTTATGATTGGATGATGTATTTTGAGATATAGGCCATTTCAAACAGCAGCATCATCTAAAAAAAATTAGATTTAATAAACTGCTGACAACTCGGCTGCCCAGCGACCATTACTGAGAGGAAAACATCCAGTGATATATAATCTCACCGACACACTGATAGAATCATGGAGCTACCCACACAGTCCAAATATTTAAACATTTACTCACTTTTTTATTAAAAATGTCTAAAACCTTGGAAGCATTTTATTTGCTGGAGTCTTACGGATGCTTAGTATCTGCCTCCTGGATAAAAGGAAAGTTATTAAACTTCTGTTCTGCTGTGTGTCTCCTCTTCTTCCTCAGTGGGAATCTGCTGCTGCTGAGCTGTTTTCTTAAAATGGTTGTTTGGTTCAGCTAATTAACTAAATTGGCTAATTAAGATTTTTAAACTCTGCACAGCTTTACTCTCAGAAAAACATCCAGTCTCATTCACCCAAACATTGCATGAATGCAGCAAACATAGCTGTTAATAAAAGGTGTGCCTGCTGGAACAGGCGGTCTGTGAAACCAGCAGGTACTTCTATAATCAATAGGGTGGCGTAATCAATACTGCTCAGTGCAATCACCTGTTTCTGACATCTTCACCACTCAGAGACATGCAGAAAATAATAAGGAGGAGACAAGCGCTTCATTTCCAAACCGTCACTTCAACAATGGAGCTGTGATTAAAATGAATGGCTGGTGCTGTTTTTGTGTTTGTGTGCAGCAATCAGTCTCTTTGGTGTGTTCAGCAGATTAATCTAGCGCTGAAAGAAGGTGATTTATTCACTAATGTCACAGCAAGAATTCCTTTCTGCTTTGTCCACTCAGATATAATGGCGCATGGGAAATTCATCTAAATATTAAAGTGTTTCTGCACCGCGGACGCAGTCTAAATATACTCCAGGAAAGGTGAACTCAAGCAGATAATAATTACAGCAGACAGTAAAGAACAAGGGAAGGAAGTAAAAAAATGGAAAGCAGCATGAGGACACAACCTTCAAAATTAAACCTGAAATAACTGAAAGAGGCCAAATATGTCCACACAAGCATTTTAGCAGCAACTGGGGCAACACAGAAAGCAAACAAAAGAAGGAAACACACAAGTCCCAAAGTGCTGCAAGATGCAACAATAAATAAATCTAAATTGAAGTGAGCCTGTACAGGTGGGTCTTAATGTAACAGAGTGTAAAGGTTTCACTCGTAGATGCCAGTAGATTTCATGTAAACAGTTTTGTACAGACTATATTTTTAATAAAATTAGCATTTAGCAATGAATTAGATCAACTTAAAACGAGATACTCTCGCCATTCACCTGTAGTGAGTGTACGCAGATAGCAAAGTGACTCCGGACTATGTCGGCCCCAGAGGTTTGTCACTATCTGTGGAAGGCTGTCAGTCCACTGTTTACTGTGAAACGAGTCTGATATGTGTCGATGAGCCAGTGAAGCCTCTTACTTTTGTCCAATGACGGCAACACTGAGGTGAGTTGTTGAGCTCATGCTAAACTTTTATGTCGGTAAGTGCTACTGTTTTGCCTCTGTTAGCCGCTGTTAGCCAAAGTTAGTTGCTATGAGCCCTTTTAGCTGTTGTTAGCTGACACTGGTGGCTGTCAGCCAGTGTTAGTGAAACTATCTTTGAAGTGGATGTAACTTGTTGGACTCTGACACCTAGTGAATAAACTCTCACACAGAAACAGGACGGTTATGTGTCTAATCTGCTGCATCTTAGTAATTAATATCATATCTTGAGTCTGCAGGTCTGAATACTACAAAAGTGTTTTTTTCTATCAAATAACCTAAAAAATTAGACAGCTGTACCTTTAAGCTTTTTTTAAAGGTATCAAAGTCCACAGATCTTAAATCCAGTCAGAGTGAGTTCCTCAAAAGCCTCATTTGTCTTAGTCCTTAACCTGGACCGAGGTGCTGCTAACGAGCAGTGATCAGCTGACCACAGAGACCCCACTGTTTTGTATCACTGTAGAAATTTAGAAAAAAACCTGACCATGAAAGCAATCACCAAAATCTTAAACTGAACCCGAAACTTAAGGCGTTTAAGACAGCGTCAGTGTCACCTGGGACCTTACAACAGCACTGCAGACCGTTTGAAAGTGATCCAGGGAGGATTTATCAGTGAAAAATGAAAATAATCAAGGCATGACAAAAATAAGCATGTATGACAATTTCCATTTCAAATTGAGACTCAGCATATTTAAGACAGGTGATACTGAACAGGTGATAAAAACAGTTTTTTTCAAGATGGCTGACGTGCCTCATCAGAATTACCACCAGATGTCTCACAGCTGGGAGAACCGAAGGTGAAACGGTCCGAGATTCAGAGAAGAACTTTAGTGTTTTGTGCTTTTCAACACAGACAATTGGCTGCCACCCAGTTCTTTAAAACATCCTGAAAGATAATTTGACACATACAGCTGGATATACTGACCTAACAGATGTATGAGATATCTTCAAAATCATTCCTGTATGCAGCACGTCACATCTGCAAAATGATGCAAGGTGTAGTCATTTCAGAGGTGTATACAACAACAACAAACTTTATTTATAGAGCACATTTAAAAACCAGCGGTATACCAAAGTGCTTAACATAAGAGAAGTAACACGAGTATTATAAGGCTTTAGCAAAGTATCAAATATACTCACAGGTCAATGCCACTAATACACAGGGGTAATATAAAATGCATATCAAAATAAAAACATAATAAAAGCAGAAGCCATTTAAAAAAAATGTGTAAGAAAAAATAGAGTAAGTCTAAAAGTCAGGTGCGAGCATTAACAAGCAGGAAAGGCGAGATTAAACAAATAGGTTTTTAACCGTGATTTAAAAGATTGGATGGAATCAGACGCCCGGATCACAATCGGAAGGTTATTCCACAACTCTGGTGCAGCCAGGGCAAACGCCCGGTCACCTCTAGACTTCAGCCGAGATCTAGGCTGCACCAGGAGTAACTGAGTAGATGATCTGAGTAGAGCTCTGGCAGGAACATACGATTTAAGGAGTTCCTCAAGGTAGCTCGGTGCTGTGTTGTTGGTAATTTTAAACGTGAGCAGCAGTATTTTAAATTGGATACGGTATTTTATGGGTAGCCAATGCAGGTCAGCTAGAACAGGAGTGATACAGGCAAACTTCCCAGTTCTGGTCAGAATGCGTGCTGCAGCATTTTGGACAGTCTGTAGTCTATGAAGGAGGGCAGAATGAAGACCAAAATAAAGTGAGTTGCAGTAATCCAGCCTTGAGGTCACAAAGGCGTGGATGAGCTTTTCCAGGTCCTTATGCAGAACATATGCCTAGCCTTAGAGATGAGACGGAGTTGGTAGAAACTAGATCTAACTACAGCAGACACTTGTTTATCGAGTTTGAACGAGCTGTCAAGCAACATGCCCAGATTGCTAACAGTATAAACCTATCCGCGATTATAAGATCAAACCAGATTACTTTGGTTTGATGTTATAACCTGCCATGTGTGCCTGGAAAACAATATTTACTGCCAAGAAAGGTCAATATTGGACTTACAGTGTTCTTCTGTATCTACTGGATGTTGTAATAAAATGTTTAAATGTCACCATCTGCTGGCTGTAAAAAGTGGCATTTCTGCCCCCTAATGGTCAAAAATTGCTACTTTTATCTTTAGGAATTAATTTTCTGTTGTTTTTATCTGCATAAAAATTAAAGTAAGTACACTTTGCCTATTGTTGTGAGGTTTTTGTAAGCCTGCACGCCTACCTTTTGTTACCTCTTGATTTGTAGAGTCCTGTTTTTAGTTTTGTTGTTGTTGCTGCTGCTGCTGTGGTTTGATGAGCAGGTGTGGACAGAGGAGAATATTTTTCTAAATAATAAGTATAATTATTATAAGCTGATGTTCTGAATAGCCACAAAGCTTCTGTTGTGTGATCAGACCTGCATATGCTGACACTGAAGTGCTTCATTTGCTCTGTTAGAGAAGAGCATTGATGACGTTCATGTTTGTGTAATACAAGACCAGAGCACGCATAAAAAATACATAAATAAACCTCACGGTCAGTAAACTGTAGAGCCACACAAATCACAGCGACACAGCGCTGGCTTTCCAAAGCCACGTCCCTGAGTTTGAGCTGGAAATGAAGTGACACACAGCTGCCTCCTCTCCAATAAAGGTTACACAGCCGGTGGGATGTTTTACAGTTGATAAGTAGCAGGTTTGTAAACTAGTCCCACTTTTAAAGAACATAACACGCGGCTGTTCTCTGACTTTCAGATGTCTTTTGGGATTCACCTGATTCGTCTCAGAGCTGCACTAAACTGCTTCGCTGCTCAGGGATGTTTGATCGGCTGTAGTTTCAGATGGATGAGACAAACTGTAAAACACTGCTGATGTGGCTCAAACGTTACTAAAGCTCTTCAGCTAAATGTGTTTTACATCAGCCCGGTCAACATTTAATCCAGTTAAATAACTTTAACCAACCACTTAAACATAAAGTGGCCACAACTGACAGTGAACGCAACAGCGTCAAATCTCAGGGCAGCTAATCACAGTGATGCTCCAAAGAATTATCGCCTGGGTTTTTCACTGTTCGTGTCTTTGTTTTCAGCTGCAGTGGGCAGCGGTTTACACAGAAAGCTGCTGTAAACGACCTGCTCAACATAGCTAAATGTAAGGTAATGAACAGCTGGAGGAGTTAGCAGCTAAATAGTCGCAGATAGAAGATGGTGGAGACCAAAACTGAGCCAAAAAAAAAGGCTGAATATTGGACTTTAGTTCATTACACACTTAAATGTGCCACCTTGCTCTCTGGATTTCAAGTATTAAAGCACCTACATGCTTGGAAAATGTTAGCTTTTATGTAACAGTGTATTACAACAGCACTGAATGAAAACTTTGAAAGCCAGTTTCCTCCTTTGTCTCTGTTTGATCTCATCTCAAAAGGAGGAAGCTGTCTGAAGAAGGTAGTTGTTCACAGTGTTTATTGCCACAGTGAGAACACTTCAGTCTCCTGACTCATGCCACAGGAAGGGATGAGCAATTGGACTGAACTGAACTCTGAAATCCAAGAAGACATGCAGTCTAATCCGTTTTCTGTGAAAGCTCGAGGTCCAAACACAGATCCACTGGGTGACCTCACAGACAAGGTCACTGTCAATAGGAAGGATATTGATCACTCCCTGGAAATCCCAGAGTGAGACTGAGTCCAGGCCAAGATGAATTCATGAGAATACAGGGCATCGATCACCGGGGTAGACCTCGCTGAAAATAAATTGTCTCATTATGAGTCCTCCTTGTTTCTAATGGAAACAAATAACCTACTTCCAGCATCTGCAGCTAATTTATTTGTATTACTTATGCCCACAACACAACACCCACTGATGTATATCCAACCTCGCTGCAGTGTTTAAAAGCTCTTATGCAATGCTGCGCTGTCATTAACAGAGAAGGTCACGCAGTCAGCTTGTTTGTATGCACTTAAAAATGCAGGTCCTCCTTGAGATGAAGCATTACTATCATCAAGCCCCATTAGGCCCAGGGGCAGCACAGAAATATGCATCTAATGTACGATATCCTCCAAGGACTGACACTGTGCTGTACCTCACTTAGTGCCAAACAAGAGGTTTATGTCACCATTTGGAGGCTGCATGAGCACAGCATGCATCACCGACAGTGGAGGAGGTCTGAGGAGAACTCAAAGTTCTTTTTCTTCTTCCCAAATATGCAAATATGTCACATTTTAAGATGCATAGATCAATAATTTCATATTTGCAGTGGCTCAAATGACTAAATGTCAAGTGAGAGGGCTCAGTGAAGACATAAGCCAAAGAACTTGATGAAGATTTTTAGCATCTTTCAGCTTTGTTTTGGTTTAACAGCTTGTAATTTTGCTGTTTCTGAATCCCTGCCTCTCCTGCCGTGTCGATCAGGTAGACTTTGCTTAAAGCCGCACACAGTGACCGACTAAAGGAGGACAGGGTGATGGCTCACGAGCTGGATGAGCTACTACATCACCAGGATGAATGTATGTAAACTTTACATGCAATGGTTTTTTCATCACAAGAATTTATCTGCCAATAAAAACAGACCACAATATAACAGTAAGAATATATAATACTTTCTTTTAGCAGTTTTAACAACTGTAATCTTCAGTAGGAATACCAGACTCATATAAAAGGTGAGATAGTCAGAAAGTTGTTGAACTACCTCAGTGATGGGTGACATCACAGAGGGTGGGTTCGCCCTGAGTTCCTAAAGGTTCTGGTTGTTGTAGGGCCGTCCTGGTTGACGCGCCTCTACAACACGGAGATCTGGGGCGGTGCCTCTGGATTGGCAGACTGGGGTAGTGTTCCCATCCCACTACAGGAGGGGGTTACATTCCTCAGGCTCCTCTCTACGCCAGGGTACTGGAGAGGAGAGAGAGCTGAGCATAAAAGCTAAGCTGTCAAATTATCGGTCGATCTACGTCCCTGCCCTCACCCATGGTCACGAGCTCTGGGTAGACACCGAAAAAACAAGAGCATGAGCAGTGGAAATAGAGCTGCTATTCCTCCACCTCAAAAGGAGCCAGTTGAGGTGTTTCGGGCATCTGAAAATGATGCGTTTTGGGCATGTCCCACAGGGAGGAGGCCCCGAGGCACACTCAGGACATGCTAAAGAGATTACAACTCTCAGCTGGCCTGGGAACGCTTCGGTGTTCCCTTGGATAAGCTGGAGAAGGTGGCTGAGAAAAGGGAGGTCTGGGAATTCTTGCTCAGGTGACCAGGTCAGGATAAGAGAAAATAAGAGAAAGTGGATGGATGGATAAAGGACTGAGATGGAGTAACAAATGTTTATTTGCATCATTTAATGGGGTTTATTATAGTAGTATTAAGTATTTATGGGAAATATGTTTAAAGAAAGGAAATGACATCAGGGAATAAAACACCATTGATTCAGATCATCAGAAAATATTTACAAAGAAGGTTTAACATTTGATTCGCCCACAGATCCTGTTTACAGCATTTAAGAATTTATGAAAGCTTCATGTATTTTTAAAGAAGTTTCTCCTGACAGAGAAGAAGTTGGATTTTCAGCAACATGTTTCCCACACCGGGCTTCAGCAGATCAGCTCCCAGAGTCTCCTGGCTCTGTGTGAAATGTCAGGTAAATATCAGGAACATCAGTTTCCACTGACCGTAATACTCCCTCAGAGAGCTGCGTCTCATAAGAGCGGTGATGAAGCGCATGCAGCAAACAGAGCGGGCAACAGCTGGCGGGCAGATATTACAGCGATCTGTTTTCCAGCCCTGAGAGAGGAGAGACTGCTGAGCCGAGATATCACCCACCGGGCAGCCTCGGAGCTGCAGGGTGCCGTGATAAATTATTTGGGTGAAAGTAGTCTGAGCAAACAAATAACCATCGGAGGGATTGCAGTGCGGAAAATAAACAGCTTCATCTCAGGAGATTTCCCACAAATGAACTTTTACTGACATCTTATGGTGAATTGTCGTCACTGCAACCACCTCTAAAATCATCTTTAAATCGTCAGCTGCTGAAATCTTTTCAAGTTAAAGATCACATTTGAAACCATTGCCTAAATCAAGTTTCCAAGTATTAAACTTTAAAGAAGAATCTCTGAAAAAACAATTATTTGAGCTGTAGGAAAGAAAAACAAGAAAAGATAAGTGCAAGTCCCACACAGATGCACTTACTTTCACAGTTTATGATTCTCGTTCACAGATTTATTTAATTTTCATTCAATGTTTGGCACCAACACTGTTCAACTGCAACTATAGTGGCTATTGCTCACATTCAAACTGAAAAACCACCATTTAAAAGGACACTGATGCATGATGAGCAAATAATGTATGCAGGAAAAAGAACTCAAATAAAATCAGGGGAATTTATGGTTTATTTCATCCTTTGCACTGCTAAAAAAATGGATTCTTTAGTGCATGCTGGTCCTGTACCTCTCTACCTTCTCAAAAACAACTAAACAACCAAAAGAAAAATAAGACTAAATAACAAGCTAAATAAAAATAACCTAATCAAAACGCATAAACGTGTATAAATACTTAAACCTTTAACATATTCTAATCATTCAGCTACAAACTCCTACAGCAGCAGCTGCCTTGTTTTTTAAAGCTCTGAGGTGGTTTGAAAACAGACGTGCTGCAGACTCGTGGCGTACTGAAGGTTAAAAACCAAAGTAAAACATGTCAGTTTATGCACACATTACTTTTACGCGACTGTTTCATGCTTTGTCAGGAGACAGAGATCCACCGAGATAACCACTTCTAGCATGAGCTGATAACTCGACAGCTCTAAGCTTTTATTCAAATACCAAGATGACGATGACAAAGGCTTCAAAAAGGTAGTCTTATAGACCAGGGGTGGGGAACTGTCCTGGGCCGGTGTCCTGCTGGTTTTAGATCTCACCCTGGGTCAACACACCTGAATCAAATGATTAGTTCATTAGCAGGCCTCTGGAGAACCTCAGGACATGTTGACGAGGTCATTTAGCCATTTCAACTAGCTGTGTTGGATCAAGGACACATCTAAAACCTGCAGAACACCGGCCCTCAAGCCCAAGAGTTCCTCCACCCATGTTATAGACTGTACATAAAAGATGGACACAGCCACTATGACATCAAGCACGGGTTTGGAGAAGTTCTATTTTGAACCTCCAGGTGAGTATCACAGTGTTTTCAGACCACGATGATGACAGGAGACAGATCTGAGTGCAATTACCGACGTAACTGTGCTCTCAGACAGGCCGCGGCTGAACGGGACAAACTGGCAGGTGTTCCAAATTAAGGCTGTCCAAATCTCAAGGAGGAAGATGTCGGACCGTTCACAGAGTCGCAGCCCAAAGTAGGTCTGATTGGATGGTCCTGGCATTATCACTCATAATCCAAATGGGATTGGTTCTCTCAATTTACAGCACACTATAAGGCTACGTTCACTCTGCAGGTCTTAATGCTCAATTCCGATTTTTTGATCAAATCCGATTTTTTTGTCTGCTCGTTCACACTACAGATAAAATGCGAACGCGCTCTAGTGTGAACGCTCAAAGCGGCCGCATGCGCAAAAGAAGACGTCACACACAACGCGCTCTGTTTAGACCCAGAGCAAACAGTATTGTTTGACTGATGGCCTTAATATAAAGACTTCGGACTTCACGTTTCCCAATTTTTGCTTTAAGTTATTTTGTTATCTACATAATAATGTAAATAACCTAATAATGATCCTTATTGCTGTTTTAGAGGAGCGCTGCTTCAAAGGATAGCTGTAGATTTCTGTCAGAATCTGCAGATTATACAGTACAAATAAAATGTTCACGTTGTCTTCCCAACAGTTTCACTGGATGGCCAGAAAGCGTTCACGATGTCTTCTCCAGTGCTGATAATTAGCGTCTGTCTTGTGTCAGTGACGTAAAAGACGGATTTAATGCGACTTGACCATCAAACAGCAGTCGCTTTCTGAAACATCGGATATGTATCGGATTCAGTGCCACATATGAAAGTGAACCAGATCGGATTTGAAAATATCGGATTTGTGCCGTTCACACTGTCATACCATGATCGGATAGATGGTCGCATAGGGTCAAAAAAATCGGATTTGATGCGCTTTCACCTGCAGTGTGAACGTAGCCTAAGAGGAGAAGTGTTTTTGAAACCTCACATATCTAATATAAACTCTGTGTGAGCTATTATACAGAGCCTGTTGATGTTCATAATGGTCTCTTTGATAAATAATGAATCATACTTGTAAGCACCTTTCAAGCAGGTTGGTGAACTTCAAAGTACTTCACAGATGACTGACAATCCAATAATAGGACATAAGAAGAAGTAATAAAGCAATAAAGCCCTTACCGAACTTCTGTCAAAGGTTATGGTAAGATTGGGTCACATTAGGATCTCCACAGCATCCAATATTAAAGTTTCAACAATGCCATAAAAGAAATGATCATTAGGAGAGGTACTAGTGACGTTCTTATTATAGCCAGCGCTGAAGGGCATTATTGATACTCGGATACTTGGATTTTGAGTGGAGGATCACTTTAGAGTCACTTAAGAGTGACTTACTCTCACAATCTGGGTTTGAGAGGTTAAAGAGTGTTTGTAGGCGATGGGCTTCTGTGCGCTTTGAAAACTTTAACCAAATTAGCTCAAGTCAACAGTCAGCAGGACTCTTCTTATCCTATTATGGTCGGCCCTTCTCCACTGGACATTTGGAATTTGAATATCCACACAGGCTTCACATCACATTATGTAATGCTGTTTGAAGCAAACTGCTGTGTACGCTGTGTCTGACACCAGTATCAGTCTAACACTCCAAACACAATCAGATTATTCTTATTTACATAAAAAATCAGATTAAAACTACAAAACACGCCTCATCTGTTCTCTGTGTGAAGCTAATTAGCAGATATAGTTTCTTATGACCCAGCAGCTCATCAGCAGAATAAATGGGTTTTATTTTTGTCCGTGACATTTAGGAATATTTTTAGAAAGCAGAGGTTGTTACCTTTCCAATAAAGAGTGTGTTTTAAATTTTAAATAAAACCTGGTAAGACTTAGATCATACAACCTTATAAAACTTGTAAAAGTGTGTGGTATGGCATGTCTCTTCAATGAAAGTGATGCTGTTGGGTGGAAATATCTATATTCTTCAAAATTCTTCAAACAGCAGTGGATGTTAATCGAACACTCACCCCCTAAACTTAGATGGGCTGCTGGTGACTACTCAAAAATATTGTGGCCTATAAAGCATCGTCTTTGCATATAAATGTAATGTGGTTCATTTTTTTAGTTAAACAAAAAAGAAACATTTTAATGGCCAGATATACTTTAAAATGTTATCAGCCCAGTGAATTAACGAGGTCCCAGAATGGATCCCTGAGGAACACCTGTAATAGAACAGAAGACATGACCTGAACCATTTACAGTTTTTTCTGATTGCTTAAGCACATTTATTGTAACTATTGGCTAATTTTGCAAAACTCTTCACACAAATAAGAAAACCTGTCAACCAATAATCAAAACATTGTAGTTCTCTTGCAAAAGCAAACACAGCTAGACTAACTCTTCACACCTTCGTAAAAATGGTGTTTCCGTATCAAACAGTACACACAAGCCATCATCTACTAAGCACACAATGCGCCAACTGCACACTGATGGTATGAATACAAAACACATCTGGCTTTTGCTTTCCCTGTGCACAAGGTAGGCTATGTCAGTTTGAGCTCATACTGCTGTCATAGATCCATAAGCATAGAGGGATCCAAACTTCAAGTACTGGTGTTTATTCAAACACATCAAAACAAACACAAGTGTTTATTTCCAAGTATAGGATTATTTGCAATCGCCATAATGACTATATGGGTTACTTGGTCTGCAGTGAACATGCTTCCTCTGCCCCAGCATCTGGTCATCTAGCAACTCTGTAAAGTAACAATTTCAGTATTTTTACATCAATGGTGTTGGTGTGTTTCTCATTGGCATATGGCAGTGCTACAAATCTTTGTGCGAAGTGACTGTACTAACCGATTCTCATTTCAAGATGTCCTTATGGTGCTTGCTACAGTGTAGCGGCTCGAGTTAGGCTGGACCTGTTGGCCAGCTACCCTCAGGGTCATTCCACGGTAGATTACATGGTCCACTATTGTAGCTCTGATGTCATCAGCAATTCTATTTCTTACTCTTCCTACCCTTCCTCTCCCCCCTCCTCGTCTTCCTCTTGCTCCTCCTTGTCCTTGTCGTCCTCTTCATCCTACTTCTTCACCTCCACGTCCTCTTCCTCGGCCTCCTCTTCTTCTCACTCTTTCTGCTCCCTCCATTGTACTCCGCAAACACAGCTTACCTGTATTATAGTGCTTAGGCTGATTGCAAAGTGAACTAATTATCTAAAGAAGTTTTCACATGTGAAAGTGTGCCAGACAGTTGGCAAATTAGTGTTAATGATAGCCATACATGTGTATACTTTTGCTAGGAGTGTGTTGGAAATTTGGTAATTGAGTGTTGTGCAGTGAATTGTGCCTACAGTTTTGCAAAGTGTGTGTTACAAAATTGCAAACTGAGTGCAAAGCAGTTTTTGTGCTTTTAGTTTTGCAAACTCAGTGAGTGGTTTTGCTATAAGTCTGAATAGTTTTAGAGATTGTGCTACAGGAATCACAGTTAGGGTTTAAGCATTCAGAAAAAACTGTAATTAGGATAGCAGCTTTTATTGCATAATGTAATGTTATTTAATATTATATAACTATATTTACAGAAGTGCATTCTTTAGAAAAAGAAACAGGAAACTGGTCTCCCTCATTTAATTTTTAACCACTTTAGTCCCATTTTTTGTGACTTCCGGTTGTTCTACAGGATCATCAGCAGATCAGTATTTAAAATATTATTTAGTCGCCACCAGAGCTGTTTGGCTCCCCTTTATAATACTTTTTTTTTACACTGCTTTACATATCTGTTTTTCCCACAGTGTGCCCATACTGAAGCAGTCATATGGATAAACTGGTTTTGATATATTAAGGCAGTGTGTGTGAGAGACGTTTTGTTGTCTGAACACTTTAAACTAATCCTGCAGTTTATCTCAAACACACCTGCTCCTCTCTACACTCCCAGTTCCCTCCTACTGAAGCTGCCTGACCAGCTCCCTGTCCTCCTCAGAGTTCTCCTCAGGCTTTTCTTTTCCTATGTTTTCTCTGCCGACTTTCCCTTTGGGCTTGAAGGCCACAGAGAGCAGCTCCTTCTGGATCCTCCGCTCCCTCTGCCTCCTCAGCAGAGCCAGGATCTCCTTCCTCTGGTCCCCCATGGCCGCGTACCGCTGCCTCTCCTCCTGCCTCTGCCGGGGATCGGGGACTCTTTGCGGCTCCGGAGCGGGACCGGCGGCGGTGCTGCCGCTGCGCTGCGGCCGAGACACCGGCAGCCTCTGGCGGATATCCGCCGACACCAGCCGCGACTCCAGCGGCGGCAGCAGGGCCAGGGAGCTCCACAGCTGCCTGGCGTGGGACACATCCTCCGGGGAGGATCCTTCAAACACGATGAAGAGCAGATCAGTCTCCTCCTGCTCCGGAGGATCCGCCTGAACGGACATTTGAGCCTTCGGGCCAGAAACCGAGAAACAGAGAAACTTTTAATTTAAACAGATAACGGCGCTCTTGTTTACTGTTGTCACCATGGAAATAGACTACGGCAAGCCAGCAGGAGTCAAGATTTTCTTGACGCGCGTAAGCCTTCAAAATAAATTCAAAAGCAGGATTAATGTAATCATTTCAGTCGCTTTTGTCTGTCAGTGCCAATTTTTAGAAGAGGAAAAAACACAGTGACAGCCCATCACTTAATCTCATGGATTTAAGCTTTTATCGAGTAAAATTCACAAAACTGTTTCAGTTGCTGCAGACTAGAGTTGACTGTGCACATAAACCTTCCTGATCACATACAGTAGCCTAATTATTATTATGTTTTGGCGCTCTCTTTTGAGCCATTCTTAATGTTTCTGACCATCTGATAAACAAAAATGTCAATTAAGCTTAATTAAATGAAACCCCAGTTAATAAAACTGGTTAAAAATAGGGCTTGCCAAAGGATGGATATCCAGGAAAAATCCAGGAATTTGTCTTTTTCATAAAGTGGATTTCCTTAAACTATAATCATAATGAAAATAAATGATCTAAATAAATGAATAAGAACTGAAATAGTCTGGCAAGGATTGAATTTGGACTTTCATGAAGCAAAGAAAAAGCAAAGAAAAGTAAAATGATGGCATTATTGAGAAACAGATTCGGACACAATAATCATTTTATTTTAGTTGTTTTGTTTTAAGAACAAAGATGGAGACTTGTTTTTTATGTCTGCACGTCCGGGTCACACTACGATTGCTGTAACCCGTAGTTATTCTCTCCTCGTGACCTTTGACACTTGTCTGGACTACATGACATGTAACTGAGCCATCAGTGCTAAAACTAGCCCAGATGTGTCTGCTATTTAAATTTGAGACACTGTTTAAAACGTCAATAAAACTTAATGATTTGCATGATTTTAAACTGTGTGAATGACCTAAGTTTACACAGAGAAGGGTTTCAGGTGTGGAGCCAGTTTAAAATATTTTATGGACTTTTATTCAGTTTGATCTAATAAGGTGTTTTTAAATTTGTGATTCTCATAAAAGCTTAATCTCGGAGTTTCTGACAAAAAGAGTGGGATGAAAACATTGTTTTTTTAAGAAGACGAAACCTGCAGTTCCTCTAATGTCCACTGGAGACTCCTGAGTTCCTGCAGACTCATGTGTTGAAACTTTACAGCAGAAATAAAAATGTTTACTGCCTGAAATAAAACAATTTTGGTCTCTATCTTAACCGATATACAAGGAAGAATGTTTGTATAACTCACCTGCTTAAATTGCATGAAGGTTTAAAGTTTGCATTATTGGGGGCGTGGCCTATCTGTGACATGAAGGAGTTCAAAACCAATGGGTGAAGCAGAGGCGGAGGCAGACATTTGACACACCCGGGCTTCTGAAAAAACAACCCAGGCGTCATAGAGACCATGTCCATCTTTTATGTACAGTCAGTGTAAAAGAAGCCTGTCACGTACAAGAAAATGCAGGTAGAGGAGCAGAGTTTGAGGATCATTTAATAACACTGGTTATTGGTCATGTGTGCAACATACTAATGTGAAGCCAAGTTTCTATACTTTCTATATTGTTAGTTTTAACAGCTTAATTTATGGATTCCCAGTGTGTTGTCGGCACAAAACAAGGAAGTGCTGAAAAATCCTGAAATGTAGGCACTTTCCAGCACCTCTGTGTAATAACCAACTCAATTTTGTTATCACTTTAGCAGATACATGTCATCAAGCTGAGCCAGAACAACCGTGGGCTCTTAATTTGAAGGCAGACTGACTGAACCTCGTTTGATTGGCTGAATGAAGACCTGCTGCTAACTTTGGATAGGAGGTAGGCAGGAGCCCAAGGGCTCCACCCCCAGGTATCGCGGCTGATTTAAATGCCAGGGGAGGAGGAAGGACATCATCTTCATCTTCATCCTCATCATCACCATCACTTCATTTACCTGACATGAGAGTCTCATTTCCCTGGAGCTCAGCCTGCATCCTGCACTGAGGACTGAAGCCCTGAACGGTGAGTACAGCGCTTTAATTTTAATTTTAATTTTAATACTCCCACAGTTTTGATGCCAACCTACAGCTGCTGCCTTGCTCAGTGAGTTAGAGCCTGTGTGGATGCATCTAAACTTGCAGAAATGTGTAATGTTCAGTAGATGAATCTCCAACAGGTGGCTATTTTGTGTCAAGACAAAAGAAATGTTCTATTTTATGAGGTGTAATTAGGAACTAATGGCCTTCTGCATGACCCTGAATCCGTTATTCGTCATTAACAATAATTCCAGGCTGACCTGTTCTCAGTTTAAACTGTGAAAAGTGTCAGAAATGATGCAGGATGCTGATTTCACCTGCTCTGCATAGCCCGTGTGCCAGTAGCCACACATGGATGCTCCCCCCTGACATGTCACCATTTTGGTGTAAACGGTAAGCTTGGCTGGACACATGAGCTGCACCTTATAAGGTAGTATGCCTGCTAAGTCCCTAGCATCCCTCTTTGGGCTACCAAGCTACCAGGAGCAAATGGTTAGCCAAACATGGGCATTCCAGCATGGCAGCTCACTTGTTTGATACTCGGGGTTATCTGTGTGCTGCTTTTCATATTTTATTGCCTGCTGTTCAATGGGAGGTCAGAGCAGCCTTGTGACCTGCACGCAGAGGCACAGACGAGGATAAGTGAGTAAGTAGCTGTATGCAAACTTTAGGGAAATATGGCATTTATTTATCAGATGTAATCTGTGAGACAGTTCACTGAAAGTGGATGTAAATGAGCTGTGAGATGCAAAGGCAGCAGTTGGAGGCACAGATGGAGGAAGTGTGAGGCAGAAAAATGAGCTAATGAGTCAGTTTTATTGATGCTGGCGCGTCTTCATCACTTCTTAGCCTTTATGTGCCCCTGAAAGGTTTCAGAAGTCAGTGAGAAAGATGCTTTTATTTCTCCTCCTCTGCTTGATGCTGTGTGAGACTGTGCTACAAAATAGTTTGGTCTTTAAATCAAGTTGCGCTGAAGGCGTAGGCGTAGTTTTTTCCTTCAGAAAACTGAACAAGTTATGCATTTGTCCTGTTCAGTAAAGGCATGAAAAAAACAAAAACACATCAACAGTAGTCCGTATGGGAAAAAATGCCTCCAACAAGGTCTTTTTCTTTAAAAATTGGTCTTTTTTACTCCCAAAATATAAAATATGAATCTTGTGTTGGAAACATAATTATCTGCAACGCACACACTGCTGTGAGTCCTGGTGCTGGCAGGTGGAAAACTATGGAGAAACCAGGAGATGGATTTATAAATTTTTTTTTTAAGTTGTGAGCTGCTGTTTTTGAATTTGGGAGTTTGAAACTCATTTTTCTTTTATAGAGCACCCGTTCTTTATGCTATGACTCTGGGCTGTTAGTGGGATGCACTGGGCTCAACAAAACCACCAGATTAGCCTCTATATGCAAAATAATTCACTCTAATTACAGTTTTATAAGATTCCACACAAGCCTGTATATGACAGCTACTCATCATCTGATGTAATAAAACCAAGAGCATCCTGATATAAAAACAAAAATAATGAGCTCAGGGGGTGTGTAGGAAGTTTCAGGGAAACAAAATAAATGTTGTAATTTACATGTACTAAACTGTCCAACCTTCTGGGATGAAACTGGATGCCGATAAAAGCTTTCCTTTAGAGTGTCGTAACACTGACTTTGGGCTCGATTGAAGACAATCTCAGTTATGGGTGAGTGGATACACAGAACTCTACTGAATCTGTTTTCAGCATCAGCTTTTCCTTTTTTTCTGTAATGCATTAGATAGCTTTTTGGCATGCAGGTGAGCACAGGTACGATCCTGTAAGCAAAGTGCAGAATGGAATAAAATTTGCAAAAGGCCAATGATATGAAGCATGTGCTGTAAGGTAAGTACCATGTAATATTACAGAGAAAACTCCAGCAATTAGATCAACCCCTTATGAGCAGCACTTGGCAACTGCGGGAAAGAAGAACTTCTTTTTAACAGGAAGACACTTCCAGCAGAACCAGGCTCAGGGAGGGGTCTGAGAAGAGGAACAGAGAGACACAGAAACAATTATGGGAGCAAAGACATAAGCTAATAGATCTAAAAATGTGAACACGTGGGGAGTGAAAAGAGGTCCTCAGTGCATCATGGGAAATCATCCTGCAGCCTGAACCTGTAGCAGCATAAAAATAGATAAATGGCAGGTTTATGAGTACAATAAGGCAAAATTAAAACTGCAGTGAATATAAAAAAGCAGAGAAAGAAAAAGTGTCTTTTTTAATTCACATTTTTGATTTGTCAGCAGGTCAGAGGTCAAATCAACTCACATATCAGAGGCTGAGCCGGTCCCAATCGACGATTCAAACGTCAGCGTCACTGCCTCCGAACCACCAGCGTTAGACTCCGATCCCGCCGCTGCTGACCCGCAGGTCGATCCGACCGCCAACATGGCCGACACCGACGACAAGTACCTCTTCCTGGAAAACGACTTCCGCAACAGCGGCGTGGCCCAGGCCGACTGGGCAGCTAAAAAGATGGTGTGGGTGCCATCAGAGAGGGAGGGCTTCGAGCCGGCGAGCATCAAGGAGGAGAAGGGTGACCAGGTATGCATGGAAACAAGAATGATTGACAGGAGCCATCAGGAAACACAAATATGATGTTGATTAAGTCAGAAACAGCGTGAAAAGAAGGAGCTGAAGCAGAGTGGGGTTGCAAAGCAGCTTGCAGATAAACATTTACACCAACTGTTTGTCTTTGTTACTTTGTTACTTTATGAAGAGAGTAACAGTGATTCTGGTCTTTTAACAGAGTTTTACCCTTAAACTCTTTAATTAAATTTAACCTGGCACTTCAGTACGGGACCGCTTTCTGCAAACTGAGTAAACACAAGAACAAATGGAAAAGCTTCCATATATTCCAGAATACTCTATGGGAATTGTTTTGTTATGGACGAACATGAGACGCAGCGGTTACAGACATTACTTCCTCGCGTGTAAAACTTCAGAAATTACTTTTCAAAGATTAAAAAATAAACTTGAGATAAATTAAATGTAGAATTTCAACATTTTTAATTTTCTTGTGAGATTTTCTTCTCTTCGTTGTCTTTTTTAGTTTTCTCTCACCTGTTCTCAAACCTGTTTCCTCTGAATGACACAGATGTGCAGGACACCAACACGGTTGTTTGGTTTGTCAGGCGATGTGATATTTGAATTTTTGTGCTGAATACCTGCCGCTGCTCTGCAGGTGCTGGTGGAGCTCTCCAACGGTCAGAAGGTGACGGTGAACAAAGACGACATCCAGAAGATGAACCCGCCCAAATTCAGCAAGGTGGAGGACATGGCCGCCCTCACCTTCCTCAACGAAGCCTCCGTCCTGCACAACCTGCGCGAGAGATACTTCTCCAGCCTGATCTATGTGAGGAAAACACTCAATGATCACCTGGCGCCTGATTTATCTGGTGCTCAAGTCAAACTTACACCCATGATTTTAAGTCTCTTTGTTAGAAACTGTGTTTAAATTACATTAAAAAGGAAGTTTGTTCTATAAAAACCACACAGGTCTGTGTTTATAGAACTAAAGTGAAAACTTTGCCCCCCTATGTTGAAGACAAATTGAAAGAATCAGGTGTTAACCTGAATGTGCTGTAAGGTTTTACGTAAAGAAAACTGCAGTAAAGACAAAGTCAGCGGGAGACAGGAGAGCTGAGGGCCCCTCATAAACTCAGAGGCTGAAGAGACTTAACGTTCAGGTGGAAAGTCCTCGTTTAAGGACTGATGTACTGGAAAGATCAGCAGCTTATGTTTGTATTATTTTAGTCAGTCTTTCAAAGACTAATAAGGTACTGCATGTAAAAATTTGAATCCGAGCTCATGCATCTCATACAGACCACTGTGCAGATCCCCGAGAGTTAGGAGGTCCAGTTCCTCCAGTCCTTATATGAGCAGAGGACTTCAGAGCAGCTAAAACCATCTCTGACGTTAACTCGAGCCACCGCTATTGTTCAACCTAAAGTTGGATTATTAAGAGAACGAGCTGCAGGGCCTGTGCAGTTTGAATTAATGCAGCAATGTGAAGTTTTCTCTATAATGTTGTGGTTAGAAAGGAAGCGTGTGATTAGGTTTAAATATATTCAGAAGCAAAATAATCTTGTTTTAATCATTAAAGCCATCAGATTAGACAAAACAGGGCATTGATTCACACAGATTACATTCATTCTTACCATGTATCAATATAATTAATCCCATCATTTGACTCTAAGGCTGCTTTATTATTTTGTCTCTATTTGCTGTAAAACAAACTGAATGAAACTTTATTGTTATAAAAGACGAAGCAGCAACAAGAAGCAGTCAGGAAACAGTTTATAACGAAAATTAATTTATAGTCTTGACTTTTAAACATGTCAACGAGGTGGAAGTTCTTATAGTCACAGGTTAATAAAGCACATGAACCTGCTCGTGCATGAAAAGAGCGAGGCGCCAGTTCAACAGTTCACACTGTTTTGATCTTGAATGCACCCAGTCGAGGTGTGGCCAGTCCCTTAAGAAGGTGGGAGGAGTCAAACAATCAGACAGGAGCTGGAAGAAGGAAGCAGAACACACCTGAAACTGAGCCACAGCTGAAACAACACTTTTACTTTGGAAGTGTGACCTGTCAAACACGATGACTCCCATTATTAGGAGCACACACCTGTTCATGAACTATTACAGGAGTACTAAAATCTGCATGTACAGCATAAGATAACCTTCCTTATTCCTGCTGTGCGTGAGTAATCAGATATCAAAGCACCAGTTTACTGGGCGATGTCTTAACATTTTAAAAACTCGAGTAGAAAACAGACGTCAGAATGAGCTGGCAGCTCCGGCGTGGTGATAAAGTGATGTTTCGTCCCTCCACAGACGTACTCGGGCCTCTTCTGCGTGGTGGTGAACCCCTACAAGATGCTGCCCATCTACTCTGAGAAGATCATCGAGATGTACAAGGGCAAGAAACGCCACGAGGTTCCACCGCACATCTACTCCATCACGGACAACGCCTACAGGAACATGATGCAGGGTAACTGTCTGCATGCACAGACAACAGATCACACGGTAAAACGCACACGACTGTTGTTCTTATCAAGAGTCCAAGAAAAGCAGCTACAAACTTTGTGTTTGATACAGAAAGTATTTAAATACTTTTTTTTTATCTCAAACCAACAAACATGTCCATCAGCATCACTGGAAATATCAAAGATGTTCCCAGATGACTGAAAATCAAAGAATTTAGTCAAGTTTATATGTACAGACGGATTAAAGTTAGACCATCGAGAAGTAAACGACAGGTGGGAAATGCACTCAGGTAAATAAATGACAATATTTCACATCGTAGAAAACTTTTTTTTAACCAAAATTACCTTTAAAATTTGTAAATAAGATGCTGAATTATGAATATTTCAATATTTTAGCACATAAGTGACCAGTTTTATAGTAAATATAAAGATACAGATCTCCTTAGAGGCTCTGTGATGATAACAAAAACATTTTTATCCATCCAACTGTTCTTCACCTGTCCCAACAACCGTTAACCTGAGCCACTTCAAACCTGGAAGGTGTTTCACTGCTGGTGACCTGAACAGGTGCACCAGTGAGTCCAAAGCACATATTTTGAGCCAAGTCCAGGTGTGCCACGGGACTTTAGGAGGCATGGAAACTGTAAGCAAAGAGAGAGATGAGGGTGAAAGTAAAGCTGAGGATCCATCTTCTTGCCTTCACCTGTGAGCAGGACCTCTGTGTCGTGACTAAAAGAATGAGATCACAGATATAAGATGTAAGCAGCACTTGCAAAGGAATCAGATGAGGTGGTTTGGGTGTGTGACCAGAAGAGTGTGAGGAAGTTGGGGACCTGCAGACAATGTGTGGATGGCACTCCCCCTGTTTACCTGTGCATCGCACTGATAAACGGTGTGTTATAGAGCTCTGTCCATGCTCTCTCATATGATATATTACTTGATAAGATTTCTTGAAATTTTTTACAAGGTCAACTTTGACCTTGGGAGCTAACAGTGAAAGTCAAGGTCAAACGCTCAGCCACCCTAGGTACTCATGTCCCCCAAGCTCCAGTATGTTGTACAGTTGGAAGATGTTTGGTGTGACTTCGACCAGATTTTCACCTAAATTAAATCCACTCCAGCTGTTATTGGTCTCTACCATCACATGGAATATGACAGTTACATCTAGACTGCTAACAACCAGACAAATGGAGCGGTGACATACTCCCTCCCTTTGGGGAGAAACAACGTGTCTCTGTTTTCCCACCTTCATTGAACCTACCGTTCCCGTACAGTTTACGGCATCTATGAAGGCACAAAACCTTCATGTGCAAAGAACTTTTCACTTTCTTTGTGTTTTCATTCCTGTGTAGAAACGTTACCCTCAGAATAATGACTGTCGTAAAATTTCCACACTTTCAACCCTCCAGTGTGGGTTGGATTGGACTCTGTGGTTCTGCATGTTTGGCACCCCCAGTCTGAAGCACTGGGAGTCAGCAGCACTGAGAAAGCCCACCTGGCTTCACCTGGCTTCACCTGGCTTCACCTGGACCGGGGAAGTCAGAGGAGCTGGATCATGCTAACATGCTTTCTTTGAAACACTTGTCAGATTCAGAAGCGTGCTGGTTTGAGCCTGTGGGCCTCTCTGTGTCCAGAGACGTGACTTTTGATTGGGTGTAAATGTGAGAGTGTGTGGTTGGTTTCACATCTGGGATGTACAACACCTTTTACCCTGTGGCACCTGGGATAGGCACCATCCCACCCCCATGACCCCGAGTTGGATAAGCGGATAAGTCCTGCTCATCCACTCTGCATCATCAGCCAACACACAAACTGACTTTTAAATCGCAGCACGCTGGTCAGACGTTTGACTCCCGGGCAGACCTCTCACAGGATTTTGCACGGCCACCCTTTTCTCTAATGACATACTCTCTCCACTAAATGCTGCATTTATCATGTGTTTTATGACTTTTGATGTAAGAGTGTTTATGTTTTCAAGACACATGAGGCTGGTGTGTATCAGATGAATACACAAACACTCATCCTGTCCCCTCAGATCGACCATCACTATCCCCAGATGCCCCCATCTCCCCCCACAAATATGAAAACACATTCAGTCCCATAAGTCCTGCTGCTTCTGACGCTGCTGTACAAAACATGAAGCAGCCACAAACAGTCACATCACAGCTCTTTCTCAGAGGTGAGCGATGGCGTTGAGCAACCTCGACTGAAGCCTCGGAGCGTGCCGTCTGGCCTCCGTTTGGTCCGCCGGTGACCTCAGAGCAGCTCCATACTTTCCACTGAGCTCCAGGATGGCCATACATGGAGCAGTGAGACGAGATTACAGTGACGGAGTCCTGCATCCACCTGCTATTTTTAGAGGATATGAGTGATGGAGGCTAATCTCCCAGTGAGCGAGATCTCTTTCGCTCTCGTGTCCAAGTGTTTGGAGTTTGACGAGTTCAGTGTCACATTATGTCTCTCTCTCTCTCTCTCTCTCCACAGACCGCGAGGATCAGTCTATTCTCTGCACGTGAGTCAAAACAGACAGCACTTGACCTTTTCACAGACACATACCACCAGTTTGTTACCCAAACCTTTAACTGGACCAGTTCACCTCATTTCCAGCTCCATCTATTTAGACCAGAGCAGCTTTGCATGACTCAGAGTTCAAAATAAGCTTAATTATTCTTACACTGGGCCTCAGTGATGCTGTCAGATCAGATATTCTGTCTGAAACAAGCTGTTTAAGCTTCTTATCTTTTCTCCTGATTGGCTGCCCCTCGCAAGCAAAGTTTAAACGGCAGGTGGGCGGGGCCTCTGTGCCAGAGATGGCCGTTTTAGGGATGTCATAAAGGTCCACTTTACACTAAGAAAAACAAATCAAACGACGATGCCCTGTTTAATATTCTCACTATTTTCTTGTTTACCGTTTTAATTTTGGGGGCCCATAAAACATTATCAGAATAGGAGTTTCAAAATGTCATTTATTTACACAAAGACAAAGAAAACAACAGGTATTTACATCTGAGAGGGTGGTTCTGGTCAAAAATGGGATCTTTTGCTGTAAAACAATGTAAAAACATAAAAATGGGGAGTCTAAGGAGTTTGGAAAGAAAAGCATCTGGATGTCTTTAGACATGCTCTGAGAGCACTCCCGTCGGGCTTAAAGTCTGTGACTCTCCACCAATCGCTCTTAGAACTGAAAAAGCTTCTTGGACGAAAGGTGAAACATCTTCAAGTAACCTAAAGACATCCAGATGCTTTTCTTTCCAAGCTCCTTAGACTACGATGACCTGGATATCTAAGAACCTTCACAGAACTTTTATTTTACGATCCCTGCTATTAATCGACTTAGTTTCATTTACTCCAAAACATGTGTCCACTTTGGTGCCTGCTTTTAAAAGAGAAGCACTTTTTTATTTTACATGTAAATAATAACACGACCGATGGGAATATTCATCATAAATCTTTTATAATCTTTAATTGATTATCGCTAGTGTTCAAATATTGTGTTACTTAATCCAAGTTTATCATTTTAAAAGAGCTGCAGCTGAAAACTCTCTTTAAAGAAGCGTTACAGCTGACTAGCAGGCTAATGCTAAAACTAGCAGCTGGGTGTTAGGAGGTTAATCAGTCTCTGCTGCGTCACCCAGAGGTGAGTCTGGAGCCGGGAAGACAGAAAACACCAAGAAGGTGATTCAGTACCTCGCCGTCATCGCCTCCTCGCACAAGGGCAAGAACCCCGTCAACCCTGTGAGTACCAGCGCCTCAAGCTTTCTGACTCTTAAAGAAAATAAAGCCCAAAGCAGCCAAATAATCAGACAAAAGCTAAAAGTTTTATAAGGTTTCAGGATCCAGACTGAAAGTTCAGACATTATGAAATCAGAATGAGCTTTAAGTTTGAAAAAACTGCTATAAAAAAGTGCAAACTCTGCTGTGTACGACAGGATTCAGTCGCTGGCGCCGTGGCCAAGGTGAGGACAGATTACTGCTGTTTGCTGCTGGGGGCGGGGCTTTTAATTCTTTATCTTTGATGATTTAAAAGAAAAATCAAAGAAAAGTCTCCATGATTCTCACGATCCTCCATAACTAACCTGAACGTTACATCTGCTCTTCGCTCCGCTGCATTTAATCCAGTCATGAACCATCTTTGGTTTGTTTAGTCAGGATTTATCAGTGCTTGACCTCTGACCCCTGCTGCTCCGCTGCTGCGTTTCAGGCCAATTTTGGGGAAAATGCAAATATTTTATGATTTCTAACCGGCGTGTTTCTCTTGCAGCAGCAGCAGGCGGGATCTTTGGCCTACGTGAGTATAAAATCTCATAAAGACTCGTTTTTACTTCAGTATCAATGTAACAGGAAAGCTTTGTGAGCCTTACATCATGACCTGTTCTGTTTAAAAGCAGAGATGTTTTTAGCTGTTTAACCTCATTTTTGCTGCAGGGGGAGCTGGAAAAGCAGCTGCTGCAGGCGAACCCGATCCTGGAGGCCTTTGGAAACGCCAAAACCATCAAGAACGACAACTCTTCGCGATTTGTAAGAACTTCATTCAGTCTGTCAACGCAGAGATGGAAAAATACCTGTGATATAAAGTTAAAGCTGCTGTCGTCCTCTCTGCTCGCAGGGAAAGTTCATCAAACTCAACTTTGATGTGACCGGCTACATCGTCGGGGCGAATATCGACACCTGTATCCTACTTTGAGTTAAATTTTTCCTTTTTTAATGTAAGCATTAAATAAGTGGGTCATTCTTCTTAATCCTGGTCAGACCTGCTGGAGAAGTCTCGCTGTATTCGACAGGCACACACCGAGAGAGCCTTTCACATCTTCTACTACATGGTGGCTGGAGCCAAAGACAAGATGAGAGGTGAGCAGCTCAAACCACAGGAAAAAATCCTTCATTTAAAGGGACAAGCTGACATTTTTAAACCATCCTGGGGTCAGATGGGAGCTGTCATAACATAGTAATAACTATAATTTATTGGTAAATATGAATTTTAAGCTCATGCTGCAAAACAGATGCTGCAGATCAGAGCCTGACTGAGAAAGTCATAACAGATGTTTTTGTTAAATTGCGAGTCATGTCTCAGTCAAATGAGACTGTGTATAAATGATGGCCACCGTGACATTATCCATCAGCTTTTGGTGTTTTGAAGGGTGAAGTTCGGTGCTGCTTTTGAGGAGCTACAAGCAGCAAGAGTGCAGAGTAGATCTACAGACTGTATGATTCAGATACTTGATCATCTCTGAAAGACTGTGAAAACATCCTATTACGTTTCAAGTTTACTATCCAACGACTGAGACAGAGTTTGCATGCAGATGAACATAAATGAATCTGTGTAGGTGGACAGTGTGTTCAAGTTAGCTGTTAGTCAAAAAGAAAGATGCCTTCATTCATTTCCTTCAGTCAATAATATCATCGGGACTTCCGGGTGTCATGGCGGATTGAGTGGACGCGTTTGGTGGTAGCTCCCTATCAGGAATTTAAAACACCGAAAACTCGTCAACAGACAATTCAATTGAGCAAAACGAATATAATTGGTGAGGAATAAGGCAAAAGGAGGCCAAAATGCCAAGGGGACATGATAAAGCCGCAAAAATAAATACCAATAACGCAACAGGACAAGACTGCACGAGCCCCGATGGCATAATTAGAGATTCGGCTGGCGAATTACTAAAAGCCATCGAATCATTGAAATCAGAAATGAAACAAGATAATGAAAAGCTGAGAGAAGGCATTAACACGCTACAGCGGGAATTGGGCGGTAAGCTCGACAAGATAAAGGAGGACATAAAAACTCTGTCGAAGAGAGTGGGGGAAGCCGAGGATCGAGTGGGAAATATAGAAGATGTGACAATGGAGTTAATTGAAGCGCTCCTCCAAAGCTTGAAAACACAGAAATTTATTCAGAACAAGCTGGTGGACCTGGAGTCAAGATCCCGCAGAAATAATATACGCCTGGTTGGAGTGGAGGAAGGCTCCGAGGGGAGATCTGTCCAAGACTTTGTCTCGGAGCTGCTACAGCACGAGATACCTATACCGGCCGGGCTAGAACTTAAGATCCAGCGGGCCCATCGTATCTCTGTACAGAAACCGCGCCCTGGAGAATTCCCACGTCCGATTCTTATTAATTTCCAGGAATTCACAACGAAAGAATTCATACTTCGAGAAGTTTGGAAAAAGAAGCAAATCCAGGTGAATGGCAAGACGATCTACTTTGATCATGACTATGCATCAGATATTGTTCAAAAGCGCAAACAATACAGAGAAGTTAAGCGGATACTAAAGGAAGCGGGAGTGCGCTTCCAAACTCCCTACACGAGCATTCGGATCCACTGGCAGGACGGAGTCAGAAACTACGGTAACGTACGAGAGGCGGCTATGGAGATGCAGAGGAGGGGATACGATGTCCAGATCCCGGCGGCATCTGAGGAAGACGATGCGCTAAGCAGAAGGTGTCGAGAGTGGAAACGGGCCTCAATCTCCCATCGAGAGCAAATTTCTTCCCCGAGGCAGAGAGTTAAAAAAAAATTGGAGGAATTTCAGAGAAATGCTGATTAGTTCGGGGGATATCTTCCCCCTGTTACTGATCAGAAAATTATAGGCCTCTTAAATTCAAAGTTCTGGAGGAGCAACACCGGATGGAGGTAAATACGTTGGACTAAAATTTGGGAACTACTTTTTCAGTTCTCAAATATTTCATAGGGCCCTCCTTTACGGAGGTTTTTTACCCTAGATCTACCAACGGGGTCATGGTGGGAGACAGTTTCTTCCTACTAATTGGGAGTCGCAAGTTTGTGTTTAATTTTTGTTTAATGTCTAGTAATATTGTTTTATTTTATTTTCTTAAACTAGAGGGGATGATCATTGCACACTGTACGAATTATGAGTGGTGTAGGTAAAATAAAAATTATTTCAATCAATATCAATGGTCTGGGGAATCCAGTTAAAAGGAGTAGATTGCTATCTAAATTGAAACGACACAAGGCACAGATTATATTCATTCAAGAAACTCATATGTCAAAAGAAGAACATGAAAAATTTAAAAAGTTTGGCTATGTAAATTCCTTTTATAGCTCATGTAAGAATAGCAGACGAAGAGGAGTTATAATTTTATTAGCTAACACGGTAAATTTCGAAAAGTTAGAGGAAATCTGTGACAAGGAGGGTAGATATGTTGCTGTCAAAGGGAGGATTAATAATGAAGTGGTGTCCCTGATAAATGTGTATGCCCCTCCAGAGGACAACTCAAAATTCTATCAAAAACTATCTGAAAAAATTATAAGCTTTAGTGAAGGGACCTTGATATGTGGGGGCGACTGGAATTGTATATTAAATCATACTAAAGATACTACAAGCAAAAAAAGACGCAAAGATAATAAATCTAAATCTCTTAACTCATTAATAAAGGAAGCGGATCTCTGTGATGTATGGAGAGAATTACACCCTCTGGAGAAGGATTATACCCATTTCTCAGCAGCCCATAAGGTTCACTCTAGGATAGATTTTTTTTTTGATAAATAGAAATGATAAACATAGAGTCACAGAATGCAATATTGGTATAGCCGACTTGTCGGATCACAACGCCATTCATTTGACTATTCACCTACATAATCAGAATAAGAAATTATTATGGAAATTGAACATTGGTATTCTCAATAATGAATCTGAGGTAAAAGAGATCAAAAAAGAAATACAAACCTGTATTGCCCACAATAAGGATGATCAGATAGACCCAACAATAATTTGGGATACTGTGAAAGTAGTAACTCGGGGGTATTTGATATCAAGGACCAGCTACCTCAAAAAAATGAAGAAGCTTACACAGTCCAAATTAGAACAACAATTAAGGGATTTGGAAAAAAAAAAAGCATACAGATTTGAGTCCTGATTTGGCCGAAAAAATCAAAAACGTAAGAAAACAACTAAGTGATTTGACTATGGAGGAAATAGAAAAGAAACTGAGATTCACAAAACAAACATTCTATGAGTCTGGCTCCAAAGCAACTAAAGTATTGGCTAAACGGTTAAAATTAATGCAAATAACTAATGCAGTCAACAAGATTAGAGATCCAAATACCAAGGAACTACTATATGAACCAACACAGATAAAAAACACCTTTCAAGAATATTATAAAACATTGTATAGTCAACCGGATCAGAAAAATGGACCAGAAATTGTAGAGTTTTTGGATCAGTTAGACCTCCCTTCAATAGGGACAACTCAAAATGAACTATTAACTAAACCAATTACAAAGGAAGAACTGGATAAGGCAATAAGGAGATTGAAGACGAATAAAAGTCCAGGGAGTGATGGGTACCCCAATGAGTGGTATAAGACTTTCAAAGAGGTTTTGGCCCCTATTTTGATAGATTCTTTTAATTGGACAATAAAACACGCTAAAATTCCACCTTCCTGGAAAGAGGCCATCATCACAGTCTTACCGAAAGAAGGTAAAAACAAGGAAAACTGTGATTCTTATCGCCCAATCTCCATCTTAAATGTTGATTATAAACTATTTACATCTATAATCACAAGACGCCTAGAGCTGTTCCTTCCTGATCTGGTGGATGAAGACCAGACAGGGTTCATTAAGGGGCGACAGACACAAGACAATATACGACGCACATTGCATATAATTAATGAAGTTAATAGAGAAAAAATCCCAACAGCCTTAGTGAGTTTAGATGCTGAAAAGGCTTTTGACAGAGTCTCTTGGATATTTCTTTTTGCTGTTTTGAAGAGAATGGGCTTTGACAGTATCTTCATTAAGTGTATACAATCCCTGTATCATAGGCCAATGGCTAGAGTTAAAATAAATGGGGACTTGACAGACAGCTTTGAGCTCTTTAGAGGAACTAGGCAAGGTTGCTGCTTGAGTCCAGCTCTTTTTGCTTTGTATATTGAGCCTTTGGCTCAGTATATACGGCAAAGTACAGACTTAAAAGGGGTTTTTGTTTCCAAACTTGAACAACGAATAGGTCTTTTTGCAGATGATATAATTATATATCTACAGGATCCTGATACGACCTTTCCTTGGCTGTTTAAAGCATTAAAATATTTTGGTAAAAACGCAGGATATAAACTAAACATCGAAAAGACTCAAGTACTCTGTCTGAATTATTTCCCCAAAGAATTATTACAAAATGAACTTAAACTAAAATGGGATTCAAATAAGATCAAATACTTAGGTGTCTATTTAACTAGTGATACAAGTACTTTATACGAGGCAAACTATGTGAAGTTTAGTAACACAATCCAAAAAGATCTGATTAAATGGGCTCCGCTTGTCAAGGACCTTAGCTCAAGAATAGAGGTAATAAAAATGAATGTGCTTCCCCGGTTATTGTACCTATTCACCTCATTACCAGTCCAAATAACAGATGCACAGTTTGGTAAATGGGATAAATTAGTTAGTAGATTTATTTGGAAAGGGACAAAGCCAAGAATAAGATTTAAAATACTTCAATCAGGAAAAGAAAAAGGAGGACTTGCCCTCCCGAATCTCAAGGAATATTTCTATGCAGCCCAGCTGAGATATACTGTTTACTGGTGTTCATCAGAATATACTTCAAAATGGAAGCATATAGAGTTAAATTATTGCCTATCATGTCATCCACTAGCAAGATTGGGAGAAGAAACTACCCAGCCCACGAACAAAAATCTCATCATTGAATTTACTATTAAACTCTGGTGGACAATAATGAAGAAATATAGAATTACAGAAGATTGTAAATTGCTGATTTGGCCTGCATACTCTCGAAAATTCCAAAGTGGACAATGGGATAGCACATTTTTAAGATGGGTCAATAAAGGAATTACAGCAATGTGTACATTAATAGATGGGACAACATTTAAATCTTTTGAGAATCTACAGAAACAATTCGGATTGGATAAATCAGATTTATTTAGGTACTTTCAATTAAGACACTTTTACAATACAGAAATTAGAAAGAAGCTCTCGAGAGAAAGAAATCGTATAATAGGAACAATAACAGGTGCATATAAAAATCTTCCATCAGGAATTCTGTCGAAATTATATGATGGCCTACAAAATTCGAATAGGAATGAAACATTATATATTAAACAAAAGTGGGAATCGGAACTACAAATTGAGTTGTCAGAGGATGATTGGCGATCCTTATGTCTCACACAGCATAACTCCACTAGCTCTAGACGATGGAGAGAATATGGCTGGAAAAATGTGATTAGGTTTTTTATTACTCCGTATATCAAAAGCAAGCAGTTGAAAACACCCCAACAATGCTGGAGATTATGTGGAGACTGGAACGCCAATCACTCACATGTGTTTTGGAAGTGTAAATATATTAAATCATATTGGGAAAGAATCGCGGCAACAATGACGAAGGTGCTGGGGTATGAAGTACTGTGTGAGGCACGAGTAATGTATTTTGGAATATGGGAAAATGTAAAAAAGGAGGACTGGTATTTGTTTAAGATTATGTTGTTGTCAAGCAAAAAGGTGATAACAAAAAATTGGCTGAAAAGCGATCCTTTAAAACTGGAAGACTGGATGGACGTAATCGAGGACATATATACAATGGAAAAAATGACTTACACTCTGAGACTGAAATCTGATAAACACCGAAAACAGTGGACAAAATGGATAATTTATAAGTCTCAGTCAGCCTTATAGGGCGGGACCTCTCGTGGTTTTTTTTTTTTTTTTTTTTTTTTTGTGTATTTGTTGTTGTGTTATTATTATTATTGTCTTGTCCGTATGTAATACAAAGGAAAAAGTACAAAATAAAGAGTTAAAAAAATAATATCATCAGCAATCAAATGTTGTAGCTGGACCATCTTTGTCCACTCTGCAGTTTTTACCCATCGTAGCACGACAACAGGCAGATGTGATGTCACCGTTGTAACCATGTTTGGACTCTGTGTCTGCACAGTTGGCCATCAAAGCAGCCACACCCCAAACTTTAGGCCTCAGTAAAATCCAGATGGATCAGTTATTTAAAAATATATACTCCTGGAGATGTTATAAAAGAGGAAACTATCCATAGAGGCCAAAACTGTTTTTATATTAGGATGTAAACGTGTTTATTTCTGCTGTAAAGATGAACATTTTAACATGGAACAGCAGTTTTTGCTTCATTTTCAGCCCTATTGATGTCAGCGTAGATATGAAATTATGTGAATGATGCTGGAAACCAGCTGCTTCCTCTGTAGCGACTGCACGGATTACACTCAGTCAGCGTAACGTCTTCTCTCTCTGTTTGTAGAGGAGCTGCTGCTGGAGGACTTCAGCAGCTATCGTTTCCTGATAGAGGGTCACGTGGAGATCCCCGGGCAGGAGGACAACGAGATGTTTGATGAAACGCTGGAGGCCATGGACATCATGGGTTTCACTGAGGAGGAGCGATTAGGTACAGAGACCACGTAATGACAAGATTCCCAACGATTTATGCAAGACTTCCTATTCAAGCCTACAAAATAAAAGGACTGAAATTATACTTTAGGATATTTTTAAATGAGGAAAAGTTGGGGTTTGGGGGTATTTTTATAAGAAAGTAGACAGAAATCACCTCCAAATTTAATTCTGAGGTGTTGGGGCAACCCAGGTTCATGCTTCTGATGCCCCTTTTTAGTTAAAGAAGTACCCTACTTATCAAAGAATAAGTGGAACATAAGAAGTTATATTTGATCTGAATCAGTTTGATGCTCCTGCTCTTCCTTTTCCTGTCTGCAGGCATGTTGAAGGTGGTGTCCAGTGTGCTCCAGCTGGGTAACATCAAGTTTGAGAAGGAGAGGAACAACGAGCAGGCGACGATGCCCGACAACAC
This sequence comes from Rhamphochromis longiceps, assembly GCF_057381845.1. NCBI lineage: Eukaryota > Metazoa > Chordata > Actinopteri > Cichliformes > Cichlidae > Rhamphochromis > Rhamphochromis longiceps. The sequence goes on along the minus strand of NC_140560.1, from coordinate 36,254,247 downwards.
CGGTAACTTTAAAACAAAAAAGCACCATCACCAGTTCTGTAAATGAGCATCTTCACCTGTCTGACCTCCTCTCTGCCTCGACTCACAGCTGCGCAGAAGGTGTGTCACCTGCAGGGCATCAATGTGACCGACTTCACCCGCGCCATCCTCACGCCCAGGATCAAAGTGGGCAGGGAGGTGGTGCAGAAGGCTCAGACCAAGCAGCAGGTACCCGAGAAGCAAACCAAACCTCGTTAATTAAACACAGAAGACGGCAGCCTTCAATCTCATGTCCTTTCGATCTCCCTTCCTAGGCTGATTTCGCCATCGAGGCTCTGGCTAAAGCCATGTACGAGCGTCTGTTTCGCTGGATCCTCGCCAGAGTCAACAAGACTCTGGACAAGAGTAAGAGGCAGTCGTCATCCTTCCTCGGCATCCTGGACATCGCCGGCTTTGAGATTTTTGAGGTAACTGATTCCTAAAAACTAACTTTTAGTGTGTGTCATAGGAATGACATGAAACATTTCACTGTTTCATGTCATTCCTATGAGTCAGTCGAACTAATCATTCAAGAAGAACAGCCAGGTTTGCAGTTGCGTAAAAGTGGACCGGCTCTTTATCCTGTTGAGGATATTTGAGGGTATGCATCCCTCGAGGTCCATTGCCGAGAGCACCTCAGGCCCTGTTGATACGTTTTTCGGAGTAATGTAAGCTGGAAGTCACTGTTTCATTTAGCTGGTTTTCAGTCAACTGAGAAGTGGTGGAAATGAGAATTAAGACCTCTGTCTGTGGGTCTTAGCCAGATAAGGGTGGAGAGCCCACTCCTGGTGGAGGACTAAGGAGAAACAATGAGATTTTCGTTCTGTGGAACGCCGGTCCAGCTCTCTATCTTCTCGAGGAAATTCAGTCGTGTTTTATAGACTTGGAGAAGTCCCGTGTCCCCTTCTATGGGTGTTTTAGTGTGTGCACAACCATAATGAGGCCCCACCCTGTCACGTGTCCTCTTCATAATGAAAGACGAAGAGAAGAGGGTTGGTTGGTCTCTGGTTCTTCTGGCTTCAAGCTCCAAGCAGCCTCCTTTGTAGTGGCCAAAATGAGATATAGCATTTCTATCGCTGGTTCTTAACTGGAAAATGGTGGATTGACCACACTGGTTGGGAATGAGCTTCAGAGTCTTGGGGTCTTTTTTCCCCAGTTACCTGGATCGTTGTGCAGACTCACTGGTCTGTTCTACAAAATCGAGGGCTGAGGGTGACAAGTTTTTCTGATAGAACTTTCTGGAGTCAACAGGGCGTTTGCAAAAAAAAAAAAAAAGAATCATTGTGTCATCATCATCGTTCTCGAAAATCATCCTCCGTATTGAAAGAAGACAGTTGAGATGGTTCAGGCATCTGACATTATGCCGGTTTACTTGGGACTGCCCCCAGAAGCACCTGAGGGAGTCTCTCCTTAGACTGAAGCACTTGTGACCTGGATAAGTTGGGAAAATGGATGTATGAAAGTTTAATTGTGTTTTTTGTCAGTTTTTAATCATGAATTTCGATCCCACAGGACAACTCATTCGAGCAGCTCTGCATCAACTACACCAACGAACGTTTGCAGCAGCTCTTCAACCACACCATGTTCATCCTGGAGCAGGAGGAGTATAAGAGGGAGGGCATCGAGTGGAACTTCATCGACTTCGGCCTCGACCTGCAGCCCTGCATCGAGCTCATCGAGAGGCCGGTCAGACAGCTACACACACAAGCAACTTAACATGTATAACAATAAAGTCTACGCCGGTGTTGCACAACTGATAAATGCAAAAGAAGAAAATATGGCATCTAAGTTAACGAAGGATTAATTGAAAGATAACTCAAAGTTTGCCTTTATTTTATGAACAGGACAAAAGCAATTTGATGAATTAAGATAACATTCATGGTCTTTAACAAATGAAGAGTGAGCAAAGAGATCTTTCTGTAAGATTGTTAACAGATCAATTTCAAGAAGGTTTAAATTTAACAAGATTATCTAATTAAGATTATTCTGGACAGATAAAACAAAATGATAAGAGAAGATTTGGACCAAGAAAGTATGTGTTTTAAATGCCCTTAAAATATTTTTCCATCATGTTATTCCCAAACATCCAACAATAACCCATATGGAAAAGATATATATAAATCTTATAAAGTTTGTATCTGTCTTGTGTGAAACTTGTATGAAAAGCATATAAGTGTGAAAAAAGATATAAGATCCCTTGAAAAATTATATAATGAAACTTGTATGTTTTGGATACTTACTAAAACAATATATGAAAGTAATGAGAAAGTGGCCACTTTCACGAGTAATCACATATAAGTTTTTACTATTTCTTTTCCATATGGGGATAATTTTAGGTTAATTTTTCGAGGTCTTTGAGGAAGGGACTGCGTTCTCTTTGCTCCTATCAGGACTGCTATAAAGGATGTTTGCCTGTATAGGAACGACTTTTAAACATCCCTGTACTCGACACTGATCAAAAAGTAACTGTTTGTAAAAATGTTCTCCTAAACTGAGCCGTGGATCCGACACTCTCTTCCAGAACAACCCTCCGGGTATCCTGGCCCTGCTGGACGAGGAGTGCTGGTTCCCCAAAGCCACTGATATTTCTTTCGTGGACAAGCTGCTGAACACCCACACTGGTCACGTTAAATTCTCCAAACCCAAACAGCACAAAGACAAACTGATGTTCACTGTCCTGCACTACGCTGGAAAGGTGAGGACAGCTTCCCGAGACGGACAGTCATCTGTAAAACTTTGCATTTGTGAAAAATATTTAAACACTTAAGAAAAAATGACTCACAGTGAAACAGAGGGTCTGTTTGGTTCTGTTGCTCTTGATTGATGTGATTTTAATTTCTCTCATGCAATTTTTCTGAAAACAACAACCAATTCAATGGTCTAGATCAGCGGTCCCCAACCCCCGGGCCTCGGACCAGTACTGGTCCGTGAGTCATTTGGTACCGGGCCGCGAGAGTTGAGGCTCAGGTGTGAAATGTCTGGTTTTCAGGGTTTTTATCGGTTTTCAGGGTTATTTTGTTATCGTTTTTATCGTTTACTCTGTTTTCCTTGGTCTTTTCACATGTGTTATGAATAAATTTTCTTTTTTTCGGTACGGTACTAGTTTTATTTTGTTGTATTTATCCGCGACACCTTAAAGGCCGGTCCATGAAAATATTGTCGGGCATAAACCGGTCCGTGGCGCAAAAAAGGTTGGGGACCGCTGGTCTAGATCCAGGGAAGTACTGTGTATATTTGTGAGGTGTATGATAAATGCTGAGTGGAAACCAATGGACTCTATGATTTTGGGCACGGTGATTTAAATATTTTGAGATTTCTTTTAAAAATTGTGACTCCAGGTTGACTATAATGCCGCCAACTGGTTGACAAAGAACATGGACCCTCTGAATGACAACGTAACAGCTCTGCTCAACAACTCCTCCAGTGCCTTCATTCAGGATCTGTGGAAAGACGGTGAGTCGTCATCACAGTAGAGCAATAACATAAAGCAGGGCATTAAAAGTCGTCATAAATCTTTCCTGTTTTATTCTCCATGTCAGTGGATCGAGTTGTAGGTCTGGAGACCATGACCAAGATGTCTGAGAGCTCAGCGCCCAGTTCCACCAAATCCAAGAAGGGCATGTTTCGCACTGTGGGTCAGCTGTACAAAGAGTCTTTGGGCAAACTGATGACCACGTTACACAACACCCAGCCCAACTTCGTCCGCTGCATCATTCCAAACCACGAGAAGCGGGTAGGTTATTATAGCTGACTCTAGGGCTGCCACGATTAGTCGACTAGTCACGATTACGTCGACTATCAAAATCGTCGACGACGAATTTAATAATCGACGCGTCGTTTGAAGCTTTGTAAGATCACAAAAGACGCAGGAATAAGTAGTAGGATTTAAGAGTGTAAAAACGGACTGAAACAGAAGATGGCAGCACTGCATGTACAAGGATGCCAGCTGCCGTTAAACCCCGAAGAAGAAGAAGCTGTATCCCAGAATTCATAGCGCAGCCCAGCTCAGTTTCCAACAATGGCGGCAGCTAGTTAGTTTTAATGTTACTCTTATTATTCTTTCTGGGTCACAAAATAAACGTTTAACATATTTTCAGGCGAGAATGTAGCTGTGTAAACCTCAAATATCTGCTCAGTTTATCAGGACACCGCATATTTTCAAAAGCGCTCCGACGTTTTCGGAGACGTCTGTTACCCACTAGCTCGATAGCTAGCCGGAGGCTAGGTCACTAGAGCCGTGAGAACACCGGACTCCCGGCAGATCATTTTCAAACCCACCACCGTCTTTCGCTACTCAGGTTAAACATGATATATGAGTCACTTAGATAACTTAAAAATGTTATTGTTTGGCTTTTTTCAGTATTTTATTTGTTTCTGAGTAAATCGGTTTGGCTGAGATTAAAGTTATAGTTTTTACACAGCTGAATAAACGTGAAGCAGACAGCTGATTATCAGAAGTGTGAGATGCTCCAGAATTTACTCCAGTGTCCTGTTATATTTTAGATAGCAAGGAGTTTATTAAACTTCACCAAAACAATCTGCAAACTTCATTAAAATTTAATAAACTATCATCTTGTCTTTATCTTTAGTTAGCACAGACCTTAAACACTTAAAGCTGTAAGATAATGATAGTTATATAAGAGCAGATGCTGCTGGTGCAATAAGCTGTACGTTTTACGTCCAGTGGATGATGATCTGATTAGTCGACTAATCGCAAAAATAATCGGTGACTAGTCAACTATCAAAATAATCGTTTGTGGCAGCCCTAGCTGACTCTAACCCCGAGATAAAAGACAGTCTGTTAATTCATTGAGGAGTTGTTGGCTTTTTGCTGTGGTGCAGGCTGGAAAGATGGATTCCAACCTGGTGCTGGAGCAGCTGAGGTGTAATGGAGTGTTGGAGGGGATTCGAATCTGCAGGCAGGGATTTCCAAACCGGATTGTGTTCCAGGAGTTCAGGCAGAGGTGAGGGAGATGTCTGAGATCATTTATACTGATAACAGTATCATAGTTCCTTTATAATAATACTAAGTTTGAATGCTAACGACTTTAAAGATTTTTGCTTCCACTGTATGCAGATGATGTTCAATTCTGTATCTCACTTGAGACTAAAACATTGTTTCTTCAGAATGTTTTTATTTCTGTAAAAGTTTGATGGGAGATGCTATCAACTGTGAGCCTTAAGTGTCGTGTAAATGCTTTTGTTTAAAAATACTTGTCAGCTGTGGAATATTATTAGCTGCTGTGTAAAGTTGGCATGTCAAAAGAATTCCTGCATAAAAAAGTTACTCATGCAGCTGCAGTGAGAGCCCACAGCAGACACACATCTCACAAACCCACAGCTACCTGCATGTACCTATGGCTATTACTAAATATTCAAATAAGTCCATGGACACCTGCCCACAGTCTGAGGCCCTGTGATCAGGTTTCGTTGGTTGTTCCTCACTCTGGACTGAAGGCAGATGCTTCTTCCTCTTTTAGAAAAGTTCCTTCAGATCAAAAATTGGATGAGTTTAAAACACAAGAGTTTTTTCTATTTCTTTATCTTATTTTGTTTTTCTTCATTGCTAGCTTATTGCTATATTTTGCAGTTACGTGAAGGTGATCTGCATCTAAACTAAATTTTAATGGGCTTGCCCCTTACCCACGAGAAAGGAAATGAATAAGCTTGGTACGGGAATAAAGTGTCAAGCAGATTGTGTTTGAGATTAGAGTGAATTGGGACCTCATATCTTCCAATTTAGAATATTCTTTGACCGCTTTGCAATTATACTTCGATCGATAACCCATTTAAGGAACGAGTACTTCATGTAGTAGTAGGTTTGGTCTCACCGGTAATGTGCTGTTTGCAGGTACGAGATCCTGGCTGCCAATGCCATCCCTAAAGGCTTCATGGATGGAAAACAGGCCTGCAGTTTAATGGTGAGCTCGATGGAGTAAAACGTTTAATGCTTACAAATTTATGCTATTTGAATATTAATTTACTGTGAAAAGGAAGAAGCAGGGTTCATTCCTCTGCTCGTCTCCAGGTAAAGCACCTGGATCTGGACCCTAACTTGTATCGCATCGGTCAAAGCAAAATGTTCTTCAGGACAGGAGTTTTGGCTCAGCTGGAAGAGGAGCGAGACCTCAAACTGACTGTCGTCATCATCGCCTTCCAGGCGCAAGCAAGAGGCTTCCTGGGCCGCAAGTAGGTGGAGCATTAAGACCCAGAAGTCATTTCCTCTACTTTTCGGGGCCCATGATAGACGCAGTCATCAGGAAATAACAGAGAAGTCCTGTTGGAAGCTTCAAGTTTGATGTTTTGCCACAATCTTTGTTTGGTTTAAACAACAGAAGGCTCCGTGCCCTAAAGCATGACCAGTTTTATTATTTGACTCTAAATGGGACCAGAATTTTTTTAAGAAACCTTATGTCATATTAAAGAAGACTCTAAACTAGTGATTAAGATCATAAACTCATCAGGAAAATGTTTTTCAAAGTCATAAATCCAGTGAGCAGTAGGGTCATTATCCCATAGACTTTGAAAGGCAGTGCTGCTGGCCATTAGAAAGAATACGTGTGTAGGCTGCTTCCACGTTGTCTTCTGTTATGCATCATTTCTTTACAGTCTGTGATCTCTGCAGGTCTGATTCTTCTTCATGTGTTTTCAGGGCTTTCAGCAAACGTCAGCAGCAGCTCACCGCCATGAAGGTCATCCAGAGGAACTGCGCCTGCTACCTCAAGCTCAAGAACTGGCAGTGGTGGAGGCTTTTCACTAAGGTGATTCAAACAGTTCACACCACCATCCAACCAGAGGACATATTTGTTCTTAAATGTCTCTCAAATACATTTTTATTTAGGTCAGATGAACAAACTTTGCTTCATCTGTCTGTGGTTCAGGTCAAGCCGCTGCTGCAGGTGACCAGACAAGAGGAGGAGATGGGTCAGAAAGAGGAGGAGCTGAAGGCCGCCAAAGAGGTGGCGGCCAAAACTGAGGCTGAACTGAAGGACATTACCCAGAAGCACACCCAGGTGACACAAACTCGGGTTTTTATCTGGGTTTTATCTGAGCGTTAAGTCATTTTGAGTAAATGTTCTCGCTGTGGTGTTTATAGCTGATGGAGGAGCGGGCGCAGCTGGAGTTGAAGCTTCAGGCGGAGACGGAGCTGTGCGCTGAGGCAGAGGAGATAAGGGTGCGACTGGAGGCCAAGAAGCAGGAGCTGGAGGAGGTGCTGCACGAGATGGAGGCCCGGCTGGAGGAAGAGGAGGACCGCAGTAACGCCCTGCAGCAGGAGAAGAAGGAGATGGAGCAGCAGCTACAGGTTTGTCTCGTTATCATTACAAAAACAAGACATGCAACGCTTTTTGTATCGCCAATGTAAGGCACAGACACGTATGGTTAGTTTATCTTGTTGTTAATTAAAATACTATCTTTCAAGTCCAGCAAATAAGAAGAGATTACAGGTATAAACTTACTCAATGATGGATAATAACTCTGGTCTTACACTGAAAGCTTGTCCTCCTACTGCATCCTTATATTTTCTGTCCGTTAACTTTGCGTCGTCTTTTCCTGCAGCTGATGGAGGCCCACATAGCACAGGAAGAAGACGCCAAGCAGACGCTGCAGCTGGAGAAAGCGGCTGTGGAGGGAAAGGTGAAGAAGCTGGAGGAGGACATTCTGCTGATGGAGGACCAGAACAACAAGCTGCAGAAGGTATGAAGAGGCAGCTTCACGCTCTGCTCTAAGAGAGCGCTTCATTCAGCGTGAACACTGCACTGCACGCGCTCACATGCGTCTGTTTTTAGGAGCGAAAGCTGCTGGAGGAGAGGATGGCTGACATGAGCTCCAACCTGGCCGAGGAGGAGGAGAAGTCTAAGAATCTAACCAAACTCAAGGCCAAGCACGAGTCCATGATCTCTGACCTCGAAGGTCAGTCAGCACTTTGTCTTTGTTTGTTTGGCTCATGAGCTGAATACAAATCTGTGGTGCATGTTCAGTTTACAGCACGGTGCAGACGTTGCAGCAATCACATGTTGGACCGAGGAAATGTTTAAAGCTTTAAACCTGGGGGAAGATTTCAGCTGTTACAGTAAATTTCAACTCTCAGTGTGAAGTTGGAGTTAAAGGAGTTATTTCAGGAGTGATAACTGACCTTGCAGTCAGTACAGAGAGCAAATGTCTCTTTATTGCATTATATCATATTTCATCTCAAGATTAAAATAATATGACAACCCGAATATCAACTATTTCATTCTGCTGCTTTAGTATGGAGTAACTCGTGTCTGTAACATCTAAAGAAATTTGGTTTTTTTGTGTCCAGTGCGTCTGAAGAAGGAAGAGAAGAGTCGCCAAGATGTGGAAAAGGCGAAGAGGAAGGTGGAGGCGGAGCTTGCTGAACTGCACGAGCAGCACGCCGACCTGCAGGCGCAGTTAGCTGAGCTGCGGGCCCAGCTTGCTGCCAAGGAGGAGGAGCTGCAGGCCACACAGGAGCGGTGAGGACTAACATGAACAGACGATGCATTATGAATGCTGAAGATGTCCTGACAGGTCGAAGCTTGAAGCGAGGCCATCAAACATGGCTTGATATGATCCAGGAGGGAACCAGTGCATCCAGTTTTGAACTTTATGAATGTAGCTGTTTAGAGAACTTAATCGTACCAGGTCAGATGATCTAAAGGGGAAGGGTTTGTGTTTTATTAGCATAAACTTGAAAAGAGACATCATGAATTATGTGGCTAAGCACATATAAAGGAAATCAAATGGGTCTCAAAAATGATCCCTGTGGGACACCATACCCAAGAGATGCAGATACAGAGTTGTTTAAATTCTCTCCTAATTGAACAGTGTGAATGAAACCATAGAAAAACTGTAACATTTCTCCAACCTTCATGATTTCCTTTCCAACAAATTTGTGTCCACAGCCTGGAGGAGGAGAGCAGTCAGCGTGGGGCGGCGGTGAAACGCATTCGGGAGTTGGAGGCTTTGCTCTCAGAGCTGCAGGAGGACTTAGAGGCTGAAAGGGCGGCGAGAGGGAAGGCTGAGGCAGCACGACGGGACCTCGGGGAGGAGCTTAATGCTCTACGTACCGAGCTGGAGGACAGTCTGGACACGACTGCTGCCCAGCAGGAATTACGGTCCGTGTCGTCCATATACATCCTCGAAATGAACCACATAATTTGATAAGCAAGCTCATTTTTCCGTTATTCATATTCTGTAGGACAAAATTAATGAATCACAAATTGAATGTTTTTCATTTAATTTTACTTTTAGCATGAGACTAGCCCTAATCTGTGTCTGGGAAAATATATATACAGCAATTCTTCATCCCTGGAATTAGATAATCCAAAGAAAGATACCCAAAAGATGAGAAAAGAAATTGGTCCGGCGTTTAAAAAAATGCTTAAATCTTTTCCAGTTACATAAGAATGAGCTTCAGGTATCGGTTAAACATCCATAACAGTTAATGCGACACAAATCTGAAACGTTGCAGTAAATAAGAGTATCATCTGCATAGAAGAGCAGCTTTTAAGTTGTTTTAATCTGCACCATCTTACCGGATGTTTTGTGTTTATGGTTGGCAGGGCGAAACGTGAGCAGGAAGTGGCCATGTTGAAGAGAGCCATGGAGGAAGAGGGGCGGAGCCATGAGGCCCAAATCCAGGAACTGAGACAGAAACACAGTCAGGCTGTGGAGGAGCTGAATGAGCACCTGGAGCAGGCCAAGCGGGTCAGTTCAGCAAAGTCAGACACTTTCATTCATACGAGGTGCAGATATACTTTTGTTTAATATTAGGTACATGGATATTGCTACTGGCACGTCCTTATAAGAACAGTGAGACAGAGGTGGATATTTTCACTCATTCAGCATCTGTTCCTTCTGTCCAGGTAAGAGCTGGTCTTGAGAAAGCCAAGCAAGGTCTGGAGAAGGAGTCAGCAGACCTGAGTGCTGACCTGCGTTCCCTCACCAGCGCCAAACAGGACGTTGAGCACAAAAAGAAGAAGTTGGAGGGTCAGCTGAATGATCTAAATTCTCGCTTCAATGAGAGCGAGCGGCAGAAGAACGAGCTGTCGGAGCGAGTCTCAAAGATGACGGTGAGCCATACAAACAATGACAGAAGTGAGTCAGATAGGAAGATATCAGTCGGCTATTTATAATTACAAGTTGGCTTTTTTCTACTCTTTTCCATCTTCATGTTTTAATTCTGAGATTTCTCCAAATTAGCTTTGAATGCCTGAGAGTACAAGTCCCCGAGTCTGTCCTCTGAAACAAGCTCGTCATCTTCCTTTAAAGGCCACTGTCCTCTGATTAGCTACCAGATTGCTTTACTTACACAAACGCTGTCAATAAATGGGAAGCTCCGCCTCCTATGAGGAGTGACTGTGGGTGTTTCTTATGACCATATAAGGAAATCAGTGACAAACTGAAATAAAAGTGCCTGAAACATAATTCAAATATTGACCTAAATCATAATAGTTCCTCTTTAAATGTGATTAAGTAACTAATTGGAAATGTTTTAGATCCTAATTACAGATAAATGAGAAACTAGTACATCTAAAATGCACAAAACAGATATTGATTTATAAACTGGTTATTAAAGCAAAGATAAAGCATTGTAAACAAACATATTTAGAAGTCAAAGAATATTTTGAGGTAAAAATAAATTATAATCTGAGTTACCACCATGTCTCTGGGTTTAAAGGATAAAGGCTCATCAGGAGCACAGTATGTGAACAGAGTCTTAAATATCCAGGCTGTGTTTGTGTTAGCTGGTTCAACAAGACCTAAACTCCAATCAGAGATAAAGAGGTTGGCAGCAGTAGCTGTAAGCTTTCTCAGTTAACTTTAAACTTTCTGCTTCTTCTACTTAAAGAGAACAAATGGATCTTCATGAAAAGTCACACTCAGATTTAAAGAGACACGTATCTGCGCTTGACTTTAGCCTTTGTGTTTACAGTTCTCGTCTCTTCTTCTCTGTTAGTTGGAGCTGGACAGCGTGACGGGTCTGCTGAACGAGGCCGAGGGAAAGAACATCAAGCTGGGTAAAGACGTCTCCAGCCTGTCCTCTCAGCTGCACGACACACAGGTGAGGAGCATCCTGACTGCTAAATGCTGTGATGCATGAAGCCAGGTTTCTAAACAGCGTCCTCCTCCCCCCAACTCTTTCAGGAGCTGCTGTCAGAGGAGACGCGTCAGAAGCTGAATCTGTCTGGGCGTCTGCGTCAGATGGAGGACGACAGGAACAGCCTCATGGAGCAGCTGGAGGAGGAGACTGAGGTCAAACGGGCCGTGGAGAGGCAGGTGTCCAGCCTCAACATGCAGGTCAGCTCTGCTCCGGGTCTCCGAAGCAATCGTTTCAAAGGCCGACTGGGATTTTTCCTAATGCTTAAGCTCATCCTCTCTCACACTGAAGTTCTCATTCTTCTGACTTTTCTCAGCTGTCCGACTACAAGAAGAAGCTGGACGAGATGTCGGGGACGGTGGAGCTGCTGGAGGAAGGGAAGAAGCGTCTGCAGCGTGAGCTGGAGGCGACCAACACAGAGTACGAGGAGAAGGCCTCCGCTTACGACAAGCTGGAGAAGAGCCGGAGCCGGCTGCAGCAGGAGCTGGAGGACGTCCTCATGGACCTGGACAGCCAGCGGCAGCTCGTCTCCAACCTGGAGAAGAAGCAGAAGAAGTTCGATCAGGTCTGGCAGCTCCACAATGACTGCTTCAGTTACCTACCCACTGATCAGTTTTTCAGATTTTCCAGTTTTGTTTCCACACGTATTAAAGACGGGAGAGTTTGTCCCAGGAACCAGATGTTCCACAAAAGCTTCTCTCAGTGCTTTTTTTTTGAGCCTGCAATGATCTGTGATCTCTAATGTCCTCCATGTCCATCAGATGCTGGCCGAGGAGCGCACTGTGTCCTGTAAGTATGCGGAGGAGCGGGATCGAGCGGAGGCAGAGGTGCGGGACAAGGAGACAAAGGTGCTGGCTCTTACCCGAGGGCTGGAAGAAAGCCACGAGGCTCTGGAGGAGGCGGAGAAGACGGTGAAGGCGCTCCGAGCCGAGATGGAAGATCTCATCAGCTCCAAGGACGACGTGGGAAAGAATGTAAAACACTGAACCTGGACATGAGCGACTCCTACTATCCGTGGTCAGTATTTCCGATGAAGGTGGATGTGTTTCTGGTTATATTTCAGGTGCATGACCTGGAGAAGGCGAAGCGCGGCCTGGAGGCCATCGTGGAGGAGATGAGGACGCAGATGGAGGAGCTGGAGGACGAGCTGCAGGTGGCCGAGGATGCCAAGCTGCGTCTGGAGGTCAACAGTCAGGCTCTGAAAGCTCAGCACGAGAGGGAGCTGCAGGCCCGCGACGAGCTGGGAGAGGAGAAGAGGAAGCAGCTCCTGAAACAGGTCGGGAAACCTCGCCACCGCTGGTTTTTACTTCATCTCATTTTGTAAACACTCGCACCTCGTCACAGTTTTAGAATTTATCATCATAATTTAGGTCCTTTAAGAGTTGAGAAGGAGAAGAAGTTTGAATTCTCTGAACTGGCTTCCTCCTTAAACTTGATGATGTTTCTCCACTTTGAGGTCTTCCTGCTTTTTGCTTTAGTGGTGCAGACTTCTCTCTCCCGAATACTGTGAGGTTTATCTGTTTCCTTATCTGGAGAAATAGACCTGGTGGGATGGAGACTGCAGGTAGTGGTTTAGAAAGATTCTGATTTGCTATCATTGATGTAACAGTAAGAACAAAACTGGCCAGTGCACTTACTGAGAACATTTCTAAGCACATGTTAGGAAAAAAGCGCAAGTTTTCAGACAGCTAATGTTTTCCTCTTGGCGTCCGTCAGGTCCGAGAGCTGGAGTCAGAGCTGGAGGAGGAGAAGAAGCAGCGAAGTCAGGCTTCAGCCGGGAAGAAGAAGCTGGAGGGGGAGCTGAAGGACGCGGAGGATCAGCTGGAGGCCAGCAGCAGGGGGCGTGACGAGGCGCTCAAACAGCTCCGCAAAATCCAGGTCAGCAAACTCTTTTATTGACTTCTTATTTCTCTGAACTCGTCGTTTCTGAAGCTGAGTTGTCCTAACAAAGTCCTAAACATAACCACGTTTGATGTATTTTCACATTTTGCCTGAGCAGGTTTGGGTAACTATAAGAGCTGAAGTATTTAGAAACCAGTTCAAAACCCCACATGAGCCTCCTTGCTCTCCTCACAGGGCCAGATGAAAGATCTCCAGAGGGAGCTGGAGGACTCCCGTGCAGCCCAGAAGGAGGTCCTTGCCTCAGCCAAAGAGTCTGAGCGCAGGTCCAAGGCCATGGAGGCCGACATCATGCATCTGAATGAGGTAAGGCCGTAGGAGCTGCCTGCTCTAAACGTTGAATTTTTAGTCTTTAGTTTGTATGAAATCACAGAGAGGTGGATCGACCCAATATGGCCACCTGAGGAGGGGCGGTCAGAAGAAATGTGGTTTAAAGGGCGTGCCTGGAGAGCTAAAGCTGATTTTATACAGCGAGTTCAATCAGTCAGACGCAGATACTCATTATCGTTATGCGATTAATCCACAGAATCAGTTTCTTCCAAGTGTTTTTTAGCACTTTTTGGAACGATAAAGGTTTCAGGCTTCACCAGCATTGCACAGGTTGTCCTCTGGAAATCGTTTCTTACACTGCTGTCTCCATCTGTCCAGGCGTTGGCAGCTGCCGAGAGAGCTCGTAAGCAGGCGGAGACGGAGAGAGACGAGCTGTCCGAGGAACTGGCCAGTAACTCATCTGGAAAGTAGGTGTCTTACATTATTGATGCATTTAAAATGAGGAGCATGAGTCTCATCAAGCTTCAACTTCACTTCCTGGAATTTTAGTCTTTACTTTGGGAGGGGAAAACCCAAGAGATCAATAAATTCACTGGAATTTGTCATCTAGGGATCATTAACATCCACTAAAGGTCGTCCCAGCTGGCTGTCACTGAGATTTTAAGGTTAAATGAAAACATTTCTGAATGTAAATGAATTAATCAGGAATCGGCAAGAACACTGATCATGTTTTCAGATTTAGTTAAATATCTGAGTCATTTATATCTCTAGTCTTCTGATGGCGAAATCTAACTCTGACTTGAATGTCCTCGCTCAGGTCACTGCTGTCCGATGAAAAACGTCGTCTGGAGACTAAGATCAGCCAGTTGGAGGAGGAGCTGGAGGAGGAGCAGGCCAACATGGAGGGCCTCAACGACCGGCTGAGGAAGAGCCAGCAGCTGGTAGGTTCATGATCGTCTCTAATCTCATTTCATTACAGCAGGCCTGACCAGTGAAGCTGATGCTCAAGTTCAGTTCCTCTAACAGCCACTGAAACTGATTTTCCTACAGGTGGATCAGCTCGGAGCAGAGCTGGCCACGGAGAGGTCTTCTGCTCAGAGCAGGGAGGGATCCAGGCAGCAGCTGGAGAGGCAGAACCGAGAGCTGAAGGCCAAGCTGCAGGAGCTGGAGGACCAGGGCCGCTCCAAACTCAAGTCCTCAATCACTGCTCTGGAGGCCAAACTCCGAGAGGCCGAGGAGCAGCTGGAGGTGGAGAGCAGGTGAGGGCGCACGGTGGGATGAGGAGTGTTGATCCCAACTCAACGTGTGCCGAGCACTGAGGAGATGACTTTGTGCCACTTTGTTGTGCAGAGAGCGGCAGGCCAACGCTAAGAATCTGCGCCAGAAAGAGAAGAAACTGAAAGATTTAACGATCCAGATGGAGGACGAGAGGAAGCAGGCGCAGCAGTACAAAGATCAGGTGACGCAAGATCAAAGGATGAATGACAGTTCAGAGTTTTGGTCATTTACAAACTGTAAATAAAACCATGTCTGCCCCCTGCAGGTGGAGAAGAGCAACGTGCGGGTGAAGCAGCTGAAGCATCAGCTGGAGGAAGCGGAGGAGGAGGCGCAGCGCGTGGTGGCAGCCCGCAGGAAGCTGCAGAGGGAGCTGGAAGAGGCGACAGAGTCCAACGACGCCCTGAACAGAGAGGTTGCTTCGCTCAGGAGCAAACTCAGGTAACGAAGGTCTCGAGCACAGAGACGTTCGATAAATACGTCACACCCACCGCGAAGCAAAACTAGAACAATGTGAGCAAAGGTCACCTCAGCGCCTCTTCTGCTCTGGAGTTTGAAACAAGACAAATGACAATTGTTTCCTCTCGTATCTGCTGTTCCACAGTGGGCGAGCATAATAAGCATTGCTGCATTTTCTTATGGTGCGATGAGTACACACCAATCAGGCGTGACATCATAAACACCTGTTTGATATTGCGTTGGTCGCCTTTTCCTGCCAGAACAGCCCTGAGGCTGTGCTGTGGTAGCTGCACCATCAACACAGTCCTGTAAGCTCTGAGGCGGGGCCTTCATGGAGCAGACGTCTTTGTCCAGCACATCCCACAAACCCTCGATTGGATTGAGATCTGGGGAATTCGATGGCCAGGTCAACACCTCAAACCATTCCTGAACCATTTCTGCAGCTTTAGCCTGCTGAGAGAGACCACAGCCCTCAGGGAGTATCGCCTCCATGAAAGGCTGTACATGGTCTGCAACGATGCTTTAGTAGGTGTAACATCCACGCGGATGGTAGGGCTCCATGTTCTGGTCTGCAGCTCTGCAAAAAGGACAAAATGTTCACCTGCTCTCTGATATATCCCGCCCACTAACAGCTGGCGCCATGAAGAGAATCAGTGTTACTCCTCTCACCTGTGTGTGGTCATAACCTTGTGCCTGATCAGTGTATGAACAGCAATCCCTCAGTTACTGTTTTGTCCTCTCTTGAATCTGAATGTCGTCACAGAGAGAGGATCTCGCTAATATGGTCACACGGCACAGAAGCCCCGCCCACCTTCTGGTTAAACCTCGTCTTTAAGATAGACAGCCAATCAGAAGAAAGGTGGAGGAGAGTTCGTAACAGACAAATTTGGACGCATTAGCTACTCTAGCAGAAAAACTACCTGTCGAGGTGTAGTCATTAAAATCTTCCTGCTTAGGTGGAGATGCCAAAAGTTACTTGACCAAATTAAATGCTGGAAACTAGTTGGTTATATTTGGTAAGTTAATAACTCTGCTTTAAAACACTGATGGAGTCACCACAGCAGGTACGCCAACTAGTTTTTTCACTGGATGCCCCAAACAGATGTGTGTCCTCCGGGTGTTAAGGTGGGGCTCTTTGGTTAATCCTGCGCTCTGACAGGCTGGAAGCATCGGCTCCCTCTCAGTAACCAATCAGAGCTCAGCTTTAACAGGACACTTCCCTCATAAATGAGCCTCAGTGACAGTCTCCACAAATCAAAGTGTTTTGTTGTTGAATGTATCGAACGCTCTCGTGTTTGTAGCGGCTGAGTGTCGAAGACGAGCTCACTTGTGATTTTAAATTTCCTTTTGCTCCTTTCATGTCTCGCTGCTCTTGTTTCACGCTCGTCTTCAGGCGCCTCTGATCTGCAAACTCAAAGCCTTCTGGGAATGTTCTCCTCTTCCTCAGCGGGCTTTTTTCCCCCCCCCCCCTCACTGCTCTGCCTCCAGTTTACTCCTGCTTCAGGATTTCAGGCCCTACCTCTTAATTATTTTGCTTTGCAGAAAGCCATTTCCTCTTCCTCTGCCGCCTTTCCTCTCTTTCTGACCCTCCTCTTCCTCCCGATGTGTCGGGTGTTCCCAGGCGTGGCGGCAGCGGTGCTGGTGGGGAGATGTTGTACAGCAGCTCCACTCCTCGCAGCAGTGGTGGCGGCAGCATGAGGAGTTTGGGGCTCGGAGGGAGCATCAACCGGAGGAGCAACATCAAAGAGAACTCGGTGGAGCTGCACGAGGAAGAGCCTCCCTCACCTTCCTCACCCGCCCGCACCCCACCTCTGGAGCCCCGTGCCGAGGTCTACACCTGCTCCCCCAATGAGTAGACGACCAGGAGCAGATAAAGAAGTGTTTTAGGAAACAACCAAGCGTAGAGTCACAGGAGGAGCTGGATATTTAATCAATACTATGGATTTATGTTTGAAGCAAATAGTTTTGTTTTTAAGTTATTCCAAACACACTGAGGGACAAACTGTGGACGGACCAAATTTATCCCCAACAAAACAAGAAAAAAAGTCATTTAATAGCCTGAAGCTACAATTTAATGTCCCAAATATTAGAAATATTAGCGCAAGTATTTCATACTTCATCCATACAATGCTACCAACCTGTTAGTCTGATCATTTATTTATTTATTTTTAATTATTTCTGACACTAAAAGTCAGTAAAATGTTATTTTACGAGCAAAAACTCTCCAAATGTTCCACTTTCACTTCCTCAGTGTGAGAATTTGTTTTACCGTCACATCTGAGAGCATTTTAAAGCCTCTGTGCCTACGCTTTTACATTTTATACATAATCTGTTTCTATAGGAAATAATCTGTGAGATTTGAGACCAATTTAATTAATTTATGATTCTTTGTGGATGAATTTCCCTTCTTTTGTTGTTCCATAAATATGCACATATCTCCAATTATTTTAAAAAACATTTTATCCCTGCAAATACATGTAAAACACCACAGTAAGGTTCCTAAATTCACCCAAGAACTCTTAAAGCTGATTTTAATGAGTTTCAGATTTTGGGTCCCATTAGTCCCGCCAAAGTCTGCCGCTCTAGTTTATAGAAATATAGAAATTAATTTCATTGAATTGGTAAAATTTAATTGGCATCTCCTGTCCAAATAACCTCCCACCACATGCTGGAGTTAAAAACAAACATGAACTTCAGTTCCAGAGCTCCACAAATATCTGCAGCTTTGCA
The DNA here is from genome assembly GCF_057381845.1 of Rhamphochromis longiceps. NCBI lineage: Eukaryota > Metazoa > Chordata > Actinopteri > Cichliformes > Cichlidae > Rhamphochromis > Rhamphochromis longiceps. The sequence goes on along the minus strand of NC_140560.1, from coordinate 36,236,495 downwards.
TCTGAGCCTGTTCATCCCTGTCCTGACAGCAGCTCCACAGGAGAAGAATTATTAATAATTAACTGGTGGAAAACATTTAAATCTTCTCACTGTTCCAGCAGTCTACGCTCATATAGGGTTTCTAATAATGAGATGATTATGTACAAGAGTCCCTGTGAGCCCAGAGCTCCGGCTGCTCTAAACGCTGTTTATCACAGTTTGCTCATCTCGGGCACACAAGCCACACACACCTGAAGATAGGTGGACAAATGGGACATGAATCATGCAAAGCTCCTCAGGTGGAGTCTAAGAATCATAACGTGGAGACAAACATGAGCAGGATGTGTCTACAGTGCAACACTGCAGCAGTTTTTAGACCAACAAAGAAGCTTTAAGATGAATAAATTAGCTCAATAGTTCTCCTTTAAAGTGCTGTTAGGAGCATTCCTAACCAGCAGATGGCAGCATCACCCTTTATTAAAGGTCTACTCAGCCAATCAGATGCAGTGAAACTGCACAAACCCAAAAACCAAACCTAGCAGTTTTGGAATATCTTCATTTACAGTAAACTGTGTTCTAAACTGTACAACAGGTGGATAAAAGCAGTTTTTAAAACCATCCGTGTACCTGTGGGGAGGATCCTGGCTTCACAATGTCAAACTGAATAAAACGAGGTTCAGACAACAGCTGAAGAGCTGCCAGCTCCAGCCCTGCCGTCACACTTTAACAATCTGTGCTGCTTTAACACAGGAGGAATTTAGGCTGCACACTTTAGATGAACGTTTGCCGTTTCAGCTTTTGTTACGTGGAGTGTTATTAAGCTAAATAACTCTTATATAAGAAGTCGGCCTTGCTCGCCTCGGTTTGTGTCATCAGTGTGATTTTCCTGTCAAAATATTACCTGTAGATCTTTTGTTTTGTCTAAACAACCTTCTGGCTTTGCCAGGATTCGGGAGATCATATGCAACTCTTCAGCGCACAAACTGAGGCGATCCTTTCTGGACTTTCTTTGAGGGTTTCAGGAATATTTAGAGAAAATCTGTATGTTTGGAAACTGAATGTATCCAACCGGGTCCACATTAATTCCTGACACACTTGGTTTTAAATCTCACAGATACTCACAGAAGGCTCAAAGTCCCCCACACTTGGCGAAGGGTGAAGCAGGAGTCTGTGCTCTGTAAACCACAGAAATGATATCAGACTGAAACCAAACTCTTACAAATGTTTTCTGTTTCCACTTCCTGTGATAAATAAAAATGAAAAAGGACAATCCTTCTGTGCGTTTCAAGTTTTATTGCTTTTTCAGAAGCAGCGCTGAAGGTAAAAAACAACAAAGGCCAGAACAGGTCTTCAGCACTTCATGTGAGCATGCAAGCACTTCATTTTACAGAGTCACATAAGGCAAAAGAAAAACACCAGAGCCTGTTGCTTTACTCCCACCCTGAGCGGCTACTTATAACAGGTCCTGACTCAAGGCTTGAGCAACCCAACCTACACATCCTCATCCTACATTTTAGTGACCCTACAGTGAGTAGACAACACTACGACATACTTTTTTTAACATAAAACACGAGTAGCCTTCACTGAAGTAATCGAATCTCCTCAGAAACAGAAGATGTTTCAGATTTCACTCCTGGAAAGACAGAAGTAGCCCTGCAGAGGGATCTAACAAACGTCTCCACAGACTAAAAAGTGCCTAAACTACCCGTCTGCCACACAGATCTCACAAATCTCCATCATTAGAATCATCTAACATCTACACGTTAGCTATAACATCAAACTTTTGGACGGAACAAATATTTTTATAAGCATAAAAGCTCATCTGAAATATCCTGAGGGTCGCCAGAGGTACTTTTTGTAACTACCGTTTGCAATCTTTAACCAGCAGGGGGCAGTGTTTCACCAGATGTTGCGGCTGCTTTCCCAGACCTGCTGCACTGTATCCTGGTACAATTTGGGCACAAATTTATAGCAGTTATTTACATTCTGTTGGTAGCTTTGGTTCGTTTTGGAAGGTTAAAAAGTTTTGTTTCTTGTTTGTTTAAATGCAGGAATTTACAATAAGTTATAAAGTTTCACCCTGTTAGAGGCATTAATGTTACCTGTAAATTTCACGTCAAGCTGGTGATTTAAGTGAAACATTTTAAGTATAAAACTGAACTTTGGTCTGAAGGGAAGTCTCCAGAATCATTAGTAATCATCATCCAGGAACGATGAATATCCACGGCTAATCTTTCCTAATGTTTCCACCACACAGAGAAATAAAACCGGTTTTATCGGGTTCATCTTCTTCACCTGAGCGTTATGGTGCATTCACAGAAAAAAGAATCAAAGTTTATGCAAAGAAGGAGACTAAATTTTGAGCTGGTGACATGAATGGAGGTAAAAATATTTCAGGCGATCAGCTGAGATTCTCCTGACACCCGTCGCTGTTTGAATCTCGAGGCATTACTCAAGTTAACTTGGAGAACGTGGAGAAAAGGAAGACTTCCTGCGAAACTCTGAAAATATGCTACTGAAACGTTATTCCAGCTGTGGGCTGGACTCTTCCTCGTCTCGTTGGCTGTCACGATTGAATAATTGTGGATTTTCATATGACGATTCTTCGATTCTTTAGTGTGAACGCACCAAACGAGGTGGACAATGCTTTCGCTCTGATTTTGAAAGAAATCATTCAGCTGCTTCTTCAGAAAGTTTCATCCTGCAGTCGGACTGCGAGTTAAAAACAGCAAAGTGGTGAAGAGCTGGTTTACGCTGCACTACACTGAGAACAAAGACTACCAGTTACAATCCAGGAGGGCGGAGTCAGACCAGCTCATTATGTCCATCGGTTAGTCTTCGTGAAATAATTGTAGATGACAGAATTATGAACACCACGTGTGGACAGACAGCCACAAACTTAAACTGTGAGAAAGCCTCCTTCCTCTACAATCAGGTTATTGATGACAAACTGAGCTGAACTCCATAATTAAGACAATAACACTAATAAACCCAAACAAAACAGTTTACTGTGTTCGGCCCACCTCAATCTAGGTTTTAGCCTGACTTTGACAAACTAAAATGAAATTCATGGAGAACTGCCCGAGAACCAGAAGGCAAAGAGTGAACCACAGAACGAGGCCAAAGGGCCACATGGAGCTGCAGAGGAGCCAACTTCTCACATTCAATTAATCATTATAAACACATTTAGACACCTTTGACAGATACATCCCAAAATGGTCACCTGGTGTCGCAGGATCCTTCAAAAATAGTCACAGACAGCGCGTCACCTTTCCGTGACCGTGCTGTCTGTGACTTCCTTATAAAAGGTCAAAAGGTAACAACACTATTTCTTCTGAGCTTTGCTGCCTCAGCAGTAAAATCTTCGGTCATGTTAGAGCTGGGCGATATAGACAAAAACATTAATACACATTACATCCTGAGCGGTCACGTGACCGCTCACCAACAGTCTGCGTCCACCTTTCGTTCTGCTGTTGAACATAAAACGCTGCTTGTTTGAGGTTCAGTCACTGCGGGTTTAAGTGGAAGCTCTGTTTCAAAGACTTTTCACAGTTGCTCTTTGTGGTAAAACAAGAAGCTGCAACGCTCCACCAGACTCCATTCACAAAAACAGGAAGTTTACCTGCCAGAGCAGAAGCTGCTCATCATTAGTTCGTGTTACTGCACGGCGGTGGTTACTGGCAGAGTTAGTCGTTCAATAGTTTCGGTTGGTTCTAATAAACGTGGTGGCGTGGAAGTTTGGGAAACACCTCTGGGGTATTTCCTGGCTCAAGATGGGCCTTTAGTAGTTGACTTGCCACGCCGCCCTTTTAGTTTAGCTTTAGTTACTATGATAAAGGTGGTTACAGAGGTTTTGCTAGGAAAAGCCATTAATCCCAGCAGCTTGGGGCAGGGTTGTAGCACAGCGGCAGAAACCCTGCAGTCAGTTTGGATCTGAAGTGACGGGTAAATCCGGCTTCCTGCGAGGTAAAAATGTGTTTTTGTTAACGAAGTCCGATTCCCTCTCCTCAAGTTTTCTGCTACCACAGACATCAAGTTAACATGTACCGTTACATTTCAAGTCATTATTCACGCTACACGTAGAAGTAAACCATGTGGATTTTTTGAAAATATATCGACGTATTTACCAAATCGACACATTGCCCAGCCCTAAGTAACGTAGTCAAAGTCTCTGCTCAGTCTGTAAGAATGTGTAAACATATCGTCTTTCTAGGCCACCACGTGTGCTCATCATCTCCTCTCTGTGTGAACTCAGAGACACTCCTGACGGTGGAAGCTTCTTGACTGTCAGGAGGTTTAAAGGCAGTTTTACCCCCCAGTGTGTGCATAAAGGTGCCCGTCCAGTGCTCAGCCATCAGACTTCTCTCAAGCTCACTTTGTGTTTAATCTGAACAAAACTTTTAGAGGGAGAGGGGAAAACAAGAAGATCCAAACAAAAGGAGCTGAGAGGGTCCAGTAGATCAGTTCAAAGCCAAGTGCGAGTGCTGAAAAGAGTCCTGTTAACGAACAAACAAAAACATCCCGACGTGTCTGGAGTAACGTGTCCTCAGAGCTTCGGTAGTCTGTGTCCTGAAGAGGCGACAAGGGCGATACCTGTGTCACGTTCGGGAGACCCGGGGTGGACGGAGACGACGGGCCCAGCAGCACTTTTACTTTCACAGCAGCAGCTTGGATCCAGCTCCTAAATCCAACCTCTTAACGAGCCTGGAAACAACAAGTAAACAGTCACAACCTCTGAACGTCTTTCAGTGCCATCTCTGATCAGACAACAGAGTGAGTATTTCCACTTCACAGGACGGACTTTAATAAAGATCAGTAAATCTGCAGAACAACCCGGGGCTGCAGCATCGTACGTTACAGCAAGAAAATCAGTCGTTCATCTCACTAATGCGCTCGATGCTGACCGGCGAGGAAAGCAACAGTGGAAAGTTTAGATGACCAAACACATGCATCCAAATTTTTAGGCCTCTCTCAGTAATATGAAGGTTCCCCTGATAAGCAGGAGACTTACAGTGAGTCTTACGCTGCCTTTCATGGCTGCACAGAAGCTCACCCCTTGTTGTAGAGGCCGTTGGTTGGATGGCTCTCTGAGGAGCTGCTCTGACCCGCTGCTGCCCCCTGTCCACCAGCGTGGGCTCTGCGATTCACCGCCTGCTCTTGGACATATTCCCGACACGATGCCAGCCTGGACTCCAGACTCTGAACGGAGAAGAAAAAACGAAAGGTTCAAATCTCTGATTTAATGAGTGTCACAAACCACCGGCCATAACGGACCACATGTTCCTGTCATGTGACACCAAGTACCTTTTGTATAATTTTTAAGGCTTTTCTTGCTTTGCTCCCATCTTACTATTGTTTATCTAAAAATATGCCAAGTTACTGTCTTCACTCTGTACCGGTGATTTAAAAACAGAAAGAAAGAAAAATCACTGGCTGTGTTATTCTTCCCAAAAGTCAAAGATAAGTCTGTGTAATGTTTAATGGACTCTGAGAAACTGCCTGCAGCATCACATGACGGTAAGTCAGATGATGAAAAACACGAGCCGAGCTTCTTACCCCGACTTTCCTCAGCAGCTCTCCGACAATGTTCAAAGCAGAGATCCTCGCCGACGTGGTGAGCGGGGTCCCAGACAGGCTTTCACCTGAGAAACAGACACGCAGCTCACAGTGATAACGAAAACAGACGAGCAGGATGACCGATTTACACTCGATAAAGCAGTTAGTTAAAGAAAACATTCACAAATAATCAGATTCATGAATATGATCATCATCTGTAGCCAATTCAAACTTATCAACAATCATCACACTCTTATTGTGAAAGTTCACTGTTGGCGAGTCCGCTCCGTCCTTTCCTGCCTCGTGTTTCTCTGGTGGAAGGGTCGCCCGTCGACAGAGTCGGACTCCACCGGTGATGTCAGGCTAACCAGAACCTGCAGCAGGATGAGACCCGACTCACGGACCCACACGGACCTAAACTGAAGCTGCAGAACTGAGACTACTGCTGCAAAACCCACTCCACAGGATCAGGGTAACCCATGCAGGACAGCTGACACATACAAATAAAGTAAAATAAAAGCTGAACACTGAGCTCGACCCGTTTCTCCTTCAGGATCCACAGAAAATAAACACCAAAGGGGATTTTCTATATTAAAAGTGCTGCTGCAGCCTTTCCACTGGCGGTTTTGTTCAGAAAAGACAAACAAAAAACATCATATTTTTTCTTTCTTCCTGGATACTGTTGCCAACTACAAAATGAGCCCCCAGTATTTTCGGTGTAGTTTCCACCACGGGGCAGCTCAGCAACCAATCAGGATCGGCGCTGATCCTTTCCCAGCAGCAGTAAACACGGGCAGTTTGGTTGGATTTCAGCCGAGCAGTTTGAGCGCTTATCGCGGGCAAATCCATAATTAGCAGCAAGAAAAGAACAGCATTGTTTTTTATGATGCCAGAAGCTTTTATAGTTGTTTTAGTGTCACTAAAGAGAGTTTATCTGTAGGGATCTGAAACTTTTTGGAGCTTTTTCTTGAATCAGGCATAAAGCATGTTCTTGGAATCGCTGTGGCTCAGATACGACTGATTATAGAAGAGCTCAGGTTGTGTTTCAAGCACATTTTGAGAAAGTCACACTTCATAAACAGAGCTGGATGGTAAAAAGGTTAACACCACCACAGAACATAGACTGACCTCTGCTGACGGGGGGCTGCGGGGTGCTGAAGAGCTCTGTGGAGGCGGGGGGTCTGGGCGGCGTGGCGGCGGAGGGAAGGGGCTGGTTAGAGGACGAAGACGCGGGTTTGTCTTCTGTTCTTTTGTCTAACGGGGTGAGAGGAGGGGTGGGCAGCCCAGCCGAGGACGACGACGCTGATGAAGAAGGCTCTTTGGCTGCACTGCTGAAGGACGGTTTCCTCTCCTGTACCTGCTGTTTTTGCTGCACGGCGAGCTCCTGCCTCAGGTCTGTGCAGACACACAAAGAAGTGATGAAGACGAGCAAAAGCAAACACGAACGAAACTGCAGAAGAAAAAGATCTCGCTGCACCTCTGGCTTCGTCCTTCAGTCTCTGGACGGACTCTAACAGGTTCTCCTTCTCGTCCAGCTCGCTCTCGAGGAAGGCGTTCCTCTCTATGACCTGATTCATCCTCTGCTCGAAGTCCTCCAGTGACATGATCGTCGCCCTGAAAGGCACCGAACCAGAAACGTCACAAAACAGACCGTTTACAGGGTCACTGCATTAAAATCAGCGAGTCTGTCCTGTAACAAGAGAGACCAGGAAAGAGGACAGCAAAGCAGACATGGAGATGAGCAGACACCAGAGCCGCTGCAGTTTTGCTGTTGAAACTATGAAAGGTGTTTTTCATGTTTCTCCTGAACTTCTGGAGTTATGAAGGATCAAAACTGAAAAACTGAATAAAATCTGAATCCACCTGTTACTCAGAAAAGATTCATTTATGAAGGTAAAATTGTACTAAAAGTGTCTTTAAGTCAAAAAAATGTCCGGATGTCTGACCGGCCTGGATGTGACAACCAAGGCTTTTTGCCTCCCTATCTGGAACCAGTACCACCGTACTGGCGTTCCCTACCACTGTCACTGGATTTGCGGAAGCGACGCAGGAGACGGGGTCACCGTGGAGGTCGTCTTGTCAAGCTGAAATCCTGGATTTCTCATTTTCCCTATGAGCTCCGCTCCATCCGTGACTTTTGGTTGCATTGTGTGCCGTGGACTCCTGGTTGGTTCCCGTTGCATCTCTCGAAAATGGTCCTGCAACTCTCTGTCCTCTACGACATTTGTGCTGGCGTGGAGTTGGCAAAAAAACAAACAAAAAAAAAAAACAACCTTCGACCGGTGGATCTGCTTGCTAATGCCTCGGAAGTTTTGGGCCCAGTTCCTCTCAGGCTGGGTCTAATAAATACCAGGTCGGTGGCAAACAAGACCTTCATACTGAAGGAATTCTTTGGCTGCATCCCAATTCAGGGTCTGCAGCCTTAAAGTAGCATTTCAAGGCCGATTACGTCACAGCGGCGCGCCGAAGGCGGTCCCAATTCAAAGGCTGCTCGAAATGCGGCCCTGAAATGCGTCCTTCATTTCCCTGAATTTTAAGGCTGTGGCGGTGTAGACTTCGTGGCCCAACATATCCCAGAATGCATAGCGCGGCGGTGGGTGTGGATAAAATTGCCGAAAAAAAAAACTGCGGATGAGGGGCTCCCGAAGAGTAAACTTTAAGTACTGAATATTACGTCACTTATGTGCAAATGTTTAATAACGAAGAACATTAAACATTCCTGTTGGTCACATGTTGGCAAAGTCATGTGACATTAGTGACGTTTGTACTAACTTGGTTTTAAAGCCTTTACTTTAAAATATACGGCGTTCAATAGCTGAGCTTAATCTTACAGAGAATGATCAAAGCTCATGTAGCAACAAACAAATGAACAAAAGATTGTCTCCTTCATCTCTGTCAAACACAGCTGTATGACACGTTTCCAGCTGTTAGTATCATGGTTGCTAGGCAACCTGGGCATCGCAACGGAGGCTAGACCGTCCCATTTCACAAGCCTCGCACTTCCGGCATTAGCGGTCTTTGAGTACGCGGCCCTTGAGGATCGTTGAGGCTGCGTACTTTAAGGCTGCAGACCCTGAATTGGGAGACAGCCATTGTATCTCGTGTTCTGGATTTGCTCTTCCTGACTGAAACCTGGATTTCTCCCGCTGAGTTAAGCACCTTCATTGAGCTAGTGCCGGCTGAACCTTTTTTAATGTTCTGAGAGCTTCTGGTCGTGGAGGAGGGCTTGCTGCTGTTTTTAAGGCTCATTTCATTTTTACCAGCTGGTTAGTGCATGTTTAAAAAAAAAAAAAAAAGGATTTATTTTACTAATTCATTTATGAATGTTTGGAGTTTTTCCTTATTACATTTACCGGTGTATGTATGTATGTATGTATGTATGTATGTATGTATGTATGTATATATATATATATATATATATATATATATATATATATATATATATATATATATATATATATATATATATATATATATATATATATATATATATATATATATATATATATATATATATATATATATATATATATATATATATATATATATATATATATATATATATATATATATATATATATATATATATATATAATTTTTTTTTTTTTTTTTTTTTTTTTTTTATTCTCCCCCAATTATTTCAATTATTTTCACTGTTTCTTCTTCTAATTTATTTAATAGGTTATAAAAACATACATTGTTCATATTTTATCAATGTTTTATTTCTGTATATTTAATATTTTGTTTTTGAAAAATATCTTAAGGCTCATTTTTATATTTTAACTGGACAATATCAAAGAACTGATTGGGCGCTGTGATTTAAGGTGGTACCACAATCATCTGATTTAAGAGCATGCATGTTCAAAATGTCATTTATTTAATAAATCAGTAAACCTGGAGCCCTGCAGCTTTTTGTTGTCGTTTCTCTACATTTGTCTTCTGCTGGTTTCGAGCCCGTTTTGGTGGACAGATGTACAATTTTCCAGTTTCTTTTACCTCCACTTAACTTAAATTTCTTCATTTATTTCTGGAAATTCAATAAAACCATGCTCATGCTCCTCCTGACCTCTTGGCCCTCTCCAGGTCGTCGTTGGCCTGCTCCAGCTCTCTGATGTATTTGTGAAGCTGGTCTCGGACGGCAGTGGTTTCAGCCAGGTCTCCCTCCAGGCTGGAGATCTGCCGACAGGCCTCAGAGTGCTGCGTCTCATACTTATCCTGGCAGGAGGGACGAAAATACAAGAAAAATACAGTCAGAGAGAGAATGAGAAGCAAAATAAAGACAGACCTCGGCGGCTGGAGTGGAGCAGATCTTCAGGAACTCGGCTTAAACCTCAACAAATATTCAAGAGGATTGATTTCAGCTTTAAAGGCAGAAATAAATGAATAAACTTTTAGTAAAAACAAACCGTTTCAAGAATCAAATTCACCAGAGAACCTTTCAAATGCCTCACAAATGAAGAAACCACGACTGAAGGCATAATATTCAACCTTTATAAACAAATGTCAGACTTGAAGAGCTTTTTTCGCTCGTTTTCAATCCAGCCTTTAGACGCGAGCTCTGTCAGAACCTTTTGTTTGTCAAGCTGCTTCACACCGACCTACGAATCATTCAAGCATAAAAGGCTCCAAAGCTAAAGCGACGAGTCAGTCAGACAATTTAGCAAAGAACCAAATTTCATTTGTATCTTCGGGCACTTGGTTGCACCCAGTCTGTCACAAAAACACTTCACATGTTCACATTTCTTTAGTCGAATCTTTTATGCCAGGTTGAAAGTTTGGGCTCAAATGTTTGATTCAGCAAAGTGTCGCCATGTTTCAGTTCTTCAAAGTCTGGTCCTTCGCTTACTTTACTGGAGTTATTTTGGCCTTGTCAGAAAATAAATAAATAAATTCTCATCCAGCACAGCAAAAATCCTTCCAAGATGAAGCCTTTTCTGTGCCGCGAGACCATCTGAACTCTGTCTCTTATTTCGTACACCTGGAAGGTTTTTTGTGGCAGGGTTCGCCTCCAGGACGTCAACATTTTCTCATATTTCTTGTGAACGACAGAGCAGCCAGTGTTCAGCATTTATTTCAAAACCTTAGTCATGAATCGTGCTGCATATTTAGATATTAATATAAAAAACAACATCTAAAAGTAAATTATTCTGCATTTCTCTCTCCAACGTTTTGGTGACACCACCGTCCCCATCGATGCTGCTCACACAGGCAGCAACGCCGGAGCCGTCTGCACAGACGCTCCACAGAAGTCTGGGTCCAGCGTCAGGCTGCTGCGTTCTGTATGACGAGGAGAAAACGGCACCGTCATCATTACAAGCAAGCGTCAGGGTTGATGTTGGCTCTGAGCAGTGAGCGCAACAGCAGATACAGCTGTTAACCGTCTTATCACTGCAGCGTGTGGGGACAGTTCACCATCAAACACAATGGCATGACGTCATTTTCACTGTGCCTGGCACCGGGGGCGCGGCGCCCACCATGAACAAACTCTGCGCCATTGTCCCCTTTTTGCTTTTTAACCGAGCTCCTCAAAATGCCGGCGCACACCCGGCTCTGTGCACAGCAGCGGGACAAACTAATGAGATTTGTACCAAGGATCTTCTGGAGGTACTGCCATCCCCTCCAGACACAGATGGAGCGCAGGAGGCGTCAGCTGCCTCTCTCTGGCCTGAATCGATCCTCTGTGAGAGCGAAGAGCGCGCTGCTTACGCTGAGCAGCGGCTCCTCTTCACTGCAGGCAAACCAGAGCCAGAAAACCCGACTCGCAATCAGCTGAGCGATATGAAAATCCTCATCAAAGCCGCTTCAACGGTCAGTCGGCTGAATGCAAATTCAAAGACGGCTGAACACTTTAGTTCAAGTTTAGATACAGACTTGCGTCACAGAAGCTCCTTTCAGAGTTTCTGCAGGATCTTAAAAGACAACATTTATGCTTTTTAAACATCAAACACTGAAAAATTAGCCATATATCCGAGCCTAATACAGGTTCGGTCACCAGTGCAATAACCCTTTCAACATTTACTTTGTGTGAATAAAGTAAACAGAAAACTGAGGAAAGAGTGAATTGAACAGAACTGTCTCATTTGTGGTTTTCACTACTTTTTCTTTATAAATTATGAAACTGACTCCTATAGCATGGCAGCTCAGAGTAAAGCTACTGCTATTCCACATCAAGATGAGCCAGGTGAGGTGGTGCAGGTATTTGATTAGGTGGAGATTCTCTTCATTTTGCTTCGTCAAAGATTCTCATATTTGAAATCTGCCCATTATTTTCTGTGTTTGAAGCGCTGCATTTCCTCAGCACATTAACATATTCACTTTGACTAAAAAATGATGTGCATGTCTGGAAAATAAGCAAATGATCCTGCAGCAACTACGTCACTATTTGTGGAGGAATTTTGAATCGAAAGGACTCTGAAAGCTAGTTGTTAATGTGAATCTCGGTGTACACTGCTCCAGATTTGCACTTTTTGCTGATTTTCCATCTCGTTCAGCTGCACGCTGGTAGCAGACTGACTGTCTTGTTGCTACAGTTACGCACCAAAGTCACTTTGAAGATTGTAAATGTCTGCAGCTGGTCGCAGACCTGCTTCCTGTGCTGAAGTTCATTGCACACAGTTGCAATAATTTTGGTCATGCTGTGGTCTCCCACCACCGTTTCCCCCACTGTGACTGTAGCTTCAGAGAATCAAAGGGAGTATCTTGAAAATCAGGGCTCTGTTGGAGGTCTTCTCTGCTGCTGAATGCTGGAAAGTTTCATTTCTTCATTGGTGGAGTCTCAGTTTTCAGTCTTGAGTTAGCTTGGAGAGCTGAGATGCAGAATACTGAGAACTCCTTGCGTCTCCCGTACCTTATAGTTTTCCAGTTCCATGCGCAGCCGGTTGTTGGCAGTCAGAAGCTCGCGGTTTCGCGTCTCATACTGCTTCAGCTCCGTCTCCAGCTCCACCTCGTAGTCCCGACTCATCTGCTGGAACTCCTGCAATTCCTCCTGAGCTTCCTCTGCACTGAAAACACAGAACATGCCCCGCATGTTTGTTACCGTTGGATATTTTCACTGCAAATCAATCCCAACTCATAAATGAATACAGCTCGGGTTGTGAGTTTGGTTCTTCCAGTGAAAACAATCAGACCAAGACGATGTTTAAGACAAAGATCTGGATCAATTTAAACCAGATGCAGCTGGATCCAACTTGACCAACATAACCACAGTCAGCATTATGGGAAGCTGTTTAACTGGGGGAGGGGGTACAAGCATGTTGGGATGCTGTGTAAAATAAAAATAAAAAGAAGGCGGCCTTCATTTGCAGACCTCCCTAATTACAAATAAATGTTTAGTCTTTGACAAATCTATTTTCACTTTTCATTTGATTACAGCAACATGTGTCATGTATCAGTAAACTGCAAGAAGACCTGCATCAGCGATGGTCTGGCGGAGCATCAGTGCATGTTAGATTGGTAATATGAACATCTGTGAAGGCCCCACTAATGCTGAACGACATATGCCCCGAACCCTAACTCAGGCTGCAGAGAAACATACAACCTGTTATTATTTGCGTGTTGCTCAGACTCCAACACACAGCTCCAGATTAAACCATCCCGCCTGCAGTCTGAAAGCTCGTACTAGCAGGCAGCTTTAGGACCCAGGGACGCAGTATTACACATGCGGTTCACCACCATGGTAACTTACGCTCCAGACCTAACCTGCTCAGAAGCGAGAACACAAATCAACAGGTATTAAATCACTTTCTACTGGCCAATCAGCTCTCTGGAAATGTGCATCAGCATTGCTTGAAGACAAACAAGGCCTCAGCACCCAGATAGTAAGAGCGTCTGAAGTTTATAAGAGCACCAGTAACAAACAAAGATCCACTGAAGCAACGTCACTGCTGCTTTTCGTTCCGTTATGTACGATTTAAAAACCATTTTATTGTTCTATGAGCCTAAACATGTAAACTTCAAACGGCGTTCTTACTTATTGATAACCCAAATTTGAATTTTGCTTTTGTGTTCTTTGCTTTCAGAGCGTTAAAAACTCCTAACGATGGAGCAGAAATGATACAAAATAAAAATACAGTGAGATTAACAGAAGACTTAACTTATACAGTCATGCTTTTAGTCAGCTTTCCTTCTGGGCTTCAAATAAACTTTATGAACATAGCAACAGTTTTCCAGCCCGACTGAATAAACCTCGTAAAGCCAACTCTCATTCACACGTGTCCACATGCCCTAAAAATCAGCTGCTGCCAGCAGACCTCTCAGTGTTTCTGCTTGGTCAGATGCTGCAAACCCTGCCTCGGCTACGCTGTTAGACCCCAGGTTGATTTATTTGTGGATGTTCGAGTGAAGCCAGATAAGGAAAAAATATCCGGGGTATGTTAAACGTGCTTTAGCGGCCCCTGACCGATCACCTGTCGAAAACATTTGGCACATTATGAAACAAAAACCTACGACAGCTGGAAGTGCTGAAATCCAATATCCACTGAGAACTGAGAAACATTTGGTTTTCTAAACACTCTGAGCGCTGATAAAAGAAGAACGTGATGCAACACAGTGATAAACATGTCTCACTCCCAACTATTTTTAAACACGCCACCAGCGGTGAATTTAACGTGAGATTAAGATACACATCCACTTCATTCTATATACAGCTTAGGGTTTATAAATTAATAAAATTATAAGAAGATCACCAGGGGCCATACCTCTGTTGGTGCTTGGCAGCCTGTTCCTTCCAGTACTCCAGCTCTTCCTCCAGGGACCCAAACACTGGAGGCTCCCGGTCCCCCATCTCTAGGGCAGGCTCTTCTCTCACACACCAACACTAGTCTGTGGGCAATTTCAATAAAGAGCTGAACTACTGTTTGAAAGCGGCCAGTTTATCTTCATTGTTACACAGGCTTGTGAAAAAACAGGACCTGAAGTAGGAAATAAATTGAGATGATTCTTGTGAGTTTTCGCAATAATCCGGCACGAAAAGAAGCAGAATTTATACAAAATAAATCTGAACTTTCAGAGTTCGCTCGTCGCAGCTATCCGTGGTGTAAGGGCGTGCTTGGAGAACATCGTTCAGTTTTAAGTGCAGTTTATCGAACACCTGAGTGTATGCCGAATTAAGGAGCATACCGTGTTGCGTCCAAGAACGTAATAATATTTCCAACTTCCACAAATAGTGTAAGCAATTGAACTAATGTAAACGATTTTAAATGAAAAACTTACATGGAGTCTGGTCACACTGTGAGCGAGACCAAAAAAGGGAACTTAATGAGCAGTAAGACTTGCATCAAAACCTAGAACTTAGTTTATCTTTTTTTTCATACTAGTAACACATTCCTTTAGAGTCGTATTGGTTTTTAACTCGTATACAACAAAGTTAGATGACTGCAAACAAGCCACCGCTAGCCACCTAGTTGGGCTAACGGAGTTTAACCATTTAAATCCCCGCTGAGACTAACATATGACTTCAGCTACTTACGCTCAACAGTTGTCTCCGTTCGACGACAAATTAACCAGATTGAACTAAATCTAAATCTTCTCCATGTCTTCTTTAACTTGTGGCGCTTTGACGATGAAATTTCAAGCAGAATCGTTCAAACAAACCAATTTAACGGACTCGCCTTAAGTTGGAGAACCGCAAAGTTGCTGCTCTTTGGGAAGACGTCGAACAATACACTTTGCCATTCATATTGTCCAGACCAATCCACCAATCAGAGGTTACAAGGGAGCCTCGTTGCCTCTCGCTATTGGTGAACTGTCTGTCAATCAAGGACTGGCAGGCGGGGTTTATAATTATTGTCCAATCACAGTAATGATATCAATGTAGAATGGGGGAATCTACTAAAAGGGATCTTAACAGTCCCAAGAGTCTAGACGTTTTTGATGGATTACCAGAGGATGCTGCCTTTAAGTGCTGTTGGAAATGTGTCGAAAAAACAAATATTAAAAAGTTCTAGAATATAGGCATGTAAAAGTTATTAACAAGACCATTATTATTTTTAATTGCAAAATAAAAACATATATAAATATATTTATGTTTATATTTATTTAACAATTTTTTTTGTTTCATAAATAGCTGCCAGCCATAAAGAAAAGTGATAAATTCAGATAGATTTTGTTTGTTTTTTGAAAGGGTGGTAAATTATTTTTGCAAAAAAGTTCAGGAAAGCTTTTATTTTATTTACTTGTTGTTTATTTTGTGTGTGCGTTCTACTTTAAAGAGCCCCTGCTCACGACAGTCCTGTGTTTGTATTGCATATTGTTAAAAGATGGCATTTAAATTATTTTTGTATTCTCTTGGAGTGCACCTTAAGTTTTCTTATTGTTAAAGAAAAAAGTACATTCATAAGAAATAATATTGTTTGGAGAAGATAATAATGTACCATCCATCCGGCATTTGTCCAAGGCATCCTGGTCAGATGTTGAGCCAATACTGAAGGATGCAGCTGTCACTTTTAGAAGATGCTTATTTCTGCTACTGGTATCTTGGTTCTTATTCTTTCAGTCACTACCAATAATGACGAGGATACTGGTGAGGTCACAAATGTAGCTCAGCTCAGAATCTGTAAAACAAAGGGCTGGTGTGACAGGACAGGATGGTAGTAACAGGGTGAGACAGAAGCCAGACGGCTAAAGGAAGATTCGTTCATGCTTATACTTTTTTGCAAATGTATATGTGCATGTTTTTTTGTTTTGTTTTTTAGTAGAGCTATTCATTTATTTATGACCTCATTATTTTGGCAGTGCTGGTCCCCCCTAGTTGCCTTTGCAGCTTCGGTCTCCCTTCATCTGTCTGCAGGCATCCCTGGCTCTGTGGCCAATAAGACCACAGGACGAGTGTTGTCACCAAGTACTTGCTCAAAAGAAACCTCAGGGTTTCTCAGTGGAAAAAAACCACTTGTTGTTTTCACATAACCAGACAAGGAGCTGTGTGATAAAGCTGAAACTGTGTGGATGTGTGATTTAAAAAGAGATCAAGAAGCATGTTAAATATTCAACTTCTTTGTCTGCTTACTTCAAGTTACTTTTATTTCTGCCAACCCAAATGTGAGTTTCAGCTTTTTAAAACAATTTTATAAAAACCAAAATCACTTTCCAACACTGGGTGGCAACAGAAGCTTCATCATGTGATCACTTTTTTACTGAGATGACGTCATTAATGGTTATTTATATTAACCATTGTGTTTTTTTTTTTGTATCAGTTACTAAACCTGTGCTTAAATTTAAGTCCTCTGCAGCCGCCCCCTCACAGTCTGTCGCTTATGTTTCCCAGGGTTAGAAAAGAAGGGCACTTGGCAGCGTCCTTCACTCTGATTGGGTAAAAATTTCACTTCCTGTTGATGGGGTCAGAGGTCGGAATGACTGGGTCAACTCTGTCCTTTTGCAAAGGGATTAAGGAGGCCTATCTGATCCTGGTTAATCCACCCACACATCACTGGAGCATAAAGCTTTTATACACACACACACACACACACACACACACACACACACACACACACACACACACACACACACACACACACACACACACACACTGTACCCTTGCTTCATATCTGTGCTGCATGTTTTGAGTCCACACACTGACAGCAGATTATAAACATGAACATGTGACCGTCACTGACATTAGCGGCAGTCTGGTTAAAGTGATACATCTCTGTTTTAAGAAATACTTTTATTTGCTTTTAGAATGAAATCTATTAAAAGACTGATGTCAGTACTGTGTGTTGGTAAAATCTAACTTTAATTTTATTCACACTTGTTTTTGGAGTTTACTTACTTATATTAGTATTAGTTGTCTGTGCTGAGCAGTAGAGTTGACTAAACTCATTTAAAGGTAATAATTTGTATTAAGAATACTTCCTCTGTGGTGAGAACAAAGACTCACTGGGCTGTTGATGTTTCACCTCAGATCTTTGATTTAGTCTTCACTTCACTATGATGTGTTTAGACGACCACGTTTGAGACTTCTGCAGTGATCAGTAACTTTAATAAATCCAGCTTTCCTGTTGTCTCTGCAGCGTATGGGTCACAGAAAACAGAGAACCCTGTCTCTGAATCGTAAATATTGTGTACATGCTATAAAGTAAATATCCAGCCCATTTATAATGACGCTTTCTTACGTCAGCATGAATTTCTTCACTATAATTTAGCTAAAAAATATATTTATCTGCCCTGCGACAGACTGGCGACCTGTCCAGGGTGTACCCCGCCTCTCGCCCTATGACAGCTGGGAAAGGATAAGCGGAAGCGAATGGATGGATGGATGGATAATATTTAGCTCTTCCACTCTTGTTTACCGGTACATTAAGTGACTTATCCTGTTATGCACACTAAAAACAAAACAATGCATCAATCCTAATTTAAGGTTAGCTAATGTTTTAAGACTCTTTTTAAGAGTTTGTATTAAAGGTTTTAATTAAAGCCAGTCTGTCGATTTTTACAGGATAGCTCGATCTGGTTAGACAAACGAGTTGCCAGAAATTGGAAAACAAAACAAAAACATAAACTTAGAGTGATGTACTTAAGAGTCAAATCTTAGAGAATACTTAGACTAAGTTAAAGTGTTTATTTAATCATTTTAGTTTTCATTTTTGAGCACTGCTGGGAAAAGACTTTGAGCATCAGATTCCAGAAACTGGCCTGAAACACCTCCTCGTGGTGCTGCAGTATAAATAGACAGCGACTCTTTAAGATTCCTATATTTAACTGTTAACTGTGGGATGATTCTGAGACTAACACAGAAAAATTCATCAGAATGTATTAACTGTTTTTCATTTAACTTATATAAAAAGTAAAACCTCTTATTGGACAATAAATTCTAGAAGAATTGGTGCGTATCCTCGTGAGAACCTCGTGAGATTCTAGTCGCTGAGGAAAAAAGTATCTTCCAGATTAACTTTTTTGTGATTTCCTGCCCTTTTGGAGCTAAACAAGATCACCAAAACACATGAAATATCACTGGAAAGGCCACAATGTCCTCTTTTTAGCACATCAGTACTTAGTGGGGTTGCTCAAATAACTCAAAAGATAGAGACCTAAAAGAAATGTCCATTACAGAGGACATAAGTGAACAGGCTGGGTCTCAGGAGGGTGGAAACAACATTTACTCCACCCCTGTGACCGTGCCGCTAACTGTGGTCTTTATCTGCTCCGGGAACCTGTTTAATGCTCAACAGTCCAACAGCCTCACTGTTCATGGCTTAACTGGGACACAATTTTCCCATCGCATCTCATTCGAATCAGGACAATAACCCCGTCCACTGGAGACAACAGGAGAGAGCTGTTTGACCGGTTTATTGGTGTCAGGTTTACTCTGTGAACACGTGTCAAAAGGACGCACAAAGACGTGGCCTCGTTGTGAAAATATTAAAGTGATGGAACAACAGAACAGCTGAGGTCATCACAGCTGCTGTAAACTAGTCGCTGTAAGATCCTAGTGATAACTTTTATAAACCACTTTGCAAAATAAATGAACATTTGTTGAGGTTTAATGTTCTAAACATGGAAAACAGGATTTCTAGGTTTATCCACTGAAGGGCTGTTTTTCATTTGATACATGATCTCATCTGATAACACCAAAACCAAAAGTCTTACAGAATCAGTAAATCTAAACTCGTGTAACTCAGGTAAGTGATGTGAACACAGTAAGGTTTCTGGGCTGATGGCAAAATACAGAACAGTGACAAATTAAATAAAAACCAGTGAAACCTGCGAGGGAAGGCTCGCTGCCTCCTGCTTCATCCTGTGAAGGAACGCTTCCCTCTGCTGTTTCGGGGCCTAGCAGGGCGTTGGGATGAAGATGACATTCATCACTAGCTCTGGCCTTCACAGTCACATGATCTCAACCCAGCTGACCACAGGTGGGAGATTTTGGTTCAGCACTTTACTTTTCCTTTAATTTGTCACTCACCTGTATTGGATGGTTCAAGTAACAGAACAGGATTCAAATGTTGTAACTTCACATTTCAAACTACCAAACACAGCAGAAGTGGGATGCACTGATACGTATCCTGCTCTAATAACTTATAATGAGCCCTCTGGGTTCCCTCCAGGCCTTCAGTGAAGTAAAGTAACCTTCTAGTAATGGTCTAACTCTTCTTCTTGTGTATCTGTATTGATACAGATGTTTTCTGGTAACACCGCATCTCAGGAAACAGGACATCAGGTCAGTCGCTTCTTCTCCACATAAACGTGAGGTTTAGGTTACGTTTGCACGCTTGTAGGGGCAGGAAGGGAGGAGGTAAGGAGGAAACATCTGTAATTCTACTTGTGCATCAATCCATTTATGATCTCCCACCAATCCAAAGTTGTGTCCAACTAGCAGCAGGCTGCCCAGGCCAGGTGTTCTTAGACCAAATGAGCTATATAATCTCTCCAAGAAGGTCTAGGTCTAGGCCAGGGTCTCATCCCAGTTGGGTGTGTCCTGAAATCGGCCAAAAGGAGGTGCCCAGGACACATTCTAGCTGGATGCCCAAACCATCTCAACTGCCTCCTTTAAAAAGGTCCCCACCACATTTCTAAGCCACCCGATGCAAGTAACTGACAGTCATCTATCTTTACTGTCTAACTGCTCACCTGCCTGCTCGATCCTTCATGTATATTTATTTTTAATATTACTTATCTAGTGGCATTAGCGGGTATTCTTTTAAATTCTCAAGTTTGATTACTTTGACATTTACTGAGCACAATCACACAGAGTGAACCTTTCTGAGTTTTTATCCTGCAGATACGTCAGTGCATCCCAGCGCAACTACGTTTTTAATTGTACATACACACATAAATATACAGCAACACACATCTTTCGTAGTATTGATTGTAACTGATGGCAGTCACCAGTCAGCCAAACACATCTGCAGACTTGTTGTCAACAGAAAAAGGCACGACTGGTATAAAGCAGAAATATCAGCCCTTGAAACTGGTCTCAGGAGCTCCGCTGAGCTGCAGGCTCAGATCAGATCAGGAACCAGTAGCTGTGGCTCGATATGTCAGATAAAACGTCCCCGTTTATTTCAAGTGAAACCTGCGATGTTTGAAGTCGAGACGTCACCACAGCTGCAAACATCTGCTGTTCAGCTTTAGCCCTACAGCTGCTTTAGTGCTGATTCATCGCTGTTTGCTTCACTTTGGTCCAGAGCAAAAATAGACTATATTGCCAAAAGTGTTCACTCACCCATCCAGATCATTGAATTCAGGCGTTGCATCACTTCCATGAGCACAGGCGTGTACAGCCAAGCACCTAGACATGCAGACTGCTTCTACAAGCATTAGTGAGAGGATGAGTCGCTCTCAGGAGCTCGGTGAATTTCACCGTGGTACCGTGATAGGATGCCACCTGTGCAACAAGACCAGGCATGAAATATCTTCGCTACTAAATATTCCACAGTCAGCTGTTAGTGGTTTTATAAAAAAGAAACGTGGAAGTGAGTGAGAAAGAGAGCAACTCAGCTACAAAGAGGTAGACCGACCTGAAATCACAGGTCAGCGGATGCAGAGGTGCATAGTGAGCAGAGGTTGATCGCTGGTTTCCATGGCAACCAAGCCTTGCATCACCAAGTGCAATGCAAAGGGTCAGATGCAGTGTGTAAAGCATCTAGAGCAGCAGAGATGTGTTCTCTGAAGTGATGAATCAAACTTCTCCATCTGGCAATCTGATGGACGAGTCTGGGTTTGGTGTTTGCCAGGACAACAGTACTTCTCTCACTGTATTGCGCCAAGTGTAAAGTTTGGTGGAGCGGGGATTATGGTGTGGGGTTGTTTTCAGGAGCTGAGCTTGGCCCTCAGTTCCAATGGAAGGAATTCTTCATGCTTCAGCATACCAAGACATTTTGGACATTTTCATGTTCCCAATGTTGTGGGAACAGTTTGGGGATGGCTCCTTCCTGTTCCAACATGACTGCACACCAGTGCACAAAGCAGGGTCCATAAAGACGTGAATGAGTCAGTTTGGTGTGGAAGAACTTGACTGGCCTGCAGAGTCCTGACCTCAACCTGATAAGAGACATTTGGGGTGAATTAGAGCTGAGTCTGTGAGGCAGGCCTTCTCATCCAACATCAGTGTCTGACCTCACAAAGGTGCTTGTGGATGAATGGTCAAAGGAAGGAAGAAGAGCAAATACTTTTGGCAGTATAGTGCATCTCAGCAGCTTCTTGGTGTGTTTCTAAGCTCCCTGAGGTTGAATGGTGACGACCAGCAGCCTCATTTGACCCAAAAAAAGTCTCAGCTACACATTAAATAACCTGATCTAATGAGTTTAAATGAGCCTTCATGCTTGCCTGAGCAGGAACCAGTTTAATGACCTTGACCTTGACTCACAGTGTACTCGAAGTAAATATAATAACAAGTTTTCACACCGAATGAACCTTTGCAACGAGAAATGAAGGACAAGCTTCATGTTGTCGCTTGTGCACAGCTAAATCGTATGATTTACCATTGCTTTATATAAAGATGCAAAATAAGGGAGAGGGTTTGAAGAAAAGTGAGCAGAGCTGCGGGACTTTTACCTATGGTTGCTCCAAAAAGATTAAAAATGCATGAAAAAGGACGGACGCTTACTGAACCCTGAGGCTGACCCTTGTGGATGTTACCAGACTGATCTAACCAAAACTGACTAAAGAGTTCTGGGTACCAGCTGGAGTACTGCATTAATGTGTAGCTTTAGAAGATTCTCCTGTAGCTGTGAGAGCCTTTAAATTGGTACGCAAACAACATCATATTTTCATAAATCCTAAAAACGTTCATCGCCATAAAAAGAATCAATAAAACACGCTGGACTCATAAACTTCCTTGACAGACTCCTGCCTGTCAATCAATGCCCTTAATTTAAAAACTCGCCTTCAAAATCCACATCAGTCAAACCTTGTGACAGACAGTGAGAGTATTCAGTGATTTTGCTTTCATTCGCTCCTCAGCTCTCATCGTGCTGGTTTAAGTGGAGGTAACGAACTCTCGGTCTTTCCTCCACGGCTCAACAACCTGAATGACTGAAGCGGCTTCCTCTTCCATTCCTTCCTCCTCGCTTTAGTTTTCCCGTTGGGTCTTTTGCTTCTTCCGGGCCAGCCGGGCCTCACGCATCTCCTCCAGAGTTTTACGTGGGTCCATGATGAACGCAAAAGCCACTCCGGCCGTGCCATCGCCGTTCTGCCGAGAGAAGCACAGGAAGGTGGCCCAGAGGAAGGCGCAGCAGCCCATGAAGGCAGTCCGCATGTACAACGGCATCAGGACGAAGTTGAGGAACTAGAAAAGTAGAAGCAGAGAAGAGGACCATCATGGAAAAGGGTCTTCTGAGAGGTTTTCTTGTCAGTGGGGTGCACACTGTGATTCTGAATCTACACACTTCATGTGAAAAAACAACAACATTTACCAGTAAATAATATCAGACAGCACAGCAGCAAAATCTCTGATTTTTAGTTCCACTCCTCTGAGATTTTTATTTTTTCTGACTTTAAACAAATAAAAATGAAAACAGGCTCACCTGCATGAATGGCCAGTACATGAGTCCAGTCTGAAAGAGAAAACAAGACACGATCAGAGTTTCCATCTCCATGCACACCTGAGAGGATCCCAGGGAGAGGCCAGGGATGAGTGTAGAACTGAGGCGAAGGTGCTGTGATTGGGATGCTTCCGTTCATTAAAACATCGCACACAGAGCTGCCAAACTGCACGCAGCAACATCTGTTGCTTTACTATTTAAAACATTGGTCACTGTGGATCCTTCTAAGGTTAGAAAAGAGGACATATCTCACTCGCAGTTTCAATCCACTCACTTAACGCAGCTTGAAATGGAGAGTCAGCAGCAACGCCTGCACAACTGCACTTCAATTAGTGTGTGCAAATTATTATACTCCTTAGAGTATAATTTACACAAAGGTGATAAAGCAGAAAAGATCTGAATAAGACAGAGATAGAAGGGAGACACGCCAATCTCAGAAAAACAGTGAAGCATGGCCACCAAACATGGTTAGAGCTCAGCACTGAAGCTAAAAGACTGGGGTTAGAAAACGTTACATGAAAGAGAAGTTAGGTTTAGGTGTGGGTTACAAGTTAACAGAGGGGGAAGTGCAGCAGCAGCATCCTCCTCTGTCACACTGATCCTCTGCATCTCCTCCTTCACTACATCCATGAACCTCCTCTGAGGTCTTCCTCTTCTCCTCCTGCCTGGCAGCTCCATCATACTTTGTCCAGTAGATCCTCCCTCCCACCTCTGCACATACTCAGACCACCTCAGCCTCTCGAACTCTGAGCTGTCCCTCTGATGGACTGATTTCTAATGGTGCTCACTTTTGTTGTTTAGTGTGTGTGTGTGTGTGTGTGTTTAGTCACTGTTTTTCAAGATATTGTATTATGCATAACTGTTGTCTGCGTGTGAGGATGGATGACTCACGACTGCAAGTACAAATAAAGCAACCCGAAGCTGTTTTACTGTAATCACAGCAACATGACACTATGAGTCACACTTGGCAGGACGTCAGCTCCTGAACGTCCTGAAACCCACTGACATTTTTATCCTCTGGCTGAATTACCCCGCGTGCTCTCCTCCGGGCGCCGAGCCCACTGCGCAAAAGCAGAAGTGCCGGTGGCGTAATCTACATTAATCCGGTTGTGAGCTGGCAGCGGCAGAAGCTACCGTGTGTGAAAGAAAGGCGACTTTCCTTCGTTTCGCGCCGCTGCTGAAGCGCTTCTCACCTTCCAGGTGTTGAAGAACTTCTCCCTCCAGTCCTCAAAGACGTCCTCCTTTCCCTCCAAGAAGCTCACCCCTGCGAAACAGAGAGCAGGTTTAAGGCACGGCTTGGGACGTGCGTCTTTACGCACAAATGTAAAAACTATGGAACAAGACATCACCTTGAACACTTTAGTATTTGACTGAGAGACAACCTTGACCGGAAACCACTTCACCTTCACACTCATTTAAGATGTTAGAGTTTCATTCACAAACTGACACTCTTTAGATTTTATAGTAATGGTTTGTCCCGATTGTCCAATTATCACTCATTATCAGCGTCATTCTGCGTCTGCGCTCTGGCTCCGATGGCTGGTTGACATTTATAGTTGGAAAAATAATCAATAACTCTCATATTTGATGTTCCGACTAAAGATAATATTTGCTGGCTTCAAACAAAAGCGCGCTGAAGGGGGGGTGTACTCACGCGCTTTGCTTTAACACGAAGCAAACTCTCAGTTCTGTAACCCTTAACGTGGATAAAATGAAAGCTGCCCATCTTACCGGTGTAGAAGACACTGGTGGCCAAAGGCGACGCGAAGCTTTGGTCCAGCAGCAGTTTGCGGAAAACCATCCCGGCGGACTTTCCAGGGAAGCGCCTCTCCAGGGCGCGTAGCCAGAAGTAGTTAAAGTTTCCCTGGAAGCTGATTGCCACGATGGCGACATTGCGAGTGTGTTTCCAGTCCATGTGCTCCTTCTGAGCGATGAGCTGGTGGACTAGGTCACCGCCGGCGAATAAGCATCCGTACAAGGTGACATTAGCCAGCCAGGGGAATCGCTTGGCGGCTTCTTTGAGTACAGCTCTCCTCATCGTCTTTGGCACCGACAGGGACGCAGGTGCCTACAGAATGACCTGCCCTGAGTGGTTTCACCTCAGCAGTCAGGATGCAGGCATACCGGTTGGATTCGTTTGGCTAGGCCCTAGTGCCAGCCTACTGGACGACAGGACGCAATCCATCAGTGCGCCGTAATCTGGGAGGGATTACACGTTTCCGCTGGCAGCAGGAATATCGCACATCATCAGATCTCAGATGAGAAATGCCCAAAAAACTCCCCGAAAAATGCAATGCATAAAACCTGCCATGGCTTCGCTTTGGTCACGGTAAATTTAAATCCAGATCATTCTTTCTACTTCCCGTGAATCAGGTGCGTCTCCAGCAACAAATCTTGCAGGTCAAGCGCTAATCTGCTCAGGCGTACATCCCGTCCAACTGCGTCACCAACACAGCAGCACAATTAATTTAATTTGACCAGATTCCATTAAATGTAACATTTTACACGCCAAATATTTAACAAAATTACTCGGGAAATTTACATGTAATTAAATTATGTAAAAGTTAAGAGTTTGGGCAGAATCTTTCTGAGTGTACAGCCAGGTAAAGACTTCAAATACTATGGAGAAAAATGTAGATCTCTCATTCTGAGGATCCTTAAATAGATTATCCTCTGTCTTTTCTTAAAGGCCTGTACAGCCAAAGGTTTTCCCTAATACTGCAACTAAATCAAATAAAACCAGGAGTTGTCTGGAAAGACATCACGAAAACTTGAATGATGGAAGGTTGTGATCCAAATGCCATATCCATTACAGAGCACTAGAGGGCGACATCTCTCCACACTGGGGCTGTTTTCCTTTTCTCGCTTGTGAAGTACAAAATTAGAAAATATATACGATAATATATATATATATATATATATGACATTTTAATGTAGGAAAAGGCTAAATTGTATACATAACTATTTATAAAATATACAGTTTATTTATTGATGTATTTAGTCAGTTTAGTTTTGGCCTAAGGGGCATTCCATACACAGTCGGTCGCTTAACTTCCATCAGTTCCACTTCGATTAGAAGGTTAGTCTGATTAGGGTGGGGAAAAGAGAGAATATCTTACTCCTATTGGTTGATTGTCTTGTCGTTCGAAGCGACTTCCTCTGTGATTGGCTGCTGCCCTTAAAGCCTCGGAAGTGTCATTTTTGGACTTGAGTGAAAACTTGGGCATATCGGTGTGGCGGCGGCTTCGAGCTGATTCATAACTCTCGGGAAGAAATGGCCACCAGAAAGCACTAAAACAGGTACGGCTGGGGTTTTTACCGCCGCATGTTAAGAAGGGCTGTTGATTTAGTCGATGTGTCGGTTGTCTTGTTGTCGTGATTAATGTGTGTGTTGTGTTTGTTCTCTCAAGCGTGCTCCGATTTCATTGTCTTTTTTCCACAACAAGCAAGCTTCAACTTTTTCTCAGGTTTCCGACCTTATTCTGAGAAGCTGACGACAAACTAGTCTCAACACCAACTCGTGTATATCTACTCTTTGTCGTCCCTCTTCATCACCTCTTTATTACCAGTTTACGCCTCATACTTTACAACTTTCTCGGCAGTTGGTCGAACGCTCTCCTCATCCTCTTAAATTCAGCCTGACAAGCAGCACGAAGCATCCATTAAGTTTGGGTTTTCATGGAAAAAGTTGCTACCTGCTAAAAATATTCCATGCCGATTTTTTTTAACACGTTGTAAATCTTTTCAAAGTAAATAATATTTTACTATGATTGATCGTTTTTGCTGCCACTCGCGTAAACTTGGAAAACTGGTGATTTTCTAACGGAGTTCGGCTCAACCCGACTTTAAAAGACATTCCAGGACCAAAAATGTGAGAAATTATGCGGCGTGACTTACCTTATTAAACATTTTATGTATTCTTGATTTTTTAAAGACGACAAGAGCAGCTCTATATTTTAAATTCTTCTGTCATTATCGTATTATCGCCGTCCTCTTTCACTTACACGAACAGCACGTACTGTCCTTTAGGTTAGACTTTCAGTCAAGAGTGTTATTACTTTTAAATAGTTTTCATGCCGAATTATTTTAAACAACTTATTTAT
This sequence comes from Rhamphochromis longiceps, assembly GCF_057381845.1. Classification (NCBI taxonomy): domain Eukaryota; kingdom Metazoa; phylum Chordata; class Actinopteri; order Cichliformes; family Cichlidae; genus Rhamphochromis; species Rhamphochromis longiceps. The sequence continues at coordinate 36,209,380 of NC_140560.1, read as the reverse complement.
AATAAAAAACAATGTACTGTTTTGTTATGACTTATTATTGTTTGCCGACACCAGCACAAACTTAAAAATGGGAGTTTTTCCAGCAGAGTTCGGCTCAACTCAACTGTTGGAGCTCCAGAGCATGAGAAACCACGCAGAGTGAGCTATGCAGTCACACATTTTATGCATTCTCGAGCACTTTTAAAAAGACTGGAGAAGCCCCTGCAGTTGGTGGTGGGCGGGAGTTTATCTAGAAAATAACTGCAAAATACGGAAGTAACAGAAGCGAGCCACGACATGTCTGATGCCTCCTGCGCTGTTAATAATAATAATAGCGTGGGTTTGCACTTGAGTGCCTGTCATAGCTTTCCTGTTGCATGTGCAGCTTGCTCAGAGGAGCTGCCTCAGGCCTCTTTAGGGACCTTCTAGCTGGGCTTTATCAACTTTACATTCAAATCCACACATTTTGGGGCATTTAAATGCAACACTGAGGTTGATTTTAATATATATTCAGAACACTTTTGATGTAGAGGATATGTTTGTGCCTTCTGACATGCAATGTGTCATCTTTATTGTTTTTATTGTTGGCATACGGTATTTTAACCTCTTAGCATCCAAACATTTTATTGACTCTTCACCCAAATGAGACTTCATTTGAAAGGTTGCATCTTCTAGTTTCTTCTTGGAAACTTGTGCTTGTTTAGCATGAAGCTAAAATCCGAACTAAGGTCATGAAAAATGACCTATTTACAGCCTCAACAGCTTAATTTCCCGTTCACGAAACAGTATGTAGTACACAGTACACACTATAACCATCGTGATACAAATTCAGTGTTTTCTTTCTCCGTCTAGGGCAGCATTAGATAAGTGTTTACAGCCCTGCTCCCTGATGTGTATTGAAGCAAAGACTGTTGCACAAGTAGAGCATGAGTGGAGATGCACATTTTAGGATGTCTCAACAATGCACAAAAAGTTGTTGTGGGTAAGGTGGAAGTATTCCCTGTGGAGGAAATCTTGTATAATAATGAGAAAAAGTGAGAAACACCCTGCGTCTGTGGCTAAAATACTTGTGCTTAGACAGTAAAACAGCTTAATAGTCCAAAAATTCACAAGAGATTGACTCAACTGTCATGTGTGGCAAAGAGAAGCATGCCTTTGTTGATTGGATAATTGCATACCCAACTTGTAGTTAGAGCTTGTTTATAAAAGCTGAACTATAAGGCCTATTTTTGACACACTGTAGGCTTCATTTAATTACACACAGATCTTAAAAAGCATTGATTTTTGACTGCTAAAGTGTCACAGGAGCCCCGCTGCAGCACACATATATTTGTGAGACTGTAAACGGTGTGGGGGAGCTTGAAAGCAGGACAGCGGGTCATGGCTCCATGCAGGTTGACCTAAATATCCCAGAGACACAGACGGCTGAACTCTTTAGAGAATAAATAAAAAGTAGGAGGAGAAATTCCTGTTCATTTGTTTCTAGCCACACCCGTGTCATCTAAACAGAGAGGGAAACCAAGTCGACCTGGCTGAGCGCTCAGAGAGAGGGATTATAAGCCACAGGATTACAGAGACAGAGGGAGAGAGGGCCTGCACCCCTCTCTTTGAAGGATGTAAAACAATGTCTGGGCTGTTAAAGGAGCGTGAGAGTCGAGGAGCAGTGTTAGCAGTGGGCGCTGTTTAAGTCAAAGTGACTGCATGCCTGCATACTTATTTGCATTCATGTGTATAAATATATATATACTGGGGTTTTGTTTGGAGGCATGACACTGGATCTCTGGTCGGTTGTCTGTCTGTGCATCAACAGAAAACGTCCTGTTTAGTTTGATTCAGGTGATTGGTATGGCAGGACTGTGCGAAAATCTTGAGCCACCCCTAATTTCTTTGTTTTATTTCAAATGAGCCAGATTTTAGTGTAATAGTTTTTTGAAGTGCTCGTCAAAAGTTCTCCAGCTCTCTGAAGGTCTTTCAAAGTTCTTCACTGGCTGTGTTTTCACTCATTTTCAGTCCAGTCCTTGTACCTGACCATTTTCACAGGTTTACTGGTTTTAAACACTGACCTATTAACCATTCGGATATAAAAAGTACGCAGCTGAAGGGAGAACCAGTGTTGTGTCTACACAGCAAAGATCCATCTTCAAATTGTGTGAATGTGAGAGTGAATGAATAGTGGCATTGTAAAGCGCTTTGGGTGCCTTGAAAAGCGCTATATAAATCCAATCCATTATTATTATTATTAATTGTATCTTTGCATTTTGTTACTAGCAGCCTGTCACAAAAGCACAGCCTGTTCTCATTTCTTTAGATGAATGTATTAAAAATGCTAAAGGTAAAAGTTTGACAGGAATAACAGCAGCAAAGTGATTCCCAAAGAGAGCTATTAGCCAAAAACTTGGCATATTTTGGCATGTTGTGCAGTGTATCCTTAAAACTGAACAAGTGGAGGACAAAAAATATCTACAGCAGATGAACAGCATGTGAAAGTCATTAAGAAACGAGAAAAAGGAAAAGAGCAAAGAGAGATGCATCTGTACCGTCAGCTGATCCATCTACTGCTCACTGAAGCCTCATCAGAGATGGTCTCAGTGGAAGGGCGGCTGTCGAGACGCCATTCTTACGAAGGGAAACAGAAAGAAAAGGCTGACGTATAAAAATTACACAAGAACTGGACTGAAAATCAGCAAAACAGGTGTTACAGACGAATCTGGATTTGAAATGTCTCGTTCTAATCATGTCCAGTGTTTATGGACGAAGTCAGCAGAGAGCTACAGCAGTGAGTCTGCAGCCGTCTGGAAAACATGGCGGAGGCTCTGCCATTGTTGGGAGCTGCATTTCAGCACGTGCTGTTGGACATCCCGTTTTGTTCCACCATGCTGTACCATCTGGAAATCCTCTGAATGCAATGATCTCAAACACACTGCCAATGCAGTAAAAACGTACCTGGATAGAAAAACACACAAACAGCATCAGTCATGGATCAGACCGGACCTCAACGTGACTGAAGCAGCGTGGGATCGTCCTGACAGAGAGCAGAAACATCCAGAGAGCTTTGAATGTCCTTCAAGAATCTGGAGAACAGACACTTAAATCACAGAAAGCTGCCTGAGAGTTCAGGCTGTGCTGAAAAATACCAAATGCATTTATTTGGTAAATGTTTTCTCTTACACACTGTGTTTCTATGCATGATTGCACGTTTCGATACATCGCTGCACCTTTTTCTTATTTTCCTCGGAGCACTAAGTGGTGGCTCAAGACTTTTGCACAGTAGCAAAACTCCACTGAAGTAATTTTAACTTTAGTTTTTGAGGGTTTTTTTTAAATCACACTGGAGTTTACAGTATAAATTATTCGACTTATCTCCAAGTTTCACTTTAATCACCAGGACTCATTAGCAGGGGTTAAAGGTTAAAAAAGCATTTGCTGTGCTGGATTTCTTGTATAGATTATTCCTTTCCTCCATAACCTGCAGCAGCGGACCACATGTGACACTTTGCATACTGTATGTGGCGGGAGCGTGATGCATTTTAGTAACTTCCTCTTTAGATGCTTTAAAGGAAGCGTGGCCGACCGCAGCAGGTAGCGGCATTACTTTCAGCTTTGAGAAGGACTTGGCTCAGACTTAACGCACCTGCTTCACATAGAGACAAAACTCGCGATCCAGCGCGTCACTGAATGTTGCCGAAGCATCGGAAGGTACATGAAGGTCCAAGCCAGATATTCTGTAGCATGAAGATCATTTAATCCAGCGTTTTTGTGATATATTTCATTGTTCTATGTCAACAAAAAGATATTTTTTCCAACACTGCCTTCACCAAAATAGATTCAGAACTGGAGTATTTATACTCCTCCGAGACCTCCTTCCAGGGTCCTAAATTCACTCAACAAGCACCAAATGTAGGTGAATATTAGCCCCAAAGCAGTGGTGTAAAAGCTGTGCTCAGAGGAGTTATTATCATGCAAAAAAGACTCTAAATATATAATTTCTTACTATATATAATGAGTCATTTTTAATGTTTTTTTTTATTTTGTTATCTCACATTCACCCCAAAAATAAAGAAGAATACAAAAAAACCTTTAAATGTGGTTTTAAATACAAGCACAGGAACTATCAGATCACATGAGTTTAAAGGATTAGGTATGAATGTTTGTCGGGTAAACATTGAGAGAAAATAAACACCACAATTTCTGGGAAACCTGTGAAATAAACAGATTAATCGATGAGATAAAGGATCGGTTTTAAACGTGTAACCTGTCAGCGGACACCTCTGACAGGAAGACGTTGAAGGCTGGTGGTAATTCACCTCACCTTCACTTTCATTCTGTCTACAGAGATTTCCGTGCTGCTTTTATCCCCTTTGTGAGGACACAAAGTTGCTGCTTCTCTCAGAGGTTTGTGGCAGAATTTGGTATTTGTTTTATGGTATTAATTTTCAAACTTACATTAAAATAATTATTAAAGTGGAGGCTGTTACAGTACTTTGACATTACACTGCTCATGTTCACTTATCTCAGAGTACTTTGAATAATTGAACTCAGGTGATGCTTTCCATCATGCAGGTAAGATTAGATATGTTCCTGTGACTAATGTCTTGTCTGTTCGTGGGCTTTGAGTGTCCAGATCCATCCAATAAGAGTCCAGCTACGCTCCTGCAGCTGATTGGTGCTCCTAGGAAAAATCCAGGAAAAAAAACCACATTACATAAAAGTTAAAAAAGGATTTGCATGCTACTGGGAGAAAGAAGTATTTGATCCCCTACAACCCAGCAGGAATAACTGCTTCTCCTGTTCGCAACTCGGTGTGTGTTCAAAGCTTACCTGTCCACAGAAAATGTTCCAGCCTCTCCAGCAAGGTTGGGAAAGACCAACATGCAAAGGCTGTCAGGGGAAAATGGACGGACCATCAGGAAGACGCTGATAAAAAGACTATCAGTCACCATCGGTCTGTAGCTCCATGCAAGATCTTTGCTTGTGGGGTGAGGATGATCATGAGAAAGGTGGAAGATCAGCCCAAAATCACACGGGAGGAGCTCATTATCAAACTGAAGGCAGTCGGGACCACGGTCACCAAGAACACCGCTGATAGCACACTGCAGTGCACTGAAATCTTGCAGGTCCCCCTGCTCAAGAGTGCGCATGTACAGGCACGTCTTAAGTTTGCCACTGAACGTCTAAAGCATCAACTCGACCCGCCATGTTTGGCGTAATAGATATGCTGAGCATGACCAAAAGAACACCATCCTCAGTCGAGCACAGAGGTGGAGACGTTATGCTTTGGGGCTGTTTTTTAGGGCTACTGGATGACTTCATCGCATTGAGGGGCCAGTGCATGGGGCCGTTTCCATAATATCTTTGTACTGGTCTTCAAGCATGACAGTAACCCAAAACATAGACAAGTGGCCTAGCCAGACCTCAGTCCAGTCTGAAAATTTGCGGAGTGAGCTGAAGCTTTGAGAAGAAGAAACCCAAAAGATTACAGAGTTTCTGCAAAGAGGAGTGGGTGTAAATGTGTGCAAACGTCTTACACTAATCAGGGTTTCTTCACCAAGCACTAAGTCATGTTTGTCTTATTTTACTCAGTGACATGCAAATCAAGTGAGGTGGAAGTGATGAAACGATTATTTCCAACGCTGTATCCTGAACATAAAACGAAGCAGCACAGAGCTGAGAGCACAGCTAAATAAAGAAGAAGCTAAAATATGCAGACTTCTTGTAAAGCTTTGTGCCAAAGCCTTTACTCTACTACATTTTGAAGCCTTGGTTACTTGTGAGAGCTTGATCCACATTGTGTCAGTAAATCAGGAATATTTCCAGTGCATGTTGGCCAGACCTGCTGTGTGATCTCCTCTTTTGGTGGAAGAAGAGGCTCTGCTGGCCTCGTTACGAGGTAACCTCCAACTTCTGCTGGGATGCTTTGCAGCTGGGATGAGAATCGGCACCTCAAGGTCCGAGGCCAGATTAGGGTGGATTTAAAACTAGTTGCTGCCTCATGTGGAGAATTTCAAGTATCTCTGGGTTTTTGTCATGGTGAGTGGGAGGCTGGAGCAGGTTGATTAGTGATGTAGACCCTTTAACAGCCTGTTGTGCTAAAGAAAGAACTGAGAGTGAAGCTGTTGGTTTAACTGTCAATCTACATTCCTCATCTGTGGCCACGAGCTATGGGTCTGAAGGAATAAGATCATAGATGAAAGAGGCAGAAATGAGACATCTGGGTTCTGCTTTAGACAGAGAGTGAAGACATCAGAGTAGAGCTTAGAAAGAAAGTGACTGGATTTCTTTAATTCCCGTGAATTTCACCTCTGATCCGAGAAGCTTCTCCAGTTCTGAAACCAAATCCAGGTGGAGAGTCCCAGGAATTTAAACCTTAGTGGGGGTTTTCCTTTATCTTGTCATTTGATGAGAGGTGAAACATCCTCACAAAACTTAAAGGAGTCCAGTCAGTTTCTTTCCAAGCTCCTAAGACTACCATGACCCGGATGACTGAGACCCTACACTGACATATCAGAGTGGAGCTGCTCCTCCAAACTGAAAGGAGCCAGCTGAGATGCCTCCTGGGCCCCTCCTAGCTGAGGTGTTTCAGGAATGTCCAGCTGGGAGAAGGCTCTGGAGTGGACCCAGGACACTCTGGAGTGATCTCTGCTGGTTTGGGAACGCTTCGAGGAAAGCATCGATTCACACGATTCCTCTCGGATTCGAGTCCAATGAATAAACTAAATGACTCAAAGTGAAGTGAACGGTTTAGCCGTGAGGGAACTGGATTTTTAGGGAGGATAAAGTTAAAATAAATAAAATCCAGAATACCATAATAATGTTTTTATTTGGATGTTCTAGGTTTAATAGTCTGTGGATGCTAAAACTGTAGCTTCCTTTAAACGATCGACAAAAACGAGGTCCACAAAAATCATTTGAGGGCTAAAAAATGTCTAAAAATTAAACTTGCTGCTTTAAAACACTAAAGAGCTCAGGGACCCTCCAGCCTTGATTACTCTGATAAACCTGAGTGTCTGCTGTTGTAAAAGTGGTCTTAGAGGTCATTTGGCTCCCGGTGCAGAGACGTGAAGACGGACAGAGCTGCAGTTTTAAAACTAGACGAACTCCATGCTATCAGTTTTCCAGTCGTTGCTTTTGACATTAAAATGAAGCCAAAATCAGTAACAAAGCATTATTTTACTGATGTTTGATAATCATATTAAGGTCACAGGAAGAGGCTCATTAAAGCGTGTTTATGATCATTGTGGGGTTTTATTTTCGTAGTTATGTGAGGCCGGTGGACCACACTGAGCATTGTACGTAAAGGTCGTGAAGAATGTGGTCCCACGCTGCTGCAATGAAACCAGAAGTCCTGTGTTTTCGCCGTGTCGTAAAGCGGCTGGTACTGCGGCTGGCTGGCAGCAGAGGAAGTGGTTTACTTGTTTTCTCATTTCCTCTGTCACTGAAAATGCTCAACGCACTTGGTTGACTTGTAGTTTTTCTAGCAGAAGATCGAGTCTTACTCCGTTATTGGTTATTAGCCACAGCAGCGCCTCTGCAGAGGTGAATTATGAAGAACGCTGTGGGCCGTTTGTCCAATGAGACGTCTGCATCGATGAGTCACGACCAGCTACAGGACACGCTGGTGTCCGCTCAGTCACTCTGAGTCACTCGCTTTGTGCCGTAAACAGTTAATTCAATGCAAAGGTGCCTTAAGCCTGTGTCCTTTCTAATGGCCAGCAGGGGGCGACTCCTGTGGTCTGAATGTAGAGAAACCTGAAACACTTTACAGCCAGGTTATGGTCCCAGTCTTTAGTTTGCAGGCTTTGTGATACAACTCGATGTTCATGTTGTAAATTATGGTCACACTCGAGGTAAAACAGAAGATGAAGCAGGGCATTCGGGACACCGTGTGCCTCTCAGGGACAACACGTTTCTGTTTTGTCTGTGATTTAAAAACAACATGATTACTGAGGCCTGATTCTGTTTGCTGGAGTCATTTTTCAGCCTCTGTCATCTGTGCAAATACATCTTCTAAGTGCTTAGTTTCAGGTTACGCTGCGTTCTGGGTGTGTTTAGTAAGTATCCCTCCCTCGTGTGTGTGACAGCAGGCCGGGAGGATGTCTGTGGAGGTGGACGTGTTGCTGCAGGAGGCGAAGGAAAGCATCGAGGCGGCGCAGAACTACCGCAGCGAACTCCAGCAGCGCCTGCATGGCCTCAACCAGGCCCGTAAACAGGTACTGCATCCTGATTTGTGATCTGTTGTGAAGCTCAGGCCTCGTGTTTCCCTCCTCCTGTGATGCGCTTCACTCCCTCAGTGCTTTCTTTGTCGGTTTCACTGCACCCGCTCATTCTGAAAGACTCGTGCAGGCCCAGGCGGTGTGATTTGTCTTCGCTCCTGACTCAGAAGAATCCCGGGAGAGTAAATTCTCCCCCCTCCCTCCCTCTCTGCTATCTCTTCCTTCCCCCTGCTGTCTAGTTTTACCCCTCCAGCTGCTCGCAGTAAACAATGCTGCTGTTTCCTGTCGCTGTGGACGGACAGCGAGCCTTAGAGGAGAGATTAAAAAAGGAGAGCGGGAGAGAAACGAGGCAGATTTTGGTCCAAGAACATAAAATATGGGATTGTTGTTTTTTCATTCAGAATAAGCAGCAACTGCAGTTCCTCTAATCTCCACAGGGGGCTCCAACAGTGAGTTGGTCTGGTTAAAATGACGGACATAGACGTGTGCACATGGTGGTATAAAAATGGGTATCTATAGATTATTGAGGGGAAGGCATAGAGTTGGCGGGGGAGGTTATTTTACCATAAAGACCATCTTCCAATGAAAATGGAGCGACAGAAAAGCTGAGGGACGAGAGCGCCGACTAACCAGGACAGGATGGCAGCCATTAAATTCAAAATATACCTAAAAATGCCGCCACCAGGGGGCAGTAGTGGATGATTCTGGGTTCAAACATCTCTTCTTTTAGTGATTCTTAATTGGCTGTAGGTGTGGGTGTGAGAGTGTGTCGCGTCTCTCTGATTGGATGTGTTTAGCTGTACCCCGCCTCTCTGGCAGCGAGGACAGGCTCCAGCCCTGTGCAGCTGATAATCACCTACACTGTTCAGGGTTATATTTGAAGTTGACCCCACCCCCCTTTCAGCCTAAGCTTGTTAGGTTACTTACACATAAAGTGGCTAAAAACACTAATAAAGAAGTTAAAAAGGAGATTTCCTGGTAAGCAGATAAGGATAAGCAGAAGGGGATGGATGGAAGGAACTGTAAGTGCTTTTATTGCAAACTAAATGTTCAGAAGTCGCTGACGCTCTGATGACTTGATGGCATGGCTGAGCTGCTCCCGTAGGTGTAATATGTAGGTGACCTGGGGCATAATCATGTATTCCTTTGCTCCACGAGCGACTTCCAGTTGGTAAATCTGCCTTTTTTTTTCCAGTTTTTATCTTTCTCTGACATGATCTCTATCAGAGGGTTGCTGCTGGTGCTGCTGTCTGTGATCCGGTTACTTTGAATTCCTGTCTGCCTTTCCATCAGTATTTTGTCTCCTGCAAGAGTCGCCACGCTAACTGAATCAGTGCGGTCCAGAGCACATAATGTATCACAAAGCAAACCTGAGCCCCTCCAGCTGATCCACACACACGTACAGTTTGCCTCATCCAGAGAAACAATCTGCAGACTTATTAGACTTGTTAGTAAAATTCGATGTGGGATGTGTTTCATTTGTTTTGTTAGTGCAGCTGAGACTCCCTCCACCTCCCTCAGCTGTTCCATCGCACGTTATCCTGGATCGAGATGTGCTTTCTTTTCTTTCCCATGACCCCCCGATTTCCCACAGAGGGAGACGGCTCCCCACCAGATTATAGTCCAGGAAACAACACACACACACACACACACACACACACACACACACACACACACACACACACACACACACACACACACACACAGAGCGAATAAGGGATACCAAAGTGTGTGTTTGAGATCTGAGACAATGCTATCACTGCAGCATCTCTCTTCTTGTAAGAGGAAAACTATTTCTGTCCTGCCTCGTGTTTGGATCATATCTTTAGTCTTATTTTACTTTTCAAATCCCAAAATATTGATAATTGCTCATCTGTGTCCAGCTGATAATCCTCAGGATATGATGCCTCTGCTGGAGAACTGCTCACACACACAAAAAGATCCGAGTGTACTCTGGCAGAGCGGCTTTCCGTCGTCATACAGTCCCTGCTTTATCAGTGCAGCAGTTGTCAATCAGCCTTCCGTTTCCTGCCGTCGCTCTCCGTGTACTCATTGTGAAATCTCACTCTGTGTGTTCTGCAAAGAGGAACTGAAACATGACCTCCGCCGCTGCAGATGACGAGTAAGTCAGCTTCCTGATGAGCTGCTGGTGTGTGCAGACGGTCCGCACCGCCTCTGTGTGAGGTGTAACCTGTCATAGCGCTAACTGCGGCGTAACTGTGGCTGGTCATTCAATGAAACTCTATCGGTTCCTCCCAAACGAAACCCCAGAATCAACCGACTGTGTTTTTAATGTATAATAACTTCAGTACGTGTGATGAAGCCCTGCAGAACTTTACCTTTATACTCTGAATGTTTCCTGATTTATAAGCGCTTAAAGTACAACCCCACAACAGCTGGGACGCTCTGTGCACCGTAAATAAATACAGAAGGTGATGATTTGTGCATCTCAGCACAGACTGTGGGTCTCTGTGGCTGCTGGAGACGGGCAAAGTAAACGTTTCTACAACCAACTCAGTATAATCTCATCAAAAGGCTCTGAGATGAGGCAGGTACCCGTGATCTTCAGGCACTCAGGCAGCGCTGCATTAAAAACAGGCACGATTCTGGGATGGAAACGAGTGCACGGGCTCAAAAACACTTCCAGAAATCACCGTCTGTGCGACCTTTCACCGGATGAGCTCATCTGGAGCTTCACGAACCCACAACAGGACAAAGAAGAGCCAGGACTGCTGAGCAGCGACAATCCTCCATCAGGCATTTGTCTCCCAACAGTGCAGCAGCTGCTCAGCTCACAGATGTTTACAGATGTTGAAGGAGAGAAGATGCTCCTCAGTGGGAAACACGACCCCGACCCGACTTTTAGAAACGTGTTTTCACATCAGATTCCAGATGAACTCATTTTTTCCTTGATGGTCTTGAGACTGAGCGCTCAGACGACACTGGCAGGTCGAAATTTGGTACTTTTGAATTTGCATTATTATTGTTGTTATTTTTCAGCTTATGTTACAATTAGTGTGCTGACGATCTGCCACACTGCCTTTAAATGTTATATTTTCCCTTCACGCAGCCCCTTTATGTTTATTTCAGAGCTCACTCTTTGGCTAAAATCTGTTCAGGAGCTGAAACGAGCAAAGACAAAAGAAAACACAAAACAGCAACAATTAGCACCAATAAAGCTAACGAGGAGACGTCTGATGACAGAAACACTCGGTTATGTCGTTCTCTCTCGGAGTCGCGTCCTCACCTGTTTTTACCTTCTTCCTCTTTGATTGGTGGCTCAGATTCGAGGCAGCTCGGGTCAGGCCCGCGAGACCCTCCGGAAGCACTTTGCCGAGCTGCAGGCGGCGGCTACTCGACTGCTGGCGGAGCGGCTGGCTAACCTCCTGACCGAGGTCGACACCATCGAGGCCGACAGCATCAAGCCGTTGGACGACTGTCAGAGCCTGATCGAGCACGGCGTGGGCCAGGCCGACGAGCTGCTGAGAGAGGGTGGGTCGCACAAACACTGCCACGAACACAGCTGCAAACTATTATTTTCAAGAAGGAGAGACGATGATTTACAGCCACCACAGTTTTCACAATTATTCAGAGCAAAAGCAAGCCCAGAAAGATGATCCATGCTTATTCTCTGCAGGAGAAGCAGCTCTGCGATGTGGTCTTGGAGAAAAGGAGGACAAACTGGGCAGCTTCACGAAGAAGGCCATGCACATCCAGCTGGACAGGTGATACGGGCGAAGGTGTTTCGCTGCAGGTGTTTAAAGGAAAAAGTTAATCAGCTGCTGTTTAGAACTGTGTGCGTGTTTTCCAGCCTGCCAGAGGTTCCAGCGTTGGTGGACGTGCCGTGTGTCTCAGCCCAGTTTGATGACTCCCTGCTGAGCCTGCTGAGGGACCGGGTGGCTCGCCACGGCGCCGTCTCCTCCCACCCGCCCGTCCAGATAGAGGAGCTGCAGGAGAGACCAGGCAGCATCCTGGTTCGCTGGTGTAAGGTCAGCAGGGGTAAACGGGACACACACGGTGCTTTTCCAGGTGAAGAGACTGAGCAGGAAGCTTGTTGGAGTTTGCAGAGCGTAACAAAAGACCTTATCAAGCCCACGATCTGAGATAATGCTGAGCCTATTGTTTAAAGTCCCATCGCACCACACAGAGGTGGGTAGGAAGATCCAGTCAGCTTTCAAAATAAAAGTTCCCAGGCAGGCTGCTCACTCGCTCTGTAAAACGCTCGTAGTGGTGTGACTTTTAATGTTGTGGACGAAAACCAGACTACTCGACTCAAACAGTGAAAGTTAAGGTCGGTGTAATGAGGAGGTTAAACTGCCAGTGTAATTAAGGGCTCTTTGAACTTACTACTGACATTTCTTGATCATAAATGGACTTCAGAAGTTCAGAGAAGTCCTTTAAGTTTGAGTTTTCACAGCATTTAAACTTCACCTGAGTGTCAGCCTCTGCAGTGAAGTCTTCTCTGCACCAAAATCCTTCGAGCACATCTGTTTGTATGGATAAAATCATGAAGTTAATTTAGTCTCTGGTGGAAACACACGTGTTCCTTTAAGTTTGTGCCGAGGAATCGCAGCTCAAATATGGACATTTGTTGTTACAATGTAAAACTTGGTGAAATGAGGAAGTACATTATTCTGCATCTTAATTAAAACTGGACATTATCGTTTGTGCTTCAGGTGGACGAGGACTTCGCGGCTGCAGATTATCGGCTGCAGTACCGGCGCTCCGGCAGTGGGGGAAGCCAGTATGAGGACGCCTACATCGGGCGGGAATCGGAGTTCCTGGTTCTCCACTTGGACCCTCACACGGATTATTTGTTCAGGGTCTGCGCCCGCGGGGAGGGTCGCACCGAGTGGAGCCCCTGGAGCATCCCGCAGACGGGCTACACCACGCTGGCACCGCACGGTAGGTGGAGACATCCGAGAGAGGGAAACCCTGTAGCAGCAAACGGTGAAGTTCACTCGTGTCTGAGTTACTAAAGCAAATCAAAGACCTGCATCTCTTCCCAAAAGCCTTCCAGGCTTTTAAGCCACTAAAATCAGATGCTCCAGTAAGAAACAGAGATTTCACCTCCTGTTGGCTACAGATAACTTTAAAGCAATAATATTATTACTCTATCGTCCTTCAAGGACCTCTGTCTCGTGTTTGTGACCTTTCTCTAAAATATTTGCCAGTTTTCATTCTGTTTTTAACTCTCAGACCCTTTAACGCCTCCCGGGTTGCAGCTGAAATAACAGAGCTGTGAATGCAGTCGCGTTGGTAATTGTTTGCAGGAACCGTGACATCATCACAGGCCTGTAAGCATTTATGTGCGCAGGACTCGCTGCAGCCTTCTCATGCAGTCACTAGCCAATCAGTGCACCTCTAACAGGAAGGCAGCATCTAATGGAAACATCAGCATGACCTCTGTGTTTCTGTACTATCAGCAGAGACCGTCTCTGTCTCCACTGCAGTATGGAGCCGTGTTAATATATAGAAACCTGAAAGTTTAAACTGAAGCAGATCAGGTCCGCTAACGAACGCTGTGTGTTTGTTTTATCTTCCAGAGTGGCGTTCAGGGACCGAGGGCTACATCCTGAGCAGCAGGAAGAACATCGCTTTGCGCAATGACTCCTCCCAATCGCGCTGCCCTGTCCTCTACTCCAAAGCGCCCACCTACTTCTGCGGCCAGACGCTCACGTTCAAGTACGCCCACAACAAAGCTTTAAAGATGGAGATCTTTCCATTTCTCTCCTGGACGTCACGTACAGATCATATGTAAATCCACAGTTAGATGCTAACGGCGTGTTTTTGTGTGTCTGTGCAGGATCTCTGCAGCGGGTCAGATGGATCGGAGGGACAGTCTGGGCGTGTGCATAGACAGCGAGAGTGAGGAGGAGTCACTACAGCGGGACCAGGCTGTCTGCATTTCCACCAATGGTATGCCGCCTCAGATAGACTTGAAAAACTCAGCTTGTACAGGGCGAGTCTGCGTGGCTCACAGCTGAGGATTCGAGCCTGAAAGTCGTTAGTCTCCTTGAAAATGTTTGTTTTTTGGCAGATAAGAAAGGCTCTCACCCCCAGCCGGTTTCTTCCTGTTAAAGGGGAGTTTTTCCTTCCCACAGTCGCCAAGTGCTTTCTCAAAGGGGGTCGTTTGATTGTTGGGATTTCTCTGTATTAATCCAAGCACCTTGAGGCGACTGCAGTTGTGAATCGGTGAAATACAAACAAAACTGAATTACACCAGAGACAATAGTGCACTTGTCAGGGACTATTTTCAGTGGCGGATTCATTTCTAATGGGTCCTTTTCAAAGACTGTAAATAAATGATGAGGCCAGTGCAAATTGTTCTTGTTTAGACACATTTAAACACAATGGTTAAAGTCGAGGCTTTAAAATGGGAGGAGTCACTATCAGATGGCGGATCCACAGGGTCTAACCACCACGCTACTGTTTTCCTACAGCGGCACTTTAAGCTTCATTGAAGTATAAAAACAGGCTGCAGACTGTTTAGATTCCATTATTCCAAAAACTGCTCTTGAAGTCTCTAATTTCTGTTGATCAGATCTGAAAAGTCATTTCCTTCAAGTTCTGATGCTCTGATACTTTGAAAGGTTGCTCTTGATGAGGCTTTCTGTGTGGACGCCATGTTTTAGATCAATGGTTTCCCTCCTGGTGGGAGATGGAGCCATTATAGGGATTAGATTTCCGGGCAGGATTGTGAGTATGGACCATAATTTAATTTATTCCCAGTTATGGGATGTATAATGTTTGAAGCCACTCACTGAAAGGTGGAGCCAAAATTAAATTAAAAAGAACCCCACCAGATGTCGAAGAAGAAGAACTGGTGATGCTGCAAAGATGAAGAAACAGTCTGGAGACGAGTTTCAGGCAAATCAACTCAGACTGTTTCTGTGGTGCTGACGTGTTGATGCAGAAGCAAAGAGCAGAGCATCGTCGGAGACGAGGAGACAAAGAGACTTAAAGCAAAATCACCGAAGCTGAAAACAGGAGAGTGGAAAAACCTCCTGAAGTGTAGAATTCCTCTGTGGGAAGCATTTAAACGAGATGCTTGAAAATTAAACTTCAAACTTCAATTTAACTAAAGTTCAGCTTCGATTCTTTTTTATGATAAATAACAAATGTTGAATTCTCTCAAACTTCTTCTCCTCAGGTGCCGTTTTCGTCAACGGGAAAGAGATGACCAACCAGCTGCCCGCTGTCACCGTTGGCTCCGCCGTCACCTTTGACATGGAGGTGGTGAGCCTGTTCCCCATCAGCAACAACAACACGAGCGAGGGCGGCAACTTCAAGCTGAGGGTGACGATC
Organism: Rhamphochromis longiceps; assembly: GCF_057381845.1. Lineage (NCBI taxonomy): Eukaryota > Metazoa > Chordata > Actinopteri > Cichliformes > Cichlidae > Rhamphochromis > Rhamphochromis longiceps. The sequence goes on along the minus strand of NC_140560.1, from coordinate 36,193,883 downwards.
GGCTCGGGGAACCGCGAGGTGGTGTTCGATTGGCTGGTGGACCAGCCGGTGGACTGCCTCTTCTTCGGCTGCTCCTTCGTCCACTCCGGCTGGAAGGTGCTCGTGTTTTAAGACGCCAGCTCCTCCGGCGTCCCAGTCCAAACATTTGTGCTCCTCTTTTTTTCACCTCACACACACAAAAAAGCCGCTCGCACGTCTGTTGGGTTGAAGCTCAAACAGGAGCCTTTCTCTTCTGGAGTTTCCTCGCTGGAGCGAGTTTTCAACCGGCGGCGTCTGCCGACGTTTCCTTCTGCTTGTCACAAACTGCAGCTCCTGTCTTCGGCTCGGTTCTGCAGTGACGGTTTCTGCTGTTTGTAATCGAGGCCGTGGACAGAGTTTCAGTCTGAGGACTAACTGTCCCCTCTCCTGCAGTCCTCTCACTTTCTGAGTAACACTGATTGAGCTCAGCCGTCCTCCATCTGCACATTTACCCAGTGAGGTCTCATGTGTTCACACCAAATGGAGGGTGAACCACTTTGCAGCCGCTCAGAACCCCACAGCATTCACCCTGATATCACGTTACATGGTTTACCCTTCACTTTTAGAAACCTCGTCCTGCATTTCTGAGTGGCAGCCTGCAAAGCCTTTGTTTGATGTGGACGCACTATTAAGTCATCAGAGATAATGAGAAGTAGCTCGAGCCCCTAACCCTGAGGTTTGGACATGATTAAAAGGACTGTGTCGTTTTTGGCGTTTGACTTCTGAGAAAATCGCATAATTTCATAGCACAGGGTTACTATGGTTACTACAGGTTAGGGTTACTTGGACTTCACGGGTTATAGAGGAGGATAAAGCCAAAACCAGTAAAAGTCCTGAGGAATCAGATTTTATCCATAAACCTCCACGTGGCGTTTGGGAACAGCAACCCACACACATGTCGGCATCATATAAAAATGCTCGTTCAGAATGCTCTGACCAATCGGATCCTTCAGGGCTGCAGCACAGAAATATCTGAGGTGAAGCGCTCCATTTCAGGACCTTTACATGTTAGCCTGCGGTTAGAGTCCTGCATGAAATCAGACGTCTACAGTGGCTGAAAGTGATGATTATCAGGGCTAAAAAAGTGCCACGAGCTGCAGTTCCTCCAACGTCCACTAGTTGTCTCCAAAAGTCCCCATAGACTCCCATGTTAAAAATGTGCAACTTTAAAGCGGAAATAAACATGTTTACAGCCTGATACAGACGCTGTTTTGGTCTCAGTGCACAATTTTTCCTTCATAACATTTTTTTGAACTCATTTAGATTTTGTTGAGGCTTAAAAACTGACACACAGCAGGCTGTAAACACGTCTTTCTGCTGTACAGATGGGAGTCTATGGGGACTTTTGATTTGATCTTGACTCTAACCTCGGTCACCTATGTGACCTGGATCAACATGTAGAAATCCAAAATGTGACGCTGAGGCTTTAAAATGAAATCTGAATCATGCGTCCCAATTTCACAGCTGATGACTGATTTCTGGCTGACAGGTGGCGCTCTGAGCGTTTCATTCTGTTTTTGCTTTTTTATTTTTTTTAGTTACATGGTTACTTTTAAGCTTGCTGACAGTATTTAAAGCAGGAGGAGGGCGTCAAATGGCAAATGATCCGTTATCATTTCTTTCAGTAGCGAACCGGCAGCCATTTTAACAAAACAGTCAACTAAACGGAGTAAAGTCTGTGGTAATGTACAGGAAGTTTCCCCATGGTTTTTCCTGCCCTGCCAATTTTTTTCATGCTCATGTTTGCACTCTGGTGGAGCAGAGGGCCTGATGTGGTTTAAAAATGTCTTCAGATGTCTTAACATTGCGAGTTTTCCTGCGTAGCTTTTTGTTTTTACATACGTGTTCTGCACACACACTGTCATAGGATTTATCTGCTGCAACTGCTCACTTGTCTTGCTTTTATTACACGTCTGGACACATTTCAGCCGCCTGGCGTAATCTGTTATCAGCTGATACAAAGACAGGCCGGGACAGCTTGTTGCTCACAGATGTTCTCCTGTTTTTCTGAAGAACTGAGCACAGTGTTTCGTGTTTTTAGAGAACTGTGGGACTCTGGATTTGGTCCAGTTGATGGTACAAAAGTCCGGAAACCAGCAACCTCAAAAAACCCTTTTATTTTATTTTTCGTCTGAAGGTGGAGGAAACAAACCTGTTTGTGTCAAAGTCACATCAGTGACACCTGCTGGTCAAACCTTTGTATTGCATGTGTGTTCACTGCTGGTCTCTTCACATTGTGTTCAATAAAGATCATCATGTGATTCTCAGTTTTAAAAATATGATGTATTGGCTTATTAATGACATCAATGCAAGTTTAATTTGCCTGTTTAAGGGGCAAATGTATTCTAATCTGTGCTGCCCCCAGTGGTCACGACAGGAACCACAACATCAGTTTGTTAAACCTCTATAAAGACGTCTGTGCATCTTCACCGTCTTGAGTGGATGACAGCTGTTCATGAAGATGTTTCACCTCATGTGGGGAGTCACTAAGGTCACATGTAGGACAGCATCTGGATTATAGTTGGCAGATATCAATGATCAAGATCATCAGTGTGCGTTTTAGTGTTGATCAGTGTTTGAAGTCTTCACTATGGCAACGAGATCAGCTTATTTCACTTCTATAGGTCGCTGTATTTTAGAAATGCTGCTGCCTGCATTTGTGTTGTAGTTCCTCACTGCAGACACGAGAGGGCAGTAAAAGTAGTTACCAACTGTTGTGTGAGCAGTTAACGTTCATACTTGGAAGATTTGAAAACCCAGCATGCAGATTGCTTTGATTTTTTTTGTCTTTGCAAAAAGTTGTACAATATTATATTGGAACAATCATGCGGGGAATGCTCCAGCCATAATATAATTTATAGAAAATATAAATCAACATTTGTCTATAAATGAAAGGTACCAGATCAGACACAACAGCCTTTATCAAAAAAACCAAACAACAGCTTTAAAGTCAGAGCTCTCAATCCAGCAACATGAGAGGGAAGAGCCACGTGCAATCAACCTGTGCAATCTCTTTGTGATCAAAAGTCACCCAGAGGTTTGGGATGTTGCAGCTCTGAGCGATCAGCTGGTCGCAGCAAGTACTTGCAATCAGTCTCAGACAGCAAATGAAATCAGTGCAATCCTGAAACGACGACACTTAGTCACTGTTGTCCTATTTTGAACCTAGTGTGACCGAGCTGTGAGTGACGTGTACTTTGGTGAAAGAAATGGAGCATGATGCCAATATTATTACAAAATTGTCCTTTTTAATAGAAAACCATTGTGACTCGAACTAGTTTTACATTATTGTTAAAGAAAAGTCTCGTTTGGCCGACACGGCTCCTCCCGTATTGTGCAAAACGCTGCTGGGTCTCGTGAACAAAGACAAGGTTTCAGATCTGCAGATTTCAGCAGGCTGGATCAGTCACCAGCAGGCATAAAGCTTTTTAAAACAACACAAAAAAGATCGATAAGCTCTAAATACATCCAAATGATCATGTCTGACGTTATGCTCCCATGGCCTCACAGCTGCCCACATCTGGAGGCTCGTACTGCATTTAGGCTAAAATGGCACGGGTAAAACATCAGCACCTGGACTGCCTGACTCTGTTACTAGTGGGTGGGGTGATGAAATATTTTCATTTACAAATCTGTGGCAGCGCCCTCGAGTGTTTTGGGGACCCTCTTGCAGGAGAATGGAAGAACTCCAGGAGTTACTACTCCTGTTGTTTCGCGAAAAACCTACACAGAGGGTCCACAATAGATGCATCCAACATTCATATACAGTCTATACAGGAGCACGGTTTTAATTTTCAAAATAAAATTGCCCGTGGAGACTGAAATGCTCCCGGTGCGATTCGTCTGTAATGTCTAATCTTTACCCGGCGTGTTCTCGAGGTTAAATGTCAAAGTAATGACGGCAGCAGGGATCCAGGAGTCACATGACGCAGGACACATAAGAGCAAAGAAATCTGCAGGAAATGAATCCCAATTTGGTCCTTTAACTAAAAAACACCTAAAATGTCACTGATGGTGTTTGAGTTTCAAAAACATACATATCACAAAGCTATCGTTTTTTTTTTTACAGTCATATTTACATTTATATATAACAGGTGTAGTGGGCGTGTTCAGTAACTACATGTGCCGCCATGGTGTCCCCTCATCATTTTAATGTTGCTCCAGGACCAGTCACACTGTTGTGATGTCACAATTTTGCAGATTCGTGGGGGTAAAGAAAGCTAAAAGATGGACGAAGTTACTGTGCCTTCACCTGCTGGATTCTGTACTTCACAGTTTGGCCTCCAACAATGTTGATTTTTGGAGCCAGAAGTGAAAAGACTGGATGAAAACTGGTGTACCAAGCTATCAGCTAATGCTAGCTAGTTTGGTTAGCAAGAATACAGTGCACCCTAGGAGCTAACATCTACAGCTGCCTGTCTCAACATGGACCTGTCCAATTCTAATAAACAAAAATCCAAAAGGAAAAGCATCCAGTTTTAGAGTTTCTTAGTACCAATTAACAGACATGCATGTCTGTGTGCTGTATCAACTTTATGGATATGAAATGTGCTAACCAAGCTGCGTAGCATTAGCCTAAATGTGAAAGCGAGATGACATCATCTACATGAAGTAGATGGTTTGACCCACGTGTCAGAGTGGTCACTTTAAGCTGTGCAGTTTTTCTGAAGGAAGAAACCATCCAGAAATGTATTTATTTTTTTATATCTGGCTGAAAACATGTTTATTTAAACAAATTAAAGTTGGACATTTTAACGTAGACTGATCCACTGCAGGAGCCTCTGGTGGTCGCTACAGGAACTGCACATTTTCATACTTATTTCAGTCTCCGAGTGTGTCGCTTGGTCTAAAAGTGATAAATCAGTACTAACTTTTCCCATCATGGTGGACTCAAACCCCAAACGTCCTGTGTGAAAGGCCTGGATTTGATCCATCCACCATCACCTCCTCCAGCCAACTTTAGACTTCCAGGTGTTTTTTCCCCCCCCCTAATCAAAACATGTTTTTTTTTGGTTGGAGCAACATTATTTATATTGCATTAACGCCACACCATAAAGCGACATCACAACCCTGTGGAACCATTCGTTTTATAAGTGGCTTTTCTTGTTTCTTTTCTCTTTTTTTTTTTTCTTTTTTTAAACAATTTCATTGATCAAATAAAAGAAAACAAACAAACAAACAAACAAACAAACACAAAACAGACCAGCCAAACTTGTATCAGTCCAAAACTTAAACTATTCAGTTTATAATAATTTCAAAATAAAGCAGCAATTTCTTATTTTAAAGAAACTGGAACCAGCACCTGCATAAACAGTTTAACCCTATAGTTATCAATTTTTTTTTAGATTACAACAGTAGGAACGTGGCCTTTCCAAGCCTCTCTGAGCTCTGAGGAGCTTTTTTGTCCAGTTTTGCTGCACAGCGAGTGTTTTTTGTTGTCCTGGGCTCAGAGCACGGTAAAAACAGCACTGTAGGAAAAAGAGAGTCGCTTTAAAAAAACGAAACAGACAACTAAACATGCTTCTCGTTGTTGGAGAGCTGGCAGTGGAGATCTGTTGTAAGAAAGGAGATGCACTGAGGAGTAAAAACATTTAGCACCAGTAGTTTAAAGAAAAACATAACTGTAGGGGAGGTGTGCCCACGAGTACAGCAGAGTCACAGGTTCAATAAACCCTCAGATCCGACACAGACGAAGCTGGAACCTTTAACGATCCAGCGAAAACCCTTTACTTCCAGATAAAACTTGTTGTTAGGAGTCAGTTTTCATTGTCTCGGCTCGAGCTGAACTAAAGCAGCAAAAGAGAGAAAAACGCCTGCAAAGGAAAAGTCTTCACAGAGCATTGCAGCAAAAACGAACCATTTGTTTAATATTATCTTGTTTTCATGATCACTGGATGCCAAAAATTAACCCAACCTGAGGATTAACTTCCTGATTAACCCGATCAAAGAAAGCTCGGAGACTTTTGTCTCGTTGTGTTTGAGCTAACAAGCAGCTGAATCACACGGAAAACATCCTTGATCTTACGAGATCCCTCGAGCTCGCTGCACGGATAGTGAAAGGTAATGCTCCACAGTATGAGCAAAAATATATTTTCTTCATATTCTGACTCGCAGAATTATTATGAACATGATTTTCACATGAGCGGGGCTCAACAACAATACATATGGGGGAGAGAAAAAAGACTAACACAAGTGCAGAGAGTCTCTTAGCTTTGAGCATCGGTCTCATTAACAGTTAATACGAACTTTGTGGCGTCTCCAGGTAAAATCACCTGATAGCAACGGCTCTAACAGGCGTCTCGAGTTGTGATCAGCCACCTCCCGACCATCAGCGGTTCAACCCTGACCTTTCTTGATAATAACTGGTCAAACTTCCTTTTGCAGCAACACTCTTGACACCCAATCAGACGCCGTAACCGTGACACTACTGAGCATGTGCACACACTCCCTGCTAAAAGAAAACCTTTGGCGGAGCTGAGGGTGCCCGGAAGGTCACTGATTGATGCTTCACTCTGAGGAAGACTGACATGAGGTTTGAACGATGGAGTGAACACAAAATGACTCAGAGCACCAACGAAGAGTCTCGAGAGGCAAAGTAGCACCAAAGAGAGCACCAAATACGGATCACTCCGCTGCTGAAAACAGTCCCGAGCAGACGGCCCATCTCCTCCTGTTTGAATTCGCAGCTGCTGCATGAAATGTTGACGCCTCTTTTGAAGGCAACTCGTCATCTGCAGAAGGCGTACGACCGTCTTCTGCACCTCCAGCCCTAAGACCGAACCTGCTTTGTGCTCACTCCACAGCTGTGTCAGGCTGGAAATAAAACTGGAGCAGCTCAGAGTTAAACACTCAAACATTTACAGAAACAGGACAAACAACATGGAAAAAACATGAAAATAATTAAAAAATAATTCAAAGATCTCAGCGTTGATGAACTGTGAAACCATAAAGCGTCTCTTCGATTTGAATGTGTAACTTCCAGGATGTGAAGTTCATTTTGATCCTGGTGTAACCTGCCTTTGAGAATCCCTGCAGTAACCCGTGTGTGTCTAACACCTGTTTGCTGATTCAGGCCTCAGTCTTCCCGCTCTGTCCGGGAATCTTTGTGGCGCTCCAGCCGAGCAGTCACTTTAAAACCGAGCCGAAGCCGGACAATTTCTGCTTGGCGTGCGGCTTCTCGCCGCCGTCCTCCACCAGTTGATTTCCAGTCTCCAGGGAGCTGTTGGCGGTCTCGGTACTGCAGGTTTTAAACTCCGTCAGATCGGGATCAGGGTCAGGATCCGGCTCCGGCTGGGACTCCGCGGCCGTCTCCCAGTCCTCCTCCTCCTCTTCGTCGTCCTCCTCTTTGTCTCTGTGGGTGGCCTGGCTCTGGACGAGGCAGAGCCGGGCCATGGCCTGGTTGATGGTCAGCGTGCTGATCAGGTTGAAGTCATGCATGCTGATCAGATGGAGCAGGAAATTGCGGCACAGGTTGCGTTTGACGATGAAGGCGGCGTGGTGTTCAGCAAACAGCAGACACGCTTCGTTCATCTGGTTATCTGCGATGAAGCTGGGAGGAAGACGCCAGTGGATAAGGTGAGGTTTAAAAAACAAAAACCCTGAAATAAACCAAAAAACTTCTGCAGTTTGATAAAAGCTTTGCCGAGTACATACCCACGCTTCATGACGTGCAGATTCCACAGCTTCATGATCTCCTTCTCCCCCTCGTTCACGTCCATGAAGTCCTCGATTTGCTGCAATCAGAGCACACTAGTTAGCGTTTAGCATGGACTGTATATAAAAGATGGAGGTCGATTTTGAAGCCTCAAATTTATGATTTAGGCGAGTGTCGCATCCTCTGGTATTTTTAAAAAAAAAAGACTTTAAATGAGACCACAAACTCTTCAGCAAAGCATTTACTGAAGTCAGAACTCGAGTTAAAAATAGGGTCGTTTTCCTCATAGAGTTCTATACAAATCAGATTTAAGAGGAGCCGCTCCCTGCAGATTTAAGACACCTCTGCACTGGCTTCATTCTTCAAACCACGGGGTTACATCCATCTTTTACATACAGTCTATAGCGTTTATGCAGGTTGGAGTCCAACATCACAGAGAAAACTTGAAAAAGAAAACCTCCCCAAAACAACCAAAGAAACGCAAGAACACAACCATTTGTAAACGGTGTGTGTGTGTTGAAATCTTTTTTATCGTTCATTATAAAACCTGCTTTAAGTCACAGGTTGTTAAGTCATGGGGAGCTTTAATGTTGACATCAATAGGCCAGCGGCAGAAACGTCCACGCTGACTTCTGTTACCCTCACACCAATCTGGAAAAGTTAGCATAGTTAACACAGTCACGAGAAGCAGAAGCCGTTCACAGGAGGAGAGAAGCCCGAGCGTCTGCTGAATCGTCTGAATCCTTCAGAGGTTTTTAACGATCAGAGAAAACAGTCGAGATCAAAGTGACATCTTCAACAAAAACTGGCTGTTTCGTCTGAACAACAACCCGAAATGTTTTACTCTCCAAATGTTCTCCTTTTAGAAGCAGGAGAAACCAAATGTTTCAATATTGCTGTTTGATTATTGGAAGCGTATTTGTTTCTCTGAATTTGGTGAAGATGGAAACAGGGTTATCCTGGATTTTTCCCTTTCATGACTATTAAATTTCCTATCCCAGACTGAGAGAGCCGGGACACACCAATCAAACTTTTTACAGTTCAAACTGTGTTGATATCGAATACCGATCCAATGAAGCTTTCTACTGTTTTTATACCCGGCTTCTTCCTCCTCAGGAGCATTCCTGTGTTCGCTCGTCTGGCTCGAGCTCACCTTTACAGTCTTCTCTTTGAGCCAGTCGGGGTCCCTCTCGTCCTCGCTGTCCACTTCCATCTCCTGGGGCCTCAGCGGCAGGCAGCTGTCGCTGTGGAAGTACAGGCGATTGTGTCCACTGATGTACGTCCTCTGCGCCTCCCGATCGCCATCCTCAGACTCCAGAAACTCAGACAGGCTCGGCTTTGTCCTCTTGGGTCTGAGAGGACAGGAAGAGGATGATCAGGAGTTCCTGTCGCCCTCGGCAGCATGTAAATAAATATAAAGGTAGAGGAGAAGTTGGAGGGGTACCTGCAGACCAGAAAGTGGGTGACGGCGGTTCTCTTCACGGGGCCGTTCCTGCTGAAGGCGAAGCCCGGCTGGCTGTGGATGTCCTGAGGATTTCCTGCATACGACCCATCGTAAGACTCGTTGATAGAGACCTCAATCTTTGCTCCTTTGGGATGGGGCTGCCAAAGATCAGAGATGCATATTTAAAGGACACGCTCGACAATATGTTAAAAGATCTCAGTGCTGAATTTAAATAAGAAATACTGATGATACCCCCAAGTTTTACATTGTACGATGTTTTTAAAGTACTGGTATCTTTGATTTTATTTGTTCTTAGCTTTGATTCTAAGCCTTGTGGAGCACGCTCATCAGGTTGTAATAGAACTTAAAAATGAAACGCTCCTCGATGCTCGTGTTGACTCCAACAGCGTGTCGACTGTTTGAATCCAAAGGATTTATGCTCCTGGGGATATCTGTGCTTCTCTTCCTTTCCTAGAGCCAACATTAGCTCTGACTGACGCAGATGTGGCTACTGCACTAGATATCAAGTAATCTACCCAAGTTAGCAGGTAAGCTGATGTTGGGCAACATCTGCACGAAGACATTTTTACCTAAGAAACATGTCTGACAGAACAGGAATTTGGTTGGTAGGAAAGCTTTGGTCAAACTGGCAGTGCAAAACATGAGAGCAACAGCTGGTGTACATCTCTCACCACGTAGTTGAAGATGAAGCGGGAGTGGGACAGTTTGAGGTGTTTGACGAGACTGTACAGCTTCCTGCAGTTCAGTGTGCACCACGGACAGTGGAGGTCATCCCTGGCCTCGGTCTGCTGCCGTGTGTTGTTGTTGTATTGAAACTAGGAAAGAAAGAAACAGAGTGTGAGCTCAGCTGCTGAGAAGCGACAGACTCGCTGATCTTTGACGAGGAATTCACATCCCGTTGCCACTTCTCCGGAGGTCTGAATCGACATGCAGCGGCCTTCATAAATCCCACCGTGTCTCACACTTTGATCTCGGCACTCCTTTGTTTCGCTGTCACACCTCATCGGTGGTTTTTGGGTCATTTTATCTCACCTAAACTCACCACAGGGATTCCCGACGCCCAAGAAAAGGGATTACCAATTCTAATGCTAATGCAACAACACAAAAATACCACATCTTTTACCCCATCTGTGCTCAGGTGTAGACTGACATTAACTGGTAGGATATACATGTGCCCCAGACAGAAAATATACTTCCCGTTGACGCGCATTAGAAAGTCGTGCTGGCCAAAATAAAAATTGCGTTTTGTGTCAACGAACATGGACAATTTGCCTTTTCGTGATAACTTCATGTTTTCCTCCGAGGCCAGGCTGAAAATTTGTTTTGTAAATTGAAGTGAGCTCCGTTCATACAGTTCACTCACGCTTGAATCTGTGAGTGTCCAACTTTTCTAACCATCTGTAACACACAGTCTCTCTTTCACTGGATTCTTCACGGGGGGAGAGCCGAAGCAGTGGAGAAACTACAGACAGCAGATGTCCATCAGGTGTCCATCATCCATCAGCACAGACAGCAGCTGTGCAAAGCCTTTGAATGAGGCTGTGGGTTGCCTCGAGTAACGCTCATGAAATCATTCCTACTGTTCTCTATAAAACTCTGTCACAGGTGAACACACCTGTCAGGTGTAAGATTTCACACACACTTCTGTATTATTCCTTCTTGTACAGTGTACATATTATCTATTAATGGGATTTGCACTCTCAGTCTTACTTTTTACTCTTCCTAAAATCAGTTTTATTATTTATTTTCTTTGTTTTCTTATCACATGTGTACGTTTTTGCACTGTCACAGTATAAAGCCCTCACCACTTGCTCCTGCTGTAACAACAGGCATAAGGATCCTTTGTGGGATCAACAAAGTATCCATCCATCATAGAAAAATTACAGATGTGTGTAAAAAAAGATCCACAATGACATTTAAGGGTCACAGAAATGACTGAAGTCTGTGGGAGAAACGGCAGCGTTAGCAGGTACGGACTGACCTGGTAGAAGATTCGTAGTTTCTGTCGAGGCTCAGATAAGACTTGTTCTCTTCTGGTTTGAACATCTGTATTTACCGACTCTTTCACAGCTGCAGAAGAAAAACAGCAACACTTTCACTGCTGATGTTATAGGTCAGTTTACTGAGGGCCACACTGGGAAAAGGGCCAAACATATGCAGGTTACTAGCACGTCATAATTTTATCTAAATATTAGATCATCCTGGATATAATCAACATGAAACACGAGTTTGACGCGTGTGCTGAAACACAGCACACATTATCTGTGCTACACTCACTTGGTGCGTGCGTGGCTCTCAGGGTGCTGGGTCGGGTGTCCTGGTTGGTTTCGGAGTTGCGGGTGGCGAGCGGTTTGGCCACGGGTGCGGTGGAATGATCGGCGGAGTCGCTGGTCCAGCGCAGTGTGAACTGCAGAGTCGGACCCTGAGAGAAACTCTCAAACGGAGGCAAACGCTGCAAAAACAGCAAACACGGGGTTTCACTACACAGATCAGCTGTGTGAACTGAGGGTTACTTGGTTCACGCACACAAACACACACCTTTCCATCTAGGATGGTCTCCCAGGTCGCCCTCTTCTTACCGACGGGACACTCCTCCATCTCTTGCATGGACACCTCGTACTCGCCGTCCAATAACTGCAGACGCCTGCACGCAAGTACACGACAACGTCTTCTCACTTCTGCTGCACAAACGCTGCAATGACACCTTTTCTTTCCTGTGCCAAAAGGTGCTACTGTGTGTGCGCGTCAGTGTATGTGTGTGTCTTTCACCTGTTTTTATCAAAGACTGTCATCTGAGCTACAAATGTGGTTTCTCCCTCCTCCCTGAGAGCAGAGCTCCTCCTTTTCCTGTTCACAGCTTCTTCTGAAAAGTCTGAAAAAGACACACGGTGACATGAACCTCTGCTCCGCCAAACCGTCCCTCGTTTTCTGCACGGATGTGGAGCTACGAGGGTGACTGTGTTTAATTTTTAAGTTCAAACAGCTGAAGAAATATAGATATAGATAGAGCAGCCATAATAATCTTCTGCAAGTTAAACTGGGTCAACTAAAAACTTTGAGTGAATCAAGTCTGAAGGACCCGCTATAAACGAACTCGAAACATCACTGAACTACATCAAGACTCGCCGTACAACAGTCTCACCTCCCAACATCTGATAATTTCCACTGCAGACCAATAAGAAATCTGAAGTCGTTAAGCAAAGGGAGGACTCTTTGGCATCTAAGAAGTTGGTTTAAACTCGTAATTCTACTCGCTGCTATTCTGATTGGATCCAACCAAAGTTGTCTCAATGTGTGTTACCAAAACATATGACACATTTCCTGTCCCCTGATGATTTAAGCCCTACTGACACTAGTAACTGGTTAACAACTTCCTGTGACAGTTTCCCACCAGTACTGGCAAAACTGTCATGGACTCACGTGAGGGGTGCTTTAACTTCATTGGTGTTTGAAACCAAAGTCAAATCCTGCTTCCTTTCACTATCCCAGTTTACGGCCTAAATCAGGATTTTCTCCAATAGTTTAGTTCATGTTTTCTTTTTCATTGCAGGGGATGATCGGATGACAAACAAAGCAAGTTGGCTTTTTGCTACAATCCCATTTTCTTGTCCTTGGTTTGTCTTGCTCTGTCAAGCTTTTGCAAAGCTGCAGAGATGAGACCCACCCAATAACCCACTCTGCCCACCTCTGCTGTGGTGAATCTCGCCATTAGCAAGCCCGTTGATCTGTGTTCGTGGATGCCCGGGTCGTGACACTCTGAAGAGCAGCGAATAAGATTTGACCATGTGAGAGTTGCTGGGTTCAAACTCGCTGCTGGGAACCAGCAGGGAGGGGTAGGAGCTCAGCTTGGCCTGGACCCCGGCGCTCGTGTCTGGGTTCAGAGGGACTTGCTTCTTTCCCGTGGGGACCTGCTTCACCGGACAGCTCACGTCCTACACAGGAAGCAAGAAAAGGAAACTTCGTGTGTTTCATTTAGACGTGCAAGCTGTAGAAAACCAGCAGAGGAAATTCATGACACACACCTTCCTCTTCTTGTGGCAGACTTTGACCAGGAGCACCTCCAGAGACACCGAGTTCTGCTCGTTCTCGCTGTCCTGAGAGAGTTTTCCTGTAAACAAACAACACAAAAGATTTCCTGTTAGTCACAGTGGGATCAGTGGAAACGATAAAACAAAGTGCCGATATGGAAAAACGTACCAGCTTTATGGAAGAAGCCAGTAAAGGTGAGCTGAAGATTGGAGGCCAAGCTGTAGAAGAGGGGAAAACGTTCTGAGATATTTTTAAAACCAAACATTGTGAAGTTTGCAGCTATAAAAGGAGGCGTTCTGGTGCCAGAGAAAGCAGCATCAAATAAATAAAAATGTGAAACTTGAGAATCTCTTTTTGCTACAGCACTGTTTTCCTGCTAAAAATGGGCTTTTAGGTGTGGATGTACCTCAGCGGGATCGCTCCACATGTAGCTGGTGAACTTTTTATTGATATTTTGTCACCTGATAAACAAAAACGAGCTAAATGTTTTCTAGAAGCTTGGAATGGAAAGCAGAGAGTCCTGCAGGACTGAGCGCTTACCTGTGAGTCTCCTGTTCCCCTCTCATCTTCTCCACTTTGAACAGAAGATTGTCAACCTTGTAATTTTTCCTGCACATGGAGACAAACGGCAGCAGTTAGCAATCGTACAACCAGCCCACTGAAAGTCCAAACATGCAGAAACTCAGTGGCAAACGTCTTGTTTCTGGAGGAAGATCAGGTTCTTGTCCTCGGGACAAGGACGTAATCTGGATTACGGCACACTACACCCGGGGTTATACAGCTGCAGGCAGATTGAATGACTCGTTTTTCTTATAAGGGCTAACGACACCTCTCAATATTAGCTTCTGTCATTTAAAATCTTCCTCCTCACACTCAGAGTCCTGAACGATCACATCTCAAAGTAGGGGTGGGCGATATATCGAATTCACTGTGTTTTTCTGCGTACAATGGTTAAAATGGCTTTATTGTAACCATCAAGTATAAATTGCCAAACAATATTAAGCTGTCTGTATGTAATTCACTGTGACTTTCTGTCCAGCACACTGCGCTGAGCAGGCGCTTATATACTACCAGATTCAGACGAGAGGGAATGAAACTCGCTGTCATTTGGATTCCACGAGGATGACGCCGAACAAAATCCGGTAATTTGCAAAACATGCTGCAAAAAGTAGAAGTACCACAAAATATCCCACCAGCTGAAAAGTCATCCAATGCAAAGGTAAGGCCGTTTTAACCGCTGCCTGTCAACGTCAATGTTAAATAAATGAGCTGTGATACCGGTGACTGTTCTAGGTCAGTCGTTTTTATAGTCACTGTCTAGACTTTTGTTTTTGTAATTTGAGGTGATCATATTTTTTAATTTTACAATTTGTACATGTTATAAGCACAAAAAAGCACCTTTTTAAATTCAGTCGTTTTATTTTCTCTCATCAAATCTTGCTTGATGTACTTTTGTTGCTTTGATCTTCTGTTTGTTAAAGGTCTGGTGTTGACCACAGAACGAGGTTCACTGTGACAGTGTCGTCATTAGAGAAAACCTCTGTGGGCAACTGATGGTTAAAGATAATGGTTAAAATAAGGCGTTTCTATTCATGTAGTAAAATATATGTTTGAAAGTAACTTTTGTTTTTTGAGTTTAGTTAAACAGGGTTAGGGTTGGTTACACATAAATCGCCAAAAAGCATTGTGATTTTATGTTTTCCTCATATCGCCCAGCCCTGTCTCAAAGACCACACAGTACCAGCACTTACCTCTGTGCAGGCTTATACGCGTTTCCTGGAGTTTCTAAAAGTAGGACGCGAGGCAGAGTCTCGTTCTTGTCAAAATGGAGTTCTTTCTCACCACCTTCTCCAAGTCTTGCTCACAGGAGATCATCTGATTGTTGAGGTTTCTGCCGTTAATTTTCTGTTCATACGAACCAGCGTTTTGTGACATAAACAAAAAGGAGTTGTTCTAAAACGGTGCTGCAGCCCACACTGACGGGTCACGGACAGCCAGAGGAAAAAATAAGAGGTGAAACTTAGTTGAATAATTGCATTTCCTTTGGTAAATAACAACTGTCAAACGGAAATATGCTTCATTTAAAACTGAACTGTTTTGTTGATAATATCTTATAATATTTATATATTTAAAAAAAAAAAAACTGTTGGAAGTGGGAAGCAAGCTTTTTATCAGACAGAGGATTCACTGAAGACTGCACCAGGCTCAGTGTAAGATAAAGGGGGATTATTTTGAACTGTGAATCATGCAAAGCTGTTTTAACAGTCCAAGAATGAAAACAAATTAGCAGAGTAGGTGCCCTTTAAGAAGGAGGAGGAGGAGGAGGAGGAGGAGGAGGAGGAGGAGGAGGAGGAGGAGGAGGAGGAGGAGAAGAAGACGAAGAAGAAGAAGACGAAGAAGAAAGGTAAAGGCCGTCAGTGATCTTTAAAAGCTGAAATAAACTTTTCGTCTTTGAGCTTTTAGACTCGAGTGAAGTGAGGGAAAAGGCACTTTAAACGACGTGGCTGACAAAACTCTTAAATGGTGTGAACGCACAATAAGAGGTATTAGGTATTGAATTAATATCAGCAGAAGGATGACGACGTTTCTGACGTTTTGGTTTGTGTGTCTGCTTGAAAGTATTTTATTCAACTGCCAGTTTAAGTCAGCATCGCTGGCAAGTCCTGATGTGTTCTTAAATAAAATTAAATAGAGAAGCACGTCCCCCCAGCTCATAATGGCTGCACACCGTTTGAGTTTTGTAGTGCATGTACTCTGGAGAGCTAACATAAATAAAGTCCTGTCCAGCTTTAACCTGAGCTGTACTCTAATGAGCCAAAGTAACTGAGAACAGCTGTGAGGTAACCTTCACATCTGTAGGCTGTCTTCAGGCCCAAGCAGTCTCATTTTAATGACCGCTGCAGAGGGAACTACAAAAACCATTAACATCTATACGCCGCCAAGCATCCAGCACCACACTGCTGCTACAGGACTGTAACATTCAAGCTATTATTTTAATGGAAATGCTCCTGCTTACAGGAAATTTCAACTTCATTTACGAGCTCAGTCATTTATATGGCTTGCTATGGATTTTTAAATTTACTTTTCAGTGACTGATGCACTAAATGTTTTCTGAAACTTTATAGGCTTTCAACTTGTTGGTAATTCTTCCATTATTTGGCATCTTAACTGTATACAGGACATAAACATTGAAACTTTGGGCTTTCCTTTCCTGATTGATGTTGATCCATTTGTTCCTTATCAGAGCTCCAAGTTTATCAGACTGTGGCCTCCTGCTTGTCCAATCACTTTTAAAGTCTGCCCATAGATTTTCGATTGGATTAAGATCTGTTGAAATGTTAATTTGATGTGTAGCTTCTTACCAAACTCCTCCTGGATCGCTGGAAGAAGCTGGTGATTGTTTGAGTTTTTAGCAATAATCAGTTACAAACCTGTGATCAACTTGGAGCTCTGGAGGAAGGAACGGATCACCAATAATAAGACTTGCCCCAGAAGCTGATCTTGAGCATGCTACCAACGATTTTAGAAGTCATGAAGAAGAAGGGTCTAAACTATAAATACTGACTTTTTGTAGAGATGTGATTAGTTCGGTAGTAAGTCTTCGAATCTTATTTTTCTCTATAATCATGGAAATATGTAACAATAATATAACTATAACCTAAACAGGAACGTGTATAATTTTGTACATCCTTATTACGATAATGATTTAAATCATCATTAATGACCAGAGAAAATGACAGAAGGGCTCCATTAATGCTCATCTTAAAAATTCCAGTAGATACTATACCCCATGTTTTAGTAGCTACAACAGCCTGGTTGGTATCTTTAGGGTTAAACACACAAAATGAGCCAAATTACCTGAGACCCTGTACATTTAAGGCAGGCTGTGTACCCCCTTCTTTTCCAAGAAGCCATACAAGAGAAACCGTGTCCTGCTCAAACATTTTATTGCAGTCTCTCTCTCTGCAGCAAACTCAGCTGGGCGCAGACCCAAAGATCACCTCTGTGTAGAAGGAGTTACATGAACTTCAGTTTCTGATAATCCAACCATTTAACAACCCTGCTGGTTTCCTGCTTCCTTATCTTCTGGTTATTAATGCTTTAAATAAAACAGTCAATAACTGTGGTGTGGCCCTGAGTCTCTTCATCTCAAATCACAAGTTGCGTTTCATGTGACTGAAGCATGCACCACTGCAGCGTAAAGTGAAACTGAGCTGAGCAGCAGCAGACACCTGGTTCAAAACCTCCAATTCAAATCAAGAACACACACACACACACACACACACACACACACACACACTAACAGCCAACAAGTCCACAGCAACAAGAGAAAACTACTGTCATGCAAAGAGAGAAGAAGCAAAAATCCAAAAACCAGCAGAAAACAATCTGTTTAACCTCATAGTAGAGCTTAAAACACAAATAACAAGTGACAGCATCTTTTTAACAATTAAATTGGGTTAAAAACCTCAAACACATTAAACAAAAAACCCCAAAACATTCAACAATAACAGCTTAATCATAACTTAACTTGATATAACTTTTAAAGTTAGATTATAGTAAATGGACTGGTTCTCACATATGACTTTTCTACTCTACCTGAGCACTCAGTGCTTTATACAACATTACCTGTCACGTGTCTCAGTTAAATGCTGAATAACTTCCTCTCTATGCTCCTTTCTTTAACACTAAATCCATGATTAATCTGCCCTCTAACAAAAAGCTAAATAAAGTACCACAAACTAAACCAGAGAGACGTTTGGAGGCAGCTCAGCTGCAGCTATCACTTGCACCATTTTAAACACTTATTGAGGTCTGCAAAATAAAATGCATGTCCTGCAACATAACAGAAGTTGTGACATGCCCTTTGTAATCCAATACAATCCTTCGGTGTGTCGTCTGAACCACAGACAGCCTCATGTGTATCAGCGTGATCTTTTTTTTCCTTCCCCTGTAGAGTCTGTATGCAAAGCAGCTCAACTGAAAAAACCTTCTATCTCAGCTTTAACTGATCGAGGCAGCCTCCACGTGTCAGTTAGCTCTCACTCATGATAACAACTGACCTTCTTTCTAAGAGTCAAACTTTTTCAATAAACTTTAAAACCCGAGAAAGTGACAAGTACAATTTTTGCTGAAAAAACACGAGATCTACACATGAATCACATTGAGGTGCATTAAAGGAAAAGAAAAATTATAGCTAAAATTGTAAAAAAAAAAAAAAAAAAAAACAAAACAAAACAAAAAAGCTTGTTAACAGTCTGAGTTTTTACCTTTTGATGTTATTCCTTGAGTTTCTGTGGGACATGTAAGTGAGTGTCCTGTGCAAAAAGATGGGCTGAAATGCAGAAAAACAATGTTTTTTTAAATACACATCAGTAATTTATGAAACGTAGAGACTATCTGAACTGTTAAGTTTAACGAAGTTAAAAACTTACAGCTATCAAGTTTCTTGTGCGGAGAAACCTGTAGATTTGGGTTGGTTCTGCAAATAAACAGTCCAAATGTCAGAACATTAATTCATGTATTATTCACTAGAACTGCACCAACATACCCAGTGATATTTTTTTTTTCGACTACCTCAGTTTATCTACCCTGCCACATCAGTTCAGAGTTGACTGAATATCCAAATATGGTGTAACTAGAAGCTAAAAACCTTTAAAACATTCTTACTTGCTATGACATAAAAGGGGAAAGATGACCATTTTCAAAACACATGCTATGGATCCATTTTAAATATCAGTATCAGTGCATCGTCACGTAGTTTCGTTTCAAGTACCACACATTTGCCACTTGAACCTTCAAGAATAGGAATTTTTCTCCATTTCACAGCTACTCTGACTGTTCAAAGTTTAAAAAAAAGAAAAAGACATCTGGAAGCACAGTTTTTGACATTTACTGAATTATGAAAACTTAGAACTATGAATTATAAATAAGTTAACAACAATCCTGCAGAAAGAGAAAGTTAAAAAGCAACAGCAGAGACTATATTAATTACTAGGTTTGTCTGGGTCTCTCTGACACAAGTTTCAGGATGTAACATTGAGTGTGATGACCCTCCAGGACATGCAGTTAAGAGTAAATGGACACATTTACTCTTAGAATTACTGTGTACAGTACCGGTTTGTAGATAATAATAAAAGTACGGCATTAAGTCAGCTCTCTTCCTCCTGCTACCGCTGCATGCACATGGCCGCGGGAAAGCTTCCTATAAGCTTAAATTAACACTTTATACATGCAACCCGATGACAGCAGTAACTTACTCTCGAAGGCCTGCAGGAACAACTCGTGGTCGGCTTGAATAAGTTGCATGTTGGGCTTCTTGGCTGCAGCCACCGAGGCGGAGGACGGCTGGTGGTGGTACAACCCATTGGGTTTACCTCCAGAGCCCAAGCCCACCGGATGGCTCTGCTTGTGAGGAGCCATTACAACAGTGAAAAAAAATAAGAGAAAGATCAAAGAAACTCTCCCACCACCAAATGCGAGGTGGTGTAAAATGATAAAGAAATGCGGCTCCTCTTCCTTTGTGAAAACAAAAGAGCAGCAGTGGCAGAAAATCAGCCGCTCAGGAGAAACACCGCCTACTCCCCATTTTACACAACGATTTGTAAAGTTTCTCCTCTTTTATATCCGTCATTGGCGAAACTCCGACTTAACGCTCTCGACGAGGAACAGGTTAAGCAGTTGGTGAGGGCGGTTAACAGACTTGAAATGCGCGAAACAAGAGAACAGCCTCCGGCAGGCGGATTGCTAGCTAACTGGCTAACTTCCTTAGCCAGCTAGCAACCACCTTGCGCTAACCGGTTAGCATTGTCCAGCGCTCTGACTTTACCGACGACGACCACGCGCGTTTCTATCACGCGACATCTCATAAATCACATAAACGATAGTCTTTCTGAGGCTTTGGTGCCACAACAACATCAAATTCACAGTAGCTCTCGCCGAGCGCCTGTTTCCAAGTTGGGATATAGACCCCGGAACACAGCAACAAAGCACTCATACATCCGGTTGGAATTTCCTAAATAAAGTTTTACTTTATTTATGACATTGGCAAATGCATATTTTACCCGTTTATACGCGGTAATTGTGCATAAATTGCAATCAGAAAAAAATTAAATAGAAAATCTTACAATACAAAGTAGATTTAAAAAAAAAAAAAACCCTCACGCAATTGTTCAGCTTTTATTAGGAAGGCAAACTTCCTTTATGTGGCCTCAATTCAGCGACTTCACAGATATACGTTGCGTCTTCGTGTCCACCTTCTAAATACCTCTGTCCAATCATCGCGCTCGTCAGCGAGACTCTGAAGAAGGCACGTTTTGCCGCCCGTTGCGTTGGGTAGCGAGCCAGAAGGTCTGAATATGCATACATTATTCACGCAAGTCACTAACTGTGAAAATAAATAAATAAATAAATAAATAAATAAATAATAACAATAATATTATTTATCTAATTTGGGGCATCTATAGCCAATAAATCATCACATTTGACTACAGACAAAATAGATTAAAATACTATTCATGTTTTTACATATAAATGGTATCATTGTTATTTTTAAGAGATTTACGTTTTTGTTTTAAAAATTCTAAATTACATAAATGTAGAAAATTAAAAAATATTCTTTGTATAATTATCGCTTCGCTTTGAATCAGCACCCTTCAATATCCACATGTAGAAATGTTGGAATTTTATCCTGAATGGAAAATAAATTGCTTTACTAAAGGTTAATTAAAAAAATTTTTTTTGATTGATGAGAAATTACACTGGAAATCAGGGCTATGAGTACAGTTTGGAGAGACTTTTTATGGTAAACATTTCAGTTGCAAGCAGTGCTGTATTGCCTGCAGACGACTGAACCACTGACCCAAAAATGTAACGAGGCCTAAAATAGCTTGTGAACACTCAGTACTTAGAAGACATGACGTGGAATTCAGTGCAGCTCTTGTACTTTTTATTTTTACTTGCACAATATTATAAATTAAATGCTGCTGTATTTTTCCAAATGGGTTTTCTGTGTCATGATGTTCTATAAGGTAATTATAAGACTTTGGATCCTCTTAGAGATGTATTAGATTACTGCTTCTGTGCTTCCCATAAGAAAATTAAAATTATAAAAATACCCCAACAACTCTGGATCATCAATTTAATTAACTTTATTTTGACTTCTATGACAAAAACTCAGATCAGCAGTTGTCTTAGGAGCTTTATAATCTATGTACAGATCCTACAAAATCCATCCTCCCATCTTCTACCCCTCATCCAGGTTGGAGGGACATCAGTCCAAGCAGAGATGATTCTCAGACCTCCCTCTGAGCCTTCTCCTCTTTGGGGAAGACACTAAGTTGTTGATCTTATTCTGTAGGTCACTAGCCACAGCTCGAGGCCATAGATAAAACCATGAAACAACAAATTTGCCCTTTCTTCACCACAACAGACCAGTCGCAGTGTGCAGCTATAACAGCTTCAACCCTTCTGGCAAGGCTTCCCACAGTGTTTAGGAGTGTTTCTGGGAATTTGTGACCATTTTTCCAGAAGCACATTTGTGAAGTCAGACACTGATGTTGGACGAGAAGACCTGGCTCACAGTCTCTGCTCCAATTCATCTCAAAGGTCCTCCATCGGGTTGAGGTCAGGAGTCTGTGCAGGCCAGTCACGTTCTTCCACACCAAACACTCATTCAAGTCTTTATGGATCTTGCTTTCTACACTGGTGTGCAGTAATGTTGGGACAGAAAGGGGCCATGTCCAAACTGTTCCCACAGAGGTGGGAGCATGAAATTGTCCAAAATGCCTTGGTATGTTGAAGCATTAAGAGTTCCTTTCATTGGAACTAAGGAGCCATGCTCAGCTTCTGAAAACAACCCCACACCATAATCCCCCCTCCACCAAACTTTACACTTTGTACAATGCAGTCAGACATGTACTGTTGTCCTGGCAACCACCAAACTCAGACTCGTCCATCAGATTGCTAGATGGAGAAGTGATTCATCACTCCCATCACTCTACTGCTCAAGAGTCTAGTGGCGGGGTGCTTTGCGCCACTGCATCTGACACTTTGCGTTGCGCTTGGTGATGTAAGGCTTGGATGCAGATGCTCGGAAATGGAAACATGAAGCACTCTACACACTGTTTATGGAGCTAATCTGAAGGACACATCAAGTTTGGAGGTCTGTAGCAACCGACTGCAGAAAGTAGGTGACCTACTTACAATTTCACGATTGGACTTCCTGCCCAGGTGGCATCCTATCACGGTTCACGAGCTCCTGAGAGTGACCCATTATTTCACAAATGTTTGTAGAAACAGTCTGCGTGTGTAGGTGCTTCATTTTATACACCTGTGGTCATGGAAGTGACTGGAACACCTGAATTCAATTATCTGGATGGTTGAGTGAATACCTTTGGCAGTATAGTGAGCGTTTGTTGACCACGCCATTCACAAAAACGCAAAGATGCGATCTCCAACTTCATCTCCTTGACTTTGCCTACAAATGTTTGTCCATAAAAGTTCCAGTCACACTGGCCTAATTTGACTTATTGCTGGAAATGAGAACTGTGCTTGCACTGTGGTCGTACAAGGACGGAAGAACACGTGACAACAGGGCTAATACCCCATACTACCAAAGCAGTCTTCACAGGAAAAATCCTTTACAATAGTAGAAAAAGATTCCCAACCATGAGATGATCCTCTATGTCAAAACAATTGGCAATGGCGGGGAGGAAGAGCTCCCTTTCAACAGGAAAAGAACTCTTACAGAGCCAGGCTGAAGGAGCAGGGAGGTGAGAGGACAAAAGAAAAGAGGAACAGCAACAAAAAACCGTAAATCAGCAAACACAAATTATGAATAAAAGACAACAAAGTCTGGACTTAAATTCTGATCAATATTCAAACATATTCCCTTTTAATAGCAGTCGCGGCAGAGGTTCGGCTGGGTAGAGCACACAGTAGTGTTTACAGTACACTGACAATGAAGCCCAGTGTGAGCAGGAACAGCAGTGAGTGAGCCACCAAGAATCGGTTAAATCCTAACACACACATTAGTAAAAATGTAAACAAACAGATTAAACGCCCAATCTCCCTTTTCCACATTAAATGCACACTTTAACCTCCATCCTACATGATCATTTCCCTTTGGTGTTTAAAAATAAATAAACCACGTACAGGACAAATTCATTTCCCAGCATTTGAAGCGTTTTTTGAATTTATCCTCCAAGTCCAGGTGTGTCGGTGGAATCAGGGTAATTACAAACCACAGTTGCCACAGAGCATGTTTTAAAATCTCTGATTATAATCTTTTACAGCAAATACCATGACGGGACTGTGCATGTTGGAACCAGTCTCAGAGATGGGGTAGATTCTAGTATGACCATATTCCCATCAAGCTTAGCAGACCCAGACATCACATTTTTGGCATTTCTGTCCCACTGAATCAATTTAAAAATTAAACACTGCATAAAGTCAATGAAAGTCAAAACCCAGGCTGATGTTACTGTTCCTCCGTCCACATTTACTTTGGTTAGTGAAACAATGAAACAGAGACCGATGCCTCCAAACTAAAAGTTGTGCTTTTAGTCTGCAGCTAGTGACCAAAGCATCTCGACAGGGTTTCTTTGCAACTGATTTCAACTGACAACAGCCATCAACCTAAGGCAACCCAATGAATTCAGAAAGTATACATTTTTCCCCAGCGTCTGGAGGTTGCCAGGTGGTTGGTGGCTGGTTTGTGTGACTGAGACCAAAAAGAAAGTTGGGTTAAATAAAGTTGTATTGGGTTAAAGGGGGAGGGGCTAAAACATCTCATTTTAGACAGAAGATGAACTTCAGGGTTGGATCAAAGCGTATGTTGAGCTGTGAATCATGCAAAGCTATTCAATTAGAGTAACTTTGCATAAGCAGAATAAGTCCACTTCACTGTCACAACCTTATTAGCGATGGGTAATCCCCTCACTGTTGACATTTTAGCGAAAGACTTGGTTTCCTTCTCTTCCTGTGTGCTTTCCGTAGCTGATTTTAACCATAGACTCCCTGTAACGGTCCGAGGGTTCAAATCATCTACAAAAAAGTATTCTGACACGAGAAACTGAACAAACCACTGACACCATCTCCTAAACTGAGTGGTGCACCTGAGGTCTCACACGTGTAATTCTGGCTCGGATCAGTGAGAACGGGCCCCTAATTAGTCCACAATATCACGTGTCTCATTCAGACATTGCCACCATTTATAAGTCATGAAGATGGAGCTAGAAGATGTAAAGATTAATGGGCAATTTGGATGCATCTCAGATTATTTGTCTTAACAAATAACATGATTCATTTGGAAGCACAAAAGAAGAACTGATCGAGTTAATTATGGTGTGATTTTTCAACAACAGTGTTAAAAATGAAGCAGTGATCACAGTCATTCTGGGCTTCTTCCCTTTTAAAACCGACAATAACTTCATTTTAACTCCTTCGTTACACTCTGAGGAGGTGTTTGAGTTCTTGACGCCATCTCAGGTGGTTTTTCCTAAATAATGAAGTCCTTCATGTTCAGGTAAACAGAGTGCAAATTCGCCTTGAGAAGCTGTTATGTTTCTTTTAGCAGGATAATTTAACATTTAAACAAAGCAGCAAACAGACAAACCAACCAAGCAGCCACTACCCAAAGTGCACCAGGTTTTAGAAAGCATGTCCCGGTGGAGCTTTGTTGGTCAGACTTAGGAGCCCATCAGTCCTCCTGACTTCATCTGGGACATCCTGACTGTCACCAAACATGCCATCCTTCAGGCAAACGACCTCTAGCGGGCGCTTGTCCTTCAGGTGAGGACGGTTTTAGTGTTTTCTCAACAGTATGTAGGTCATGAGCAGAATGAGGCCTGCTGACAGGCCTGCAATCACAAACTGGTGGATGGAGAGGACGTTCTCCAGTGTGTGGATCCTCTCCTCCATGGCACTGGTGTGGAAGTAGTCGTAGACGCCGGCTGTGATGCTCCACAGCGCCCACACAGCATCCACCACCAACGGCATGGCCAAGCAGGAGGATGGAGGCTCAGCTGTAGATCAGACTCTGTTACAGACTGGAACATGGGAACAACACGTAAATAATTCAGATACAAGATGAAATCCTTAAAAAAAACCAAAAACACCAAATCAGTTTGTTCTGATCAGCATATCACACGTGTTAGTGCAGGAAGCCCTGGTTTCATATCATTGACGGTATAAAAGATGCAGCACTGCTGAAACACGATGCACACTATGTTATCAATATGGACTCATGGAGAAATAAAATAATAATATTATAATAAGATTTAACATTATAAAACATTTCTGCATTCAATAAATAATAGATAATAATAATAATTATTATTATTATAATACAGGTTCATGTTTCAGACAGTTTTAACTTGATGATTTAAATGTAAGTGGGTCAATGCAAAGCACTGAAGCACACGACTTCTTCTATGCTGAATTTTGATGCATAACTCATTCTGCAGCTTTGAGAGCCTCTACGAAATGATTTCAAAACATGCAGCTCGACTGGGAATAACGGGCCACGATTCCCAGTAGTGACTGGTCCCATGTTTTTTATGTAATTCATAAAAAAAAAGGTCAAAGAACGGCATTCAAATAAAAATCGTCTCAAAGGTCTCTATTGTAAAAACGTTGATTAACGTTTAAACAAGTCACAAAACTTTGAACTTCTGATGACCGAACCTGCGTTCTGAAATCTTCTGATGGCACCGTTTTATGACAAAGCTTTCTCCTGTAGTTACACTGTGTCCAAATTTTCCTTTATTCTGATTTTGAAAAACTACATTTCAATCGTTTTATTGCAACACTTTTCCCTCTACATGCACAGATTATACGTCATAGCGTATATCGGAGGCCTTTTTGTGCTCTTTCACCTGATGCAATGGGATATATGGTGAAACCAGTTTCAGCTGAACATCAAAACAGGCTGTCCACGAACTCTTCTCTCATGGGGTCACACCACCATCCAGTAATATGGATTATATAAGGTTATAATGCATCAAATGCAGTAAGTATGCAAATGTTTCATATAAATATAGTTTATAACTTAATAATTTTCTTTAGCCAAGATAATTAAACATTTTGATTTTATGTAATGTATAGATTTATACTATTACTAAGTATCACACCCTTTTTTTATTATTTCTATATTATTTTTATATTTTATATATTTTTTTATATATTATTTTTTTTATTAGAAATAATCAAATTGTTACATGCTTAAATTTACACAAAAAGACTGAAATCTGCACTGTCATGAACACGTTTTTCACCAAAAATTGAAACCTAACCTTTCATTATTTATTGGGTTAAGCCTCTGGGCTCCAGGGTATAACTTTGGTTTGTTTGGTATCATTATTTTGAGCACAATCTCACGTGTCTGAATTTACAGTTATTTTTTCATTAACACAACTGATCTGAAATCACACAAAAACATAAAAATCGAGGAGAAAAAAGTTACAGTTTTTACTGTAACAGCCACAAACATGTTTTGTGAAAGATTTTCATAACTTGAAATGAAAATATAAATTGTAAATTTTAAAAACTTAGGCACAGAGGAGAGGACAACACCGCCGGCCTAAACCCTGCAGGCCTGACAGCAGGAGGTGTATCACTCTTCAGATCTGACGTGCCTGATGTATGGCGTCATTTTTGTGCCACTATTCTGAGTGCATGTAAAAAATTTTTTTTTAAAAATATAGCGCACGTAAAAACAATTTGCCAGTACAAGTGTTGCATTTTGAGGAGAACAAATTCTTTGCTGCGTGCAAAAAAATGTACTTCAGTGTTTGCTATTATCCATATACACAATAGCAGCCCCAGTTTAGCTACAGTAGCTACCAAGCTGATTGGACACCAAAACAGCTAATCAGATTTTTTTTGCATTCAAGTCTGTGATTGGTTGGTTTTGTGGCACAAATAGAACGGTGTACAGAAAGAGTGTGTGTGTGTGTGTGTGTGTGTGTGTGTGTGTGGATAATAGCAAACACTGAAATACATTTTTTGCACGCAGCAATGAATTTTGTTCGCTCAAATTGAGCTTTTCTTCACTCAAAATAAAATTCACCTCAAAATGCAACACTTGTACTTGCAATTTTTTTTACGTGCACTCAAATTTTTACTACGTGCGCTCAGAATAGTGGCACAAAAAAAAAACGCCATAGTGATGTTGACTGTGCTCTGGCACAATCATAGGCATCGGTTGCTACTGACAACAAGAAATGAAGCTGGTCCGAGCTATGGGCACAACCATTTTTTAATAGTGGAGGGGGAATAACACTATGTAATACATTCAGTTTTAGAAATTATATTCAATGTTAACTGTGGCTATGTTCAAACTGTTAATACTATCTTATTTTAATAAGCAACATTTTCATATGCAAAACTAGAGGCAAGAGATTATTTTAGGGGTCACCCCGTGCCACCCCTGTAGATCCGCTCCTGCACACCAACCATGACAACCATTAACATGTTAATATTCTGACCTGTGAGCCACTATTGTTACATGATTATGTCAGTACCACACCCGCCTTTGACTGATTTCGACAGGTGTGTTCAACAACACACCTGCAAAATAAAGGCTACTGTCTTTTGCACGGTTGTGTTGACCAGATCTGTCAACAGTCAAACCGACATTTAGCAATTCATGCCAAAGGTCTGAAAACCTCCTGCAGCCCCATAATTTGCCATAAGACACAGAGACAGACTATCCAGGTGAAAACAAAACCATGTCCTATATCATTACTGCTTATAATACCTCTGCAGTGAAGGCTTGTATTCATGACACAGCACCCAAAGAAGTTCCAGGCTGTTGATGAAAAAAAACTTACCTTAAAAGGTTTTTTTTTTTTAAACTGAGTGAAATGACCAACAGGAATTTGGCTAGAGCCACAATAATTCCCTAAATGCTAAGAAAAGAGGCTCTGATGTTTTACACACGGTCTAGAAGCAGGTTTACATGATTATTTAAAACATTCGGTGATTCAGTGCTCCTGGAGCTCAGGTCAGATATTACATCACAGAGAGAGTAGGAGATGGTTGTAGCTTCCAGGTTTGAAAAGTGAAGCCAGTGGAAGTGCATTAAACCTGTTAAACCTTCTTTTTAAACGACACCAGGGGGCGACACCTTTGGTTGCCCAAAGAGTCCCAGTCCTATGCAAGTCTATGGGAAAACTCTGTAAACACTTTCTAGGCTCGGTCACAGGTCACCTCACACTGAATCAAAGAGTAAGACGATTTAGTGAATTTTGCTCATTTGAAGCATCGGTGCTCATTAGATAATGCCTTAAACACATTTGGGATCTGGTGATCTAACAAATATAAATCTCCCTCTGTCCATTTTATTTAGATAACTAACTATAATACAAAGTAAATTTCCTGGTTTTAATATTCTTTTCGAAACATTAATCATGTAATCCAATGGCTTTTCCAGGTTTTCCAGGTTGTTCCATGCCCCATTGAACACATAATTCGTTGATGTATTACACAAAACATAAATAATACTACAAAGACGTGATAATGGCCCTGTCAGTAAAATCTCACAAGGAGCGCACATGCAGCAGACTGAAAATAATGCACCTTGCACACAAACTTCTCCCCTGCTAGCTACCAAGCTATCGCTTTACCAGCAAGCTAAAGCTAGCTTTGATTCTTTTAAAGAGGCGCCATTACTCACAGCATTACTCGAGGATCAGACAGCCCTTCCTCCGTGCCATACATGTACAGGAGTCTTTCACATCATCATGCTGACTCTACAGTTAGCGGTTAAAAAGGAAAGTGTGAAATCCCATCTGTCGTGAGCCACTTCATCTGCTTCCGGGTGCGTTTCCCTTGAAGACACCCTTTCATCGCGTGTGTGAGGTCGTGAGGAAACTCCAAACTCCATTCAGAAACATAACGAATTTTCTTACTTCGCACAGACCCAAAAATGTAGCCTATAAACCATAACCTGAGGCAGTCTTTATCAGCAATGCCTTCGACTGGGACACTCGGCTCCATACATGATGTTGTCAGGATATTTTATCTCAGTTTTAAAGAATTTCCGTCCTTGGCTTTTATAATATGACGTGCATTTGCGTGTTGATGATGAGAAAGCCAAAACCGAACAGATTTTGGATGGAGTTCGGGATCGTGATTCTTCTCCGTCAGTGAAACGGTCAAATGAAATCTCAGCACTTGCGTCACACGTTGACGCTGTACCTTGAAATTGACAGATACTGCAGGTTTTATATTACCAGGCGCGGTGGCCAAGTGGTAAGGCGTCGGTCTCGTAAACCGAAGATCGCGGGTTCGAACCCCGTCCGTGCCTGTTAAACTGGAATGTACCAACTGTGTTTTTTGGGGTGGGGAAACAAAATGCTATCCTTGAAGTTGTCGAACAGTATTACAAAAGAAAATCAGACCAAAAAAAAAAAAACCCAACACGAAATTGAAATTATAAAGAAATAAACTATAAACATAGCCCGAAAGTGGACAAAACTTTTCATGTTTTATAAAACTTCAGAAGACCACAAGAGGGAGCAATACGAACAGTATATTACAGAGGGTTTGTTTAAGTTAAAACTGATAATGACTCAAACTGTATGAAAAAGCAATTCAATGCAAAGCAATAAGATATTTTTTAATGTCTAACTTGATTGCAACCCAACAGAGTCTTCCCATTCTTCTTTTTTGCCTATCCGACTTTAAAAAATTCCTGGAAATATGCATGTAAGCAATTATATATAATATATGAATTCATTATGAATACTGGCTTGGTAAGGATTGTATGTTCTTACTGGATGGGATGTCCAACATACAGCTCGGGGGCCAGAATCAGGCCTTACAAAGACTCTGTTTTATACTCTGTCATCCCTTCGTGAAGCACTTTGTGATCTTTTTATCTAGAAAGATGCTATATAAATAAAATTTTATTTTTTACTTTTTAGATTTTTACTTGTATTCTGGTTTCCAGCTTCTCCTGTTGATAAAGACTCCTCCCTGCCACTGAAATTCAGAAAGTAATTAAGCAATAAATAAACAATGACAACAATTTTCTGTGAATTAATATTTTATGATTACACATTACACAGTCTTGGCAATGAAACAGCTGCACTTTTTTGTAATTTTACCCATTTATTATGTGGTTTCACTGGTCTGGACACTTAAGTTCAAAGTGGGCTCTGTGTGTCCCACAACGTAAAATGAAAATGAGCTCTCTGATTGATGTTAATTGGCCATCAGGGAAACATATCAATCAGTAAATAAATGAACAGAATCTTTAATTAAAACATAAGTAACAAGTGTCAATACACGTAAAAAATAAATAAATACAGAGTCATTTAAGGCCATTCTATTCAAAAAGAAAAAACAAACAAACCGTGAACGCTACTGTGGTCCAGCCCGTGTGAAAAACATCATAAACACTGTGAGTCCTCACACGTCAGCTTCAGGAGTGTACAGCTCACGAATGGCGACCTCGACGTCCCCGTTAATTCTCAGCTCTGTGCTTTCCCAGTCAAAAACATTTCCTCTTGGTTCTCTCTCCCCTGCAAACATGCCTTGGATCACGCTATCTGCCAGAACAACGTCCCACATGTTCACATCACAGATTTCACCAACAAAATTCTGATGTTTATCAAAATCACCCAGATAAAAATCCGGATCTTGTCCCAGGATAACCCTGCCTCCTGCCCTGACAGTGTGACCCTTCCTGTAGATTTTGGATAAGCTCCTCTTGCCATCCAGGAAGAGGGCAGCTAAACCTGAAGTGGAATCCCAGGTGACACACAGGTGGGTCTGCAGGGCTCCGAGCTCAGGGGCTTTAAATAAAACAGGATCTCCAGCCATGTAAAAGGACAGTCTGCACACACAAACAATCATTATAAGTCTGCACACAGCCAGCTTAATGTAAAACCCTACAGTGGCCCTCAGAGGCCAAACGGACTGCAACTTAAGAAAACACCAGCAATAAGAAAAATGCTGCAAAAGCACACAAAACACAACAGAAATAGGAAAAAACTAATTTCCAAAAGCACAAGGGAAGTGTTTCTGGGGAGACAATAACCCGACGGACCAGTTGTAGAAACCAAAACATGCTGGGTAAGTGTGTTTTAATCTCATGATTCAAATAACTAATAGTTAGGCTAACACACTTACCTCTCATCGTTTCTTTCCTCACAAAACCGATAGATCCTCCACTTCTTCTAAGTGTCTCCCAGTACAATGCTTAGCATATTTTGGTTGCTGCAACTGGTCCCTCTGGTTATTGTCTCCCCAGAAACACTTCCCTTGTGCTTTTGGAGATTTGTTTTTTCCTATTTCTGTTGTGTTTTGTGTGCTTCTGCAGCATTTTTCTCATTGCTGGTGTTTTCTGAAGTTGCTGTCCATTTGGCCTCTCAGGGCCACTGTAAAAACCACCTGACCCCCGACTGTGCTCCACAATAACTTCAGCATGTTTAATAAACCACATAATGGGAGGTCATACTGTGGGCTGTTTTTCCTTCATAGATTTGTAAGTACAGGAGAAATCCATCTGTAATTTTCATTTTGACACATTCTGTTGAAACCAATCCATTCTCTTATGCTGAACATTATCAGGGCCGTGAAGGCCTGGAGTCTATCCCAGCATGCCTCCATTAACAGAATAAAGTTAGTGTACATGAAATATGTGAGTGGGAACTTTTCAGATTTGGTTGATATTATTTTTGGGGGAAGCTCACAGTATAGATGTTGACTTTGAGATGTCCTACCTTCCATCCAGTTCACGCCACACATTCAGCTCATCGTAGTTTCCAGTCCGGTATGCAAAGAGGATGATCGCTCGCTGGCCGCTGAGCTCCGTGGCCACTCGCATGCACAGAGTGAACGCAGTCAGGTTCATCGGCCTTTGAGGGATCATCTCAGCAAAACTGGTGCATGACTCAATGGGGAAAACTAAGGTCTTGATGGGAATACTCCCTGAGAGGCAGGAAAATAAATAAAAACATTACTAAAACTTTGAAATGGTTTAAAAAAGAAACTGTGATAAAACTGTGTTTTTCTGTATAAAAATAATTAGATGGTATAACTAAGTTGACAGGCAGGGGAAAAACAGAGGTGTCACGCAAATTTAAAGAATTCTTAAAATGAAGGTCACTGAAATCACTGTTTAAAAGCTGTGTCTTCTCCCACTGAAAGCCTGAATACCAGATAAATGCATTTTAAGTTTACAAAGAAAACCAGAAAATAAATAATAAAATAACTCAAAATGTGCACAAGAGGACAACATGGAGAGGTATACAGTTACCGGCCAATGCTGTCATGAGGAAAAGGATGACTGGAGGTCTCATTTTATTTTCACAAACCTGCAGAAAATCAGACGCCTTCGAGATATTTTCATGTGTTAATGCAATCTAACATTTGTACACAGCATTGATTATCAAAAAGTCATATGAAGTTACAAAATAAAAGGAAGCTGTATACATAATGAGCTGCTACAAAGATCCTGCTGCAGACAGACGACTGAGCGGTGACTGAACTCTCCCCATTTCAGATTCTTGCTACGCAAATAACATCTCTGCAGCTCTCTAAACTTCCTTACTGGTTTCAGGCTTTGGTGTTCACTGGTACTGGTAGAAGCAGCTGCTAAAATTACAGAGTTCTGTAGTTAAAGGTCATTTAGATTAAAGTTCTAACTGTTTTTTGCAAACCATGCCTTTACCTGTGGGTGTTTTATTTATTAGCCATTTATTTCAAAGGGAATATTTAAAAAATAAATTCTGATTTGAATTCTTTCTGTTCACAACGCACTGATGGTTATTTGAATTTTGCAAATGAGCACGAGCGTGTCTTCTGACCATTGTCCAAGAAAGATTTCTATCAAAGAGAAAAGCAGACAATAGTTTCTGCAGAAGAGAAACTGCTGCTCATTTGAATTGTTTCTGTTGTATTTTTTTGCAATTCAAATGTTTCTTATTTGAATTCTTCCTGTAAATGAGACACTGATGCTCATTTGAATTTTTCAGACTGATGCAGCATGATTAAAATGTGGTTCCCTGAATTATATTACTATATTCTAACAAACCTATCAGTATACATGCAGGAGATATGGAACAAACAAATATGCATACAATGCTACAATCATCTATGTACCATAGCACATGGAGTGATTGTAGCAAAGGTGTGTCAAAATGTCACCTTTATAATCTGTAATTTTACTCTGTATTATGACTGCTGTCAGGGTCCCTGGATTGAGGGCTTCGAGTTTTTCTGACTTTTAGGTTTTCTCTAGTTTGGAATTTTTTTGATAGTGTTTGGATCGTGGTTTTGTACTGTTGGTGTTTAGTTTTGTATTTTCAAGTTTCTTTTGGTTATATTTCATGGCTTTAGTTCTGGGTCAATCTTTAGGTTCATTCTGCGTTTTGTGACTTCACAACGTCCTTTTGGTTTCAACTTCGGATTTATGTTAAAACTCCACACTTTTTTGTTTATGGTGTTTGCCCTCATGGTTTTGTGTTTCCTTGTTGCACATTTCCCCGAGTCTACTAGTTTTGGGATTGTTTGCTCCTGATCATCAGTGTTTGTATTCTTGTGTTTCTAAATAAAAGCTGGGATGTCGTGCTTGGAGAAGACTATCCTGAGTTTCTCAGATCAATTCATGTTTATCAGAGAAACCCAAAGTCAAAACTCCCAAACACAAACTAAACAACGTTGTATATGCTGTGCAGTGAAGCAAGGAATGCTCACACCTCTACACTGGAGAAACCAAAGAATCAGTTCATAAACACATGGCACAACATAGAAGAGCCACCTCATCTAAAGGTCAAAGGTCACTCTTTCAAGGATGCCAATGTTCACATTTTGGACAGAGAGGACAGATGGTTTGAAAGAAGAGTGAAAGAAGCATCTATGGCCACTGTGAGCGACCATCTTTGAACAGAGGCGGGGCTTACGACACCAACTGGCTGCCATCATAATCTAGTTTTGAGATTCTTCCCAGACGCCTTAACGCCCACTCACATCCTGGGGCATCTGACCTCAGGAAATCACATGATAGGGTGGGGCAGGTTTCACAATGAGCTCACCTGAAACTCTGGCTGATTGGGACCCACACCTGTTTTCACACCTTGGCTCATGTGATTAGGTAGATGATCATTAGGGGGTCCTCTCGGGGGGGGGGCACTCCCACAGAGCTTAACTCTGGGACTCCCCACCATTTGACCCTAGAACTGAAGAAGCTTCTCGGATGAAGGTGAAACGTCTTCAAACAACTTAAAGAAGTCCAGACGCTTTTCTTTCCAAGCTCCTCAGACTACTGTTATTAATGTTGCAAACGTACTCTGTAAAAAAACGTTTAAAAAACAAGAAAACCTGTCATATTCCAGCTGTTGTAGTGCCAAAACATACAGTAATTTCCCATAATTATAGTACTGAAAACTGATGTACTTTCACAAGGTGGTAAGTTAAAGTTTGGTGTATTTCTGTGGATTTTTCATGTTAAATAGAAGGTATGTGTGAAAACAAAATTACATAATTATATATTCAAACACTGCTGCAATAAAATTAATCAGGTTTAAAATTGCTGAAAAGTACTATTATCATGTAATAACACAATATCCCACCCATAAAAAGTAAAATATCCAGAAATGTTATTGAATTATAATATTGTTACATATAAATACATCATGTGTATTTAATAAGTATAAACACTGAAATAGCTACACGTAATACTAACTTTACATTGTTTAATAATGCCATAATATTGCTAGAGCATTACTACAGTTCAACTTGATATACTTGTCTTAAAATGTTTCATCACATCATATAAATTTTACTTAAAACTGCAAGGAAATATTTGCGCTCTGTCACTAAAATAAAAATTACATCGAGGGGTTTTTGCTTTATAATGAAAAATGTCACGGTCCTGGGTCACGCAGTGTTTGTGCTTTTTGTTCAAGTTTTGTTCTGTCAATTATGGTTTTCTGTTTGTATTACATTTATAGTTCCTGGTTTTTAGGTTTCTGAGCCTCCTCTGTGTTCTTGGTAAAGATCTAACTCTGTTCTCCATGTGATGTATGCTTAGACTTAGTTTTCCGGTGTTCAGTGTTAGGCCTACGGTTCCTTTTTCATGTCTCCCAGTGGGAGAAACGTTTCGTCACTCATCCAAGTGATCAACAAACACTGAATAAAGACCATTGATCATTGGCCATCCAGTCTCAGCTGACTGCAGCTTCTAAAAAGCTGGGGAATGAATGACCAATGATCAATGGTCTTTAATCAGTGTTTGTTGATCAATGGTCATGACAATTTGCATGTTAATGAAAAAAATGACCTCACAACCCATTGTTGGCCAGTGCTGCTGGTTTCAGTTATTGTCAAATGTACTGTTTATATGATTACAAATACAGTACAATTACAGCATTTACTTAACTAAACAGTCTAAATACTTCTTTTCAGTTCTGTAGTACAAAACATTAGCTAAACTCTTCTGCAGTACCACCTTTATACTATTTGTGTGCCACTGAGTGCTTTGAGTTCTCCAGTACTATAGAAAAACACCATATCAGAACAGAGATACTTATGAGCCTGAAGACCGGGAAGTCAGCATTATCAGTGACACTGTGTTGTCTTGTTAATTTTTAAGCCCCTGGTGATAAAATATGCCGATGTCACAAGCTGCATATTATTTCAACTGTATGGAGTGTAAAGCTGAGGATTGAAATTCAGACACAGGAGGCAGCAGGGTTTAATAGGACAATCTTTAATAAGCTGATGGCACAAGTCTACAAAGGGAAACGTAAAAGTTTTTACGAAACCAAATCCACAAGTGCATGGAGAGAAAACATACAAGATATCGTCACAGACGTTAAAACAAAAGTGTGAGGGGAAGATGGCACACATACAAGGGTGATTAGGGTAAGTAGACACAGGCGACAGGAGGGGTAGCAAAAATGAAGACAAATAACAAATGCAGCGGTTAGACACAAACCCACATGTAGCAACGTTAGACTGAGACTGGGGAAGGAAACTAAAAGAACTCAATGCATGGAAATAACTGACAGAAAAGCTCTAAAAACTCTCATAATACAACAATGGGACTATGACAGTGTGATTAAAAGTACGTACAAGTAAGTGATAAGAATAATCTAGAACAATATGAATCTGTGTTGAGTATTTAATATATAATTAAAAACAGGTGATGTGAGCACATATTTGTTTTCTAAAAACTTAAAGTAACGTTAGTGATATTGACACAGTTTGATTAATAGCCATTATTTCATACAGCAGAATGGGGTTATTCCTGTGGGTGAGCATTATAGCTACAGCTCACGAATGGCGACCTCGACGTCCCCGTTAATTCTCAGCTCTGTGCTTTCCCAGTCAAAAACATTTCCTCTTGCTACTCTCTTCCCTGCAAACATGCCTTGGATCACACTATCTGCCAGAACAACATCCCACATGTTCACATCACAGATCTCACCAACAAAACTCTGCTGCTCATCAAAAGAACCCAGGAAAGAATCCGGATCTTGTCCCAGGATAACCCTGCCTCCTGCCCTGACAGTGTGACCCTTCCTGTAGATTTTAGATAAGCTCCTCTTTCCGTCCAGGAAGAGGGCAGCTAAACCTGAAGTGGAATCCCAGGTGACACACAGGTGGGTCTGCAGGGCTCCGAGCTCAGGGACTTTAAATAAAACACCACCTCCAGCCATGTAAAAGGACAGTCTGCACACACAACATCCATACGTCCTTTAGTCATAAAAGTCTTGCACACAGGCAGCTTCATGAAAAATCATAATTTTACTACATTTGAATCAAAACAATTTTACACCAGGACCAATAAGATCAAATTTGGTTGATATTGTTTTTGTAAAGCTCACAGTGTAGATGCTGTTGACTTTGAGATGTCCTACCTTCCATCCAGTTCACGCCACACATTCAGCTCATCGTAGTTTCCAGTCCGGTATGCAAAGAGGATGATCTCTCGCTGGCCGCTGAGCTCCGTGGCCACTCGCATGCACAGAGTGAACGCAGTCAGGTTCATCGGCCTTTGAGGGATCATCTCAACATAACTGGTGCTCGTCGCAGTGGAGAATACCAGGGTCTTAATGGGAACACTCCCTGAGAAGCAGAGTTTTCTTTTGTGTTGATGAAATTGTAAACGAATTAATTGTAATTAAATTGTATGAACTAATTCATATTTTCATTCTCTTCGTAATGTTAAGCACTTTGGTCAGAACTTGCTGTTCTTAGAGCACTTTATAAATAAAGTTGGTTTGGCCTGTAACCTTTGAAAGGTTCAAAACACTCAGCTGCAACAAACTCCATGTCTTTAACTCTCCCACGAGAGCTGTTTATGTACATAAATGTGTTTGTTGTTGTTAGTTCTGTTTTAACTGACATCACACAAATTTAATGAGCTCTTAAAAATGAAAAATTTTGACATCTGAGCCACTGAGAGGATGAATGACAGATAAAAGGATTTAATCAAGACAAGAAAACATATAAAGAAAAATAGAAAATGAGATAAACAATAAAAAGTAAATAATGACATAATTACAAACTTGCACAGAGATGGACAAAAGAACAGAGAAACCGTTACCAGCCAATGCCATGGAGACGGCGATGAGGAAAAGGCCAATCAGAGGTCTCATTTTGTCTCCACAAACCTGCAGAAAATGAGACTCATATGTTAACATGATTTTAATTTATACACAGAATATCAGTGGGAGTTTTTTTGAAAGTTATGTAAAGTTACAAAGTAAAATGAAGCTGTATACGTACTGTGATGCTCCAAAGGTCCTAATGCAGACAGTCAGCTGGGCAGTCTTATAACCTGAGTACCAGAAATCCTCCCCGTTTCAGAGTCCTGCGATGCAAATAACAGGCTGTCATTGATTGGCTGGTTTTCATTGGTTTTGGTAGAAGAAGAAGAAGAAGATGCTAAAATTACACGAAGTCTTAACAAATACAAACACTTCTGTGGATTATTTATTGTGATTATTTTTTTAAGTTTTTTAGCATCACATTATGAGTCATTGATGATTTTTCTTTTCTTTCTTGTACATATTAAATTTGGATTTGATCAGTGTTTGTCTTCGATCATGAATGATTTTACATAACATCTTAGATTAATGTGGTTCTGAGGGCCTCTGGATGTCTGGAGTTTTGATCTCCTCCATACCTGCTTCATGCCCTGGGGGACGGGGCTGTGGCCCCCCCACACCCTCTAGCAGATCATTACATGAAGGAACCTTTTAAAAACAAGCGCGTCCATGCTCACAGGTGTACACACGGGTGATCACACCCACAAACTACACCCTTTTTGGCTCCTACCTCAAAGCACACTGTGTTCTGTTGATCTTATGTGCTGCACAATAATGTTTAATATTTAGTATTTACTGTCATATTCCCATTAGGGGTGCAACGATACACAAAATTCACGGTTCGGTTCAATACTTTGGTGTCACGGTTCGATATTTTTTCGATACAAAAAAAATGTTCATGCCTTTTTAATTTGTCATTTATTAAAATTATAAATATATATTTTAACTCAAAAGTACAGTTTTTAAATTTAACCCTAACCCTTGTGCGTGTTTTTTATTTTGACAGCTAATGCGCACCTGCGGACCACTTATGTGAACCCCTGGTTATTTAGCTCATCATATGGCAGCCACAGAAATTCTTTTGTCCATGAAACCATAAAGCTGCACTTTCTTTTTGCCTTATAGTCTGATTTGTCATAACTTCTCCGTTTTGTGGTAAGCTTTTCTTTGGCTGTCACTTCTTCACCCTGACCTGTCTTATTTGGCTCAGCAGAACCGAAGGGTGGCTGGCCTCTCCCTTAGAGATAGGGTGAGAAGTTCGGCCATCCGGGAGGGGCTCAGAGTAGAGCAGCTGCTGCTCCACATTGAAAGGAGCCAGCTGAGGTGGTTCGGGCATCTGACAAGGATGCCCCCTGGGCGCCTCCTGGGTGAGGTGTTCCAGGCATGTCCCACCGGGAGGAGGCCCCGGGGCAGACCCAGGACACGCTGGAGAGATTATATCTCTCGGCTGGCCTGGGAACGCCTTGGTGTTCCCCCGGATGAGCTGGAGGAGGTGGCTGGGGAGAGGGAGGTCTGGGCCTCTTTGCTTAGGCTGCTGCCCCCGCGACCCGGCTCCGGATAAAGCGGATGAAGATGGATGGATGGATGGATGGATGGAGAACTAAAATATATATCCTGCTGCTTTTACACACGCACTCACATAAGCTCAGCGATTCTCTGCGCGATCAACCTCTCACATGTTTAAGCTGCGGGAGATTTCACTTGTCATGTTTGCATAGTAAGCTAATGATTAATAAGACGATGTCAGAGGAATTGGTGCACAAATTATCATCACTCACAGATCAGTGCTGTCGCTCTCTATACACAGTTCGCGCGATTGCAAAGTGAAAGCAAAAAAACAAGCGCAAATTCAAACGCGATTTCAATATGTCACATATTGACAGTGGCTCACCGATGCCAATGACATAATTACCCAGCTACATTTCCGAAAGAATGCAAAAGCATTGACATATATTTTCCTTCCTACAATAGCCCGACGGGCAGGGCAGAGGTAGATTTTGGCAGCCCGACTGGAAAAATCGCTAGCCCCAGGACGTCGGGTTAGCGATTTTGCGAGCCCTGTATCTGATTGAGGAATCACTCATCTTTGGAAAAGAGAGTTTATTACAGAGAAGTGGCTCTTTCCAAAATAAAAGCTATACTATACGCTTCTTCTGGGCTATATTCTCAGCAGCATATTAAACATATCAGGTCCCCATAAGGAGAATCATGTGCTAACGGCTGTCTAAATGACTCGGGTAAAGTTTGTAGCATGCTTGTTGTTTTTGTCTTTGCACTAGGATGATGTCGGCGTAAATGTGCAGTCATATTCGTTGTGTTCCCACTAGTGCTTTCAGGTTAATCTCGTTGAAATGACCTTAACGCCACAACACGGCAAATCTCCGTTAACGAGCTACCGCCGATCGCCCCGTGCGTGGGGCTAGACGGCCAACACGTTAACGAGCTAACTGCGCTAACACACTAGTTCCCACCATATAATTGAGCATTGCATGGCACATCCAACATACTGTTTTACTTTAGTCCATGACGCGCTTACCTTCAGGGTCATACGTCACATGAAAACCAAAATAATTCCAAACGCCAGATGTGAATGAGGGTGGGGGAGGTTCAATTCGCCATGTTGCAAGGAGAGCTTAACTTCTGTCTCGCTAGCTTGCCCTGCGCTCTTCCTTCTGGCTATGCTGTCTGTGTTGAGCGCTCAGTGGATCTGCGCTCGACAGTATAGCCTAGGCGGAGTAGTCGGCGCGGATTCACTGAGCGCTCAACACAGACAGCATCGTCAGAAGGAAAGTTGATAAAAGAAATTAAAAATTTTGTATTGTTCGATACATATGCGTACCGAACCGAAAGCACTGTATCGAACGGTTCAATATCGATACGAGTATCGTTGCACCCCTAATTCCCATATATCATTGTGATGTTGTTTATTCTGTTGCTCTTGTTCTCTTCTGCTTGTTTTCCTTTTTCTTTCTCAACAGATGATCCAGGTGATCGATATATGCATTTTCCTGCCCATTCTGTTGGTTTTTGTTTTTTGCCCTTCTCCCCCGTCCCTCTTCTCAGCTGTTTCTCTTTCTTTCTCCCCTTCTTTCCTCCAGTCAAGTCTGTCCCGTATTCAGCAAGTGAAAATAAAATAAACAATAAAAGGTGAATCAAATGGACCATTATGGCAAGGCTGGGATGGTCAATTTGGTAAAGTAAATCCGTTGGGCATCTTTCTTTGCCTTTAGCAGTGGCGTCGTTAGGCCTATTTTAGGGGTGCTGAAGCCTCCCTAAAATATTCTTAAGCCCCCCTAAATAATTTGGTGGGGTTTTTTTTTAGTTTTTTTTTTTTTTTTTAACTTATTCGATTTTTTTTTTACAGAACTTGCAGACAAATTCAATATA
Source organism: Rhamphochromis longiceps (assembly GCF_057381845.1). Taxonomy (NCBI): domain Eukaryota; kingdom Metazoa; phylum Chordata; class Actinopteri; order Cichliformes; family Cichlidae; genus Rhamphochromis; species Rhamphochromis longiceps. Next base: position 36,152,761 of record NC_140560.1, on the reverse strand, counting down.
AAGATGCAGGAATATGAGTTTAAAGAAATAATAATATAAACCTGTCGCTATTCACACAAATATGATCATAACTCGGTTGGTCCCTGTTGTGAAATCTGTTTATGTTGTCCTAGTAAGGCTACCATGAGGGCAGCCACTAGAGGTCGCTAGAGGACCGGTGTATATGTGTTTTTTCCAGAAATTGATGTAGCCACAGACACTGCTGCTACAACTCAATAAAAGTGGTTCGTGCTTGAGAACCCTGCGTCTTATTGCCTCCGAACATGACATGGTGTCAGAATTGAGGACTTCACGCCGAGTTACACGAAGAAATGGCTAAATTTGGACCTCCGGAGCCGTTCGACTTTACACAGCCGGCAGAGTGGCCGATATGGCGGCAGAGATTCTCCCGTTTTCGAGTGGCGTCCAAGCTAGGGATGGAGAGCGGCGAAGTGCAGGTGAACTCGCTTCTTTACTCCATGGGGAGAGATGCCGAACCAATATATGGCTCATTTGTGTTTCCTGCTGCTACGGAGGCCAGGCCAAGTCCGCAGTTTGAGTATGATCTGGTTATACAAAAGTTCGATGAGCACTTTGTCCCAAAGAGAAACGTTATCCATGACCGCGCCTGTTTTCACAAACGGAGCCAGAGGGCCGGGGAGACGGTCGAGGCTTTCGTGCGGGGCCTGTACGAGCTCGCGCAGCACTGCGAGTTCGGCGGCAGTAAAGACGAGCAGATCCGGGATCGTATCGTCATTGGATTAATTGACAAAGATGTTTCACAAAAACTCCAGCTCGAGGCGGACTTAACTTTGGATAAAGCCATTCAACTAGCACGCCAGAGTGAACAAGTCAAACAGCAAAGTGCAGACCGAGTGGAAAGCACGGTGAATGAGGTGAAACAGAGGCATTATAACAGCATGAGAAGGAGTTACTACCAACCTCATCAGGTACGTGAGCAACAACATGGTGAGAGTAAACCAAAATGCCAAAGATGCAACAGGGTGCATGACAAAAGAGAAAACTGCCCAGCCCGCAATAAAAGATGCAGAAAGTGCAATAAGTTGGGACACTTTGAAGTTGTATGCAAAACCAAAATGCTAAAAGAGGTCAGGGCTGAGGCTGTAGAGGACTCAGATGAGGATTCATTCTTCATAGGGGAGTTTTTCCTAGGAGCAGTAATTGAGCCAAAAACAACAGTCATTGAGGAGTCAGGCTCAGATGCCGACTGGGACATTGAGCTATTGGTAAATGGCAGTCCAGTTGATTTCAAAATTGATACAGGCGCAGACACCACTGTTATGACAGAAACGACCCTTAATAAGCTACAGCAGAGACCCAAACTTATCCAGTGTAAGCCAACTGTGTACAGCCCTGGTGGAAAAGTCAAGTGCATGGGTAAATTCCTTGCTACTACAGAGTACAAAGGCCAAAAGTACCAGTACTGGATTACAGTTATAAAAGGGCAATATGCAAGTAACCTACTGGGGAAGACAGTAGCAAAGCGCATGGGATTAGTCACTAGAGTTAACAAAATCAGTAGTGACTTAAAAGAGGATGTGTTCGGAGAAATTGGCCTGCTGAACTGTGAACCTGTAAAAATCGAGCTGACCGAAGATGCAGTGCCGTACAGTGTAACCACCCCACGCCGGGTGCCTTTTCCTCTCCTCCCAAAAGTGGAAAAGGAAATAAAGCGCATGCTCAAACTTGGCATCATTGAGGAAGTCACCGAGCCAACAGACTGGTGTGCACCAATGGTGCCTGCTCCAAAGCGCAACAAGGATGAGGTCAGGGTGTGTGTGGACTTAAAACGTCTGAATAAGGGAGTAAAGCGTGAACGGTACATCTTGCCCACATTGGATGACATAACTCCTAAGTTAGCAGGGGCTAAAGTTTTCTCCACTTTGGATGCCTCCAGTGGGTTCTGGCAAATACCACTGGATCCCAGCTGCCAAAAACTAACCACGTTCATAACTCCCATGGGCAGGTTTTGCTTCAGACGCCTGCCATTTGGCATAACTTCAGCACCCGAGATCTTCCAGCGGCTCATGAGCACCTTGCTCAAGGGCCTAGAGGGGACTGTCGTCGTGATGGACGACATATTGGTTTTCGGGGCTAACAAAGAGGAACATGACAAACGCTTAGGTGCAGTATTACAGACAATCAAAGCATCAGGACTTAAGCTCAACAGGTCCAAGTGCCACTTTGGAAAGAATGAACTACAGTTCTTCGGTCACATCATCAGTGCGGATGGTGTGAAACCTGATGATGGCAAGGTGGAGGCTATTGCCAGGATGCCCAGCCCCACCAATGTAGAACAACTCAGGCAGGTACTGGGATTAATAAACTATGTTGGAAAATTCCTGCCAGGCCTGTCCACGGTGCTGCACCCCCTCTCCAATCTACTCAAAAAAGAGACTGTATGGGTGTGGGGCGAGCCTCAGGAGCAAGCATTCAACAAAGCAAAAGCAATGCTCGTGGCTGCACCAGCACTTTGTTATTATGATGCAGGCCGACCAACAGTTGTCAGTGCGGACGCCAGCAGCTATGGCCTGGGTGCTGCACTGTTACAGGACAATGACGGGGAGTTACGGCCTGTTGCCTTTTGTTCTCGCACGCTCACAGACGCAGAGAAAAGATATTCGCAGATCGAAAAAGAGTGTTTAGCATCTGTCTGGGCCTGCGAACGTTTTACCCGCTACATCCAAGGCATGGGTCATGTACGTCTACAAACTGACCATAAGCCCTTGGTGCCTTTGATCAACTCATACGACCTTGATAAAACGCCACTGAGATGTCAGAGATTGCTGATGCGACTGATGCGATTCAATGTCACTGCTGAGCATGTTCCCGGTAAACAGTTAGTGGTGGCGGACGCACTCTCCAGACATCCACTGCACGGATGCTACCCGTCCGAGACAGACAGCCATGTCAAGGCATATGTGAGCAACGTAGTGACAAGCAAACCTATCAAGTCACATAAGTTGGAGGAAATTCGTAGAGCTACACAGAGGGACCCAGAGCTTCAAAAAGCAATCATCTTCATCAGACAAGGGTGGCCTCGGAGAATGGCAAAGAGCTCACCACTGCAAGGCTTTTATGCAGCCAGAAGCCACCTTTCAGAATCAGATGGTCTAGTGCTCTACCACGATCGCATCGTAATTCCCACAGCACTTAGACCCAGTGTCCTTGACCAATTACATGAAGGCCACCAAGGACTAACTAAATGTAGAGAGCGCACAAGATCAACAGTGTGGTGGCCCAACATTGGACTTCAAATAACACATAAGGTGAGGTCATGCAACTTTTGCAGAGAGCACAAGCCTACACAGCGACGGGAACCTCTCGTGACTACTCCTCTGCCCAATGGCCCCTGGCAAAAGATTGCAGCTGATCTTTGCGAGCTTGAGGGTAAGAACTTTCTTGTCGTTGTTGACTATTTTTCAAGAGACATTGAGATTGCTTCCCTCACTACAACAACCAGCAGACAGGTCATTAACAAGCTTAAACACATGTTCGTTAGATGGGGCATCCCGTTAGAACTGGTCAGTGATAATGGGACGCAGTTCACATCATCAGAGTTCCAAGACTTCAAACTGAGTTATGGCTTCACCCACACTACGTCGAGCCCTCATTACCCCCAGTCAAATGGAGCTGCTGAAAGAGCTGTCCAAACGGCCAAGTACATTCTCAAACAGCCTGACCCCTGCTTAGCCTTAATGAGTTACCGCTCTACACCAATTGCAGCAACCGGTGCAAGCCCAGCTCAACTTATGACAGGACGTCAAATCCGCACCACCGTCCCAGTACTCGAAAAGACATTGCTGCCCAGTCCAGTCAATAGGGACACAGTGTGCCAAAGAGATGCTGCAGCTAAGGACTCTTACAGATTCTTCTACAACCGCAGACATTCAGCTCGTCCACTTCCTGAGCTTCTCCCAGGCCAGGATGTTGTAGTGAAGCTTGACGGGGAAAAGGGGTGGACGACTCCAGCCAAGGTCATCAGTAAGTCTAAGGAGCCGAGATCCTACTTGGTGGAGATGGCGAATGGGAACGTGACTCGCCGCAACAGACGACACCTTCAGCCTGTCCCAGGCACCGCTGATCCTGAGGAGCAGCAGCAGAGCACTGTTCCAGCTACACCGACTACTCCAACTAAAGGGGCGGCCGCTTCCCAAGAACCACCAGTAAGGCAGACATTGCCAATCCCTGTCCCGGGGTCTCCTCTCCACCCTACCACACCTGTGAGAGTGACTTCCAGGGGGCGGGAAATTAAAGTACCTCTCAGATTCAGAGACTGAGGACTATCTCCTTTCTATGTTCTAAGGGCAGAATAATCCCTTATCAGGACTGAGGGTAGTCTACCCCTGTGATGTCCTGCGTTCTGACAACACTGTTTTATGTTAAAGTACCTTTGTTAAAAGGGGAGATGTTGTGAAATCTGTTTATGTTGTCCTAGTAAGGCTACCATGAGGGCAGCCACTAGAGGTCGCTAGAGGACCGGTGTATATGTGTTTTTTCCAGAAATTGATGTAGCCACAGACACTGCTGCTACAACTCAATAAAAGTGGTTCGTGCTTGAGAACCCTGCGTCTTATTGCCTCCGAACATGACAGTCCCTTTCGCTTTACATTGTTAAGGTAGCGTCAGTGCTTCGTTATCCAATCCGTTCCAGTTGTTCACAGGGGACATCCACATGACTGAAAATCCAGTCCTCGTTTTCACTGCTACTTTACACTCCGCTCGTATACACCTGCGGACACACTAGCGTACATGTGGCAAACGGCAAGAAATCATGGATATACGCAAGTTTTTCAAGAAAGTAAGTCTTCATCACTGGCTGGTAGTAACAATTAGTTAGCTCCAGCTAACAGCAGAGAATCCCATGTAAATAATGAACCAGGTGTTCCCCATTTTGTAAATAAAAACCTGGCTAGCGCACTAAGTTAAATTGTTAGCATAATTTTAATTTCTGTCACTCGTTTTAGCTCTGAAAAATCCAGCTGAGCTCATTCAGGTATAGTTATCATCAGTGGAAATAATAATAATCACTCCATCCCCATTAACCTGTAGGAGTCAGGGCAGAGGAGCACAGAGAGGCAGAGGGGAGAGACGTCTGCTGGAGAGGTGAGTCAAAGGATGGAGTCATTTGTGATGCAGACAGTCTGATTAGAATTTTATGGGACTCAATATGGATATGAAATATGAAACATTTCAGTCACGGTACAACATATAAGACCTGTTTAACTTGAGCTTTTATTTAGGAGAGTCAAGGTTAGAAAGTGGAGAGAGCAAAGAGAGAGAGATATATATAAGTCAAATTAGCCTGACTCACATATTTTTGAGGGTTCTATTTTAATATTACTTCAATTCAAGTAATTTAGTAATATTTTTCAGGGCTTTAAATTGCAACCATTTTAGTCACATGCGTGCTCAAAATATAATGTTTGTAACTTCAAAATATTTGGGAGCAACAAATTACTGTGGAGCGGGAGCAGAAGTCATGATATTAGCAATTTACATTACAATTCAGTATGTTTTAATGTATCTTGAAGGGTGAGGCAGAAGGAGTGGCTGAGGGAGAAAAAGGTCAACAGGCAAGTTCAAGTCAGAGAGAGCAAGGAGAGACAGAGGAGCTGCAGCAAATGGATCGAGAGGCAGAGGAAGATCAAGTTATTACAGAGAGAGGAGAGCAAACAGGCCAAGAGAGGGAAAATGATGAAGCAGCTGCAGCAACTCATTCTACTACAGGGTTTGATTTAGGTGACAAAGACACAGGGCCCAGACAGGTGAAGCTGAAGAGCTATCCAGCTGATACTTTTGGTACACAGAAGCGAGCATTTAACCACAGCTGGTTTGAAAAGCACAACTGGTTAGAATATTCAGTCAACCAGAATGCAGCTTTCTGCTTCCCATGTAGAATGTTTGGCAAAAACATCAAACATGATAGTTTGGTCAGTAACGGTTGCAAGAACTGGAAGAAAGCTTTAGTCATCTTTGGCAAGTATGAGATGGCACAAACACATAAGGACAGTGTTGTTACATGGAAAAGCTACCAGGGAACTAGCAAACAGGGAAACGTTGCACAGATGATAGCAACTGCAAATGTGAGTGAGATAGTCGAAAGAAGAGAGTATCTCAGACGAATTGTTGCAGTCACCTCTATGTTAGGGAGACAGGGACTCCCTTTTCGTGGCCATGATGAAGGTGAAGACAGCCCAAACAGAGGGAATTTTCTTGCATGCATGGAGCTTTTGAAGGAGTTTGATCCTTTTCTTCAAAAACATAATCCCCCATCAAATGCACAGTATATCTCACCAACATCCCAGAATGACATGATTGACTGTTGTGCCCAGGAAGTTACTAGTGTCATTGTATCTGAAATGACAAAGTCTAAAGTCTATTCCATCATGGTGGATGAGGCAAGGGATAAAAAGGCAGAGCAGTTAGCCGTTTGTGTCAGGTACGTGTCAGAGGGGGGCAGTGAAGGAGCGTTTCCTTGCACTTGCAGAGATAAAATCATTTGATGCCCAGTCCATTGCAAATGAGATTCAGCAGCAGATCCAAAACTATGGTCTTGCAGAGCTTAAGTGTGTAGCACAAACATATGATGGTGCAGCCGTTATGAGTGGCTCCACTGGAGGTGTACAAGCACATTTTAGAAGGCTCCATCCTGAGGCTATCTATGTGCATTGTTATGCTCATCAACTCAACCTGGTTTTGTGCAATACTTGCAAGGCTGTCCCAGAGGCTGTGGAGCTTTTCAGCTTGTTGGAGTGTGTGTATTCTTTCTTCAGCACCTCCCTAGTCAATCATCATAAGTTCATGGAGACTCAGGCAAAGCTTGGATTGACAAAAACTGAGCTTGTGCAACTTTCAAACACTCGCTGGGCATGTCAGTTGCGATCAATCAGTGCAGTTCTTGAGACATTGCCTGCCATTTTGGAGTGCCTATCTGCAATTGAATCCCCCATAGCTGTTGGTCTCAGAGCAAAGCTCTACAAGTTCTCAGCAGTCTATGCACTACTGATGTTTCAGTCGATTCTGTCTGTAACCGAAGGACTCCACAAATTCCTGCAGAAAGAGACTTTAGACCTGGCAGAAGCTTTTATCTGCAAACAAGCTGTGTGTGACACACTTAAGGGCAAACACTCAGATGCATTTGCTACAGAGCTGTATGAGAAAACCAAGGCCCTGTGTAACACCCACAGTATCCCTGAACCAGGTGCCAAGACAAGGCACAAACAGAGGAAAATGGAGGATTTTGTCCTGGAGGCAACTGTGGGTTCACGCACTGAATTGAACAACTCAGACACATTGAAAAGAGAGTTACTTTTCCCTTGTGTGGATCGGATGGTTGGCGAGCTTGATCAAAGATTTTGCAGTGTAGATGCAGGGCTGCTAAAAGGCGTCCAGGCATGCAGTCCTAAATCTGAGAACTTCTTGAGTGAACCACACTTGAATGAACTTGCAAAGCACTACAGACTTGACCTGAAAAAAGAGGAGGTTCTGGTGGCCAGAAACTTTCTTACCCGGAAAACAGAGGCTGGATGTCCACCCAAAAATATGTTGTCTGTGTACAACCTCCTTGATTCAGACATGTTTCCCTCTCTGAAGGCAACCATCCAAGTTGCCCTAACAGTGCCTGTCAGCAGCTGCTCGTGCGAACGGTCCTTTAGTGCACTGCGTCGGCTGCACTCCTGGCTGCGTCAAACAATGGGTCAGAAAAGACTTCACAGTCTTGCAGTCATGTCTATTGAAAAAGACACGCTTCAGCATCTGAGTCACAACAGAGTGATTGACCGATTTGCCACTCTTAAAAACAGACGTCATTCTTTGATGCTTCCACCCACCAAGTAACTGGTGATTGCAGCCAGAAAAATGTACTTTTTTATTTTCAGTTTTTTTCTTGTTATTGATGCGGAAAACACATTTCCTCTGTTTTTTTGTTGTACTGTATTATAAAGCAGACTGAAATAAAACAATAGATCTATTGGTGGCCTAGGATGTTTAATCTGTCCAAAAAAGTAGGAAAACAATTTCTCAGTCTTTGTTTTCTGTTTGTGAAATTTTGTGCTCATTCACTACGTTCGTTCATGTCGTGTGCATCTCTTGGGGGCTAAGCCCCCCCTGTCCTTAAAACCTAGTGACGCCCCTGGCCTGTAGACAACAATTCTGATGGCAAAAGAGCCAAACGGGACAGGCAAAAAAAAAAAAAAAAAAAAAAAGATTAATGTGGTAACTGTTATTTACATCATACCTTTACCTACGGGTGTTTCGTTTCTTAAGCATTTATTTCAAATGACAGAAAGGCATTTTGTGTAAATTAAGATGATTTCTAACCTTAAGACCTGAGAGACTTATTTTCATCAGCACACCTCAAAAATGTTTGAAAGCCGTTTGTTGCAGTGAAACAATGTTTGTTTTCTATGTTTTCTGAAGAAAAGACACCGCTGCTGTTTGAATTGTTTCCGTTTTGGTGTTTGTTTGTTTTTTAATTCAAATGTTTCTCATTTAAATTGTTTCTGTAAATAGTTTCTCATTTGACTTTTTCAAATGAGCTGCGGCGTCTCTTTGACAGAAACAATGGTCTGGTTGAAAGGCGTCTGTGTTAGAGAAGTAACCAGGCCATTGTTTCTGTCAAAGAGACGCTGCTGCTGATTTGAATTTTTCCAGATGTATTTTTGGATCATTTCACTGAAATGATTGGCATTTAGTTCCATTGCATTAGATTATCATATATATATAAGGCCTTCAAATTTTTACAGTTATTTCATTTTATCTCATATCAACATTTTTGAGAACATTTTCTGATCAATAATCTACAATTATCCTAAAAAAATTACTGTCCAAAATTTGGGCACATATATTGATGATACTGTGAAAGTATACGTTAAATATACCAACTACTTTAAACCGAGTACTGGCTAATATGAAAAGAAAAATTGTGGCAAAAAGTTTCATATATTTCATAAAAAACTTCACATTGCAAAACACAACTAATGACGTTGCTTCAGGTCGAAGGTCATTATAATTCACATAGTATGCCATTACACCCATAGGTAAAGGCATGATTTGCAAATAACAGTTAACAAAACCAAAAGTTAGCACAAACTATACACTGACCTGGAAGAGTCTGATAAAAGTTTAAAATATACTAAGAGGAATTACAATGCAAGAATGTAGGTTTTTATGTAGCTCTGTTTTGTCTATCCAGTCGTTAAGTGATGACGTGACGAATCCTACTTCCGGGCCTAAAGTAGTCTGCGTTTAATATGGCTTTTGTGTTGTTAACATGTTTAATGTTTTGTATTTTCTTCTATTTAATCTCAAAAAGCTCCTAAAACAGTCAGTGATCACTGTTGACCTCCCTCGTCTTTTATTACCGCTAATCATTTATTTAAGCTCAGTTTTTAAAACCTTAGGATGTAACTACAGCCCAGCCCATGCAGCAGTATATGAATGACTAACCTCGTATTGTGGATGGATTATCTCAGTTGTTCTCCTGGCTGAAGTTTGGTCCTTTTACAGCATCCTGCCATGCGATTACATTTGTTCCTGACCACCGAGAACACTCACGTTAACTTTTATCGAGTGGAAAAAAAGTTAGCTTGTTTATATTATGCTAACATAGCTGTGTCGCTAGCGGTCACGTAGCACATCATTATATACCAGCTAGCCAAACTTCAGTAACCCTACAAACGTCCCTGCTGTTTAGTTTTCTGTCTTCATTTATGTTGGAAGTGATAACAGAGCTGTACGTTTTAATTTGTTTCCAAAACCCCGCAGTCAGGACATGCTATATTGTATTTAGATAGAAGCTAGCGAGCTAACTTCCTGCTAACTTCTAACTCCGTTAAACGTCATAAATTCCGTTTTCATGGATGCCTGGATGTTAAACTCAATTGTTACACCTGGTAGAGCAGAACGCTGATCATTTTATTAAAGATGAAAGACTTTAGACAGTTTTTCAACTCTCAGTAATGCCACAGTGATCGTTTGATATATGGACCTGCAGCGGAGTTTAGGCCCAGACACGGCTAGTGACGTCAGACTGAACGACCGGATGTAAATCCAATCTATTATTATTATTATTATTATTATTATTATTATTATTATTATTATTATTATTATTATTACGCTGATCATTTCAAGGTTAAAGCTCTCTAGTGTTTCATTTTCCAAATGGCATCAACTTGCAAGACTTGCTTCCTGATGCCCTGTACAAGAACTTTGATCGGTAGCTTGAAGTGGGCTGCATGATTTACTGGCAGGACTGGGTCATATCAGAGTTCAAAAGGGCAAACAAACCAAAATAGGGATGAATGCCAATGTTTCCAGCAACATCCAGTAACAGACAGATTTGTAGAAGGCAAACATCTGTTGCATAAACATATATCAAGGTTAGATGTTAAAGAATTTGTCACATACAGCAGCAAAAGTTTGAGGTCAACACACACACAGAAACACACATGATAACACAAATATCAAACTATTAAAATATTAAAAATGTAAAATTCCATAGAAGGCAAACCAAAATTATAATAAGATTAATGCACACAAGACTGAGTAGTTAAAATCATTTTTTTCAGATGGTGAGAGAAGTTATGATGATCTGTTCAAATTTTTACATTCTTTGGAAGCATTTTCTAGCCTTTAATACTTCATAGGAGAAAGCTGATTGTCATGATCTGTCTGGTCAAACTCAAACGCTAAACTCAGTAGTGCAAGTTTAGAGATTTATTTATAATGCAGGTGATGGTTGTGCTATTTACAGTCTTTCAGCAGTTCTTAGTTCAAAAGCCTCTTATTTACCAAATCCAACAAAGGAGCATTTCCAAAACTGATGGGAACCACTGGGATGTCTTAAACAGAGGACAAGACACATTAGAAATCTATGTGATGACAACAAGGACCATGACGTGCAGATCAACAAGGAGATCGCTACCACAGTGAGGCAGAGCTCAAGTAAAGACCGAATGTCAGATCCCAGCATAGTCAGCTGTTTGTAAGATGTTTTGCTTCAGGTGTGTCAGGGAGAGGGCAGAGATCCCACCAGTGTTCTCACCCTGTAAGGTAAAGCAGGGTAAGTAGACACACACACAGCAATAAGCACACATACCAAGAGGGAGAGAGAAAGAAATGTTAAATGTTATTGTCACGGCCGAGGCCGACTCGAAAGGAATAGGACTCAAATGCAGGACGCAGAGCAGCACAGAGAACGTTTAAGTGACAATGTTTATTATTTCCACAACAAATGTAAGAGAATAAAACTGCCGGCTCGGAGGAAAAACACTGGCACTCACCCAGACCGTGACACTTATGTACTTATAGTATATATAAGTTTGAATATAGTTCAATTCCCTCAATCGATGTCTCATTCACTCTTGGCATACAGCTTGATGTCATCCATGTGGCTGATGATTGCTCCATTCTGTAGTTGGTATCTGTAGCCAGTCTTGTCAATGATGTCCCTGAGGAGGTTCATGCCTATGCAGAACAGCAGTGGGGACAGAGCTATTCCTCGGTAGATCTCGCACTTGATGGTGACATGTGCTATAGGCTTGAAGTTGGCCTCTAGTGTTGTTCACCATGTCCCCACTGAGTTCCTGATGAAGGCTCCAAGTGTCCTGTTGATCTTGTACAATTCTAGGTATTCCGGGATCCACTTGTGGGGCATCCAGTCTTAGGCCTTCATCTAATCAATTCAGGTGGTGCACAGGTTGGTCAGTCTGGTCTTGCAGCCCAGTGGTCAGTGAAGTTCATTTGAATTAACGCTACCTGGGCACACATATGGCTTGGTCGGTGAGCAGGCAATCTACTGCAGAAAGCAGATGTCTTCACCTCTTTCCATCTTCACTGTCTCTATCCAATAAAGGCAAAATCCCAAAAATATTATTGTGTTACATAAGTCATTGACTTATGTAACACAATGAGCTACTGTCATTTTTAACACAAATGTATTGTTTTATTATCTAAATTTGTCTGCCTGTTTTCCTCTTAATGAGACTGTGACTTACACAATTAACATTATGTCGTATCAAGTAAGATCCCAAATTAGATATTAAGCCCATGAATTCAAAAGGTCAACGTTTACTGAGATCATATATAAAGTGAGCAGTAAAGTAATTATCTAGTTTTTAGTCTTCAGTCCTGCTGGGCTCGCTAACACTCGCCCCCTGATGACCTTTACAAAGAAAAACACATTAAGCACAAATGTATTGGCTTCTTTTCTTTGGAGACACTTCTGAGCAGAAATCCACTGAAGAATTTTCCAAAGGATAGAAGAATATTTTCCAAATATTTTGAATAGTTTGTTAGGATTTCACCGGTCATTTCAAGGTTAAAGCTCTCTAGTGTTTCATTTTCCAAATGGCATCAACTTGCAAGACTTGCTTCCTGATGCCCTGTACAAGAACTTTGATCGGTACCTTGAAGTGGGCTGCATGATTTACTGGCAGGACTGGGTCATATCAGAGTTCAAAAGGGCAAACAAACCAAAATAGGGATGAATGCCAATGTTTCCAGCAACATCCAGTAACAGATAGATTTGTAGAAAGCAAACATCTGTTGCATAAACATATATCAAGGTTAGATGTTAAAGAATTTGTCACATACAGAAGCAAAAGTTGGAGGGCAACACACACACAGAAACACACATGATAACACCAATATCAAACTAATAAAATATTAAAAATGTAAAATTCCAGGAAGACAAAACTAAATTATAATAAGATTAATGCACACAAGCCTGTCTGTGAATCGCTACCTTATCGTGGTGGAGGGGTTTGTGTGTCCCAGGGATCCCAGGGGCTATGTTGTCTGGGTTTTTTTTTGCCCCCTGGTAGGGTCTCCCGTGGCAAATTGGTCCTGGGTGAGGGACCAGACAAAGAGCAATTCAGAAGACCCTTATGAGGAAAACATTGAGGGAACAGTTTACCCTGCCCTGGATAGGGTTACTGGGGCCCCGCCCTGGAGCGTGCCCGAGGACAAGCGTCTGGTGGCTGGGCTTTAGTCCATGGGGCTTGGCCGGGCACAGCCCGAAAAGGGGACATGGGCCCATCCTCCCTCAGGCCCACCACCCGCAGGTGGCGCCGTAGGGGTGTAGGGGTCGGGTGCATTGCGTGCCGGTCGGCAGCCAGGAGAAGAGACCCTGACAGACTGATCCCCGGCTACCAGGACTGGCAGTTGGATATGGAATGTCACCTCTCTGGTGGGGAAGGAGCCTGAGTGAGGTTGAGAGGTACCGGCTCGATATAGTCGGGCTCACCTCTACGCATAGCTTGGGCTCTGGAACCAGTCTTCTGGAGAGGGGCTGGACTCTGTCTCAGTCTGGAGTTGCCCCTGGTGAGAGGCGGCGGGCTGGTGGACACCAGAGGTGAAGGGAGCCACCAGGCTGAAGAAGGAATCCTATCAGGCTGTAAGTATTCCTCGAAGGAATACTTTGAGGACCTCCTTAATCCCACTGACACGTCTTCCGAGGAGGAAGCAGAGTCTGGGGATGAGGGGGGGGGTGACCCGCTAATTTCTGGGGGCAAGGTCACTGAGGCAGTTAAACAACTCCTTGGTGGCAGATGTGTGACTTTTCGTGGCTGTTTTAATATCGCTCTCTCTCTTAACCGATTAAATCTCGCTGTGGTAGCAGCTTTAAACTCGGTATGACCCAGGTTGGTAGAGGGTGCACAGTCTGGATCGCATTCCAGCATTTTGTAGGCTGGTTTTCCTACAAAACACAACAATTATTAGCCCGCAAAGCCACAGTGAACAAAGCAGCATAGCACAATGAATTCAATTCGTACCACTTGCCACTCGTACCTACAATCCTTTGCGGTTTTGCGCTGGAAATGACGTCACATTTTCAATCTAACCCTAACTACAAAAATACTCTGGTAAAATTCAGTGCCAAACAATTCTACCTTTGTGAATATGACCAGTAATTAGTTACTGATTACTTTTTTCAAGTAACTTGAACAACACTGCTTAGAAGCATACTTTAACAACTAAAATTCAGTGGCAAAATCATCCTACCTTGGTTAATAAGAGCTAGAAACATACTCTGACGGGTAATATTAAGTAGCAAACCATCCTGGCTTTATGAATATGAGCTACAAGCATACTCTGAAGGGCACAGTTTAGTGGCAAACCGTCATACCTACTTAAATATGTGCTGGAATTACTCTGTGACAGCAGAAATGTGACGTTTTGCCAAAGTAGGATGGTTTGTCAGAACACCAGCCCTGTATTTACTTGGTATTGGATCAGTCCAAAGATTTGCAGCATTCCAGCGTTGCAGCGTTATTTGGAGTTGCTGAGCTGACCAGCTTATTTTTTCTTTTTAATAATGCACCATTGTTGAGACTCATATTTACAATGACATCGAAATTTCAGTGAAGGCTATAAAATAGACATTTAACCCTTTAAATAAACTTAAGATTTTATGTCTCCTTCCTTTATCATGAAAAGAAAGAAGCTTTCAACTTGCAAAACAGTCATTTACTAAAAACGCTACATCCAGATGAACAGAATCAATTTTGGGGATAATCGTTAAATGCTGTTAGTAGAATGAACCTGAAAATCATGACCAACATTTTCTGCACTAATTTTCTACCCTGTATTTTTGCCTGATCCAGTTTTCTGCCTTCTTGTGGGACCCTTTGGTTTGTTTTGGCTGGAACAAATCAAATATTCTGGAAAAACCCTTCCCTGATTTTAAACTGTGCCCTTTGGCGCCCTCTGATGGCCACGATTATAAGTGATGAATTTGACGGTCACCAGGACCCAGAGGAGAGCCGCAGTAGCAGGCAGACCGGCATCATGGCGGATCAAAACAACACAGACGGTAAAGGGAAGTTCTACAGTGAAATTTTAAGGTGCGTTTTTACCTTTAACGGTACCTGTGAGCGGGCTTGTTCGCAGGGTAGCGGTACTTTGTCTTGTGTTCTCCCTCAGCGGCTGTTTGTCATTGAATCACTGTGGACGGAACTCTCAGACTTCTTCTGCACATGGTAGCACGGGTTAGTTTAAAGCTAACTGTTAGCTTAAACGTGAATACGTGCTGAAGAGAAAACGCCTATAGTTTCATTAAAACGCACCGATGAAGCTGCACAGTTGTTTCCAGAGAAACACTGTTACTGAAATATTATCTGGACACGTTTTCTGAAATAGTGACACTCTGTATTCGACTCTCTGACACCCTCTGTTGTGTGTTTTGGTGAAAAACAGCCGTGGGAGAAAGAAAGCATTTGGAAAGTTAGGAATTAAGTAACAGTAAAATATTTTTTGGAAGTCTGCTGTTTTTGTTTTTTTGCACACAGACAAAGCATCAGGGTGGAGTCCTTTTAAAACAGGTCTGGGCGAGGTCCCATGGCACTGAGTCACGACTTTATGACTCATGATGGCACTTTAATTACACGCAGATGGACTTCATAAGTGATACTAACGTTATACACCAACATGCAACGCCTGGAAAGTATGCCAGTAACTTGGGGACTGCTGCTTTCTTGTCATGATAATCTTTCACACCGATGCAGCTTTGCTAGAAAGATTTTACAGTTGCCTAAAGCTCAGATATGAACTGAATATGGGCTAGAAAAATCATTTTAGTTATATGAAACACAAATAAACTAAAACAATGAGAAACCTGGCTTTAGTGATTCGTTACCTGCCACCATGTGAGACGAATATGATGTACAGAGACTAAGAAGTGCCTTAAAAACAGCTAAAAGGATTTTAAAGTCAGTGCACAAACTGCAGCCAGAGTGTTTTAAAACTGCAGTTTTGTATCAGTTGTTGTTGATGTGAGACATTTTTGCATAGACCAGACAACGGAGCATTACAAGAGTCGAGCCTCAGCTTCATCTTCTGCCGGTTGCTCCTTTTAAGGACCATTGCAGCGGCTCATCTTCTGAGTTACTGAGAGAGAAAAGTTTGCCTATGTTTTTCATGTGATAAAATCCAGATTTAGTCACAGACCTCACATGACCCTCACACTAAGATCTGAGTCAGTGATTGCTCTGAACAACAAGCAAGAAGATAAAAGAGGGACTCCAGAGTGGGAGGTTTAGAGTCTGATTCTCCTTGTGTTGAATATTTTTCAGGAGTTTCTTCCTCTTCTGCTGATCAAGAATTTTTTTTTTTTTATTGCATTTTGTTAAAAGGAAAATATGAAACACTTGCTGTACACCGCCTTCCTCTTCCCCGGCAGAGCATTTATTTAAAGCTGTTTTTCAAACTGAGACAAGAAAAGACTGTCAGCTGACAGTTACTCACACGTTTACTGTGTTCTAGCAGAAAACCTCCAACATAATGGAGAAGGACACTTTTTTTCACAGAAAAAATTCTTGCTCTTGAAAGCCAGCCCTCCTCAAACACCTCCAGCACATTTTGTTTCAGGCTGTGTTATGAAATCTAAAAGCAGTGCAGTGGTTTTCCTTCTCAGTGTTTCAATGGCAGTAACTGTGATCGTGTGTGCATCAAACAGCTGAACGATGTTGTCTTTCTTTAACAACTTTCAGCCCGTCGGAGCTGTTCGCAGCCCGCTCCCGCAGTCACAAAATCCCCGTCAGAGGACAGAAGGACTTCTTCCCCGATGACTCCGACGAGCAGAAGCAGCGACTCGAGCAGAGCCTGAATGAACACTGGAGCCTCCTCTCAGAGGAGAGAGTGGAGAGGCTGTGAGTACCTCTCAT
Organism: Rhamphochromis longiceps; assembly: GCF_057381845.1. Classification (NCBI taxonomy): domain Eukaryota; kingdom Metazoa; phylum Chordata; class Actinopteri; order Cichliformes; family Cichlidae; genus Rhamphochromis; species Rhamphochromis longiceps. The sequence goes on along the minus strand of NC_140560.1, from coordinate 36,136,094 downwards.
TACCCGTGGGGTTACTCATCAGGCCCAGCTTTGGTGGTGCATATAAGACATATAAGGGTGTCTAATATTCACCTGAGTTTCAACATCCACAAGCTCCATTCTTAGCTCAGACAAAATAACATTTAGATTGATGACCATCGATGTTACTACCTTTCTGTGATTGAAAGGAGCTGAAAGCAGCCACTATTTACAGCTTTACTGCACAAAATAAAAGTAGATAAATGTGCACAGTGATGGATTAAACAGCTTTTCTTGTGTTTGTGGGAGCAGATTTTTAAAAGTCCAGAAAAATAAATGAAAAATAGAAACATGATTTCAGACAAGAAAACCTTCAAAGCACCACGAATCCTAAAGAAAAAAAACTGGGTAACAGCAAAATAATACATTTGACTTTTAATCTTTTGCAGTGCTGAGTGAACGTTAACGTCTTTCGGGTTTAAAATCTTAAAGGTTTTTCACAAATGAGCCCAAATCTTGGCTATAAATCCATCAGGTGGACAGAAACACGTTTGTGTGAGATGGCTTCCATCTGTTTTAATCCACAGGGGAAACCTCGTGAACGGCCAATGGATTCCCAGCAAGCAGATTGTGGAGCTTCGATCTCCGGCTGTGAGTTGCTTCACTGTCACAACACCACCTAGAAAAAGCTGCTGCGTTAGCTCGTCCTCAGTCGCTCCTTTGCTGGATCTTTTCTTATTTTTCCGCAGGGGAAGTTCTGGCAGACGATGGGCTTTTCTGCAAACGGGAAGCAGTGCCTGCTCCCCGAGGAGGCACTGTACCTGATGGAGTGTGTGAGTCTGCAGATAAAACCTGTTGCTCGGTGCGGTTTTCCTCCTCGGAGCACATAATTAGTCCTGTGTCTGTGTTGTTATGGGAACAGGGAAACCTGCAGGTGTTTCATCAGGACCTGCCACTCTCCATCCAGGACGGGTACGAGAAGTTTCTGTCTGCAAACACCGTGAGCCTTCAGCAATATCAGGTGCAACCTTTACTCCAGCACACCTGTGAAAATGCCACCTGTGAAATGAGCTAACGACTCTGTTTCATCCCAAAGGTGTTTGGGCATTTGAAGAGGCTCGGCTATGTGGTGCTCAGGTTTGATCCCAGGTAACATTTACCCCTCAGACATTTAAGATAATAAAGATAATTGAGCATCAGAGATGACAGTGTTAGTGTATCTATTAAAATCGGCCTTGAAAAGTTAAGTATGCGCGGGAACAGCCTCCGTAGGTGGATGTTTGTGTGCTCGCAGTTCTGAGTCATCGTCCTACGCGAGGCAGCTCAACCTGCCGCAGTCACGTGACCGAGCAGGGAGACAGCTGAAGAGGAAACGCAGCCTCAGCCCCGCCCCTTCCTCCACCCCCACTGCGACGTGCAGGTAAAGAGCTGCTTTGCAATCTGTGAAACTACATCTTAGTTACAAAAGCTATTATTTAGCTATTGCCTTGTACAATAAAAATGAGGAGTTGTTTATTATTATATTATTATTATATACTATATTAGTTTTTTCTGTAGCTACAAAAAGAAATCTGGATGCCTCCACGTGCAGCTGCACATGAAAGCTGAGTCTGTGCTGCTCTCTGCTGGTGTGAGCTGACATTTAAATACCTTTGGTTTCAAAATATCACAAATGAGAGATCTCCAAAATCTTCAAATAAATGTTGCTGCTAATGTTTGTCTTATAGTTCAGTGTGATGAACGTGGTGCATTTAGGTGACCTATTATAGTCGCTGTTAATTTTTTGTTTCTAAGCTTAACATTTCACCTCAGTCTGTTAAAACAAAAATGTAAGAAGTCTTATAAGAGTTTTCTTCTGCGTAGCCGTGCTGAAGCTCAGGAGGAATGCTCCACTGAGAAGATGGAGGAGGATAAATGCAGTGAAGGCGAGGAAGATAAAAAACTTCCAGAGCCTCCGGAGGCCCAGAGTTCAGCAGACGAGGGCGGAGGCAGGAGCTGGTGGATGATGGATGTTCTCGGGGACTCGGACAAAGATTCCGGTCACGGCTCCAAATCTGGCTCCTCGTGCTGGGACTTCAGCTCCATCTCTTTCCCTGACCTGGGCTCCACCTCCAGGGAGCACTTCCCCAGTGACCTGGCCCCTCCAGACCCTTCTCTGCTGCCCGGGGATTTGAAGGTGGGCTTCTGTGACATTGCCCCCTGGAGGCAGAAAATAAACCTGCGGCAGGTGAAGATGTCAGCCAATGAGCAGAAGAGGGAGAAATACAGGCGGCGGTGGGACGTCAACAAAAACAGAGAGGTTTGTAAAGACTAAAGGTATCGGAGGAGCTGAGGATCAAATTTAATTTATACGGGCTTCCTTAAAGGTACGGCGGTGCAGAAACTGGGCGGAGTATCAGGAGCTGATGGCGAGGCGGAAGGGTAAGCGGGAAGGTCGACCAGCGCACCTGTGGAACAGGGAAGTTACTCCGTTACATGACCCGACACAGCCAATCGCCACAGGTGAGATCACATGACCGTGAAGGAGATTTTAATTTAAAATGTTTTTTACTGTTTTGTGTGATTTGAGGTTTTTTTTCCAGGAGAACTGCTGGAAAAAATCGGCGTGATTAAACCGACTCATTTGCTGGAGGGAGCGTCCAGGTATCCACGATTTGTTTTACTCACATGAGCAGAAGTGTTATTTTTAACTCTGCACATCCAGTGCACAGTCGGACATTTGTACCCCTCAGTAAAGGCAACGTGGGATCTTAGAATTAATGCCAGAGATGTAGGGCTGTTCGATATAACGATATATATCGGATGACGATATAAAAATGTCTATCGTTGCATTTTACGCTATCGTTTGTTTCGTGGTGTCACAAAATAAACTGTTTACAGCTCATGGTTCATGAGTTCATGGTTTTTTGATGGTCACTGTAGTGGCTATATTCATTTCTTAAAGTTCTCTCTTTCTCTTATGTTTAATATAACCACACTACAGACAGACAAGCGCTTGTTTTTATGCGTTGTCGTTATTTCCACATAAACCTTTCACAATAAAGCTCAAGATCCTGTTGAGACTTTTCAAAATAAACCGAATCACGTGAAAGATCAGATTATTTAATTTGATGAAAATTAAAAAAGAGCCGCCATGTGTTAAAAAATAAACCTTAGGCTCAAACGTTAGAACAGGCTTTTCCCCGCAGCACACCATGTAATAAATACTCACAAAGAAAACGGCGGCCGTTACAACTTATGTCTAAAAATGATGAAAAACATGACGCGCAGCTGGAAACACTTCACGCAAGTCGAGCTGCCCGAGATTCACAGAATTTACAGAAAAGGTTACATTTTTGTGATTTATATCTTTATCGGACGATAGATGTCTTAACATCGGGATATGAGATTTTGGTCATATCGCACAGCCCTACAGAGATGCATCAGATCCTACTGAAAATCTCAGATAAGACCTCAAGGTCAACTTTTCTGAAAAACGCCTAAATTTATGCCACTGCTGCAAGTCTGCTTTCTGGTTTTCTGTTTCTGGAGCTGGGACTTCATGTGGGCTTGATTATAAGCTGTGACGAGTGCAGCCTCTGTGTGTTTACTGTGATTAGAAAATGTGAGTGGAAAAAGAAACAAAGTCATCGCTCACTCGTCTCGCTGGTGTCACATTTTGCCGTCTTTAATTTACAGACCATAAAGGCCGTGGGCGTTGTGCTGATGCAGTCAGCATCGTTCAGGATGACCTTGTGCTTTGTCCTCTCAGGTTAAAAGATGCGGACGATTGGAGGATTTGTTTCAATGTTTACCAGCCCAACACGGTGGCCGACTTCAAGAAGAGCAACCCGGGGAAACCGTACTCACGCATGTGTGTGTGCAGGTCAGCAATCACATCGCCGCCCGACGGCGTATTTATTCAGGATTAGTTTGTTTAAAGGAAAAACAATAGACGCTTCACTCAAATTAAATGAATGTCCCGGTGGCTGGACATGAACGGAGCCTTTCTCTCGTCCTGCTTTGTGTGATTCTAACCACTAATAGCTGCTTAATTATTCAGAGCTGTGATGAAGCAGCAGAATTTCTCAAGCTGGATCATCGATCAAGTTATTTTAGTGTCTAAAAGTCTTAACTGTGGTTTTAGGCATTTAGACAAAAAATTATAAATATTTATATACATTTTATTTATATATATATATTATACAAAAAAACACTAATTGTGCAGAAAGCCCTAATCTGTGATGACTTATAAATCAGATGTTTATTAAATCTCTTCCACACCACAGTGAAATTCTTACTCTTCACATCCTCAGGCTGTTTTTTCCTGCTTTGTTACTTTTGTGCTTTTTTTTTCTGGCGAGCGTCTTTGTTTGGAGATGTGTGATGGTTCAAACTTTTTCTGCAGTAACACTCAAAATTCGAAGCTTCTGCAGCAGCAAATCATTCTGCTGTTGGTCTTTCAGCCACGGTTCAATGCAAAATGTATATGTGTGTGTATATATATATATATATTAGTAAACTATAGCTGGGGCCACTCGGTCATTGATTGATTGCTATTCGCTTTGCAGTGATCTCATAAACTGATACCTTTGAATTGATTACCTCTGTGCTGTGTCCCAGTTTCGATGACCCCGTGCCCGACCTGCGAGCCATCAAGCTGCTGGCCTATCAGAGCGGAGATATCCCAGTGGTCATAGCTGTGGTGGACTATGGAGACATATCGTTCTACACCTTCAAAGACTTCCAGCTCCCGACTGATGTTTACCCCTAAGAACCGCCCACCCACCCGGGACTTTTTAATAAACCTCTGTTTGCTGGACTGGCTGCATTTTCTGTGATTTATGGTGGAAAGATGGTTTTAGTAAACAAACAAACAAGAACAAGTGTGTTCTGACAATGTTTGCATATAATTTGGCTCCAGTTTACATCTAAAGACAATTTTATTGATCATCTTGACTCAGAAGTCCTTTACGATGATGAAAACAAGGGATCAGGAAACTTTGTCCACATTATGGACACCAGCATCCCATCTGGTACCTGCCCACTGGGGCAGGGGTTCTTTTGAGAGCCCCTGGTGGGCACCAAAGGTGGAAGTTTGATCCCTGGCTGGTTAAACTGGCTTCAGGTACAAAGAATTTCACTTAGAGCTAAGTGTTCGGTTAGCCGTGGGTGCTAACAGAATGAATGAGTTTGCAGAAACCAGTGACGGAAATAAACTTCCTCCAGAGGCATGTTGGGACTCTCCTGTAGCGCTGGGGCAAAGGGCTCTGAGTAAAGCTGCTACTCCGGCGCATTAAAAGGACTCAGTTAATGACTAGGATCTCCTGTCTCAGGGTTCCTACTCATTAGCACTTACATAGACTGAAGCAGCGAAACTTTGGATGGGATAAAAACAAACACATAACTGTTTTATCCTGTTTCGAAAAAAATTGGAAACTGTTTTGCTTTCAGACCATAGTAGCTGGTGTCATCACAGTAAGTGCTGAACTGATGGAGCTAATCCCAAGTTTTGTAACTGCATCAGTTCCCATTTAAACAAAAATAAAACACAATTATTAAACTGCATTAAGATATTGTTGATGAATTGCTCTAATATAGCTGAACTGATCTACATCACTTAGAATATATATATATAGCTAACTGTAAAAAATTATATAAAAGATTTTTTATACATTTTTATTTATTAGTTTTTTCATACTTTTGACACAGAACTTCAGTTTTTTGAAAATGGGATTTGAAAAGTTATTCTGTGCACATGTATTTATTGCATGCTCACTGGTTAGTTGCTACACAACTTTAACAGCTCGTGAATACAATCATTAACTTAACCTATCACATGGCAGCCACTCAGTGCATTTAGCCATGTGGATATAGTCAGGAGGAGAATGTTCCAAACAAGAGAAAATGTCCAGTGAGCATCAGTTCTCTGGGAAAAGGTATCTTATTGATGTCACAAGTGAGGGGGGAATGGATGGACTGCTTCAAGCTGATAGCAAGGAAACAGCAACTCAAATAACCACTCAGCTGTTTAAAACTGAACAACAGAAGATTGGAAATATGCTGCCTGGCCCGATGAGTCTTAGTTTCCGCTGTGACTTTTCAAATGGGAGGGTCAGAATTGGCTCCTGAATTTCCCGACCGTTGAAAATCCTCTGGTGCGCATTTCAGCATTTTTAATTACAGTGATTTATAGCCACATGTGAAGCTTCTATTTGACTAGAGGCCAAATACTTTGTGGGATCATTCACTGTTACGTCAAGTGGAAGTGGGAAACCTTTCCATTTAGACTTGATGTGATAATGAGATCTTCTTATGTTGACTTTGTGCTTCATTTGTAGCTCAACAATAGTAATGTACAGGTGATTGGTATCATGTTCAATCACACAGAGGGACAAATAGGAGTTTGTTTATAATAGACAATGCAAAGGTCTCATGCACAATTTTGTATTGCTTTGTTTTGTGTAAGACTCTACAGTTTAAAAGGGTTTACCCAGACTGAGGTGAGAGCAAAAGGCCATGGCTGCTCTACAGACTCTGGCTTTTATCTCTGTAATTGGTGAGTTTTTACATTAGACTTTGATTTGTTAAAGAGACGTTCTCTCTGTAGTTGTGTAGGATCTGAAGTTTCAGGCCACTTGTTTTTCTTGTCTACATGTTTCATCTTCCCAGCAGGGTTTTCCTGCAGTCTGACTTCAGAGTGCTCATACTATAATCTACTGGACTACTTGAACCTGACCTCATCAAATGTTGCTCTGGAAACCATGCGGCCAGTGAAAAACTGGACCAGAAGCACCTTTGTTCAGGTGGACTTGTTTTTGTTGGGCATTTTAGAATCGGTAAGCATCCTTATCGTCCTTCTTGCATGGACTGAACAAAAGCAGAAAAGCATTTCAAACATTATACCTTAGGATGTGTCTGATCTTCAACCACACTTGTGATGATTTGCAAATAATTTTGGTTCATCTTTTACACAGCACAACATTTTTTGGATGCATTATTGTTTTAGAGCATCAGAACCTTAGAGGATAAAGAAATACACCCCTGACTATGTGGATTAATAAATACTGATCCTTTTGAGAGAACAACACAGTTCCTTGGAAATTCCCTCGATAACTTATCTCTTTGCTGTTTACTGTTTCCAGAATGAGAAGTCTCAAACTTTCACAAATGAAATCAGGGTCCACATGGTAAGAATCTGTGTGGCACATTCAAAAACCAAGATGATCACTTTGGTCCATTTGTCAGCATTGTTCAGTCAGCAGTTACATAAACACCAGCTCTGTAGGCTCGTGATTTATTCATTATTTCTATTATTCATATTTTTTCTGGCACTTTTTAAAACTCAGCTTTTCATTCTTTCCAGAGTTGGACAAATGAATTCCTGACTTGGAACCCTTCAGAGTTTTGTGGGATAGAAAAGCTGTCCATTATGACATCAATGTTGTGGTTCCCTGATGTAATCATTGTTGAAGAGTAAGTATAGCTCATTGCAGAAATGTAGATTTTGTTTGCAGGGATTTTATATAAAAGGGTACAGGACTATGCAAAAGTCTTGAGCCATATTTTGCTAGGGAAATGGGTGCAGTGATTTAAACTGTCACAAACTTGCTGTGTGCAGGCAGGAGAGGACCCAAATGCAAACTTGCAGAGACGAAAAGTAAACTCAAAAAGAACACACTGAGGGATAACGAGGGGAATGAGGCACAGGAGGAGAGCACAGCTGGGAGTGATTAGGCAGGACGAGACAAGGGAAGCAAAACTAGAAACATAAACATGGGACGCAGACTGTCAAAGTAAAACAGAGCAAACATGGAAGACAGAGAAACCAAGAGACTAAGAACTCTAAATAGCACAAAAGCAAAGACTATTAATAATAAACAACACAAAACACTGGGTCACAGACTCAGGACCATGACAGTAACGTGCAAACATACACGGAAATGTAGTATACAAGATTATACGGAGTTCACATCATTCTAACAAGCTTGGAAGACACTATTTGATATGACCGATTTTTATTGTAATTTCTTTAAATAGTCTTCAGGAGTAGTTCTCCAGGCTTCTTGAAGGACACTTACGGCTCTTCCTTGGATGTTTCTTTCTTTTGTCCTGTTCTCTTTTAAGAGAATCCCACACTGCTTCAATAATGTTGAGGTCCAAGCTCTGAGGAGGCCAGTCAATGGTTGGTAGAGTTTAATTGTGTCTTTCTATCCAGGTATGCTTTTACTGAATTGGGAGTGTGTTTGAGATCGTTGTCATGCTGAAAAACTAAGCTGTTGCCAGACGCTTTTCACACGGTACTGCACAGCGTTTAAAAATCTAACAGTGCTTTTCTGTTTTTATAATTCCATCAGTTTTAAGATCTTTAACACCACTGGCTGAAATGCAGCCCCAAACATGACAGAGCCTCCATCGTGTTTTACAGATGGCAGTGTTGTACTCACTGACCTCCTCGATAAAGAAATTAACCAAAAATGTCCAATATAGATTTAGTGCATTAGACCTGTTGCTGCTGATTTTCAGTCTAGTTCTTGAGTAATTTGCCACACTTCAGCCTTTCCTCCCAATTTCCCTTCCTAAACAACCGTTCTTTAGGAAGCAAGCACTCAGGGAAACAAGCACTCACCACTGAGGCTGAAGTGAACTGGTTTAGCTGGATTAGATGATGGTCCAAATGCATCCATCTGCTGGATTATTTTCCTTTTGCCTGAGAACATGATTTTCAGTTACTGTTCAATTTTGTTCTCGATTTCTTCAGTTTCCTTAATTTTTATATTTTCACACCATGGCGAGATATGGCAAGTTTTCATCTCATTGTGAATCAGTTTGTTGGTGCAAAAACACTGGTTTTGTCAATAGGGCCCAGAAGCCAGTGAATGGAGACACACACAGAAGCAGCAATAAGATTTTAACAAGGTTATTTGTGCTTATTGAGTAGCACCTCCTAAATCTGGGTCTGTATGCACCGACAGAGATGTAGGTGGTGTTTGACGGATGGAACGGCGAGATCAGTCTTGGGTTCCTGGAACGGGTGGTTGGTAACCTAGGGAGGCTTCAAAAGGTAGCGACCAGTTGCAGACAAGGTAAGCTAATTAGGAGCGTACTGTATACAAGGAAGTTGCAAAGACCAGGTAGCAGGGTTTCTCGCTGTGACTCAGCAGAGGGCCGACTCCAGCTCCTGGTTGGGCCTTTTGATTTGCTCATTGGGTTTAGGGTGGTACCCGAGGCTGAGGCTTACGGTTTTCCCGGAGAAGATGGGTAGGCCAGTGACAAGGTCTAGTACTATGTGTGACCAGGATCTGTGAGGGGTGATTAGCGGTTGGAGTAAATCTGATGGTAATTTGGTGCTATTATTGCTTTGTGCACAAGTGGAACAGACAGCTACATAATCCTTGACATCGTTTTCTAGAGTTTACTTCCAGAAGTAAAGAGATAGTCCTACTTACTGTGGGGTGACAGAAGAACTTTGGTGTTGTCAGTGTCCCAGGTGATGGCGCCCACCTTGCAGGTGGCAGGTAACATATTTGCAGGCTCAGGTTCATCAGCGTTGGAGGTGAACTGTAGCAACAAGGCGTCAGGCTTGAAATTCCTGGAACCTGGATGAAATCAAATTGAGAAATTAAAGTACCCAAAAACAGAGACCAACAAGCTTGGTGGGTGTGAAGTCTTTTAGCAGTTCTTAGTTAAGTTACGTTTTTGTGATCAGTCCAAATGGTAAACAGTTGCCCATCTCCTTCTAGCAGGTGACGGCATTCTTCTAGAGCTAGCTTAATTGCTAACAGTTCCCAGTCACCTACATCATAATTCTGCTTGGCATGAGATGTGATGATGCAAGAAGGTGCTACAGGGCTGCAGTTTAACTTGGGGCCTTGAACGTTACAAGAGTATGGCCCCGACTCCAGAATTGGAGGCATCTGCTTCTACGGTGAATAGTTCTGTGGTGTTAGGGTGGAACAAAATATGTGCAGAAGTGAACAGTTGTTTCAGTCTAACAAAGGCTGCTTCGACTTCAGGGGACCAGACAAATGGAACTTGGTGGAGGCTAGGTGAGTGAGGGGTGTGGTTACCTGGCTGTAATTCTGAATAAAAAGTCATCAGAAATTGGCAAAGCCCAGGAATCATTGAAGGTGTTTTTGTGACGTGGGAGTGGGCGATTCGCTCACAGCTTGAATCTGCGCTGGATCGGTCTTTATCTGTCCCCCTTCCAGAATCTACCCAAGAAAGGTGACAGAAGAAGAATGGAACTCACATTTTTCTGGCGTATAATCGATTCTCTGGAAGACGTCACACTTCTTCACTGCGTACAGCTCTAGATACTGTAACTCTTCTGAAAATCTGAAAATCTGAAGTACGTGACTCTCTGGTAACTCTCATATGTGCACCGTCAAAGTCAAAGTCAAAGTCAACTTTATTTGTCGATTCTGCCACATGTACAGGACATACAGAGAATAGAAATTGCGTTACTCTCAATCCCTAGATAAATAGCAAATGAACATTTAAATATATTTAAATATAAAAGTGATTAAAAATGCAAGTAAAATAATTAAAAAGTAAAAATTTAAATAAATACAATTTTACATATAACAAGAAAGCTATACAATATACAATATAATGGGTAAGTGACATTGAGTGTAAACCAGGCAGAGTAGTGCAAATAGGCAAATAGTGCAAATGGAGATTTAGTAATGTACGGTAAGAGAAAGTGTAACAACAAAGTCTTATGAGGTAATGGCAGTCCAATGCTCCACAAAGTGACTGGTAACTGGTGCAGGCCAGTGAGTGAGTCAGAGAGTGTGTGTGTGTGTTTGTGTGTGTGTGACAGAGTTCAGTGAGACCGTGGAGGAGAGAGGGGAGAGGGGGCAGAATCGGGAGGGAGTTAAGCTTCCTGACAGCCTGATGGATGAAGCTGTCCTTCAGCCTGCTGGTCCTGGCCTGGAGACTCCGCAGTCTCCTCCCCGACGGCAGCAGCTTGAAGAAGCTTTGCATTGGGTGCGTGGGATCAGCCGCTATGCAAAGGGCTTTTTTAGTGAGACGGGTGCTGTAAATGTCCTGGAGGGAGGGGAGAGAGACACCAATGATCCTCTCTGCAGCTCTCACTATGCGTTGGAGGGTTCTATGACAGGACGCATTGCAGGCTCCAAACCACACAGTGATGCAGCTCGACAGGATGCTCTCGATGGTGCCTCTGTAGAAAGTGTACATGATGGGGGCTGGTGCTCCTGCTCTTCTTAGTTTGCGGAGAAAGAAGAGACGCTGCTGTGATTTCTTGGCCAGTGCTGTGGTGTTGTACGTCCAGGAGAGATCCTCTGTGATGTGCACACCCAAGAACTTGGTGCTGCTCACTCTCTCCACAGACGCTCCGTCAATGGTCAGAGGAGCATGTTGGGTGTGCATTCTCCTGAAGTCCACAACAATCTCCTTCGTCTTCTCCACATTCAGAGAGAGATTGTTGTCAGCACACCACGTGGCCAGGCGTCTCACCTCACTTCTGTAGTCGGTCTCATCCCTGTTGCTAATGAGACCCACCACCGTTGTGTCATCCGCAAACTTGATGAAGAGGTTGGAGCTATATGATGGAGTGCAGTCATGGGTCAGCAGAGTGAAGAGGAGGGGGCTCAGCACACATCCCTGCGGGGCCCCCGTGTTTAAAATGATGGTTCTGGATGTATTACTGCCGACCCGTACTGCTTGAGGTCTTCCGGTGAGGAAATCCAACAGCCAGTTGCACAGTGAGGTGTTGAGCCCCAGCTGGACCAGTTTTTGAGTGAGCTGTTGGGGGATTATAGTGTTGAATGCTGAACTGAAATCTATGAACAGCATTCGAACATATGAGTCTTTTTTGTCCAGGTGTGTGAGTGCTGAGTGGAGTGCAGTGGAGATGGCATCATCGGTTGAGCGGTTGGGCCGATACGCAAACTGGAAGGGATCCAGGGAGGGGGGCAGGACAGTCTTGATGTGTTGCATGACTAGTCGTTCGAAGCACTTCATCAGGATGGGAGTAAGTGCAACAGGACGGTAGGAGGGAGATGACTTTTTTGGAACCGGAATGATTGTGGTGGCTTTAAAACATGTGGGGACAACAGCCTGGATGAGTGATATGTTGAAGATGTCTGTGAAGACATCAGTGAGTTCCACTGCACAGTCTCTCAGTACACGACCAGGAATGTTGTCAGGACCCGGAGCTTTACGTGCATTGATCCTGCTGAGGGATCTCCTCACGCTGTCCGGTGACAGAGTCATCACCTGGTCACCAGGAGGGGGTGGGGTCTTCTGTGCAGTGGTGCTGTTTTGGACTTCAAAGCGAGCAAAGAAAGTGTTCAGCTCGTTCAGCAGGGGGATAGTGCTATCACAGGTCTGTGGTGGGGGCTTGTAATCTGTGATGGTCTGAATGCCCCGCCACAGGCTCCGTGAGTCTCTGCTGTCTTTGAAGTGATGAGATATTTTCCTGGAGTACTGTCTCTTAGCCTCTCTGATGCCACGGGAAAGGTTGGCCCTAGCTGTCCTCAGGCTTGCCTTGTCTCCATCTCTGAAGGCAACATTCCGAGCTTTCAGCAGCCTGTAGACCTTGAAGCAAATAACTCGTAAACTGGAGAGGAAATGGCGTCCCCCTAATTTAGATCATCATTTAGCCTGTTTGCTTGTCTAAAAAGAAGCTAGAACATCTTACTATTCATCACTGATTGAAGAAAATAAGAAGAACCCTAGGTATCTCTTTAGCACTTTAACCAGGCTGACAAAAACCATTCCTTTAACATTAACTAGTAATGACAAGCAAAATTTGAACCATTAGAAAAAAGATTACTCATTACCAATTCACAGACGCAATGATGCGTATGGCTACTTTCAGTACCACTGATATTCATTTTCTCCAATTGATCTTCAGTAAATGCTTCCTCCAAACCATCAACGTGTCTTTTAGACCTCATTGCTACAAGACAACTCAAAGAAGTCCTGCCATTAATTAATGCTTCAATCTTAAACATTATCAACCTATCTCTATTAGTTGGCTAAGTACCACAGGCCTGTTAAAAGGGAGTTTATCCTTCCCAAACAAAGAAGCTTGAGGCAACTGTTTTTGTGATTTGGCGCTACATGAATAAAATTGAATTTAACTGAATTGAATGTTCATGTAAAATAATACAAATTCATTGTACAGAATGAGAGTTTGTTGTTGTGAACTGCGATACAGCAAGTATTAGTCTGAAATGAAAGGAGATTGCTGCACTTCCTCTGAGCTGTCAGGCTGCAGGGATTTTTTTAAGGTTAAAGTAAAGAAACTGAAACAGCCAGCTGTAGGCAAGCTTTGATGATGAATAACCAACCCCTTAATTACTTTACTGGCAGATGACTGATGCGTTTCCTCTTCTCTCTGCAGTGTTTCTGATGATGGGAGCATGCGGATGAGTCCACTGGTCACTGTGTATTCCAACGGTTCAGTGAAGGCAGACTTTCAGCAGCGGCTGACCTTTGCGTGCCGTTTAAATCTCTTCGCGTTCCCCTTTGATTTGCAAACGTGTTACATCTCATTTTCATCTCTGAACTCTGATGGTAAAATACACCAGATTAACTGTAATAATTGGTTCACTTGCTCTTTTTTGTCAGAGCAAATGATTTGGAGTCATTTGTTATTGTCTTCATAGTGGACTCTATAACATTTGGAACGATCAGCGACGAAAGATTCCTTACTCAAGTCTCTGATACAGTCATGCTTACAAGGGGACAGTGGGAACTCAAACACATCGACATATACTCAACTAACCAAACCATTGAAAATAAAAGCTACGTTTCTTTCAGAGTAAGACAATATCTGGGATGACATTTCAGTAATAGCTCTTTCACAGATGCCCATATCTCTTTGTCTCTAATGACTCTGTTTTTACAGGTGTCGATGTTGAGGAAGCCCATGCTTTATGTGATAGATTTCATCATACCCCTCTTCTATTTCCTGATCATGGATTTGGCTTCATTCTTCATTAGTGAGTCCAAAGTGGAAAAGCTGAGCTTCAAAGTGACAATACTTCTGTCCATCTCTGTCTTACTGCTGCTTCTTGCGGACATATTGCCGTCCACTGAAAAAGACATGCCAATCATATGTGAGGATTCAGATAAGACATTTTACTTGCACTATGTTGTATATATATTTTTTCCACAAATTTATATTGTTGCTCTATCTGTGCTGCTAAACCAAAGATCTGCTAAACTATTTTTCATTGTTTGTGCAACAGTGACAATAAAGATCATCTTATTTCTTATCTTTCTTTGTGGCAGACTTTTGTAAAATAGCACTGACACATAATCTCTCTGCATCTCACTTCTAGCCATTTATTGCATGGTCATCTTTACAATGGTGGCTGTAAGTGTCCTGGAGACCATGCTGGTGATGTTTTTAATGGACTTTGAAGGTTTTAGTTGTTTTTATAAGAAGGCTGAAAACTGTGAAAATGCCAAGACTGATGTTCAGCTGGAACCCATGGAAGGTAACCTCTTTTTTGAGATATGGAAATGAAATTACAGACCATTAGTCCCCATGATTTGACTTTAAGTTTGGTCTCTATGAACCACTTTTTGTTCATCTGCTGTCTGGCGCTGGCCATGTACATAGAAATTTGTTGACAATCCGAAGCTTTTTCCCCTGACATGGAATAATCAACTGGGAATAATTGACAAGCATCATATTCATATTATTAGTATTATAGTAACTGATTATTATATTGGCTATTGTCTTTATTTCCTGCACAGATTCTGCTGAAACTTTAAAAAAGGGTGAGGGGAAACCGAAAAGAAGTGACCTACCCAGTGACTGTGACCTTCTGAAGTTAATCCTTGATGAAGTGAAGGCAGTTCAAGACAAAACTGGAAGACAGGACGAAGTCAATGGAAAGCAAGAAAGCTACAGGAGACTGGCTGCAATCATAGATCGTGTGTTCTTTGTTTTATATTTGATTGCTTCCACAATTTTTGTGGTGTTGGGATATTTAAAGTGGATTCCACAAATGATCTGATTGAAATTTGAGTAGATTTCGTGTTGTGTGTATAATCCATCAGTGCATGAAAATAGATGTTTTAGTTGTGAAACATCACCTACGCAATGTTAGTAAATGCATGCAGTGCAGGATGAAACATGTTAATAACTACTGCACGTCTTTTTCAAAACTTGAGGAAACCCACTCTGGAAGGTCATTGAAAAGAAAGTGAAAACAAAATAAGAACAAAGACTAATTATAAAATACAAAACTAATTCAGGTTTCTTGTTGCCAAAGGGTATTGTCTGAGTCTCATCTATCTCCAGGGTTTACAGAGAATGGTCCAAACGGGCCTCTTAACCTCTGATGGCTACACTCAGCAGGAAAACACGTTTTGTCACAAACCTCAAACAGTCTCAATTTGGGGTTTTTGGAGATGGAAATGAATTTGGTGTACTCAAATATTTTCAACAGTCACTTTCAGTCCAATAGAGCACCTTTGGCATGTATAGGAATGGGAGACTCATATCATAGATGTGCAACTGTATGTCAATATGGACCAAAATCCTCTGAGGAATGGTTTCTCTGAAGACACATTCGTCAGCTACCTGTGAGCAGAATCAAAAAAATCTCAACATGTGTCAGGTTATGTCCAGTTGAAGACTCCTGACCAGGGTCAACAGCTTAGAGGATGGGTCTCCGCAACAGGAATGCAGGAGCAGTAATGACTCTTCTGTGTAATTCTTACCTTGCGGACGTTTGGTGAGATTCTATTTATTTGACCTATTATATATTGTTCAAGCTTTTTGTCTTGGGTTAATTAATGTTTTGGTTGCTGTAACACATGAATTTCCCAACTTGTGGGATGAATAAGGTCGTTGTATTTTTTTCTTGCTGTATAATAAAAGTATCCAGTAACTCAAAACTGTTCTATTTTCAACTTCAGTCACATAAGTCTAGAGACAAGTTGGCAACTATCTTGCGACCAGTGGTTGCTATTCCCAAACAAGTTGGTAAGGGTTTCTTGGATGTTTGTGATCGTTACTTGATACAATCAAGTTGCATGTAGTTTGCATGGTTACAACTTATCCAACCATTCATGTGATTGTTTTGGTGGCTAGCAGAATGAAGAGATTGCCTGTAGTTTCCAATGAAGACGCTGACATGCTGCAAATGATTGGTAACTATTTGCTGTGCTTCAGCAGAACTTGTAAAAAAAAAAAAAAAGGCTGATGCAAACTGGAAACAGAATATTTGCCTTCAAAGTAAAAGTTGTGCTCATTGGTGTTGCCATGTTTCAAGATGTAGAATTTTACTCTCTGTTTCCAACTTACGCTGCTTCATCACAGCTCAGAGAGTAGTTGATAGCAAGTTGTATTATAACAAAGTGGAGCAACTGGTAAGAACTGTAACTCAGCTGTCACAGTTGATGTAAAATCACAGAGAATTTACAAAAATGGTTAATAAATCAATAAGCATAATAGATCGTTAAAGTTAAAAGTACTGAAAATAAACAAAGCATTCATATAAAAATATTAATAGGCATTTATCAAAATGCACATGATACTGTATGTCTTATACACACTCTGGCAGGATGGTGCTCCATGCTAGCCAGCAACAGAGCGCTAAGCTTAACAGTGTCCTAACATTACAGGGAAACGTAAATCATCTAAACATTCTAGTATCCTATTGGTACATTTGCAAATGCAGTCAGCACATCTCAACATATATATTTCTACAGTTCAAAAGCAGAAATGCTCATTTAATACTAAGGTTGGGCATTTGGATGACTATATTGACTATTGACAATAGGCTTAGCCTTTTACCGATTGTTTTTACAAGAGTTATTTATTTATTTTTCTATGAATAAGTTTCCTAATCATTTTGTCTGAAACTAAGAGAACCAGCCAACGGAAAAAATAATTGCGCTCTTTTAACGGTGTCTTCTTCCAGCTGCAAGCAAATGCACCCTCATGGTGCGCCCAAATGCAGCGATTCATTTACTCGAACAGTAGGCTATGTTCAGAAAAAACAAAACCATTTTATTTTAATAAAAAAAGACCTATAATGGTGGGTATGGAAACAAAGAAAAACTGGCTTCTTTTTTCCACTATAACCATGTTTACAGGCCGTTACAGAGTTTATCTGTCTTACACACTCAACCAAACAACAAACACAAAATTAAACAAAAACTAAGTTAAAAATCAAAATGTCTCTTCCGTCAAATGTTAAAAAAAATCTCAGACTCAATGTTAAGTCTTTTGTGCGATTTGGTACATGTCAAATAAATAAATAAATGAATGAATAATCCAAAAAGTAGATAGATAGATAGATAGATAGATAGATAGATAGATAGATAGATCGAAACAAACAAGAAACGAAGTTAAAATATTCCCTCCAAACAAAACGTATAAATTCTAAATGTGCAGGGTTACATGGCTCCGCCCATCAAAAAGTCACCTGCACAAATATACCGCCTATCGTCATTTATTGGACTGACGATTGTCGGTTGGAAAATTTACTATAACTTTAATTACATATCGCCCAACCTTATTTTAAACCTAAAAGGAGACAAACGAAGAACGATGCTCAGACACAATGCTTCTCTTTCCGCCGCTTTATTGGGAGGGAGGCCAGAGCTCCCCCTTCTGGCAACTGCAGGCATAACATCAATCACGATTAATAAATTACAGTGGAACCCCGACTTACGAAATTATTCGTTCCAGAAGGTCTTTGGTAAGTCAAAATTTTCGTAAGTCGAAGCACCTTTTTCCATCGCCTTTTGAGCTGGCTGAAGACGAAGTTCTTGGCGGAGGAGGAGGTGGCGGAGGTTGAAGAAAGCATACATACATACGTGTACATGTATATAACATTATGGAATTTAATTTAATTTTTAAAAATTTTCTATTTTATCTATTTCGTTACACGGGCATTTTGCCGTATCATGGGCAGAAATATTGCTGTTAAGTGCCTTCGTAACTTGAATTTTTTGTTAAATGGGGTCTTCGTAAGCCAGGCTTCCACTGTACATGGATTAATCCTCAGGCTCACCAAGTAGATCATGGATTGAATTTTAAACAGGTTGTAGTCATACATAAAAATGGCTATAATTTATCAACGGTTATAAATGTTTTTTAAACTCTTGAACTGTGTTAAATGTATAATCTACTGTCGAACCATACACAGCCAAAATTAAGAATATTTTACCATTGTTCAAACATTTTATTTCTCACTTTCAGTATTTGATCTGTTGTCTTTGAAGTATTTTGCAAGTAACTGAGTTAATTAAAGAATAGCTGAATTTTACATTCTGAACAGTGCTTAAACTTTCTGAAGATTTCACACATAATTGCATAAAACCTCTGGTAATTACATTCTGTATTATACCTGAAAATATAAATTCATAATCAGTGACTTAGAGCGTCACTTTTCAAAGTAAAACTGAATTATCATTAAATATTTACGGGCACTGCGAAGAGTTTGCTCACTGAAAACCTGTCTACTCTCTCCTGGTTTAATACTTACATGTTGACTTTTTGACTCAGCTGCCAGCCAATGACATGAATGCAGAGGTGATTAGTATTATTTCCCTTTCAATAGCACACAGGAACAAATAGAAGGATTTTAGTATACTTGACAGTTCATTTTTTACATATATTAATTTCTCCTTCACACTATTGTATGACTCTGTTCTATGTAAGCAGCTGTGCAGTTTAAAAGCGTTTACTGGGACTGAAGGCAGACAGCCATGACTGCTCTGAGGACTCTAACTTTTCTTTCTTTAATTGGTGAGTTTTTAAATTTGACCTTGATTTGAACATTTTAATTATTTTTCTGAACTTTAGTTGGATGAGTTTCTGATGTCTTACATTTTGCCTGTAAGTTACGATTTTGTGTTTTTTTGCCAGCAGGGTTTTCCACCAGTCAGACTTCAGACTGTTCATACTATGATCTGCTGAACTACTTAAACATGACTGAATCAAATACTGTTCTGCAAATCATGAGACCAGTGAAAAGCTGGACCAACTCCACACTCGTTCAGCTCGACATGTTTCTGTTGGGTATTTTAGAAGTGGTAAGTGTCTCCATACTCCTTTTTTTGCACAGATTTCTGCACATTTACATCGAATTATATTCATGAATCTGTTACCTTTATTTAAAAGCTATGTTTACACAAAAATAAATCCAAGGGACTGCGCTTTATCAAATTTGAAAAACAAGTAAAACTTTATCCAACCAACTCAGATTTGTCTGAAAACATTTCAAGGGAAAGATGCACATCATAAAAGGAATTATGGCCTGGTCCTTCAAAGGTTTTAGGGGAAATATCTTCTACTACGGCTCTGTAAATATAGACTTCCAGGCGTGGAGGTTCAACAGTCTTTATAGCTAGATCTTCAGCTCTCTTCTCATCTAATGTCCATCACAACACCTAAGTTGTCAATACTTGTTAATGTTATTTATATTTGGTGTCTTCTTTTTGTTATGACTATGACCTACCCAGGGTTCTTTGTCTGGGTTGTCTCTTGATTATATCTCGTATGTGTTTATATTATTATTATTACCAGAAAGAATTTAAAATTGAGTACTGTAACCTCAAGCCTTGGGCCTTTTGAATGTTGGTTTCATGTATATTTCCATTGAAGTCTCTGTTTTCTGTTGATTTCCATAAGTTGTTATGAGCCTCTTAGTCCTCATAGTAGATTGGTTCAGGTATTTGTTGTTGTGGCTGTAGTGGCGAATTTCTGTCCCAAGCTTCGAAAAAATAATTCTTCCACTTCTTAATGTGAGCTGTTCAGATTTATTTCTGACTCGTACATACAAACAAAAGATGTCACGGTCAAAAAACTATTTGCTGCTACAGCGCACACTTCCATTGCCGTCCTGGCTCACTCTAACCTGCTACAACACATGCGCTGTAATGTTTTCTTACCCGACACAAATTAAACACGCAGCATTTATTCTCTAACAACATATCATACAAAATTAAACATGTAACAATAACTGAAACAGTATCAAAAATATTTCTCTACAGATTGGCTCTAACATTTCCAGCCCCCTAATTGGAGGGCGTGAAGACTGACAATTAGCGAACACTTACAAAAGAGCCAAATAACATTAACACTTCCTGTATCACACATGGTCATTCAAATTATCTTTCACAAAACCTGTAACCGATCAGAACATATACTGTATTTTCTCATTCCAAGTTACATGACATTCTCACAGATCAAGCATAGCTTGTCAATGGGTCTTTCTAAGGTGTTAGTCTTTGTCTTGATGATCACACGCCGCACCAGACCCTTAGCATCTGGAATGACACGAAGAACTCTCCCCAACATCCACGAGCTTCTTGGCGCTGACTCGTCGACCACCATTACAATGTCCCCCACAGTTACATTTCTTCTGACCTGAGTCCACTTTTGACGCTCTTGAAGCATAGGCAAATACTCGCGCACCCACCTCTTCCAAAACAAGTCAGCAAGATATTGCACTTGCTTCCAACGGCGGCGGGAGTATGAGTCTTCCTTTCTGAAAAGTCCAGGAGGCAAACCCGGCTTTTTCTTCATTAGTAGCAAGTGGTTAGGCGTTAGTGGTTCCAGGTCTGTTGGATCATCTGTTACTGTAGTCAGCGGTCTGTCATTTAGTACTGACTCCACTTCACACATTAGTGTCAGTAAACCTTCATCATTGACCAACTGTTCCTTCAGTATAGACCTCAGGACCTTCCTCACGGTTCTGATCTGCCTTTCCCATATCCCTCCAAAGTGAGAACCAGCGGGTGGGTTAAATACCCACTGGATTCCCTTTTGCATGAGACAATCTAGAATCTTTGACTGATTCCACTCTTGAATGGCTTCGCGTAACTCCCGTTCAGCAGCAACTAGGTTGGTGCCATTATCTGAACGCATGACAGATACCTGACCTCTTCTACACACAAAGCGTCTGATGGCGTTCAGACATGAATCAGTGTCCAAAGTGTGCGCGATTTCAATGTGCACTGCTCTTGTTGTAAGGCAGGTAAACACCACACCATACCTTTTTACTGTGCTGCGGCCATGCTTCACATTAAACGGTCCAAAGTAATCCACCCCAACATTAGAAAAGGGGGGTTCATCAGGTAGAAGCCTATCCTCTGGCAAATCTGCCATCTTCTGTTCCAGTGGTTTGCCTCTAGTTTTCCTGCAGATTACGCACCTTGACAGAAACTTCCTCACTTCTGAGTTAGCGGATGGAATCCAATACTTCTGTCGCAGCTGTGAAAGCATATACAGTCTTCCACAGTGCCCAATCTTCTCATGTATATCCTGCAAGATCAGTGTGGTGATATGTGAGTCCTTTGGGATAATGACTGGGTGCTTCACATGTTCTGGCATCCCAGCAGCTGCGAGGCGACCACCAACTCTCAAAACTCCGTCCTGCATCACGGGATCAAGTTTCCTCAAGTGACTAGTCTTTGTCACACACTTGCCTTTCTTTAACATGGTGATCTCTTCTTGGAATTGTTGACTTTGACAGAACTTGATGATCTCTGTCTCAGCTTGCACCAAATCTTTCAGGGTAAGTGTTGTCTGCATTGATTCGTTGTCTTGTTCTTTCTGTTTAACGTACGTCTCTTTCCTTTTTTCACATCGTCGTAGCAGTAAGTCTTTGAGTTTGATCATCCATGCCACAGCTCTCTTCACTCGATGCCAGCTGGAATAGTGATTGATCAGCTTGTTCAACGTGTGAACATTCTCAGCTGCATTTGTGAGATGTACCATGGTTGCATGCCTCACTTCGCTGTCATCTTTATCAATCCTTTCCTTGTCAGGTCTTTCTGGCCACTGTCTTTCTGGGGTTTTCAGGAAAGCTGGGCCGTGGAACCAGCTTAGATTCTTCACGAGCTTAGATGGTGCAAGCCCTCTGGATGCACAATCAGCTGGATTGATTGCTGTACCAACGTACCTCCACTGCTGGGGATTTGTTAGCTCTCTAATGACCGCAACGCGATTGGCCACGAATGTCTTGAAGCGAAGGTTTTCATTTTCAATATACTTCAACACAGTTGTGCTGTCAGTCCAGAATGTAGATTCAAGAAGATTCATCTGAAGCTCCGTTCTTAACATTTTGTCTGTCTTTGCAGCAACCATAGCTGCAGTCAACTCTATTCGTGGAATAGTGGTTTGCTTCAGGGGCGCCACACGGGATTTTCCCATCATTAACGTACAGTGAACCCGTCCGTCATTGCTGGTCATCCTCAAGTATGATGCTGTTCCATATCCACTTTCGCTCCCATCAGAAAAATGGTGGAGCTGTGCTGTTGCGACAGGACCGAAGTCCAATGGTCTCACACACCTGGGTACGGTTACCTCTGACAGCTGGCACAGCTCTTGTAACCACTTGTTCCACTTATGACTGAGCTGTTCTGGGATCTCATCATCCCAAGCAAGACCCTCCCTGCATAACTGCTGCAAGATCACTTTTGCGGGGAGAGTTCCTGGGGAAAGGAATCCCAGTGGGTCGTAGATGGAGCTGGTGACGGAAAGTATTCCACGTCTCGTCACAGGTCTTTCTTTGATGTTAATCCTGAACTTGAATGCGTCAGACTCAGGGCACCATAGAACTCCTAAAGCACGTTCCATAGGCAGCAGGTCATGGTTCAAGTTCAGGTCTCTGACATCTTTGGCTCTCTCATGCTCAGGGATGAATGAGAGCAAGGCACGACTGTTGCTTGTCCATTTCGTTAGGTGAAATCCTCCACCAGAACACAATTCAGTGAGGTCTGTGTATAACTCCATACCTTGAGTTTCCGTGGCAACAGACTTCAAGCAGTCGTCAACATAAAAATTTTCCAGAACTGTGCTTACAGCTTCAGGTGATGATTTGCTGCGGTTCTCCTCTGCTGTTCTTCGCAGTGCATAGTTGGCACAACTGGGAGAAGAAGTCGCACCGAAGATATGCACCATCATCCTGTACTCAGCAATGTCTCGATTGAGGTCCCCTGCTGGCCACCACAGAAAGCGCTGCAGGTCAGCATCGTCATCCGGGACACACACCTGATGGTACATTGCTTCAATATCTGCTGTAAAGGCTATAGACTCTTGCCTGAACCGTGTCAGCACTCCGATCAATGAGTTTGTTAAATCTGGCCCTTGTAGAAGTTCACTATTCAGTGAAACTCCTTGGTAGCTGGCAGCGCAGTCAAAGACCACCCTCAGCTTCTTTTTTTGTGGATGGTATACCCCATGGTGGGGAATATACCACTGTTTTCCATCCTTGCGGTTTAACTGTGTTGTTGGAACCTCAACGGCATATCCCTTGCTCAACATGTCACTCATGAAGGCAGTGTATTCTTCATGGAGTGCAGGATTCCTCTTCAGCTTGCGCTGAAGGCTCAGTGCACGCTGTAACACTGCACTTCGATTGTTCGGCATCTGAACGCACGACTTCTTCGTAGGAAGACTTATGGAATAGTGTCCATCAGTGAGACGAGTAGAGCTTGACACAGACTCCATAAAGTGGTGGTCCTCTTGAGACATTCCTGCTTTATCATCACAGTGACGCTCTGGAAAGTCGTGGTTATACTGTCGTACAAGCAGTTGTTCCACGTTGTCGATGGCTATTCTGTTCACAATAGCACATGGTTGTACATCATTGGCTGCAGTATCCGTTTCTCTGAGTGGTCCATTCAGAATCCATCCAAGTGCTGTCTTTACGGCATATGGACCATTGTCCTCACTTGGGATCACCTTCCATGGCTCCAATATGGTGTATTCTTTAGTTCCAATGAGAAGCTCCACTTCAGCCTCAATATGAGGCAACCTCACTTCGCGTAGGTACGGCCACTTGTCAACCTCTTTCTGGAGTGGGATGTTCTCTCTGGAAACAGGAATACTTTTCTGTGTGAAGACCTTTGACAGTGCGATAAAGTTGTTGTCTGCCAGACTGCTGACTTCCAATTCTGTGAGCACATAACTCTCCTCTCGACTTTTGGAATTAATGGTCCTCAACGTTAGCTCGGTTCGTCTGCCTTGCACCTTCAGCTGCCTTGCCAAGGCTTTGGTGCAGAACGATGCAGAGCTACCTGGGTCAATGAAAGCGTAAACCTCCACAGCCTTGTCACTCTTGCAGGACTTCACCCTTACAGGTACAATGGCAAGCACGCAGCTGCCTCCAGCCCCAGTACAGGCACTTGTCTCCTTTTCTTCAGACAACCCTGCTGGGCCTTTAGCAGTGCTACCCATATTGACCTCATCGGGAGGCTTCTCTTCCTCATAACTTGAGAAGTGCAACAAACTTGGATGCTTGAGTGAACAAACCTCGCACACCATCTTCTTTTTGCAATCTCTGCTCATGTGACCCTTTAGCAGGCATCCAAAGCAAAGTCCGTTTTTCTTCAAGTAGTCCACTCTATCCTTATGAGTCTCCTCTCTAATCTTGTAACACTCTTGCAGTGTATGAAGTTTCCCACAGAACATGCAAGGTCTTGTGAAGGCGCAGTTGAGTGAAAGGTCACTCTGGTTCTTACTCACTCTGCTTCTTTTGTCCATTTCTGAACCTTGGTTAACCTTGATAGCAAAGCTGCTCCCATGTCTAATGTCTTTCTTCAACTTATTTCCTTGCTGTGGCTTTTTTATAACCTTGTCTGACACTGCTGTTTCAAGATCGCCAAAGAGTGGGTCGGACATGATCTTTGCTTGGCGTTCAACGAAGGCCACCAGCTCTGTGAATCTTGCTCTGTTGCAGCGCCGCTCCTGGATATCATATGCATGGACTCTCCAGCGCTCTCTTATTTTAAATGGCAACTTGGAAATGATGACCCTCATAGTTGCAGGGTTGTCCATCTCTTCCATATAGTCCACATCCTCCATAGCATTACGACAGCTCACCAGGAATACAGAGAATGCGCTCAACGCCTTTCCATCTTCAGCCTTAATTCGTGGCCACTTCGATGCCTTCTCAATTAGCGTGCCAGCAATCTGTAACTCATTTCCATATTTATCTTGAAGCAGCTGCAAAGCCCTTTCATACCCCCGATGTTCAGGCATATGCTGACAACTCCTCACAAGATCACGAGGCTCGCCTCGAGTATACTGCTCCAGAAAATATAGCTTGTCTGAATTGCTATCAGCTCTGGTGTCAATAGCGTGCATGAATGCCCTCATAAACGACCTGTATTCCAAAGGATCTCCGTGGAACACTGGCACATCCCTTTGTGGTAACCGAGCCAGCTGTTGGTTCTTTACAAGCATCTCTGTGATATCTGCCTGTTTCTGCATAACTTGATAAAGCTCACTTGGTCTGGTCTCCTGAAGTGAGACACCATCTTGGCGTTGGCTCGGCCCCTGCAGTGGAGTTCTATGTGTCTTAGGCATGGCCCCTGCTGCAGTACTTGGATCACCAGGATTCCTCCAAGAGGCAGACCTCTCTATCTCTGTTGGCTTCCCTGGTGTGTGTTTTACGTTGCCATGACCATTTTCGTTATTCATCTTCAGGAGGTCACGACGTGGCATTACCGTAAGTCTGGTTTCACTCACTTGAGACTTAACCCCTTCACATTCCTCATACACTTTCACTTTGGCAGTAGACACTGCAATGGCTGTTTCAATTTCCAGTCTTTCCTTTGCAGCTTTAATTTCTGCTTCTTTTAACTCTAGAGCCTGTTTTTCTTTCAGAGACGCTGCTCGTGCCATCAGAGCTGCTCTGTTAGCTTCTTCCTTGACGCGCTCCGACGATGCTGTCGACACCCTTGACGTGTTGGATACTTTAGACGTGTTTGACACTCTAGATGTTTTTGACACTCTGGATGCACTGTCCATGGGAGTTATCTCTTGATCACATGTTTGTATTTCAATCCATGTATTAACTCTATTAATGAACTGCAAACATCGTTCTGACATTGGCTGAAACCAAAGTTGTTGGTCAGCCTCCTTTTCCTCCTCATCTTTAATACACAGCAACACTGCATAATTGCATTCTTGAAACTCTTCATACAACTTCTTGTAAACTTTCAGTGCCTCTCTCACATCATTTACAGCCGGCAGAATTTCATGGCTCAAAAGTCGCTCAGTTTCATCTTCTTGTGCTGTCACTTGTCCTAATTTGCCTCTTCTCACCTTTGTGAGCTGATGCAGTTTGAACTCCAGACCTTTGTCTGTCATCGCCCTCTGGCTGCCATCACGCGTAACTACACCCACACTGTCATTAATGTCGTCCGCCATTGTAATCATATAACACCGCTAAGCCGTAATGATTTTCTTCGGCACAGCTGTCGGGTGGTGTACTGCACAAACTCCTTTATGCTACTTCCACAGGTAAGATGCATCTGACAAAACACTTTTTACTTAGCTGTTCGCCGTGTTGTTGTATGTAGGCGTCCTTATGCCGACGATCCGGTGACTTTTCTATGTCTCAGTCGGTGGCTCCACCGCGGAAAACATTCCTCCGTTACCCAAATAGTTTTTTGACTTTTATGTAGTGGCGAATTTCTGTCCCAAGCTTCGAAAAAATAATTCTTCCACTTCTTAATGTGAGCTGTTCAGATTTATTTCTGACTCGTACATACAAACAAAAGATGTCACGGTCAAAAAACTATTTGCTGCTACAGCGCACACTTCCATTGCCGTCCTGGCTCACTCTAACCTGCTACAACACATGCGCTGTAATGTTTTCTTACCCGACACAAATTAAACACGCAGCATTTATTCTCTAACAACATATCATACAAAATTAAACATGTAACAATAACTGAAACAGTATCAAAAATATTTCTCTACAGATTGGCTCTAACAGTGGCATTTGGTTAGTTCCCTCTGTGCTGCCTCATTCCCATATTTTTAGAGAAATTTGTTAAAAGAATAAATGACGCCAGAAACTAACTAACTATCTATCTATCTATCTATCTATCTATCTATCTATTAGGGGTGCAACAATACGTGTATCGATATTAACCCGTTCGATACAGTGCTACAGTGCTTTCGGTTCGGTATGCATATGTATTGAACAATACAATATTTTTAATTTATTTGATCAACTTATCTTATGCTGTCTGTGTTGAGAGCTCAGTGGATCTGCGTTCGACTACTCCGCCTAGGCTGCACTGTTGAGCGCAGATCCACTGAGCAGCGCAAGCTAGCGAGACGGAAGCTATGCTAGTTGCAACATGGCAACTGCCTCAACGCTACCCGAAATTGAACCTCCCCCACCCTCATTCAGATCTGGCGTTTGGAACTATTTTGGTCTTCATGTGAAGCATGACCCTGATGGTAAGCCAAAGTATCGAACTGAACCCAACCGTGAATTTTGTGTATCGTTGCACCCCTAATATATATAATAATAATAATTCATCTGAGTTCAGCATTTTAATCAAGCTGAAAAGTGTGAATACTGATGTTGGTGTTGCTGATTGTCTGCAGGAGGAGAAGTCTCAAACTATCGCAACTCACATCTGGCTCTACATGGTAAGAATGTGGACTGGCAGTGTCGTCATTTTTAGTTTACTGTTTGAAAAACCATTGTCTGTTATCAGTAAATATATCAACTTTAGTGACATTCTTGGCTCTTTTAACTCTCACACAGTTCGTGTTAAGTCAGAATTATCTTTAAATCCAAGCTTTTACTTTTCCTAGTCTTGGACAAATGAGTTCCTTACTTGGAATTCTTCAGACTTTTGTGGGATAGAAGAGATAACCCTTCCAAAATCACTTCTGTGGATCCCCGATGTGAGAATCAATGAGGAGTAAGTACTGTTCATTACACAAGTGCAAAATAACTTGGGCTTTTATACAGTTTTATTCTGGGGTAATTCCTACAAGGAAAGCAAGCTGCCCAGGAAAAAGTCTGACTTACATTAGCTTGAATACCTGATTAACAATACGGAAACTTCAATTTTGGTCCAAGTGTGAAATATACACACAACACTGTAGACATAACTTATCTAGACTACAGCTGGGTTCAGACATCTAGGAAACATTTGTCCGCAGAACATTTGCAAAGATATTTTGTTAATTGAAAATTGGGGGTTGAGACCCTGCACAGGTCTCACCCAGGCCATCACAACAAGTGGATATAAATTATAGATTTTTTATTGGAGTAATACCTTTAGTACATGAATGACATCAAACTGAACTCCAGGAGTGAGCAAAACATTTACTCACGGATCCACCTCACTAGGCTCTGCAGCGAGGACATCTGTATGTTTGGGTTGGAGAAGTTGCAACAGCAAACATACAGAACACCTACAACTACCTGAGTGTCCCATAGGCCAACAGGAAGCATGAGAAAGACAGAAGATGGTCAGCAAAACCAAATACCTCCAAAAGATAAAGAAAGATCCTCAAAAGCCAGTTCAGCAGATTTAAGCTGCCATTATGCATGCCCTACCAGCCATCAGATATCGAACTGGCCATAGAGAAGTAAACAGGACATGCCACAGATGTCAAAACTTTTCACAATGCACAGTCCAACAAAAAGAAAAAAGCGTGGCAGAAACTAATGAGTATCAAAGGCACAATCCAGCATCCATAAATTCAGGAACACTGTCCCCTGATGTGAGCTGCTGCCGGAGTGACAATGATAAGGACTGCAAGGAGGGAGTATCCCAGAATTCTTCTCAGATGTACAGTTAGGTCCATATATATTTGGACACTGACGAAAGTTTGTTTTTACCTGTTTACTGAAACATATTCCAATTATAACATAATGTATAGACTCAGCTTCATTTGAGGATATGCACATTCAAATTGAATGGAGGGTTTAGGAGTTTCAGTTCCTTAATATGTGCCACCAATTTTTTAAATTGACCAAAGGTAATTGGACGGTTGACTCAAAGGCTTTTTTATGGGCAGGTGTGGGTAGTTCCTACGTTATGTCCTTATCAAATAAGGAGACAAAAAGCCTGGGCTTGATTTGAGGTGTGGTGCTTGCATTTGTAAGATTTTGCTGTGAACAGACGACGTGCAGTCAAATGAACTCTCCGTGCAGGTGAAACAAGCCATACTTAAGCTGCGAAGACAGAAAAACCCATCCAAGAAATTGCTAAAATATTATTATTAATCTACAGTTTGGTACATTGTGAGAAAGAAAGAAAGCACTGGTGAAGACCTGGGCGTCCACAGAAGACCACAGTGGTGGATGATCACAGAATCATTTCTATGGTGAAGAGAAACCCACTCACAACAGCCAAGCAAGTGAACACCACTCATCAGGAGGAGGGCTTATTGATATCCAAATCTACCATAAAGAGAAGAGTGCATGAAAGTAAATACAGAGGGTTCAGTGCAAGGTGCAAGCCACTCATAAGCCTCAAGAATAGAAAGGCAGGATTGGACTTTGACAGAAAACATCTGAAAAAGTCAGCAGAGTTCTTTAAAACTAAACTTTCTTTAGAAATATGAAACCAAGATCAACCTCCACCAGAATGATGGCAGGAAAGAAGTATGGAGAAGGCGCAGAACAGCTCATGATCCAAAGCATGCTACATCATGTGTAAACCACGATGGAGGCAGTGTGATGGCTTGGGTGTACATGGCTGCCAGTGGGACAGGGACACTAGTGTTTATTGTTAATATGACACAGGACAGAAGCAGCAGAATGAATTCTGCTCAAATCCAGCTAGATGCAGTCAGATTGATTGGGCGGTGTTTCATACGACAGATGGACAATGACCCAAAACATACAGCCAAAGCAAGCCAGGAGTTTATTAAAGCAAAGAAGTGATATATTCTTGAATGGCCAAGTCAGTCACCTGATCTTAACCCAACTGAGCAGTTCAGATGTTGAAGACTAAAGACTAAAGAAAGGCCAACAACTTAAACAGCAACTGAAGGCTAGAGGTGGGAATCACCATACATCCCACGATACGATATTATCACAATACTTAACGCACAATACGATACTATTGCAATTTTTAAAAATATTTTGCGATATTCAGATTCTGTACATAAAGGTAAACTTTATCAATATTCATTTTATCTAATATCAAAGTCTCACACTCAGTCTTTCTCTCATTTCAGTTTTATTGTTGACAAACTGAACGGTTTGTATTACAGTCTAGTCCAACTTAACTGAATGCAACCATCTGGTACAATTATAGCTATTTATGAAAACTATGCAGCCCCTTCAGCAACTGAAGAATTTGAAAGTAAATTAAAACAAAACATAATTTTACATTAAATAAAAAAGTTTTAAACTTAATCAAAATAAAACATGTCTTAAATTAAAATAAGTAAGCTGTCATGTTTATTGCTGCCAAAAAAAGTTAAACACATTTGACAGTGTCAGGATTCTTGCTCAGAAAAAGGATCAACATGCTCTGAAGTCAGAGCACAAAAACCTTTTTTGTAACAAAATATCGATTTCTGCTGTCCCTGTATCGATACATTATTACCAAACAAAATATCACGATGCTACACAGCATCGATTTTTTTCCCCCACCCCTAGTAAAGGCCTGGCAGAGCATTAAAAAGGGGGAAAGCCAGCATTTGGTGATGTCCATGAGTTCAAGACTTCAGGCTATAATTGCCAGCAAAGCTTTCAACCAACTATTGGAAATGAATATTTTATTTTCAGTTATTTAATTTGTCCAATTACTTTCCAGCAGAATCCATTAATTTACTTTGAAATGAAGGGATTGTGTTAAAAAAATCATGCTTTAGTTCTTCATATTTTTATGCAATTTTTTTTTGTTCAACCCTGAAGTGTACAGGGAGCTACCAAACCATTTATAGAGGTGTTCTCAGGAGATGAATACACAACTTTATTACACACTCAGTGCAAAACTTGAAATTATAACAGTGAGAGTGAAAAATAAAGTTAATTTCTGACTCTCCTCCTGCGTCTGCTGTTGTCCCCTCAGTGTTTCCGATACCGGGAGCATTCAGGAGAGTCTTCTGGTCACCGTGAATTCCAGTGGTTGGATGTACACGAGTGGACGCCAGCGGCTGACCTACACCTGCAGTCTGGATCTCATGATGTTTCCTTTTGATACGCAATCCTGCAACATCACATTTTCAACAATGAGCTCGAATGGTAAATATTGTAAATTGAGTCAGATTACCTCCAGAGCAATTGATGTAACAATTTATTCCTTTTTTTATTGTCTCCATAGAGAAAACGATAAAATTAG
Source organism: Rhamphochromis longiceps (assembly GCF_057381845.1). Taxonomy (NCBI): domain Eukaryota; kingdom Metazoa; phylum Chordata; class Actinopteri; order Cichliformes; family Cichlidae; genus Rhamphochromis; species Rhamphochromis longiceps. Next base: position 36,105,083 of record NC_140560.1, on the reverse strand, counting down.
GAACATTCAACAGTGACAACGTGCTGAATAAAGTCTCAGCAGAGGCCATGGTTACAATGGGAGAGTGGGAACTCAAAAGCTTGATAACTTTTAATGGATCGAAAGCCAGAAACAGACTTAGATACATGGTAAGAAAATATTTTTGTGATGGGTTTTTTTTTGTGGACAGCTTTTTATCTCATGTCCAGGTCTGATGAATCTGCCTGTTTTACAGGTCACAATGGAGAGGAAGCCAATGCTGTATGTCATAAATCTTATCGTGCCGCTTTTCTTTTTCCTTATCCTGGATTTGGCATCATTCTTCATTAGTGAGGCCAGAGGTGAAAAGCTGAGCTTCAAAGTGACGATACTCCTGTCCATCTCCGTCTTACTGCTGATTCTTCAGGACATGTTGCCCTCCACAGAAAAGAGCCTGCCAATGATCGGTGAGCAGCCTCGTAGATCTAAGATCGAGATTTTAATGAGGTAGAGGGATTTTAGTAACAGTACACCGACAAGCAATTTCTCTGCACCTTCTAGCCACATACTGTGCTGGAGTTTTCGCCCTGGTGGGGATTAGTGTCCTGGAGGCCATGCTGGTGACCTTCTTAATCGATCTCGATTGTTATTGTGGTAAGAAGGCCCATGAGGCCCATGAGGATATTCAGCTGCAAACGGGCGATGTCACAGGTATGTGTTTGTAGATTTTCTTTGCAAAGAAACTAACACAGAGATCAATAAGGAGGAGTCAGTTTGTCTCTTTTCCTTCTGTTTGTTATCTCTGTTTTGTTTTTGTTTTTTGTGCGTCACTGGAGTATGGTGGTGTTTTTAAGCTTTTTCACTGAAAACAGCAAAAGTCAACCAGACCAGAAACGTTGTTGCAGCTTGCTCAATAAATGATCTCTTTCATTTCCCACTCAGAGTCTGCTGAAGCCGAAGAGACAGGCCAGGTAAAAGAAGACAGGTGTTACCTTCCTGAGTACTGTGACCTGCTGAAACTAATCCTGGATGAAGTGAGGGCAGTTCGAGGGGAAGCAGGAAGACAGTACAAAGAGAATAAAAAGCATGGGTGCTACAGGAGACTGGCTGAAATCACAGATTATGTGTTCTTTGTTTTATATTTTAGTACTTGTGCTTTGTTTCTGGCGTTCATGTACTTAGTGTGGATTGCAAAGGTTATTTGATTTAGATTTGTTGCACCTGCCTACAAGCCTACACGGTGTGTGTATAATCTGCCAGTGCATGCTTATACGGTGTAGCAGTTACGTTGAAGCCAAGCACACCATTGTTTTTCTTGTGACATTACCAAGAAGTTTGATGTGTCACATGGCCCTCTTCCTATTGAAAAAACAAAAGTTGTATCCAAGATGGCCGACTTCTAAACAGCCACCATGGTCACCGCCCATCTTGAGGAGTTCGCCCCCTCACATATACTAATGTGCCACAAACAGGACTTTAATATCACCAACCATTCCCATGTTATTACGGTGTATCCATATAAATGGCCCACCCTGTACTATATGATTGTAGGTTTTAGTAAGGTTTTGTTTGTTTTTTAATCTAATGTAATAAGTGTAGTTTACACACATCGATCCAAGTGACCTCCCATTTAGGGGATTTTATCTCAGTCACTATAAAACTCCCATGTGTCATGGGTCTCATCACGTCAAAGTCACCCCACTCCATGTAATTGGTAATCAAAACATCGTTTCCAGTAAAGACGCGGCTAAAGCTAAAGCTACTTTGTCTCTAGTGCATGAAAGTCGTTAATAGAAATACAATAAAAGCACAACTCAGATGGAAACTAGCCCGGCTGGGACGGCAGTGCAGGAGGACAGCGCTTAATGATTCTTCTTAATGAGACCTCACAGAATCAAGAATAGATTATTTAGAGACAGACTGATTTAACTATTGATTGATTATTGATTTGCATTTATAACTGTTGTTGTTAACTTCTGCAAATTTTAAATAAAGCTTCTTGATTAAAAGTCAAGGTTCCCAAGCCGTATTACTTTTTAATTTTGTTAAGTTTGCTTGAAAGTGCCCGAAACCTTTTCTTAGTCATGCAGAATGTTTGTGTGACATGAAGCAGTAAGAGGATATTTACAGCCTAAACCTTTCCACTGACTGAACTGCAACGTTTTGGAAGGAAGCCGTCATTAACCAAAGTGTTATTATTATGATATTTAAATGCATTATTATTGTATTTTAAATGCTTGAGTAAAAGAAATCTAAATTTTAATGTTTGCTTAGTTATAAAAACATGACTATATTGGAAAATTATTTTCACACAGAAGGAGCCACGGCGAGAGGATGAGCCTGGTATCAAATGTAGATAAAAAGGAGACGTTTCATATCATAGCAGGTTTCCAGAGCAACCTTCTCACATGGAGATATGAGCCTTGAAATGGGCTTTTTGAAGTTTTCTCCAGTGGAAAGCAAATAACCTTAGCATAAAAAGTTTTTTGTGTTTGGTTGATTATTTCTTTGTTATAATCATACTTCATGTTTTCATGAGCGCAACTCAGATGCTCAACCTACAAATGCATTTTCCTCACAAATGTGGCACCATTAAGGCGAAATAAAAACAGGTTTTCCAACTATATAAAATTATTTCTAAGAAGGTTAAATACTTGACACTATATCCCATCATATCGATACCCAAAATTAGGTATAGAAAATAACTTGGAAAAAAATGAAGATTTTGGTTTTTATCCCTGTTCGACTTCGACAATTTTGTAGAGTTTGTGATTTATTTCCAGTTTATGTCACGATCCTGGGTCTTTTGACCCAGCGTTTTGAGTTTTAGTTTATTTTTATGTTTATCGTTTAAGTTCATGTCGCTGTCACCCCAGAGCTGCTGAGCAATAGGGATGGGTATCGTTTAGGTTTTATCTGATACCGGTGCCAAACCGGTACTTTTGAAACGGTGCAGGTGCTCAAACGGTGCTCAAACCGGTGCTTAAAGAATGGAGAACACAAACTTTGTCCAAAAATCTCTTGTTTTTATTTTTAGCAATCTCTTTTTTTCTGCAAAATGATAACCAAGTTAGCCTTTTCTGTTGATACAACATATCTCCTTTGATTGGAAGCAGTGCTTAAACAATGAAAAATACAAACTTTGTCCTAAAACCTCTCATGTGTAGCTGTTTTTTTTGTAAAAAGATAACAATGTTAGCTTTTTCTGCAGCTATAGGGCATGTATGGTATCAGAAGAAGACAGCCGCATGTAACTACGACGGTGGTTGCTAGTTCACCTTACGTGCATTAATGTAATAACGTGGTTAGCCTACTCAACGTAAATTACACACGAACAACATTAAGCTACTCACGCAGAGAAGAACGGCTGCTGCTGCATCATCATCCTCATCATTTCTGCTACACTGGCAGGGCTAGGGGCCAGGACTCTCCTCTTCGGATTTTTGGAGGATGTTGCTAACTCCGCGTCAGATAACAGGCACCACACCTGCAGTAGATGCGCTCGGTGTGAGGTCTCGCAGCAAGCTATCAAATACGGCGCATTTCTCGGCTTTTAAAAAAAATGCTATGCGTCGCCAGGTGTTTCATCAGATTCGAGGAGTTACCTCCTTTGACAGTATCACCTTAAATCAGGGGTGTCAAACTCAAATACACAGTGGGCCAAAATTCCAAACTTGAACAAAGTCGCGGGCTAACATTAATATTTATTGAAAAAAAAATCTTCCTCCAGATTTATGAATGAATCTTTTCTTATGGACTCAAATAAGTTTTGCTGGAAAACTGAATATGGAACAAGCAAAGCTTAATACTAAACAATATATATATTAGCTGTATAATACCAGTAGGCCAGCTCTAATAGTAATTTGGTATGGCTTCGCGGGCCAAATGTAATTAGGCTGCGGGCCAAATTTGGCCCGCGGGCCAGAGTTTGACACCTATGCCTTAAAGCACTTGTTGCTGCTGAGTTTGCATCTTTTGCTGTGAAGTACAGCCAGACTTTTGACAGCTTCGCCTTGGGCGTTTTTAATCTGTAGCTCTGCTCTAAAAGAACGTACGTACCTGGGCCCGCCTACTATCCTCGGAAACGTAAAATGATTGGCTAGAATCTAAAGTGTATCACAGCTCAGGAAAACAAAAAGGAACCGAAATGTGCGCTGCTTTTCGGTCTGGTTACTACCGTTTATGTCAGAACCGGTGCCATACCGGTACCCATCCCTACTGAGCAAGCCCTGTCGGTGAGTGATTGTGACTGTTTTTCGCTCACTCAGTCCGAGCATTGTGACTATGGACAACCTGCTGCTGAGCTAAGCCCCTTCTATGATCTGTTTAGTTTTCCAGCCAGCTCCCACAGACACTTGTGAACCTGCTGTTGTGACTGAGACACCCTATGTTTCTCCACCAATTTCTTAGTCTGTGACTTTTTCTTCGCCTCAGTTGGTAAATACTAATGACAACAGAACGCCACCTGCCATAGTTAAACTGGCTAAAAAACTTGAACTTGATGCCACTGAGCTAATGAATCAAGTTGAATTTTGTGTTCCACAGCCAGCCATGTTCAAACACATTCACCATGTTTTAGAGAAAGACCAAGTTAACACAGTTCAAGCTGCACCTCAAGAGACTGTTTTGGGTGTGGCTTCACCCCTGGACTGTCCCGCTCACCAGCTTATACAGAGACTGTTAGTGAAAATACTCTTGAGCTCCATTCTGCACCATCTGTCCCTGCGCCCAAGGCGGCTAGGGCTTCTTTTACACCTGCACCAGTTCCTCGGGTGAAGGAGGCAGAGGTCCAGCGGATCCCTGTTCCGGCTCCCAGGTTGAGGCCTGCCAGGGCACAGTCGGTCTCCGCACCCTTTCCTACTCCTCGCGTGGGAGTGGCTAGTGTCCAGCAAGAGCCTGCACCCATTTCTGTTTCTGCTGGCAGCTCAGTTAAGCCCATCCAGCAGCTTTTCCAATGTTCTGGAGGCTCAGCGCCACCTCCTGGTCCATCACCCATGGCTTCCCCGCCATCGCCTGGTCCTGCCGTCACCTGGTCCTGCCTCGTCCATGTCCGGCTCAGCCTGCTCAACCTCGTCCACGTCTGGTTTGGCGTTGGCGGCCACCTTCCAGGATGCTGACTGGACATCTTCACCAGAAAAGACAGCCTTTGGACCTGCTCAATCACCACCGTCTTCTCCGCGGTCAGCGTCCTGAACTGCTTCGTCACCACCACTGGCGCCGCGGTCGGACTCCTGAACATTATGGTTCTGAGACTTAAAGAGGCAGACTAGTTTGAACATAAAATCTTACATGACTTTATTAAATATACTACAGTTAATGTACAGCTAAATAAAATGGCCCTGCAATTTCGGTGGTCAGTGGGAGGGATTATTGGGCTGCTGCCTTCTCCTCCTGTGAAGAGGAGAATTTCAGGTGTGTTGTCATTATCTGCTTGATGTGAAGGCTGAACTGGGCTCAGATAAAAATATCAAAGCACAGTTTGTTCATCACTGGCTCTACTGCGATGCACAGCTGGTTTGAAATGTTGTAGCTGAAGTGATGTAAACTGAGCTCCGGTGTCTTTTTCCCCTTTTCAGATAGCTGTGAAAGAACTGTTTACACAGCGTGTGGGCTGAATGAAATCACACACACCTGTCCATGAAATGAAATCACATTTGAACAAAAGGAGGCTGTGTCTACACAAAGCTGCAATTCCTTGAAATTCACCTAATGTTTGTTTAAGCGCCTGAATTAAAGGTGGAAGTCTTGTGTATTTAAGTTTAAATCTTTTGTGGTAGCACAATCTTAGAAAGGAAGTATTTTTTAAAGAGGATTGTGAGAATTTTTCTAATATTTTTCACTTTCCACATTCATTGAGGATACCTCTTTAAAATGCAGGGGGCACATTACTGGGATGGATGGATGGATGGATGGATGCGACCTGTTCTTGGTGCACGCTGCCTCTCACCCTGTGGTAGCTGCTACACAGTCCCGCCCCTCTGTGAGCCTGAGCTGGATATGCTGTTGAGAAATTTGCTGGACAGCTGGAAGGATGTTTGTGCTTAGGAGTACTCAATCTCAAGGTCATTGTACTGACTGACAACCTTTCCACTCCCACCTGGTCTGATAATGAGATCTCGTGTTTACTTTTTGCTTCGGCTCCCAGCCAACAATACTGATGCACAAAGGCCATTTGATTTAATATACTGGTGTCATCCATGCTATTATATTCTGTTTAATACAAGCGGCTTCACAGCGTAAGACAGTTTACTCAGACTATGGTAGGCAAACTGCCATGGCTGCTCTAAAGACTCTAGCTTGTCTTTCTTTAACTGGTGAGCTGTAAGATTAAATGGATTCTGATATTGGTAAAAATGGTAAATGGTCTGTATTTGGATAGGGCTTTACTTAGTTCCTAAGGACCCCAAAGCGCTTTACACTACATTCAGTCATTTTGTTTTGCCCAAGGACACAACGACCGAGACTGTTGCAGCCGGGGCTCGAACCGGCAATCTTCTGATTACAAAACGAACTGCCAACTCTTGAGCCACGATCGCCCCGTGTTATGAAACTCTTTCTGAGATATTGTTGGATTATATGAAGTTTGAGGTGTTTGCACTGTTCATATGGATTTCTTCTTCCTAGCAGGGTTTTCCAGTTGTTAATCTGTTAAAAACATTGATAACAGCAGTGAAAGAAACAAAACTTCTCCTTGTATTGACACATTGTAATCCACAGTTTTTTAAAACAAACAAAGACAGATCCTACTACCATCCATGTTTATTATAAATTTGTCCTTAGACACATTCTAAAGATGGACCCAACATACAGTGGTTGTGCTCCCGGTTGCAGATTTTATTGGTATTTTCTGCAGATAATGTCACTCAGTCTCCACTCAGAGCTGGTCTCAGTACGCGCACTGCACTGGTCTCCCGCCTCACTATAAGAGAAGAGGCTGTCATTAGTCAGGTCGCCACCATCTGTGGCCTCACCTGCCTACTGCCCCCTTGAGCTCACTGCACCATCCCTCCCCTGCAGCAGGGACCACACCTCCACCACACACGTATAAACCCACGTGTGTAAACCCTTCTGGTGTCACTCAAACCTCGGTGAAAAATGCCTTAAACGTTACAAACTGCCAGACTCAGTGAAATAATTCTCCTTTAGCTTTTGTGCATTTGCATATTTCTGGTATTGTTATCATCATGATTCCACTTGGCAGGAGTTACATGTGTTTACGCTGAGAAATTATTGCATTTACTCCCATTTTATTCATACTAAAAATAACCAAACAACTGACTGATTAAATGGTAAAATGAGTTCTGGTGAAAAATCTTTGAACAGATGAAATCACATGAACTTGTATATATGACTCTTTTACTTCTGATTATTTATTTCTTCCATTTCCTATACAGAGTCTAATGAAGCTGATGAGAAAGTCCAGGTGAAATCACAGGACGAGGACCTTGGTCGTGCCTGTGAGCTGCTGACATGAACTGAAAGCAGCTCGAAAACAAGAAGAAAGACGAGACAAAGACAATGAATGTGTTAATCTTTATAATTATCAATTTTGATTATTCTTCATAAAAAATATGTATTTTTGTGCCTTTTTGTTTGCCATCCACTTAACCAAGTTTTTGTCACATGACAGCAGTCTAACCACATGTTCAGCCCTCCTTGTCCTGGCCACCTCCTCCACCTCTACTGCAGGGACCACCAAAGCAGCTGAGAGAAATAATCTCTCCAGTGTGTGCTGCGTCTGCCCCGGGATCTCCTCCCAGTTGCACATGCCTGAAAAACTTCACCTAAAAGGAGCACAGGAGGCATTCTTATCAGATGCCCGAGCCACCGAGGAGCGTTGGCACTACTCTCTGATACTTAAATTCCTCCCTGGGTCTGGGAAGAGTTGCTGCCCTGACACTACATCCTCTGACCTTGGCCTCAGACTTGGAGGCGCCAATTCTCATTCCTGTTGTTTAACATATGGTTGCAGACGGCCCCAAAGTAATCCCGGGGTCCCCCAATTCTCATACACTCTCAGATTCGCACTGTATCTGTTTTTATGGGCTATTTGTTGCTTTTATTATTTTATTAACCATGGCTAAAGCTTCAAATGAGGTCAGGTTGTTTGCACTTAATGCCTGATTGCCAAAAGCCACGGGGTCAGACTGCTCTAACTGCTCACGGCTCGTTATGAAGTCAGTGAGAAGGGATGTCTGATGTGGTAATCTCAGGCACAGAAGCCCCACCCACCTGCCGTCTGACGAGCATCCAATGTGAAAAAGGGAGGAGGTGCTGAGGCATGCTACTGCGTGTTTGCACCACCACAGTGAGTGTCACGTGAAATTCTCAGACTTAAACCTGGAACTGAATCTTAAACAGACCACAGACAAATATCAAAGTTAGTCATCAGTAACTTGTAAACTCTTCTCAGTTTCTTTTTTTGTTTGTTTCTGTCATCAATCTTTTTCTTATGCTTCCATCTTCAAGCTTATGGGTTTTTTGTACTTTCAACCAAATAAATGCTCACTCTTTGTTGGTTTGAATCCGCCCACATGTCACTCTCATTTCAATAAGGCTAAGCAGAGGTTATCAACTTGATAACTTAACCCAGGTTTTGATAACTTTCCCAGATGAATGTGCCTGATCCCATCGGTGGATCACTGACTTCCTGACGGACAGGAAGCAGCACGTGAGGCTGGGAAAGAATGTCTCGGACTCTCGGACCATCAGCACCGGCTCCCCTCAGGGCTGTGTTCTTTCTCCTCTGCTCTTCTCCCTGTACACCAACTGCTGCACCTCCACCCACCAGTCTGTCAAGCTAATCAAGTTTGCAGATGACACCACCGTTATTGGACTCATCTCGGACGGGGACGAGTCTGCCTACAGGAGGGAGGTTGAACGTCTGGTGTCTTGGTGCAGCCACAACAACCTGGTGCTGAATGCCCAGAAGACAGTGGAGATTATTGTGGACTTCAGGAAGGACACAGCCCCACTCCCCCATCATCCTGACTGACACCCCCATCACCTCTGTGGACTCATTCCGCTTCCTGGGTACCACCATCACCCAGGACCTGAAGTGGGAGCCCACCATCACCTCCGTCATTAAGAAAGCCCAGCAGAGGATGTACTTCCTGAGGCAGCTGAAGAAATTCAACCTGCCAACACGGACGATGATGCAGTTCTACACCGCAATCATCGAGTCCATCCTCACCTCCTCCATCACCGTGTGGTACGCTGGAGCCACTATCAGGGACAAACAGAGACTGCAGCGTGTTGTGCGCTCTGCTGAGAAGGTGATTGGCTGCAGACTCCCATCTCTGCAGGACCTGTACACCTCCAGGACACTGGGGCGTGCAGCTCGGATCTCAGCTGACCCTTCTCACCCTGGACACAGTCTGTTTGACCTGCTCCCCTCAGGCAGGAGGCTCCGGTCCATTCGCACCAGAACCTCTCGCCATAAGAACAGTTTCTTCCCCTCTGCTGTTGGACACATGAACAATAACCATATGACTGTACCCGCCACTAACACATGACCCTACGCTGTGTTCACTGCATCATTCCATGTTCGCACTGATCACCACCTGCACTCATGTATATATCTATCTAGTTAGCACTTTCAATTTTAATTTTTATGTTTATTTAAGTGTTATCTGACAGTATGTTTGCACTAAGTACCGCAGCAATTTCCTAATGTTGTAAACCTGCTCAACATTTGGCAATAAAACCCTTTCTGATTCTGATTCAGGGTTAATCAGTTTAGTGCTCACATGGTTGGAGCTGAGAGCAGCTGACCAATCAGAAACACAGATGAGCCCACTGGCGGCGCATTGACTTTATAAAGCAAATTAAAACTACAATATTAGAAAATATCAAGAGATTAAACACATATAACACACTGAAAGCAGTTAAAGCTGCAGCAGTGTGTGTGTGTGTGTGTGTGTGTGTGTGTGTGTGTGTGTGTGTGTGTGTGTGTGTGTGTGTGTGTGTGTGCGTGTTTCCAAAGCTCTGTGGGAGTGTGCAGTCACGATTGTACAATGAGTGTGAATTTTAAATGCTTTGGTCAGCAGTATGGAAAAGACTTGTATGGGCAGAAATCTGTGCCATCAGAAACTGAATTTGAATAAGTTCAATTTGAATTTGAATTGCTCCGATTGAATCTGAATTGTAACTTGAATAAATGCTTTTGAAAACTGAATTTGAATTAGTCTAATTTGAAATTGAATTTATGGTTTGAAAATGATCATCACTAAATTGAAATTGAATTTATATTTTGAAAATGAATTGATTTGCTTTGAAACTGCATTTTATCCTTTAAAAATTCAGCTCTCGAATAATTTCAGTTTCACTTCTCACCATTCAGTTTCAGTTCTACAATTCAATTTCAGTTCCAAAATTCAGTTTTTTGGAACTTACATCCGGTTCCGGTTCAAGCGCAGATTAATAGAACTACGTTTTACTAGCGGACCGAAAGTGTTACCGACGGGAATCTACAGCGTCTTGAGCTGAATTAAGACTTCAGAAGTCATTCGTCATGTCGAATGACCAGCGGATAAACTCTCAGGTTGGTAATAAATGTACTACATGTATAAGAACAAGCGTCATGTTAACAAAAGATAGCCGTACAGTAACTGTTATGCTTATTGTAGCTGTTAGCTAAAAACGCTAATTTAGCGTAGTTTGCCCTGAATTCAGCTTTGACAACAAATATGATCGACTGTTTCTAGTAGAATTCCAAAGTTGTCATCTTGGACCCTCTCAGAGTGCCCCTCTGTATGCTTGCAGAGACCCCTACAGTAGGGAAACATGCAAAACAGTGTCCAAACCTTTGTGTTTTAGCTTTATTTATGTCTTACACAGCATCCCAACTCTTTAGCTAACTTAATAACTTTAGCTAAAGTGAATAGTTAGTCTAATTCATTAGTGCAGCATTACTGGATCACCTCTGTTTGAAGTGATATAATGTGATATACAACTATCACTGAAACAGCAAACTTTGTAAATAAGCAAACAACACTTCTCATTCTCTAAACGTTTGGCCACAGCTGTAGATTACACTATCAGTGCTTGTTCACTCTTGACAATAATTACATTTCTAAATTCTCTTTGTGCATTTACAGGTAAACAATATCTAATATTTTATTTAAATGACTGCTTTGTCTTTGAAAAGGGTGAAGAGCCTGAGGCCGGTGACAGTCCAGTTCTACTCTAAGTACATCCTTACAGTGGCTCACAGGACAAGGCCACATTCCTGTCCTGCCAGAAGAGAAGACAAACTTCAGAGTCTTCATGCAGTTCAACCACACCTGTCATATTCCATATGACAGGGGTCTCAAACTCCAGTCCTCAAGGGTGGACTGGAGTCATGCAACTTTTCCATGCCCTCGAGGACTGGAGTTTGAGACCCCTGCCGTATGGTGTTCATGCTGTTTTCTACCCCACAGTTACAGCATGTCTGACTGCCTGTTCAGCATATGCAAAAATATATGAGTTTAAGCATGTGATGACTAAGGCCTTCCATTATGGTGTTTGTCATCACATGTCACAGACATCTGGATGATCATTTGGAATAAACTAAAAACTTGTTACTTCATCTTTTATCTTTATTATTATTATTATTATTATTGTTGTTCTTATTTTACACTTTTCATGGTTAGGCATTAGGTTTATTTGTAGTAGTCCTTTCCAACGTCTTTCCCTCTTCCATGTTACTGTGTCAGCTTGTCAGCATCTATTTGGGTTTGGAAGTGGAACAGAAAGTCAGGAAATCCAAAGTGCCATTAAAACCAGAAGAGGTTCTTATATTTCAGAAGAAGGGATTAATTCAAAAGAAATGACCTCAATGCCATATTTTATTTAGGAACACTAGAGAGCACTTTGCAAAATAACACATTCTTATAATTTCACCCTCAGATGAGCCAAGCTACGACTGTCAGGGAATGTGATGTAGGTACAGAGCATATGAGAGTGGTTAAGTTAATGTCTCTTGTCTAGATGAAGGCACAATAGGGATCAATGGCAAGGCGTAGAGATTCAGTATCTTCAGTCTTCAGTGGACACTCCATTTCTGGCACAAAACACCTGTAAAAGATGGTCGATTTAGGAGGTGACCCGACAACTTCAGCCTGTCAAACATAGTAATGGAGCAGCATGTTTAAAAAATATATCTAATTAAGCATGCACTCAGTACCCTAAGAATTATTATGGTAGTTAAACACAGTGATAGTTGTATATCATATTATATCACTTCAAACAGAGGTGATCCAGTAATGCTGCACTAATGAATTAGACTAACTATTCACTTTAGCTAAAGTTATTAAGTCAGCTAAAGAGTTGGGATGCTGTGTAAGACATAAATAAAGCTAAAACACAAAGGTTTGGACACCGTTTTGCATGTTTCCCTACTGTAGGGGTCTCTGCAAGCATACAGAGGGGCACTCTGAGAGGGTCCAAGATGACAACTTTGGAATTCTACTAGAAACAGTCGATCATATTTGTCGTCAAAGCTGAATTCAGGGCAAACTACGCTAAATTAGCGTTTTTAGCTAACAGCTACAATAAGCATAACAGTTACCTTACGGTAGGGCTGCTCGATTCTGGCAAAAATGATAATCACGATTATTTTCACTGAAATTGAGATCTCGATTATTTGACGATATTTATTTAACCCTTTAAGACCTACCATAGAACCAAGTCCGCCAGAGCTTTTTTTTTTTTTTTACATGCTGTAGTGCCATTTGTGGGAGCATTTCAAGTTGCTATACATCAATACAACTGTTATAGCCCATATTTTAATAATATGTATGCATTAAGTGACCGAGGACAAGCTGATGACTTAAGCTTGTCACTGGCTTGCCATCACCAGTGTGTGAATGGGTGGATGACTGGATATGTCCTTAGGGACTAGTAAAGCGCTATATAAATACAGGCCATTTACATAAGATGTAAGTACAACTCCTCCGGTTTCTTATGCAAAACAAAATATTGCGCTAGCTTACACGGTTCCGGTTCTACAGGGATTTAAAGGGTTAACAATAACAATGTATTGAATAATGACTTTAAAAAAATAATATAAAATAGTGTGCAAATACTGATAACAGTGCAAATGTTTGCAATATAAAAAATAAATGAAAAATGTAAACATCTATGTTTAGTGAACTTTGCAGTGTTGCTCTGTGGTGCAGCTACTACACCGTGGCAACGTTTACACACTATGTCTACTTGATGTCTGACTCTGCGATCCCATAATGTTTACACACCACTGAAGGGTTTTTTTACCTCTCTTTTCAACCAACGGCAGTCACTCTCCTCTCCAAATAACTTCTGCTTAGCTTTCCGAGCCTCCCTTGGGTTCTCTTAATTGTTGTGACGGGTGTTCGAAATGCAGAGAGGTGCGCTCGATTTGCCACACGGAGCAGCGCGAGAGTAAAGCACGAGGGAGGGGCTAATAATCGGCTCAGTCATTTTTAATGATCGTTGAAAGCCCAGATCGTAATCGTGATTAAAATTCGATTAATTGAGCAGCCCTACCTTACGGCTATCTTTTGTTAACATGACGCTTGTTCTTATACATGTAGTACATTTATTACCAACCTGAGAGTTTATCCGCTGGTCATTCGACATGACGAATGACTTCTGAAGTCTTAATTCAGCTCAAGACGCTGTAGATTCCCGTCGGTAACACTTTCGGTCCGCTAGTAAAACGTAGTTCTATTAATCTGCGCTTGAACCGGAACCGGATGTAAGTTCCAAAAAACTGAATTTTGGAACTGAAATTGAATTGTAGAACTGAAACTGAATGGTGAGAAGTGAAACTGAAATTATTCGAGAGCTGAATTTTTAAAGGATAAAATGCAGTTTCAAAGCAAATCAATTCATTTTCAAAATATAAATTCAATTTCAATTTAGTGATGATCATTTTCAAACCATAAATTCAATTTCAAATTAGACTAATTCAAATTCAGTTTTCAAAAGCATTTATTCAAGTTACAATTCAGATTCAATCGGAGCAATTCAAATTCAAATTGAACTTATTCAAATTCAGTTTCTGATGGCACAGATTTCTGCCCATAGACTTGAGCTACAATATTAATAAAATCTATCATATTGCTGGAAGGGAAGCTGGCTGTAGTTTAACAGACTTATCAGAATCACAGCTCGATTGTTAAGACACAGGAGGATCTGAAGGATTACAACCGTTTTTCATTGAACACCTCTGCAGCTGAGGGTGTGTTTAAATGCCTGAGAGGAAAGTGCCGGTTCAGCTCAGTTTGTGGACTGAAATAACGTAAAAACAACTGTGTCAGGCGACACGTTTATAAACTCATCTCCAGTAAATGTGATTATTATAGAAGGGCGCTGGTTCATGCTGGCATCCGTGGTAATTTTGCACCAAATCTCACTTGTCTGATGCCAGAATTGTAAACGCCAATAAAAGGATTTCATTCACTGGGATTTCAGTGTGAGCCCAAGACCCAGGGACTCTGCTTTATTATGGCACAGACAGGTATGCCATATGTCATATGACATGTACACGTGTACATGCCGCTAGAAGGGTCGCTCATATTGATAACCCTGACAGTCCGAAAAGGCGGGTAATAAATTGTGGCTAATTCAAATAGACAAATTTATCAAATGTATTTCTAAAACGCGAGGCAGAATAAGCTAAAGGTTACCATAAAAAATAAATATAATTAATATGTGATATTAAACTCTAAAACATGGAGTCAAATTTCAACCGTGATTTTACAGTAGGGTCGTCAAGTTAACGATTATAAGATGGGGCAAAATGTTCAAAATAAAAGCTTTCTTTGGTCAGCCAACGGGCTGCCTTGCAACTAGGGTAAACAAGCCTTTATTTTGAAAATCAGTAACGGAAATGTGTGCTTGCGTCAGAGGTAGTTTTATTTGACTGGTTGACCGAACCAGCACCTCAGCTGGTTCGGTTAGTTTACTGCTGAAGTTAGCGCCGTGTTAGAGACGTATTTCTTTGTGGAAATGTGTTTTTATTTCCCGCTTTACACCGACTTCCAGGCTGCCACATAAAGGCGAACCAGTCCGTGCTGGCTGAACTGGAAAAGTGAGCTTTTTTCGGCTAGTGAGTGAGGATTTGGTCCCGAGCATCCTGCTAGCTTAGCAGCTAAGTTAGCAACACAAACCAGAGAGGAGGGAGGTGAGCAGTGTTTACTTTCATTTCCAGTAATGACAGCTCTGTGGCAGCTCGATATCTGCAGAATAACTTGATGAATTTATCTATTTTTATTAGTAATTATTTTATGCTGTTATTCAAACGTGATAGATGTGCTAGTCTGACGTTATACTTCCCGAATGAGCGGTTGCCATGCAAATGTCAGCTCTCTGAAGTTACATAAACTCAACTAAATGAAGGCAAAGTGGCCAGCGAAGATACACATACTTAACGTTTAGTAGGTCATATTTGTGGCCATGGCTCAAAGGAACTATGGCAGTACAGTTTTTGTCACTGACAGCTGGAAGAAGACATGTGACACTGAACACAAACCTTCAGATTTAACGCGTCATATTTCTGCCGAATTAAAGAGCAGCTCCTAAAAGTTAATTAATGTCCCAGGTTGGATTTTGTGCTTGTACTTCATGGAAATGTTAAGGTAAATGCTAAATTACACGATAAGTTACCGGGTTTTTGTTTCCATGCAAGTAAGAAAAGATTTAGCACTTCGAATGACACTCCCCCTGAAACTTAAGAAAAGATAATTGTTATCATCATGGCAGTAACGCAACAGGCTTCATAAGCTACCTGACTGCTTTTTCTTTCTGTCCAGGTGAGAGGTGAGAACCAGGGTCACCGACCATGGCAGGTGGGATTACAGACACAGGAGAGCCCTACTCTCCATTTGTAAGTTTCCAGCATGCAGGAGTTATCTCCCAGTCTCTCTTTGAATATTTAAAACACTCCCTTGCTGGTTTAAAACAGCCTCTCCTACTAAAGCACACTGTTACGAACACATGAAAGGGCGTTTAATGTTCAGCACATTATGACCTCTAAAGGCTGCCACACTGTGCTGCTTTTGGTTGTAATTTGTAGTTTAAAGGAAACAAAGGACGGTGTGTTAGTCACAGCTTTCCTGTCAATGAAAAGAGGAAAATCGAAGGAAATTGTTTGACTTCCAAGCGTGGCTGTGCTCTCGTCACTTCTGTCCCAAAGCAGCTGATGCATTTAGTCACTAAAGGAGCTAAGAGATGGTGCTGGTTGTGAGGACACCTAAACACAAAATCAGTGCTGATAGTTTAATTTAATTAAAAGTGTTTTCAAAGAAAGAGTAACACAGCAGCTATGTGACGGCCAGGGAATGATTTACTTGACCTGGATAGAAAATTAGAGGACATTAGTGTGTGATGGTGTCACTGTAGGAACCAAAGACTGGAAAGCAATGATCTTTCAAATTTTAGAAGAATTAGCTTTAAATCAAATCAAATCAAATCACTTTTATTGTCACATCACATGTGCAGGCACACTGGCACAGCACATGCGAGTGAAATTCTTGTGTGCGAGCCCCACAAGCAACAGAGATGTGCAAACACAACAACACAAACGAGCAAAATACAAGAATGGCCAACCTGAAACTAATAAATATATGTACAATATATAATAGTGTATGCATTTCTGGATGTGTATACTAAATATTTTCCTACGTGTGTGTGTGTGTGTGTGTGTGTGTGTGTGTGTGTGTGTATACACACATTTTTACAAATTAAATATTTAAAAAAAAATAATAATAATAATAATAATAATTATAAAATATACAGAGTTGAATATGTGCAAAACAAGTGGCAAAAAAAATAGCAGATTGAAACTGCTGAGGTTAAAATCCCGATTAAAAAGCCGCAGCTGTCGTCTTTGTCAGAGCTCCTTTTAAGGTCAGGCACATGCTTAACCACCTGACTGGCCTCTTTGAAAATGCTGTAGTTGCAGTATTGTTGCTTTATCGCCAACCTTGGAACTTGTTTGAACAAAGCTCTTCGAACCAGAGAGGGTTAAAAATAAGATTGAACCCCTGACATTCAGAAACCCGGAACCCTGTGAGCTGAACAACCACGTTAAATACTTCATAAAGTTAGGACACGTCTGTGTCAAGTTGCCTCAGAAATGTATCCATGTTACTTTTAGGATCGACTGTTGTGCTTCCTTATTATCAGGCTTTCCTAAAAGCTCTCTGAAAAGTCTTCAGTTGATTGAAAATACCACA
This sequence comes from Rhamphochromis longiceps, assembly GCF_057381845.1. Lineage (NCBI taxonomy): Eukaryota > Metazoa > Chordata > Actinopteri > Cichliformes > Cichlidae > Rhamphochromis > Rhamphochromis longiceps. Next base: position 36,087,921 of record NC_140560.1, on the reverse strand, counting down.
GTGAGAGTACTAGCTTCACTCTCAGACTGCAAGCTTGTAGTTATATTTACTAGTTGTTGTTCATGTTCACTGTATGCAACGTTTTTCTCCCCCCTTTGGTTGATCCTGCTTCTACTGGCTGTCTCTTGATATTAAAATAGAGTTCTTCCTCTCCACAGTCACCAAGTGCTGCTCGCAGGGGATCATTTCATTTTTTTGGTTCTCTCTCTAATTTTCTTACAAACGAAGGGTCTTGAGATGACTTTTAGTGAAAATAGCTGATGAAGTCTGCTTGTAAAAATAAGTTTTGTGTGTGAAAGTGCAATGATAAATAAAGAGGAAGCTTAAAAGATCCTTCTACGTCCTCTTTTCTTCTTTTTGTCACGTCAGGCGTCTTTACTCAGTTCGACAGCTCAGTACATACCCTGACTTTGCTTACTTCAGCATGACTTTGCCACAAAGAGTCAGCTCTGCTGGTCAGATGATTTTCTGTTTTTGTTTTTTTTTTTTCTTTTTCCAGGAAGTAAAAGCCTTGAATGATTAAAGCACTCAGCTATCCGATAGTGTAAGTGCTGCCCAATTAAGCCCTACTGTCTCCCTTGGCACTGGCCCATTCTTCCACCCAAGTAGCTTGATCTGTATCAGCCCGGGTGCCAAGGAGCACCTGATACTGTGGTGCCTGAGGATTTGCACTTGAGGAAAAAGGCTTTTAGTAAATCATTAATAGTTTCTAATAATATTTTCTAATATTATTATACAATAGTAAAAAATATTGGATGTCTGTGGAGAGATGGGGTCAGCAGAGGTGAAATGAAAAGCTTGTGCGGTGATAAATGTTAATATTTATCAGGAGCACGCCTGTGCATGTCTTTACCTCCCGTGGTTTCCTCTCCAGGTGGGGCTGGTGTACATGTTCAACCTGATTGTGGGGACCGGAGCTCTGACGATGCCCAAAGCCTTCGCTCAAGCTGGGTGGGTGGTCAGCTTGGCCCTCATCATCTTTTTAGGATTTATGAGGTGAGTGTTGCTCTGATCCAAACTTAGTTAAATAATAATAGTCATTGACTTCCACCTCTGCCTTTTTTTTCCTGTCTGGGATTCACAGGTAAACGTGGGTTTCTTTCTTTGGTTGATATTTGCCACCCAGTAGGCCTTCTTTTACTTCCTCTTTCACTAATAACACGGCACATTTTAAAAACTCTATTGTGTCCAGGTTACTTTCTGTTAGGACTGCATGATTATGCCGGGTGTGATTTGTTCGTGGTTAACATCGCTGGCCCTGAATCTGAAGGATTGAGCTGCTTCCAGGAACGAGCTCTCGATTTGTTTCTTGTCTGGTGTTTGTATCGTCTTTTAATGTAGCGTTACAGGTTCAGACTGTTTACTGGAAACATAAAACTGCACGGTGCAGGGAGGAGCTGTGATTGGCACATGCAGGCACATCACCAGGTGGAGATTTAAAGACAGATTGATAGCACTCACCTTCAGTCAGTTATCTTGATTTAACTGAGACAAGCCAAAATTGTAATCAAGTGAAATTGTGCAGCCCTGTTTTCGTTTTTTAAATATATCTTCCATTTACAGATGTAGCCTAAACATCTCAGATGCGTGTTGGTATTTAAGTTTAAGAGAGAGAGGCTTGTAGCTGAAATATGAGAAGTGCTCATTCAAATGACTTCATGACACTGGACTTCCTTTGGTCCCTATCAGTGAACCCACAGCGAGAAGCAGCAATGTTTATTAAAGACATGCTCAGGCGCTGAAATTATTCAGGCTTTATTGGCACACTATGTGCAGGGTCAGTTATGTCGAGTTTTCAAATGAACATTTCTTTTGTAGTTCTGAGTGTTTCTTGCCAAATTTTACCCCTAAAATCAGATTATTATGTAGAAAAATATCTGATTTAAGAAATATATAAAGACTATTTAATTAACAAAAGTGTCGTGGCGTGGAGCACAGATTGCTTCAGTGGTTGTTGGTGGTAACTCAGGGATCTGAAGTTTATTTGAGAAAGGATGGAGCTTTCATAGTTCAGCACGCTGGACCTGGATGTGTAGCTTCTGGTGCCAACTAGCCTCCGGTTAGCTGGAATTAGGAAGTGAGGAATACACTGGAAGTAATTCTTTATAATGCAAGGTCGGATCAGGGTTTGGTTACCCAACTAATAATAATAAATAACAGAAATGCAATAATTCAGGATAACTTAACTGAATTGGGATTTATTAATAAATGAGTGACAGGAAGTCTTTGCTGAGCGATCCTACTCACACATGAGAGGAGCGAGTGGAGAAATAAAACGAAATAATCACGGTGATGACATCAGTTTCATACACAGAGACACCGAAGTATGTTTTAGAGGGAATCGCTTTATTTTTGTCTTGGTTTGTTTTGTTGTGAACATTTTTTACTCCCAGTATAGAATATTTCATGTTCTACATGTTGTATATATATTTCTCTGGTGACTGTTTGGTAGAACAAACTCACTCTGCACCCTGGTCATGGAGCAATCTGCAGAACACACTAAAGCTGTTCATTCATCTCCCTGGAAGAGCTCCGTTTCCAAGCGCGTTATTCCTGAGCTGGACTTTGTTTTGGGGTTTTTTGTAATTGTTTGCTTTGATTTTCTTGATCGCGCCTCTTCATTTTATAGCTTTCGCAACCTTTTGCTTTCTTGGCAGTGTGCTTTGAAAAAGAGATTTTAATTATAGGGAGCGCACCGGGCAAATAAGGATCAAATAAATAAATGCGTATAAAACTTTGCTTCTTCCACTTCATGTTAGTAGCTGGTGTATACCTGCAAGCAACGAAATGTTACTGATACTGGATCAGTTTTTCAGAGTTGGGATTACACTCAAACCAGCATAAATATGAGAATGTTACATCCAAACTCTGCAATCTGTCATTGCGAATATGGAAAGTTTATAGGGAAGGCCCAGTGTAGGCTTTTCCTAACAATATGAACCTTTTTATAAACCCATTTTCATTAAACTTATTCTAATCTGAAGCTTTCATAAATCCCTCATTTGTTATACACAGAAACTTGGTGCTTTCCTTTCTTCGCCAGCCTGCGGCGGCGTAATAAATGAAGGTTTCTGCTGGTGAAAGCACCATTTGATAATGGATCAGACTTTTTTTTTTCCTCTGTCATTAAAAATATGACCTGTTAACTCGATTATCATCTCCTCTACAGCTACATGACCACCACGTTCGTGATCGAGGCGATGGCAGCGGCCAACGCTCAGCTGCGCTGGAAGAGGAGAGAGCAGGAAGAGGTGAGATGATAAAGTGTCGGAAGGAGCAGGCTCTTACTCTATATGTAAATATCCTTTTTAATAAGATGTGGGCTGGACAGATCGCTCTCCCTTTGCTGTGAGGATGTGTGTCAGACAAACCAAATATTAAAGAAGTAAATGTTCCTCCCTGTCAGGGGGAGTTTAATAAGACACTTAGCCAAACAGAGCTGCGACCCTGCAGCAAGGTGAAAGTAATGTTTAGTGTTTAAAAGCAGTGCAGGGATGTTTCGAGCTCTTAGGTCTGCTTAAGGTCTCATTCTGACACGTTGACGCAGCAGAACTTGAACAGCGATAAAGTTGTAAAATGTTTACAGTAAACACTGAGAGTGAAAGACACCAGAGACAAAACAGCAGTCAGAGGAGGCATTCGCTTCCTTGCACATTTGGTCTGCATAATGTAAAGCCAGTAATGTCTCAGTCATATCGAGTAAAATCAGGAGGGAACTGCCTAGCGACTAGGAAAAATTGGTGGTTGCTCAGTGATTACGTTGAATTTTTTTGCAGTTTGTCCGCCTGAGTTTGAGTTGAGAAATACCTTAAACCTTCAGCGACCGCTTTCAATTTCAATGGACTCAGCTGACTACCAGCTGTTTTATTCTAGTTGTTCTCATATAATTGCAAGGTTGGCGAGCGTTTGTGCCATTTTTCAGTGTGATCACCGTACTACAGCGACTCTGAGTGCAGTCACGCTACGTCCACACTTGCACGGGTATTTTTGAAAACTGAGATTTTCCGTTTTTGTTTTTTTTTTTTTAAATCCCGTCCACACGTGCAGTTTTGGAAAAATATCTCTGTCCGCATGTAAACACTAAAAACTAAATGTTGGCCAATCAGAAGTCTAGAAGCCTGGGAGGAAAAGGGTAAAGAGGGTTTGTGCCACCACTAAACCTGAAGTACTGCTGAAAGGTTTTAGTTTTTCTGGTCAGGCAGCTAATTTTGTGTTATTTTTCAAGTGCGTTCATCATTTCAGATGTTAATAACTAAAGACAGTATTTTGGCTGTTGTGCAGACTCACAACTTAGGAATGAGCAAAATGCAAACAGCATGCATCAATTTAATTAAAAAAAGTAAATTTATTCAAAACTGACGTTGGGATTTGGGTTGTGAGTGTTGAATGTAGAAGTTCACCCTGATGCCTGCGTCTTTTTAAATGGAAGGACAGTAGCTGTGTGTACGGCACACACGGTGTCAAAAACGGCACACGCCTTTGACGTTGCGCGAGTCTGCTAATCAAATTTAGAAGAAGAATAAGACGTTGCATGAATCTCAGTTTTTCTCGTCCGCACCTAAACGCCAAAACTGAATTTTTGAAAATCTCCATTTCATTGACCCAAAACGCTGTTTATGTGCGGATGAAAATCCCGAATGCATAGAAGAATCTGCGTTTTCAAAAATACCCGTGTGCATGTGGACGTAGCCTCGGAGACGATTATGGCAACAGATTTGCGTTTTTCACTGATTTTTCTTTTCCCCCTGTTACATTTATTGCATATTTTTACAGAAAGGCTGCATGTAATTACGATTCATACTGACAGCAGACCAGCTTTGTGTTATTGTTGTGTTCTGCTCCCATTTAAAAGAAACGAGACTGCAAGATCATTGCGGTTGCAGTGATTGTGGTCGTAGCAACGACTACAACCACTCTTTCCTTTAGTGTAACTGTAGCTTCAGGCTTTGTCACCTTGACAGAAATCTGTGCTGTTTTCTGTTTTTCTGGGTATTTGCATCCGTTTAGACTTTTGACATGATGCAGGAACCCTACTCTTCTCTTTAGATTGAGGATTTGGCTCCACTCGAGCAGACACAGGTGACATTTGTAACTGTGATGCCAAATGCAGAGAAAACAGCTTCACCACATCTTATAGTGCTGCTATGAAGATTAAAGTGTCCACTGTACTGTGCAGTCATTTGACTCGAGAATGAGAACGGCAGTCTGACTATAGAGGTTTGTAACCTTTAAACACGACTGACGTCTTCCTTATTTGAGTTTATCACCACACGGACATTTGGACCTTCTTTATAGATCCGGTGACTGTCTTCATTTCACTCCCAGTAAAAATCACTTGACTGTAGAATATTTAAAGCTTAAAGCCTGAAAGTTCTCTCTTTTAAAAGGGAAGCTGTATTTTTTTTATTTAGGGGGCTGTTGTTGTTTTATTGCCCAATCCTAGCAGAAGTGAAATGCGCCTCTTGCCACTCGTCTATAAGAAACCCAATTTGGATGAAGCCGTCGGTGTAGAACGATACTGATTACCAGAGGAAACAACAGAGTCTTAAATCATTTTTACTTTGCCTTAGAAAAAAAATCTTGGTGTACTCCAAATGGCTCGGCCTTTGCTTTTTTGTTTCTCCCTGGGTACAGAAGTCATCTTGCTTAATGCCTGTGGGTTTCCAGTCGAGGAGTTATGAGCCCGAGGACAATAGCTCGGCTCGAACTGAGCCTCAAACACTCAGCCGTGATTCATGGCTGCTGTGCTGCTCAGCATTTTCCCTCCATCTAATGGAAACGGGAGAGCTGCTCAACACTTTATTTCCCTCTGCATGAGTGAAGCCTCTTAACAACAATATACGCTTTTTAAAACAAAAACACAAAAAACCCCATCAGGTTCAAAATGAGTTTATTTAGCAAAAACCAGAGAGCAGTCAGTCACCATTACCTGCTCTTTAGTTTGCACCGGTGCATGTTTGTCATGATTTGACATCACATATGTAAGTGTCACCCACTGACTCAGCGCTACTGATTTGGACGCCACCATGTTGGTTTTTTGAAAGTTACCGTATCTGAATGAGAGGTGGCGCTCTAACAGTTCTTATGGATGTCCGACACAAACAGACACCTGCTAATTAGTGCCAAGCAACACGCTAATTAAATACTGATGAAGTTCATCCACCCGAGCACTCAGCAAGGGAGATCTTTGTCTTCAAAAACACTCCAGAAAGCTTATATAAACTGTACTTTAGCATCAGCTTCATTTTTCAGTCCCTCAGGGGTCGCACATCCTCCTCTGTCACACCAACCCTCTGCATCTTCTCCTTTACTGCATCCATGAATCTTCTCTGTGGTCTTCCTCTTCTCCTCCTGCCTGGCAGCTCCATCCTCAGCATCCTTCGTCCAGTATGTCCACCCTCCTCCTCTGCACATGTCCAAACCCTCTCAGCCTCTCTGACTCTGAGCTGTCCCTCTGATGGACTCATTTCTAATCCTGTCCATCCTGCTGAGTCCAATGAACGTGAACATCTTCAGCTCGGTGTCCCGTCTTCCTCCCAGTGCCACCATCTCCACACCATACATCACAGCCGGTCGCACTTCTGTCTTGTAAACCTCTCCTTTCACTCTTGCTTCCATCCTTCAGCTGTCTTGTGCACTGTATTTAAACTCTAACACTGAACACAGGACATACGTTTGACCTTTGTCAGCCAGTTTGGAAGGAGAGAGAATGAGTGCCAGTTAACATATTGTTAAATGATTTCACTAAAAATAATTGGTGGATGGATATAAGCTGTGATATGTTTAACCTCTTTATATTATATGTTTTTGAGGGTTAATGATAACAGCAGGTGTAAAGTCCATACGTTCCCAGCTTTAAGTCAGCACAGATCCCTTATTGCAGCCTTTCTCAAACAGTGGGGTGCGATGCCAGAGGGGGAGCGTGTGACCCCGGGGAGCATGCTTTCTTTGCTGTACTAGAATAGAGTGTGATTGCACATCCGCTACAGTAGGTGGCAGGGTTTTTTGCACTGAGCACGTGCACACACACAGCACAGAGCAGGAGATAAAGTGCAGTAAACAAACTCTCCAAAAAATATTTAACAGTGACGAAAAGAAAGGCGGAGAGAGACAGCGATAACGGGACAAACGAACGTCTCCCGAAAGCTAAGACGAGGAAATATGACGAAGCGTACGCAGCACCTGTCGTCACTGTGACTTTGTGGGTTAAAGTGTTTTATGTATTTGAGGAGGACTGAGTTTGAAGTACAGTTTTTGAGGACACGGCTCTTTTGTGGTGCTACACACAAAAATGTTGTTGCTTGAATCTACCTGTGCTCCCGCCAACTGCCATTAAATACCAAAGCTTAAAATGATTCTGGCAGTCTGGCAGTGCACTGGAGGCTAAATTGTGAAACTCTCAAAAGGGTTTCTTTTAAATTTATTTTTTTGTCTGAACATTTAAGAATTCAAAGGGATTCATTTTCAAGGCAAAGAAAACTGTCAGACACCACCAGCTGTTATCAATCAATTACTTTTCATTACCTGAGGTATTAAAGAGGAGCCCTCCCAGCAGAAGTGATCTGGTTTAGTATGGGAGGCGTACAGGCCTGCCTGGAGGGAGCCATGACTGCCCTCTGCTGGTGTTTTAGGAGGACTGTAACTGAATTAACATGTCATAGTGTTCAGAGTTTCAGGAAGGATAATAAATGTTTGGCCTGACTATTGAAAATCATCAGGTTAATATTGAAACAGATTCTTTTCTACACAATCTGCAGAAGCTGTTCAAGTTAGAGAAACGGATCCCGTTTAATCGTTTTAAATCAGCACAGTTAGCACTGTGACTGCACCTGTTTTTATCCATTACACGGATGCCTTTTATCCAGTCTGCTTTTGTTTTATGTACATTTTATGTTTGTGGTTGTCTTTAATTTATCTGAATTGCAGTTTGAGTGAATAGGTCGTTGTTTGCTATGAAGCAGTGGGATGTTTAAAAGCTTTGAGGTGGTTACTGAAAAACATGTGACCCTCCTTTTGTTTTAATTTTAAGATCTGGGAGCCATCAGGAGGAGGGTCAGGTGGTCCGAGTGATGCTATAATCTGTGAACACGGTTATTACACTGGGGTGCAGACTGTGGTAGAAGAGGTGGTTTCTGTCCTCCTTCCTGTATTTACTCTTGTTGCCTCTGACACATCTGACCAATAGCCACGTTAAATGTTCTCAGATGGTTTGTACCGAAGATTTTGGCTTACTTGGAGATTTTTATTTTTTTTGTATGAAAACAAATTAAACCACAGGAAAAACGACTTTACAAAAATCCCTGATTTGAACCTGAGCAAACAAAGTGTGTCGGTGTGAAAACAGCCTAAAACCTGTGAGGTGAGGCTAAAATCAAGGTTGGAGTCCAAGAAACTAATTTACCATCTTTTAAAAGGCGGGTTCACATCCTGCAGTCTGGTGTTTGTTGAACTCTTAGTTAAGTTGTGATTGGCGCTGTAAGGCGGGCCATGTAGCTGCTGTTTGTCACTCCTCGTCCGATCTTTGTCCCTATGTCACTCACCTCATCATTGACACCTAATTGACGCTAATCTGCAGAGACTCTGTGGGCACGCGATTGCCTCCGTCCTCCACGGGGTTTCCCAGCTGCTGCTTGTAGTTTCCAGATGTTACCTTCCTCTGCTGCAGCTGTTTGCTGATTGTTTGTGTTTAGAAATGAGGAAAACAGGAAGTCACGCTTTCCTCCTGTCGTCCTCAGCAGGTCGAGAACAGCGACTCCACGTCCGAGTATTCAGACGACGACGAGGTCACGTGCCGGGGTCGATCGGAGCCGGAGACGAGGCCCATCTTGTCTGTTCGTGAGTGTCGCTCTCTTTAGAAAAATAGGAAAGAAGATGTAGTCTTACATCAAGACCACGCACTTAGTTCAGGTTTCTCTCTCATTGTAAGGTTTCACCTCTACAAATACGCTCGCCGAGGGCTTTATTACACGTTACAGATGTATGTGCATGGCTTGCTTAGCACAGTTTACCTTTAAGCAATTTTCCAAAATTGCTCATTTTGCAGGAAGTGTTCACAAATGCACGTAAAATTCAGAAATGAAGAACTGTGAGACATGTATAGACTTAATATATCACAAATTCATCGTGCTCCGGATCCAGGCTCTGAAGTCGAGGTGTGCCGGCTCAGGCTCCTCTTACTCATGTAGTTATCCAATCAGCAAGTCACATGACAGCAGTGCAGCTACAGACAAGTTAATATTCACATCAAACATTAGAGACACAGCAAGTGCTCCAATGACTGGCTAACGACATGAATTTTAGACTTTGTCATTTATCAAACAAAAATTGTCAGTTTTATGCGATTTTATATTAAATATTTTTCAGATTTTCACAATTTGGCAAATGAAACAAGGTGGAACAGCCTCTGAGTATAATTATCATCATTTCTGGCATTTCCTGAGAAAAAGTTACATTTGTTAAAATGCTTTAATGTGAGTTCTTTAAATAAATGTAGTAAATTTGTAGCAAGTATAAAGACACTTTTTTTTGATAGATAGATAGATATCTCAGTCTGGGCTTATCTGACTCCTTGCACGAGGTGTCTTTACTCCCGTCGTCTGCTTCCTGTCTTCACAGAGAGATCAGGGCAGGCCGATCATTTTGACATCATGGAGCGGGTTGAGATGGGTCAGATGGCCTCCATGTTCTTCAACAAAGGTAATAATCTTCTCGCCTCCAGCTCCTTCTTCACCTCCTCTCTCTGCCCATTATTCAGCCATTATTCAATTAACTTTCGACGTCGCCATCATTAGCCACGCGTAACATTTATATGGAGGAGTAGTGAGGGTTGTGTGGGATAATTCGGGAGAGATATTTTTTTTAATGTCCGGTGCTCACATTTACAAAAGGAAGACTACTGGCAGTTTAATTGGATGTAATTATAAATGGAAAAACTGCCTCTGGTTTTAATTACCTGTTTGAGACCCTATCAAAGTTGTTAATCTCTCTGCCTTGCTTGTGGGTGGGTGAGTAGGTGAGTGAGGGTAACCTGCACTTGTGGCAAATTCCTGAATGATTTGGGGCTAATGAGTTCTCTGTGAAGTTTTGCTGTTGAATTAAAGGCAGAATCACCTTCAACCGGAGACAGACAAAGCCTCGAGGCTCATATCGGAGCTCTCGTCTCCTCGTCTCCTTGCTCCTCTTGTCCGCTTGCATTAATCCAGCCAGCTCTTCTTCACTCGGCGCGGGTGCCTCCGCAGTCTGCAGCATCCCTGTTGTTGCAGGAGTAAAGGAACAGCAAAAGGTCGAAGCTCCGACAACATTGTTGCGCTGACACGCTCTGTCCTTCAGCGTTTCGGCAGCAGGTGGAGCACTTGGCACACGCTCAGTGTAACACATCCGCTCGGCTCATGTTCACACCCACACGTGTGAACGGACTCATGCATGCTGTGATGCAGCTCATGCTGTTAAAGCTGCAGTGCGCTCCGTACAGTCTGCTCGTCACTCACTCGCCTGTTCTGCTTGGTTAATGTGCTTAAAAGAAGAAAAAAAAACGAGGCTGGCTGACGACCTTTCCCACCACGAAACGACTCCATGCAGGTGAAACACGGGCAGCTATCGACTGGTAATAAGGAAATGAGTTTTCTCTCCTCGTTTCTCTCCCTCATGTGGTGAGAAGCAGCCCAGTCACTCTAATCAGAAACGAATTAGCCCAACACGTGCTGGTCGAGGAAAGAGACGGAGCCCTTTTCTCTGTCCCGATTACGCCGACCCGCTCAGCTTCTACCTGCTCACCACCTTCCTGTCCACTTCATCCACTTCTCATCTGTTGCAGTCATGCAGTTTTAATAAGCAGGCACTGACTTTTTAATATTTGGGTCAATAAAAATTCAAACATTGTTTCTTGTAGACATCTTAAAGGGCTTTAACCCTGCATTCTGTTTAATGGCCAGTAGGGAGCGACTCCTCTGGGTCACAAAGACATGAGAAAGCGTCCAAGCACACATCCAAGGTGTGCACATTGGCTGATAGCTTGTCCATCACAAGACTAACAGACAACAAAGCAACAAACCTGAAAAAAGCATCGACTCCTCCAGTTTCTCCAATGAATTATCAGCTTTAAACATCCAGAGTACTGACGCTTGCTTCTGTTCCTCCACATCAAAGACATTAAATTGGTGCGTTTTATTGAACGGATGATATGTCCTGTTATACTCATGCTCAAATTTGCTTATAGAAAAATATAGTTGGATTGTGGCATTTGTGGAGTGGGCCTCGATGTTTAAACGTTAATTTGGTTGCACTTTGTTTTTAACAGTGTGCATATAGAAATATGTTTTTCATTAGAATCTCATGTTCACTCATGAAGTCACTCAAAGGTGTTGGAAAAATATACAAATATAAAAAATCCAAACTCCAACCCAGCGTGTGGTTCAGATAATTTTTCAGAATGAAGGTAAAACTTTACATTTAACACACTGAAAAACTGATGCTAATGGAGTCAGGTGGGGTTCACTGAAAAAGTGCAGCGCAGGCTTTATTTATCAGCCAATATTCCCTGTTTGCTAATCTGTTGATGTCTGCATTTATAACAGCTGATAGATGAAAGTTTAAACTAAACTGAGCTGTGAGTGTTGCATCGTTAGGCCACCAAAAGGCAACCTGTAACTTCCCCACGGACAAAAACCAAATAAAAATCTGCACACAACAAAAGTTGGAGAAATGTCTTTAACTTTAATGTGTCTGAAATATTACATTCTATAATAATATCGTATTCTTAAATCACCAAATCGGTATCATAAATATAAAACCTTCTGAATGTTTGGCTCTTTGCAGCTGCAGGGACACTGCGCTGCTGCGTCGAGTTGTAGTAATAACTATTTATAAAGCACTTTCAAACAAAGTGCTATACAGCTATCTGAAACTAAAAAGATGAATAAATAAAAGGGATAAATAGCAGTACAAGTAAAACACAATACAAGTCAAAAACGGTAAGAATTTAAAAACTAAAAGGCAAAGAATTACGAAATGTGTCTTCACCTTAGTTTTAAAAACCTCCACAGAGCATGCCTGCCTAATATCTTGAGGGAGGTTGTTCCACAAGAACGGGACACGAAAAGAAAAAGCTCTCCAGCTGTCTTTTTTCTGGCTCTGGCCAGAGTCCTGAGATCGTAGAGCACGGCATGGAACATAAAGGTGTAAGAGGTTGGAGAGGTATGAAGGTGCCAGTCCATTTAAAGCAGGGGTGGGCAACTCCAGGCCTTGAGGGCCGGTGTCCCTGCAGGTTTTAGATGTGTCCTTGAACCAACACAGTTGATTTAAATGGCTAAATTAGCTCCTGCAGTTCTCCAGAGGCCTGGTAACGAACTAATCATGTGATTCAGGTGTGTTGACCCAGGGTGAGATCTAAAACCTGCAGGACACCGGCCCTCGGGGCCTGGAATTGCCCACCCCTGATTTTAAAGCGTTACAAGGGGTGGGTTTTGATAATCGATTTATCGATTAAAATCGATTCTGGCTTGGATAACGTGATATCGATTCATTAAAATCCTGAATCGATTTTTTAATATGAATTTATTTTGCCAGAAACGCCAGAATCTCAGGTTAAACCTCACAAAATTTCGAAAACCACCAAACAGGAACACAGATTCTTCACAAAGACGTAAACACAAAGCTCGACCCGCCGACGCATCAGAATCAGTGAGATGTCGCCTTTCTCACCCAACGGCACGGACACGGTCGGGGCTGAAAGCCGACAGCTCGCTGATTCTGATGCGTCGGCGGGTCGAGCTTTGTGTTCACGCCCTTTTTGCGCCGATTCTAAAGCTGTTAGTTTTAACTCTCTCCAAACATTATTGACCGAACTTCCACCACGATAAAATCACACTTCATGCACAGCTCTCTCTCTCTCCCCCTCCCTCCCTCCGCTGTTTTTTCCTTTTACTTATTTCCGAAAAGAAAACCTAATTTTTTAAAATTATGCAAAATTCAAAACGCTGTGTCTGTAATAAAACCGATCGATTCGGGACCTTGTGAATCGAATCGATTCTAGAAATCAGTGACGATACCCAGCCCTAGTTACAATAATCAATACGTGAAGACACAAATGCGCGTTCCCAGTTTCCTGAAAAAAGTAAACTAGACACAGCAGGCTGGACTGAGTGGTAGAAAAAACAAAAACTTAACCCCTGACTCCGATAGCAGACGTCTCTTTGCTCTAACCAGTCAGCATAACAGAAGGGAGAAAACTGTTGTGGGAAATGAAACATGAACTCAATGTAATGGAGTCTAAACCCAGCTTAAAAGTCAAAATCTCATTCAAACAAACACATACAGCACTTTGATCGTAGACATACGTACACACTGATCACACCCTGGTTGCAGGTCAAGGCTTTCTAATTCTAATTCATGCAAACACCTGAGGACTGATATAACTGTTAGGAAACACTCGTCACTGAGGTACACACATGGTGTGCTGAACAGTGTGTTTGTCTCTTGTCATTTTATATGATTATAAATTAAATTTGAGTTGATTTTTTGGGCCATAATAGATGAAAATAATCAGCAGATAATCTGATAATGAGGGAAAAATTGAGATATGTCTTTATTTTTTGGTTCTGTATGTCAGTCGGTGTTTATACAGAATTTAGAGGGTTGTTTTCTAAAATTAAAAATGTAAATGAAACATAATCCCAGCCAGTCTATCAGGGACTATTTATAGTCTGTATGGAAATGTGTGGGCTGAGCAGTTTTGTTTCTTTGTAGAGGCGACAACTTAATCCAAACCAAGTCCAAAAACCCCCAACCCTAAGTTGTGAGGGATTGTATCTTCCTTTAAATGCCAATTTTTTTTTTTGCAATGCTCCTTTCAAAACACTGCAAATTGTCACGTTTATGAATAAGTGGATTGGGCGTGAGGAGACAGATGTTGACATGTGACAGCCGGCAGTTGTCTTTTCTTGGAAAGCCGAGTAAAACAAAATGAGCTGAGGGCAGACTGCAGTCTTTACTGACAGGCGCATTCAGCACTCTTCATGCGTTATTAACAAGAATGGGTGCAAACAAACGCCTTCACGCTGTGCTAAAGTTACAGGACTTTAAAACAGTTTTATCACCGCCCTCAATTCTTCAAAGACCTGCAGGCGTGATTGCACACTGTCTTCCTGTCCCGCGCCGTAGCAGGCAATTAAAAAGCATCTCTCCTGCTGTTGAATAGGCACTCTTAGAGGGCATTCGACTTCCTCCTGGGCTGAAATTGACGTGACGGTGGCAGCAGCGGTAAAGCAGGCTTGGAATAAGGCCATGGATATCGTATCAGCCTGACCTGCAGCCACTGACAGGAATGTTGATGGAGGCAGGTTTATCTGCACCTCTGTGGAAAGGTGCTACTATAACCTTCACATTGACGATTTGAAAGTTGATTAGGAGACGACTTTGGCTAAAGTCACAAAGGCAGAGAGAGAGGGAGGCGAGCGGGAGTGCCATCCTCGCATCAGCGTCTCGTCCCGGCGTTTCATACTTTTGATATGATTTGCCGTTTGTCCACGGCTCTGCAAACAGAACGCTTGTTTCTTCAACGCAAGCCGTCCTTCCCCTGACATATGGAGGGCCGTGGACATGAATACTGATATATCTGTCTTAACACAGACCTCTGTCTTTAATGAGAGCCAAACATGGGCACATCCATTTTTAATACTTGAGTGACTTTTACTTAAATGTCATACTTGTGCATGCAGAGCTCTGGCAAAATGAAAACCAGCAGGGCCCGAGCCACTGGGAAGATGAAGGGACACGTTTGCTCCAGCATGGCTCCTGATCTTTTTCTATAAGTCACAAACACCTGTTTCCTGTAGCAGTTTTAGGATAATTTAATTTCAAAGTTTTGTTGTGATCACAAGTTCAGTCTCCTCCTTGAAGGCTTTACTTCTGTTGTATCCCCCCTTGTACTACTGAATGCTTTTGTCTTTGTAACTTGCAGTGCTTTCATCCATGTGATAAAGCAGTCCCCTTCCACGCAGATTCACAAGTAGGCAATACTTTTATTTTGCTAACTAGCTAGTGCCAGCACTTCCTGTCTTGTTGTCTTCATTGTCATTCAGCTGTCTCCTCCCGTGATCTGATGCTGTCCAGCCCTCTCGCTGCTGTTGCAATCTGTGAAACGGACAAACTACCGTCCATCGGTGCAAGAGCGAAAGACTGACTCGTGGAATCAGATTGATGGAAAGCCAAGTGTTTAATGTAATTCCTGGACTTTACGACTTCTGTTACTGCAGAATATCCTAGTAGGCAATCATTTAGAAAACCACCTCGAGGTGAGAGTCAGCGTTTCTGGCGTTGTGTTGATGCAGGTGAAATGACCAAACAATGAAGCTTCTCGGGAATTTTGTCTCTTTGTGTTTGGACAAAAAAATTTATTAGTAAAACTTTTTTTGCATCACGTTTTACTTTATTGCAAAACATAATAATCAATGTGCATGTTGTTAGTGAGAGCATTTCTTTTGTATTTTGTGCCATTTAAAATGCATTTAAGCATTTAGGATCCATTGATGTACACGGACTCATTATCGCAGTTACTGTTTTTGTTATTGTGTCGCTGGTTACACGAGAATGACACAGCAACTGACTAACTTCTGCTCCGACTTAGAAGGGAGATATTCTCCAGATGTTAATCTGAGAGATTAGTGATTGTTTAGCGCTGGGATGTCAAACTCATTTCACATCGATGGCCACATACAGCTGGACGAGTGAAACTCCTCTTTCTGTGAGTGTAAAGACGGGTAACTACACATTCATCCCTGAAGTATACTAATATAAGATACAAAAATGCAATTTTAGCAGCACGTCTCAGTTTTTCTACATGATAAATATGTCAAGCCGTCAATCGGTTTGATTAGCGACTGTTTGTAGTTTGTGTTCATCAGAATTTCCCTTTGATAGAACTGGAATCTGAGGAGAAGGCGACTACTGAGGTCCGAATAAAAGTTAATATTCTCTTTCTTCCTTTTATTTCAGAGGTTTTCCATAAGATGACAGCTCATTTTCAGGCATCACAAAACCAAACTGCTTCACCTTAAAGAGCAGGCCACAGGTGGCTTAGTACTAGAGTACGAATAAAATATTATCCCATTCCTTTTAGGACTTAAATGGTATTAAATCCCTCCAAAGTCTCCTTGTAGTCTTAACTAAATGTGGTCTTTGTGCTGTTCTCTCAGTTCCTCCCGGGCAGGTTTTCATGTCTGCTGTCAGTCAGAGGAAATGTGCTGATGGATGGCGGCGGTGTTTCACAGCTACACGGAGTCCTCAGCTCCTACACGAAGGCCCATTTTGTAGCCCGCGTGCCTGCGGCTCGGAGTAATTGGGAAAAATTAGTTGCGGTGCAGCGAAGGCCTGCACGCCCGTGGTCATGTGGAGCGCTCGCCTTTCTATCATTTACCGACTGCAGCAGCAGAATACCCTGCTACCTGTTTCTCAATGATAAGTCTCATCCATGATCAAATTATTAATGGCTGTCCAGTCTGAACCCGGACATTTTTAGGCCATCGTAATGCGAGGTGCTGACCACAGTGCTTCGTTAGTTTGCAGCAGACTCTGAACTTGGGACTGTGTGGAAATATCTGCCATTTAATTCCTGCACCTGTACTTTCTGTAGTATTAGAATATGAAGGCGCAGTGACCTTGGTGTGAAAGCCAGACTCAGTGCAGACAAAGCAAGCAGGTTAACGTCTAAGCTCACACCATATTCCAGCAGCATGCAGAACCACATTTAGCAGCAATGATTTGAAGTAACAGTTTTCTATATGACTTCATCAGTCTGTCACATCCTTCTTCTTTACAGCGCTGCTTCAGGTCATAGAGGTTTGCAGCTTTGTGGAGCTCAGGTTGAGGTCTGGATTTTGGAAGACTGCACCTTTTATTCTTTTTCAGCTTTTCTGCTGTAGATTTGCGCTTGAGATCATTGTCCTGTTTTATGATCCAGTTTGGACCAAGCTTTAACACTTGAAGAGTTTATGGGCGACTCAGTGGCTGCAAGGTGCTCTAACCATCACCTTTGTATGAGGTGTTGTTATTGATGTTCTGTGTTTGGTTTCCTCTGATTGTGGTGCTGTGCATTATCGTCAGTTGTCTCCAATTCGGTCTCATCTCTTTAAAGGACATTGTTCCAGAGGTCTTGCGGTTTGTCCGTACTGCCATGTTTTTTTCAAACAAGCCGTACTTGTGCAGACTTTTCTAATTGTGCTTTCATGAACTTTGACCTTTAACGTGCTAACTGAGGCCTGTGAAGTCTGAGATGCAGTTCTTGGGTTTTTTGCACGGTCAGATCTTTGGCTGCCAAAACTACAGCTTTTATAGAGGTTCTCACATTTACTGGTGATTAATTAATGAAGTGCATTTGATAGCAGCACCTGGCTGCTGCTCCCCTTTTAATTGCAGTAAGGGTGTTCTTTGTGCAGGCCTTTGTAGTCCTGTTTATGTTTCATGGGTCTGCGTCTTTGTTCTTAACAGAACGAGCCGTTCACCATGACATATGTAGTACATATGCTGTTAAAATGTAATGGGTATGTTCCATTTTGACACTGTATTGACCACATGATTAATTGTTTCATTTTCTTATAATGATAATAACCAGCACACTCTAATAGAGTCTGGGCTAAATTAGACTCGGATTACTCTTTTAGGGCTCCAGACTCTAATGTTGCATTCTGACTGTTGTGAGTCAGCTGACAGCTTTAATTACAACGAGATGAATGGTTGTTTATTAGGCTGCCACTTCCTCGTGTTTTCAACTTCTGTCACTGCTTAATTTAACTGTTTGATGGGCACCCTCAGCCATAAAAGAAGCAGTGTAGCCCTTAAAGCCATAAATCTGTCAACTTTTATTTCTTTTTAATCGACTGTATGCTCTAATTTCCTTGGCAGTAATGAATTAGCTGAGGGGTCTGGTTGGACGGTCGAAACCCCTTCTAAGAATTCAAGAGGATGATGGATGTGTGGGGCACCGTGTTGATGTGTCTGCTGGTGAAAGCTCTCGATCTTGGCTGCATGGCGAGAGGAGGACAGATGGTTAAAGAACTTGTAAAGAGTAAAGGCTGATGAGGAAAATTCCCCGATTAGTTTTTTTAAATTAACGCTATTAATATATTTCATTGAACCAGTAAGACGTGCCTATGCCGTGCAGGCCGCTGTCCCAGAAAAGGGATGGAGGGATGTAATGAGCAGAGGTGTAGATGAGAGTACATTTTAATAGAGATGGCAAAGTTTCACACTCGTGGTCCGTCGCTCATATTTCATGATGAAATGTTGAGACGGACGCTAAAAATGAAAAATGCGTCTCCTTGTCACTTATTGATCTCGTGTTACTTTGTTTTTATTCACGTGGAGAAACCAGCCGTGCTTTGGTGATCTGTAAAGATTGTCTGCGTCACACAAACGTAATTGCCAAATTATAAGCTTTAATGGGGAGTGGTACGTACACACAGGAGTGACCCACACCAGGCTGTGATGGCTCTGTCCCCGTGTCTGCCGCCTGCCTGTTAATCCCTGATGGTGGAGTTGCCATCTGCACTCAGTTTGGATCCAAGTTGTCCTTAAACACCTCACCGAGCCTGGAAACCAACCGTCCATCAACGCACTACCTTCTATGTGAAACTCTGAAAAAGACTCCTGTCCTCAAACATAAATATCCCATCATGTAGACTGTATATTTATGGCAGTTTTGAGTATCCTTAGTTGTAGGTAGTTTCCACAGTGCATGGATGTCATACTGGTCTGTTGTTGTGAAAGGAGGGCTGACCATGAAAGCAGAGTTGTTGATTTACAGGTCAGTCTCCATCCACTTTGGTTAGGGGAAGAATGAGATGCTGATACAAGAGGTGGAACTGAGCTTCCTTTGAAGGATGTCTCATCTTAGCGAGAGGGTGAGGAGCTCGGTCCTTTAGGAGCAGCTCAGAGTTTCGAGGAGTCAGTTGACCATGATGCCTGCTGGGTTCTTCCTAGGTGAGGTGTTCTTGCTGGGGGAGGCCCCGGTGCAGACCCAGGAGATGAGATCTTTTTAGACATGCCCTTGATCCAATGCAGCTGATTTAAATGGCTAAATGACCTCCTCAGCATGTGTTGAAGTTCTGCAGAGGCCTGGTAATGAACTAATTATTTGATTCAGGTGTGACTCTTGGTGAGATCTTAAACCTGCAGGACAACGGTCTTTGAGGCCTGGAGTTTCCCACCCTTGCCTTAGTGTCTCCTGGTAGAGCTGGAGAAGTTGGGTAGGGGGGAGGTCTTGACACTCTGTTTAAACCACTGCCCCCTGACTCAAACTTGGACCTGGACGGATGTCTTGTAGTGAGGCTCTGGACCCAGATTGAAGGATCAAATTTGAATTAATCCTCATTTCATTCTGAGCATTTGTCTGAGACTACAAGACGAGACCAAGATAAGGTCCTTTGATTGGGTTGACCAAACCATTTGTCAGAATTTGGTCATGCCTAACGTCCGTAGCTTTTCTCAGCACTGAGTACAATGCATCCCTGACTCATTAATATATTAATGTCTTTGTTTTTGTCTTTCAGTTGGCGTCAATATGTTCTACATCTGCATCATAGTCTATCTTTATGGAGACCTGGCCATCTACGCAGCAGCTGTGCCGATATCGCTGATGGAAGTTGCCTGGTAGGATTATTTTTGGATTTATTTCGAAATAACGAGATTATATTAGAAGTAGACCTACTCTGCTTGTCCTTAGCCATGATTAATATAGAGACTAATGTTTCCAACCATAGAGGTCAGTGTATGTACAGGTAATCTCTTCTCACTTTAGTGATTTCATTCCGGTCAGACTCATAAATACTCAGGAGCTTCTACTCGCTGGACTTCATAGAGCCAGTTCATAGGAGGTGCTTGTGAAGTTGTACAGAATTAATTAACATTAAGCAACAAGGCCCCTCTCTGCTGCAAGCCCCATTTTGCTTTGAGACATGAAGTGAGGCGCTCCAAAGCATTTTCCTGGGAGCAGCCTCCTGTTTTTGTGAACACGTGGAAATTTCTGTTGTGGTTTAACTTCACTTCTAATTTGTTCCTATTGTTTGGAAACGGGTGCTGCTGTAGAATCTTATCGGGACTATTGATAAGTATTAGTCTCAGTTCTTTTATGGGTATTGACTTTGTAACAAAAATGAAAGGGCATAAATACTCAGTTTAATATTGTATTATTGAAACTGTATTCATTTATTTACTCAAATTAATTTGGACAGTAGTGTAGTAGTGTAATAAATATTTAGCTATTTTGCTGAAATTATGCCTTCATTAAACATTATTTTGCAAAAACCGTTTGTTCCACTTTGAGTGCAGAAACCCCGCCCACCTGGCACTCAGAACATTTCTTTGAGGGGCAGCCAATCACAAAGTTGGCTAATAGGAGGTGCAGCCTTAAAGGGGGTGGGGCTAAAGTGGCAAAGCTGCTCAAGTAGAGTCCAAGCTTAAAAATACGAATCTGAAAATTGGGGATTACTTGTGATATTCTTCATGAAAAGTATTCATAACCTTTGTGCTTTTACTTTTGGCACAATGAAGCACGCCCGTCTTCTCATTGGCTCCTCTGTCCTTTCTCTTTAGTCCTGTTGTGACCTGCTGAACCCGAGATTAAGACAATAAAGCCTCGCTCTCACTTTTAGGCCTGCTCACCTCATACCGGTGCTGCTGGCGACTGAGTCGTGTTGATTTGCTTCCAGAAAGGTTTTTATTGCGAGTGTCTGGGTGAAAATGAGGTATTTCATATATAGTTATAGTGGACTGAGCCCTTCAGAGCCCAGATCACAGAAATAGTCATTCTGCCTTCAGTGTTTTTTTTTTATTATTTGTGGATTGTGACAGTTTCTGACAGTGATGTTTTTAATAGTTTCAGGCAGTTTCAAAGGAGTTTTAAGGAAGCTATAATGCACAGTCCTTTATTAACTGATTTATTTCAGTGAAATAAACCAACATGGCAGCAGCAGCAGTGTAAAACCGAGCTGTCTGAGAGCAGTCTATTCTCAGCTATTAATGGGGGAACAATCCAACCCTTGGTAAACATTCAGGCTTTTGGAGAGGGGCAAAAAAGGGCCACTGTAGAGGAAACAGGTGTGGTGGCTTTAAAACACAAGCCAAAATAGAAGCAGAAGGAAAAACATGCTACATGTGCTTAAAGGGGACCTGTGGTTCTCATTTTCAGCTCCATGTCTTTGTTCTTTGACTCTGCTAGGGTAGCTTTGCATGATTTCCTGTTCAAAATGTTCCTTGTTTCTCTTAAACTGGGCCTTGTTGCAGCGCCTCCGTTCATCTGTCTGAAAAAGTCGTTCTTTCTCCCATCTTTCTCGCTTTAAGTTCATGGCTTCTCCTCGTGACCATATAAGGGATGCCCCCCCTCGTATTTAACGTGTCCTTCCCTCTTCTAATTGGTGTTATGACAAAACTGACCTCTCCATCCTGTCCAGGGGTTTGGCATGCTGATGCTGTCTCATTGTATTAAATTCTCCTCACTCTGGTGCCAACCTTGCTAACCTTCCAGCTAGAACAAATGTGAGCTGTAACTGAGACTTCAGAGGCAGTTTGCCTCGCCTGAAGGCACAAACTGGAGACCTCCGAGTAACACTGACAGAACTAGATGATTTTCCTAACGCTTGCTATGTTACGCAACAATGACAGGCTTAGTGATCGCTCTTAAGCGATACGCTCTAAAGCTTTTCCTTCAGTGGAAATCTTCGTCTGTGTAAACACAGACATTTTAAATTAAACCTTTGATAAAAGTTTGTGCGTCAGAGTTAGAGCTGCGGTGACAGTTTGTTTGTTTCACACAGCCGACAGGTGACGGGGTTTAACATGAAGCTCTTTTTTTGTGATTGCCTGCAGTGGAAACCACTCCTGCAGCGCTGGAAGTGTCAAGTACAACGACACAGATCCGTGCTGGGGCTCTGTCACGAGGAAAGATGCGTACCGGGTGTTTCTGGTAAGTGTTTATTTATTCATTTTTTAACCTACGGTACTTTTATCAGTTTCCAGCTAACGGTCACTTTTCAAGCCTCAGGAAGTGGAACTTAGCCCAGTTCTGCAGCCACAGTCAGTTGACCTCAAAATGTTAGGACCAAGGCCAAACTGTGGAGAGCTGGCAGACTGTAGCTGCTCTGACAAATCCCTCCAACATCCAACTAACCAGTGCAAGCTACCAACTAGGGCTGCCACAAACGATTATTTTGATAGTCGACTAGTCACCGATTATTTATGCGATTAGTCGACTAATCAGATCATCATCATCATCCAAAATAAACAAAAAGTCCTTCAAAAATAAAATGCAGCAACCATCACTGGACGTAAAACTACAGCTTATTGCACCAGCAGCATCTGCTCTTATATAACTATCATTAGCTTACAGCTTTAAGTGTTTAAGGTCTGTGCTAACTAAAAATAAAGACAAGATGATAGTTTATTCAATTTTAATGAAATTTGCAGATTGTTTCGGTGAAGTTTAATAAACTCCTTGCTATCTAAAATATAACAGGACACCGGAGTATATTCTCCAGCATCTCACACTTCTGATAATCAGCTGTCTGCTTGACGTTTATTCAGCTGTGTAAAAACTATAACTTTAATCTCAGACAAACAGATTTACTCAGGAACAAATAAAATACTAAAAAAAAAAAAAGCCAAACAACAACATTTTTAATTTATCTAAGTGACTCATATATATTTAACCTGAGTCGCGAAAGACGGCGGTGGGTTTGAAAACAATTTGCGGGAGTCCGGTGTTCTCACGGCGCTAGTGACCTAGCCCCCGGCTCGCTATCGAGCTAGTGGGTAACAGACGTCTCCGAAAACGTCGGAGCGCTTTTGAAAATATGTGGTGTCCTGATAAACTGAGCCGATATTTGAGGTTTACACAGCTACATTCTCGCCTGAAAATATGTTAAACGTTTATTTTGTGACCCAGAAAGAATAATAAGAGTAATATTAAAACTAACTAGCTACCGCCATTGTTGGAAACTAAGCTGGGCCGCGCTATGAATTCTGGGACACAGCTGCTTCTTCTTCTTCGGGGTTTAACGGCAGCTGGTATCCTTGTACATGCAGTGCTGCCATCTTCTGTTTCAGTCCGTTATTACACTCTTAAATCCTGCTACTTATTCCTGCGTCTTTTGCGATCTTACAAAGCTTCAAACGACACGTCGACTATTAAATCAGTCGTCGACGATTTTGATAGTCGACGTAATCGTGACTAGTCGACAAATCGTGGCAGCCCTACTACCAACTAAAGATTCATTTATAGGGTTTTTTGTTCGGGACACACCAAAAAGGTGTGACAGTTTAAAGCCACGCCTGTATTCATAGCAGCTGAAAGTATCCTCTGGATCAGTGGACATGCAGTACTTTGTTCTTTTGGTTTGTCTTCTGGCTGAAATGTGCACAGAAGTGGACAGCTTTCACATTTCTCTGTGTGTCTCCTGTGCGGTTTTTGCAAATATTAAACATGTTTTTAAAAATCTAATTGAGAAAGTTGGCAACAACAGAATACATCTTGCTGTGTTGGTTCAACCTAACCAGGCTTTTCAATTTGGTTTCAAAGTGTTATTGTCATTTCCCTGGGTGGCTGTAGCTCAAATTGCTCTCCGATGCGTCCATCGGAGTATGAATGTGTGTGAATGTCAGTTAGAAAGCACCTAGGAAAAATGTGCTGGTGTGAATGGGTGAATGCACAAGTTGTGTAAAGCGCTTTGAGTGCTCAGAAGAGTAGAAAAGCGCTATATAAGAACCAGTCCATTTACCATTTACCAGTCCCTGTACAATTGTGCAATTCTTCCACTGATGTCCACAACAGATGGCAAACAGCAAAATCCACATATAAAACAGATAAATAGAATAAATTATAATTAAAAACGGTTATAAAATCACATATGTGCAAAAAATAGAACTATAGAAATAAAATGAAAGAATCTGACCTCCCGTGAGTTATGTGCATATTGTGGATATTTATGCAGTTTGGAGTACTTGATCAGCTGTATGTGCAGTAGACAGCTGTGAGTGTGCAAAGTGAGAAATGCAGACAGTAGCAGATGAAAGTAGGCCAAGATTAACTTCTGTTTAATGGCAGCAGGAAGAAAGAGTTCTTTAGTCTGCAGATCTTAGATTTCACACTTTCATACCTCCACACGAGGGTAGAAGTGTGAACAGTCCATGTTGGAGGTGGGTCTTTGATGAAGGAGGCAGCTGTCCTGTGGTCAGGCTTTCTGCTTCAGGCTGTAACATAAAAAGCAGATACTTGACTCTTCCTTTGCACAAAATGCATGCCGCTTGTTTCAGTCATAAAAAAAAGAGACCCAGAGCAAATCAAGAGAACAACGTTTGCAGAAAACCAGCACTCTTCTGAATTCATGGATTAATATGTATTATTTTACCACTCAGGACTTTCTCAGGGCTGGTTTGTGTCTCATTTATTTACACAGGACAGGCTAGTGAGTGCGTTCAGGTCTGTTTCATACCCTAATGAAGGAGATGTGGAAATCAATTTGTGGCCAGATCAAAGCGAAATTAATTTTATGGATTGAATATTCTTGGAAAATAGTCTAAAGATTAACTGATCCATTTTCTAATTGCTGCAGCTTTTTATCAGTAAACATAAAAATATATTTATGGATTTTCTGCATCACATGCAATGTGTTGCATATAGTTTGCATTTCCTACCCAACTTTGTTTATTCATTAACTCTTTATTACAATAATATGTGACAATTTTGTATTTCCTGTGGAGTTAAAACTGCAGCTCTGGACATTTGAGATACTAACAAGCCCCAAATTTCCTGCTAACCCCTTAGTTCATGGTCCCCTCAGGTTCTGTTCAGCTCGATGTGTCTCAGTCAAGTCGCATTTACAAACAGCATGACAGTAGTTAAATGTGGGAACCACATGCGAGGAAAAACAGGTGTCAGTGAGAGTTTGTGGACTTTGTTGTTTCCAGCATAAAAAGCAAAGACAGTACAAGAGGTTTGAATAGAAACGGTTTGTTCAGCAGTGCAAGTACAGCATGTTTTCCAGGGAACAGTATTCCACAGTGATGACTTCACTGGGCACCAGATAAAAATATTCTTTTGGCCCAAGCAGCCCATGTTCGTACACCCTGCATGGATATTTTTATCTCCCATAAGAACAAGGCGTAATGTGCCCAGCCTCCATTTCTGTCAGACTCTGATCTTAACAACATTTTCTGTTCTCTTCTTCACTCAAACTTCCCCCGACACCCTGCACACCCCCACCTCGGCTGCCCACAGGAAGTGTTTTGTGTCCTTGAAGTCTTAACTGTGATTTCCACTCGAGCTTTAACTTTGCACTGAGACAGTGATCGATGTGCTGATCTTCTCCTGAATAATTTTGGAGCCTCGCCTCTCTCCTCTCTCTCTCGCTCTTCGTCCAGTCCTTGCTTATATTTAACAGAATGAGCAGACAAAATAATTTCCTAATAAATGAACTTTTCTCTCCTTTGTCTCCTTTGGGGTGAAGCTTCTTGTTATATAAAACTAATTTAAATAATGCTGACTTGTGATCTCCGGACTTTTCGTTTACAGTTGCAGTTTTGCAGACTAATTTAACAGTTTCGTTAGAATCAATCATGATTATGTGAGACAAGAAAAAAAGATTTTTATGGCTAAGTAATAACAGAAATATGTATATAAATATATGAGACTCTCATTAATTAATAACAGCTACTCTGCGGTTTTGTCCGTTCCTTTGAAATGCTTGAAAAGAAAACCGTGCTGTCTGTGGACGTATTTCAAACTTGCAACAATGGAGTATTGTTTAGGAAAGGCGTGAAACATGCTGTCCAACCACCAAACCAAACTAAACCAAACTAACCGTGCAAGCAGTTGTTTCCAAGCCAGCTGAGAGATACAATCTCTCCAGCAGTGCTGTGTACGTCGAGGTCCCGCCGCAGTTGGAAAGTGCTCAGCTAGGTGGTGTTCAGGAGGTTTCATCCTCAGATACCAAAAGCCGTCCACTTGGCTCTTTTGTAGGAGTGGCAGCTTTATCCTGAGCTCCTCTTATCTCTAAGACTGAGCCCAGCCAACCTTCAGAGGGAGCCCGTTTCTGCCACATTTTATCCGCCAACCTATAATTTGGTCACTGCACACAGCTTGTGGCCGTTGTTGAGGGTAGAGACATAGATTAATTAATACTTAACACATTCACTTTCATGCTCAGGTGTCTCTTTACCGAAGTAGGACGTTACAGCGTCCACACCACTGTAGACAATGACTGCAGATGCTGCATCTGTCAGTCTCCCGCTCTGCTCTCACCTCACCTGTGACAAGGACTCTTCCACCTGGGGCAGCACTTCATACCCAACCCTGAGCGGGCCCTCCGCTCTTTTCCAGACCCGTAGCTTCAAACTCAGAGGTGCTAATTCACAATCCAAGCCACTTCACACCTGGCTGCAAACCATCTCAGTGCGAGCTCGAGGTCACCGCCCGATGAAGACAAAATCGGTTACAGCGCTTTGAACTGACATCAGGGTTCTTACAGCGAAAGAGTAGATTTAACTTTTAACGTTTATTTCTATCAAAATTTAATTTGAAGTGGCAATAAAGTTTCACATAATTATATCTGCCAATGCCGCGTGCGTGTGTGCGTGCAGGCATGCATGGGATTATGTGAATAAGTCTTATATAGCAAAAAGTTGCACTTTGAAGAAATGAAGAGGAACAGAGAACTGTATATAAATCTATGTAATGACACAAATGTAATTATTGTTCATTACACCGATCTAAATGAGTCAAACTTACACCCCTCGCGTTCGATTTTTCACTGTGTTAATAACTAGAAATAATATGATCTTTATCATAATCAGCTTACAGCTGACAAGTAATAATTTGTTACATTTTTATTTGTTTTTTATTAGGAATATAATTTTAACAGTATTTTTGTCCATCAGATCTTTCTTTCATATCTTCAATAAGTCATAATTCTGTTAGGGGGGATAAAACACTCCTGTGGTCGGCTCACAGTGGCTGGCCTGCGTCTTCACTGGGGTCTGTGTGGGGTCAGAGGCTCTAGCCTAAAGTTACTACCCAGACTGATGACTCTAAATAATTGACTCTTTCTTATCAGCTCTTCTTTTGCCTGCAGGGGACCATCAAAGCCAGCCCCACACAGAACCAGAAGTCTTTTTCAGTGTTGCATTGGGAGCTCAGTTGCCCTTCTTCTTCCATTGTGTTGAACTGGGAGTTTATTTCTGGGACCCACCACTTTCACTCAGTTGCAAAGTTTAGGACAGGTCGCCCAGGAAGCCATGCTCAAAATTGCTATCTGAAAGGCCGAGCTTTATGATAAATATACATGTCTCACCTTTATTCATCGGTAGAAATATCCTCTTCCAGCTGTATGTTTTTTAAAAAGCATTTCCAATCCGCCTGCACACATCCACCCTAATGGGTCACACTTTTTTTTAATCTACTTTTTTAGAGGACAGATATTCTCTTAAATTGAAACTGGCATCAAACGACACACCTTAAAATACCAAAGTTGTGCATTTAAATGAATCTTTCTGTAACCTTGATGTTTTAAAGATAATACTTAACTAAAGCCAGACCAGCTTCAAGGACGTTCTCGTCTCACACTCTTAAAGGAGCCCTGTTCTGCTCATTTCCACTGCCACATTTGTACCTTTGGAGCTTGAGTGGCTTTGTACGATTCACCGCTCAAAGCATTTCTTTTTAAAAAATTCTTAATACCACAGGCCCTGCAGCTGATCCGCTGAGTGAAACGAGCCGTTTTAGGTCCCGTTACTCTACCGCGAAACTAACCGTCTCCTGATTGGCTGAAGTGATATTGATACTGGTCCCACTGACATCTTAGAAAACGGATGATAGAAAAGCTGGTAGGACTTTATTATACAACCTCTGACTAAGAGCGTAACTGCCTCGTAAATAAATGGAATTTCAATCATAATTCAACAATATTTTCCAGTATTATATCTACGTACAGTGTAAGATGGAGAAACATTGTTTGTTTTTCTGCAAAGTTACCAGGAGTTTAAGCACTACTTAAATTACTTATATAATTTTCATAGTTTACTTTTGTTTTCACATTTACTTAAAAATTAATTATTTCTTCTTTCCTGTATAATACCTTAAGTTTTGCAATACATAAAAAATTATGTATTACTTAAAGTTACTTATAATATAATTACAGTATAATTATTTCTTTGTTGTAAGGTACCATTACGTGTTTCTGTCTGAAGCGTTACACATTATTTGAAATTACTTAAAATAACTGTAACAAAGAAATATTGGGGAAAAAACAACAGTTCTGATCTTTTATTCCACTGCACGATATATACAGGATTAGACAGAAACAGGATAAAATGGTCATCATGTACTTAAAGCAGCATAAACAGCTTTGAGGATAAAGAGTGCTTCAGGAGCTGCATTTACGAGATTCGTATTATTTTGCTCTTTGCAGGTAATGCATGAAAACAAAACCAACTAACTCCAAGGTACTTTCTGTTAAATAACATTTATAATGTGTTTATTCTCCTTTCATGAATGTAATGAGTGCTTTGCACAGTTATAAGTGTGCTCGTTTTGATTTTGGATTTAAACTCAAGTTTAACAAATCTTCATTTTTTTCTTTTTTTGGCTGCTTGCCACAGCCTATCATCGGCCTCCATCTCACCCTATCTCTGTCATCTTCTGTCACACCAACCACCTGCTTTTCTTCCTCCACCACATCCATGCCTGGCAGCTCCAGCTTCACCATCCTTTGCCCAATATATCAGCTCTCCCTCTGCACTGTCCATCCCTGCCTGAGCTGTCCCTCTGATATACGCATTTCTAATCATGTCCATCCTGGAAATTTGACAAACATTTTCTGCTAAAAGGACAATGCTTTCTGACATGTGTGTTTGTTAACACCCTTCTAGACTACTAAACCGTGTCCACGTTTTAAGGCTTCCATTGTTAGCACATCAGCAGTGGGACGCTCGTTGTCGATGAACACAAAGTCGAAGGTTATTATAATGCCATGTCAGGAGAATAAAGACATTTGAATTATTTAAAAGGGAGTTACATTAAGTAATATTCAGATTACCTTAAACAGGAATCTGAATATTGGATGTGTAATTTTACCGTTTGATTAATAGACTTTACTCCATCTTATCTTTGAGACCAGTTTAGCAGCTGGGCTTCTAACGTCACTTCACTTTGTTCGGTTTGTTTGGCCGCGTCTCGTCTGCCCGGCGCTGCATTGTTAGATTTTTATGTGTGAATCTGTTGAGCAGTTTTGGCAGATTTTTTCCCCCAGACGGACAGTCTGCAGCACTCGGGGTGCTTTGTTCGCAGCGGACAACAGATTGTGGGTTATTTTTAGGTTTGACAGCAGCTGTCCCCGTGCAGATGATTAGACCTTTAGCAGCAGCGCTGTAGAGATGAGCAGGGATGAGAAAAACATTAAGGATGACACCTGTTTTGATCCGGGTTTTTGAGCTTTGGCAGCATTTGTGATCAAACGGGTCAGAATTTAACCTGTTTGATTCAGAGTTCCTTTCTTTCTTCCCCCCTGGAGTTTCAGGCCCTATGGTTTGTTTTTAGCGCCTCACCTTAGGCCTGCTCTCCAACCATCTGTCAGTCACCCAAACAGAGTGACAGGCTTGACACGACGCCTCTTCTCCCCACAGGGAGATGATGGGTGATGTTTGTCGAGTGCACCGAGTTAAATTAGCCGCACGCTGCCTGTGATCTTGCATTGTCATATTTAGTTTCACTCAGCCACAAGCCACTTAAGTGTGATGTGAATATTTTATTGTGCATTAACCTCTCATTTTAATGAAGAATTCACAAAGAGACAGAATAATTACTTCACAATAATAAGGCCTAAAAGCAGCCGGGTTGATAATTCATCAGGTCACATCTTTAATCAGCATCGGCTTCGTGCATCAGCACTGTCAGCTGTGGGTGTGACGTGATCTTCAACTTCTGAAAGCTCTTACAAAGATCTGTTGACTGAGATCTGCTCTCCTGCTGATTGATTCTCATGTTCACCACCCAAATGGATAAATGGATGGCTGAATGCGTTATTTTCTTTTCCCCCTTCCTGGCAGTATTTGTTGGCTCCAGGGTGTGAAGGGGAGACGATAGAGGCCATTGCATAACAGAGTTGATCACAGTGTTGATCCTGGCCCTTTACACAGCTTTGATTGAAAAGATTAAGCGGCCGTGAAAGAGCCGGGTGTTTCTGGCTTTTTGCTTGAGCTCCAGCAGAGATTCCCGAGACCTCGATTAAACTTCTCTGTCCTTGATTGTCCCCAGATAAGTTTTCTTTTTGAATTTCACCACAGGGTCTGTGTCACACTGACTAGCCAAGCAGTGGTTGGTACACCCCACCCTGCTGGACGGCCAGTACATTTTAAATGGCTGATTTATTGTTCTCCCAGTATGTGGGAAGTGATGGAAAATCGATGCCGTATATGAGCTCAGAGGCAGTTTATGCTTGCGCTGCATTGTTCACGGCTTATCGTCATGCAGATATTTCAATTACACTGCGTGACTATTAAGCCACGCACAGTTTCATGTGTTGAAATAAAGTTAATTTTAACTCGCCTGTCCCCCACAGCTTCAGAAATGACCCAACCTGCCACTTTCCTCAATACAGACCTGATTGATTAATTAACTGACTAATAAAGATTTATTCTAAGAGGAGTTTCAGTGACCTTGAGTGCTGTTCCCCTTGAAGGCCGCGCACCTTGTTGTTACTGCAGTACTTTAGCCTGTTACGGCCTGAAACAAGCCATTTATGTGTAACTTTTACTAGAGAGCTTTGCATGATTCACACTTCAAAATAATCCCTCTCTTATACATGGCCTTGGTCTAGCCCCTCAGTTCATCTTCTCTCTGAAACAAGATGTTTCCTTCATCCTGCCTTGAAGCCGTGGCTGCTTTTTCTATCACGCAATTATTCACAAAAAAATAAAGTCAGCTGCCCCACACCCGTCTCTATTTTATTTAGAATTAATTGTGAATCCACTTCAAGTGAAATAAAGGACAGCACTGGTTTATCATATGACTCTTAATTATTGCTTTTAGAGAAATTATATTCTTCATATTCAAACTTGGTGAGTTTTACTTTGTCTGCATAGATACAGTTAATGACAGGCTCTCTATTAGTAATCTCAATCTAATCGAGCTGCACTGAACTGTGAATGAGTGTGAGCTTTCACGGAGAGGTGGAAATGCACTGTAGCAAGAAGTGTAGTGAAAAAAGCTAAATTGGTTTTATTCCAGTGATCTTGTTTTCATAATTGTTCAAAGCACAAATCTGAAATTAAATAATAATGCTGTTAATCAAAGGAAAAACTGGTTGGTTTTGGTAGTACAAACTACAGAAAATGGTGACAATGCCAACAAACTACTGGAAACAAATATAACCAACAACAGTATCTTATGTGTGGGAATAACTTGGAATAACGTCATTAAAAAAAAACCCAAAAAAAGTTTCATTCTTTTCCCTGTTGCTCTCTGATGCACTAAAGGACTCTATGCAGTGGGGGACACCTGACTATCCGGTCTGGAAGTATGACGTCATTAGCTGCTTCCGGGTCAAACGAACACTGCGCCATCACTGAGAGTTACAAACTGTCTAAATTCTTTCATCTGTAATAAAATGATCAGCATTCTGCTCTACCAGGTGTAACAGTGAAGTTTAACATCCAAGTAGGGCTGTGCGATATGACCAAAATCTCATATCCCGATATAAGACATCTATCGTCCCGATAACGATATAAATCACAAAAATGTAACATTTTCTGTAAATTCTGTGAATCTCGTGCAGCTCAACTTGCAGGAAGTGTTTCCAGCTGCGCGTCATGTACCTGAGTCGAGTGTTTTAACCGATGCATGAAACGATACATCTGTAGACATAAGTTGTAACGGCGCCGTTTTCTTTGTATTTATTACACGGCGTGCTGCGGGGAAAAGCCTGTTCTAACGTTTGAGTCTAAGGTTTATTTTTTAGCACCCGGAGGCTCTTTTTTTTAATTCTCATCCGTAAATACTCTGAATCACGCAAAAGAGTATGCAGTTTATTTTGAAAAGCCTCAACAGGATCTTGAGCTTTATTGTGAAAGGTTTATGTGGAACATAAACAAGCGGACACGCGATGGTGTTACCGTCGTTGTTGCTAACGACAACGCATAAAAACAGGTGGTTGTCCATCCATAGTGTGGTTATATTACATATAAGAGAAAGAGAGAACTTTAAGAAATTAATACAGCCACTACAGTGACATCAAAACCATGAACAAATATTGCCGTAAACAGTTTATTTTGCGACACCACGAAACAAACGATAGCGTAAAATGAAACGACAGAGGTTTTTATATCGTCATCCGATATATATCGTTATATCGAACAGCCCTAAACAGTGGTAATAAAAACAGAGGGAGGCTGACAGTCATCACTGACTGTTCTTTTTAGGGCTTGTTCAGATGAAATGAATACCAAAGATGGCTTGAGTGGCTCTCTACAAAGAATATAGCAGCACACCTAATGTTTGCAGCTAACCAAAAAACGTCTGAAACGATGTCTTTTGAACATTAGACAAAAGAGGAGATGTTTGTCCATTGTGCACAGCACTGTGTTTGGAGAAAACCAAATACACCATATCAGCGCAAACATCTCAAACCGACTGTCAACATGATTGTGGAGGGATGGTGGTTTGGGCACCTTGTGCCCATTGATGAACTCCAAAGTATTCTACAGTGAAATGTTAACGTTAAATCTCGGCCCAACCTGGGTCATCAATAGGACAATGATCCCAAGCACAGCAGCAAACCTCGCACTGAATTATTGAAAAAGAAAAGAATGAAGGTTCTGCAATGATCCAAAGTCCAGATCTGTGATAATGTGAGATCCTGATAAAGTCATGCAGAAAACCATTAGAGCAGCCTGGAGTCTCTGAAGGACAACCACAAAGAATGGTATACAGAACTGTGTAGAAAAACCTCAGGTCTGCAAAGTGGTGAGCAAAGGTTTGACTTTAATTAAAACGAAATTTGGACCTGTGTACTTTTTATACGTTTATTCGGTACGTCTGGCAAAACAGCAGGGCCCTGTTTCAGGAAGCCGGTTTGGAAAACTCAGAGTGAAAAACGACACTCACGGTTGAGTAACCCCGAACTGTCCAACTCGGAATATTCCGTTTCAGAAAGGCTGATAACAAGTAGTTCAGTCAACGCGGAGTTGCTTTAACCCTAAGTGAAGCGCGCGGACGAGGATACATAAAGCCCTGATAAGCGGAGCACAGATTAAGCGAGTCACCATGGAGACGGAGGGAAAGAAGGCGCGGTCAATGTATTTCACAGCGCTTGAGGCCGAAATTCTGATGGCAGCATATGCCGATAACATGCAAATTCCGCGGAAAAAAGTAACACAGCCACAGCTGCAAAAGCATGCATGGCAAAACATAGCCGACAGAGTCAATGCGTGAGTGTTAATTTAAACATTGATCGAGGGATTTCCACCCATTTAACACGTTATTTTATCATATGTTATTTTATTTGTTATTTTATACATTTTATTTTGTGATGTGATGTGAGCGCAGGTGCAACCCAACAGGCCCCAAACGTTCCTGGCAGCAAGTAAAAATGAAATATAAAAATATAGTCCAAACAGGTAAGGTGTAATTGTATTATGAGCCATAGTGCTTGGTCTGTTTGTCCCATGTAAATCAATTGCAGTTAGAGGCTACATTAATTTTCTTTCTGTAAGCACTTATTGAAATTATCTGAGCACATTACAAGTACATATTTGCTTACTCTGTATGCTCAAATGTGGCCCGTTATAGCCAACAGAAAAAAAGCGGAGGCCCGAAAAACAGGTGGGGGTCCTCCACCACCACCACTCACAGAGGCTGAGCAGTTGGCCCTCAGCCAAAACAGTGGGCGCCCTGTGGCTGAAGGCATCTCTGCGGGGACATCCTCTGAGGCAATAACCCCGCAAGACACAAGTGCCTACATAGGGGGTAAATTCAAAATAATACATGATGTGCATACATCCTTTCTTCACAGTCACCTTTGCAGTGCTACTCATTCATTTGATAAACTCTTTACCATAATGGATTATTTTGTAGTGAAGTTATTTTCCTACTGATTTTGCCTTCCCTCAGTCTTGGTTGTCTTTGAGAGCATAATGACAATGAAGTGTAAGGTGATTGGTATGTTTGTTAATTGCCATTTGGTCCCTTGTAAGTTATAAGTGACCTGTATAAACCTCATATTCTATCAGTTGATGGTGGTGGTGTACTGCATCTGGTGCAGCCTCCTGTTGAGCCAGACCAACATGCAGTTGTGAGTAATACTCCACAGATTATATGAGTTTACAGTAGAACAGCAATGTTGTTTATTTCTTTACTACAGGAAAATAATGAAGAAACATTGACAGCTGTTACAGAGGAGGAAGCAACAGAGACACTTTATGAGGTTTACATCTTTTAATACTTTGTGTACAGGAAATACAGGCGACCAATAAAGCCAGTTGAACAAAAAATCTGTTTATTCTTCTTTCAACATGTTGAGGTGATGGGTCAAAAGAAATGATTGTGACATATGGTGTCTCTGACTGCTCTTCCATCTTGTATGTCCGTGGGAGGGTCAGGATGTTCATGGTTTGGATCACTGCTGATGTTTGGTTCAGAAGGACAGTGTTCTCCTCTAATTGTGGCAATGTTGTGAAGAATCACACATGCCACAATAATGTCACATGCCCTTTCTGGGGTGACCCTGAGTCTTTGCAGGCACTGGAACCGGGCCTTAAGCATTCCGATAGTCATTTCAATTCTGGCTCTTGTCCTGCAATTAGCCAGATTATATCGCTGCTGTGGGCCCGGTTCAGGGTCAGAGTAAGGGGTAAGCAAATAGGGTAAACATGGATACCCCCTATCACCAAGCAAGTAGCCAGTGAACTCTCCTAAGACAGAAGGATACACTTCAGTTCAAATGTCCCTGAAGCAATTGGTCTTTATATATTTTAAAGTATTCTCAACTCACCATGTCCAAATTTTGTGCTCAGTGTACATTCACGGAATATTTGTGAGTCATGGACAGAGCCTGGCCACTTGGCTTCCACATTTGTGATAATGTTGGCAGCATCACATATGATCTTCACAGTGCAGAGAACACAAATTAGCATCCATTACTATAATGAAATAATTTGTTAGTTTGAAATGCTACAGGGAACTATGTACCTGTACATTAATGCTGTGGAAAGACTTCCTGTTCACATAGTCTCCTTCATTTACTGAAGGAGCAATGATTGGAATGTGAGTGCCATCTGTACAGCCAATCACGCCTGGGAACCCTGAAAATAAATGTGCAATTTAAGTAGTAGTTCAAGTATCACCACATCATACATTAAGTTTTGGTCATCCTGATACCTGCAATTTTGTGGCATCCCTCTTTGATGAATCTTGTGGGTCTGTGACCGGGGAACACCACAGACGAGTACAGGAGACGTTTCAGTGCAACTGTAACATTCCTGACTGCCCGACAGACGGTAGCCTTGGAAACGTGCTCAGCGTCACCAATATTATACAGAAAGCTCCCGTTTGCAAAAAACCGAAGTGCAATACAAATAATATGCAATGAACTGAGAGCATGTCCGCGATGTGTCACATGCGTAATATATGGCCTGAGGATGTTATCCAAATAAATTATAGATTGTGCTGAGAAACGGTAACGTTCGCACAGAAAATCATCAGGAAATGATAAAATGTCCAAACGCGCTCTAATCACTCTCTCCCGGCGGAGAGCTCTGCGGAGAATTTGGGCTTCACGATCTACTGGCTCTTCAAGGAAGTGGCACGCCATGTCCGACACTTCCTACAGTCAGGTTTCCGACAAAGGGGCGGAGACAGTCAGGGTTAGTTGTAGTAAACCTGCTAGGGGGCAGGTTAGCTTCACGGAGTGTGTCGTCATAGTGACTCACTCAGGCTGCAGCTGAACTCGCTTTGTGAAACCGAAAACCCAGAGTTTTCGTTAACTCAGGGTATACTTACTCAGTTTTTCCACTAAACCGGCTTCCTGAAACAGGGCCCAGGATGTGAAAAAGTAGTGGGATAACTGAGTGCGTGTAAACAGGCTCATGCGATCCTGACAATCTAAATCACTTCATTCAGACATTAGTTGTCGTCAGTTTATTATTGGGCTGCAGTTCTGTAGACAGATTGTTGTGCACGGTTTGGGGGATGTTTTTAGCTTTTATGCATTTGTTCTCTTCTAAAAACATTTGTGTGCCACAGTTTGTTGGTTTGTTTAAAGCTTGTGTAATCATCTGACTGTTGGTTTTCTTTGCTCTGTTGAACTGTTTTAGCGGCAGTTAATTATCCCGACACTGAAAACAAGTTTTACATGAAGTCGAATGCTGCATTAAAAGCAGCTCGTTTTAAACACCTCAGTTTGATCTAATGTGGGCCAGACCACTGAAATTACCTTTTTCTTTTAGCATAAAGAAGTTTTAAATGTATTTTTTAAAAAGTTCACTTTAACAAAGTGATGATGAACACCCTGAGATGTCTTAAGAAAAATAATGCGTCTCAGTTTTTCCACATTCATTCAGTTTAATGCCATTACAGAAAATGGTGCTGTAGTAAATCAAAGGAAGCCTCGGGCTTAAACTCTGAGAAATAAATCCCTAAAATTACAGAAAAAGTATTACTCACACTTTCTCCTGTGATTAAAAAAAAGAGAGAGGATATTTTCTATGAATTCACCAAAAATGTTTTAAATAATTTAACGGTGAACGTGCAATAAAAAATCAAAAACCTCTGTTATTCAGTGGAAGACTAACTGTGAATATTCATTTTATTTGTTCATCTATTGCTTATTTACTCTGTGTGAGATGGAGGCTTTGTAAGAAGTCTGCAAAGCTTAGAGTTTAGAAGCTCCCAGTTCCCAGTTTTAGCTCTTGTTTACATTTTTCAGTGGGCTGGTTCTGATCCCTGTGAACTCACCCTACATAAACCTCTAAATGACACATAGTGTGTACTTGAACTTGATGAAAAGCGGATGTTTTTTACAGTGTCTGAGCTCATTTTTCCTTATCCTTGAAGTTTGACAGCTCATGTCATTTCTATATTGGAGCCTAGTATTTAAGAGCAGTTTCCATCCTGCTGATCTGCTGCACATGACTGAAGCAGTCATGTTTGATTTGTACAGTGCAGATATATGCTGTATGTAATGGCAGTGGCTATCCCAGTCAGGGCCGGAGCAGCGGGGAAACGACAGTGCAGATGGTTTAATGGGGATTACCGCAGCGGGATGAAGTGTTGGAGCTACGATCCACGGGGGGGGAGTCCACTCCATGCAACAGCAGGAAGCCGTATCAGAGCGGGGAGGGGGGAAAGCATGGTGCTGTTTAAATGGTGGAGACTGGAGAGGAGGGAGCAGTTATCAAGGAGACGTAGAGGTCACTGAGGAATAACTGATGGACCTTTTTAAAGTTTTAAAAATTAGGTTCAGATAGTTATTCAGGCCATTTTCGTGTAGGCTGATAAACAGAATGATTAATAATGGGGAGTTGTTTAGGAGAGATAATGTACTGTACACTCATGCATCATGCCTTTATTAAGCAGTAGCATGTTCAAGGGCATTGTGAGGGTGGGGCACCTGATGAGACTGTCCTCCCAGAATCAGCATCATTTGTTTCAGTAAATGCAAAAAAGTCACAAGTTTAGGTTTAAGCAAGGATGGAATGTGTCGTAAAATCACAACAATATCAAGTGGTTCAACAAAATGTTGCAGTTTGATTCTTGTTTCTTATTAGAGCAGTAAATGGTGAATATTTGCAGATGGATGGAAAATAAATGCATAAAAGGAAAAAATTAGTCATATATGATGTCCCCATGTGGTGTAATTGTTTCTTCTGAGCTTTTATAGGCACATGACCACTAACCGTGTGATGTTAATCATGTGACCACTAACCGTGTGATGTTAATCATGTGACCACTAACCATTTTGAAACTATTACAGTCTTGGTAACAATGCACAATCAAGTACCCTCAGCAGGTCACAGTAGATAGCTGCCACTTCTTGAACATGGTTCTGCTTGAGGTTTCTTCCTGTTAAAACTGTTTCTCCTTGCCGCTGTCACCAAGTGTTTGCTGATAGGTCGTCAGATTTTGTTTTTTTGGTCCTGTTTTATCGTAGGGTCTT
The DNA here is from genome assembly GCF_057381845.1 of Rhamphochromis longiceps. NCBI lineage: Eukaryota > Metazoa > Chordata > Actinopteri > Cichliformes > Cichlidae > Rhamphochromis > Rhamphochromis longiceps. The sequence continues at coordinate 36,049,735 of NC_140560.1, read as the reverse complement.
TATCCTCTGATATATAGAGCATTAAAGCAAGTACTTTGGCACAATGGAAATAAAATTTCACTGAAGTGAAGTGAATTAAATAAAGTTGCACAGACCTAGAGACTCGTCCACAACCATCAGTTGTTAAGAGACAAATGAGTATTCCCCAGCTGGTTGCCAGTGGTTGGTGGAGGTTGATGGGCGGCTCTGGTTGCTCGGGGAAAATGTTGGAACTTGTGATTGCTTTGGTTGCTACCATATAGCTAGTTGCAGTTTGAATAGTAAAAACTGACTTCTCTACAAACATTGCCCAACTTCCCTCTGAGCTGTAGAAAAAGAACCTGTTCACGTGTTTGCTTCAGCGCCGAGGGACAACGTTTACTTTGAAGGTGAACCTTGTCCGTCTCTGGTTTGCATCATAACTTCAAGTTTTACTATCACAAAGCTAGAAAAACAACTACAGGCAACTGAGGGAATCTAGTTGCACCCAAAGCGATCAGTAGGCCTTTTTTTTTTCTTTGGTCTAGCAAAGTTTTTACCCACCAACTTCCAGCAACCATTGCCAGCCAGTCAGGAATATACATAGGAGCTGTATTGTTGGGCAAAGTGTGCGTGACATCACATGAGAACCTCTGTATATACTTGGTTTTTTCTCTTACTGCTTCATCGAGCTGTATTCCATGTGAAGTGGAAGGAAATCAACATGCAGAATGCGAAGAGTGCAAAGCCGGTTATCTGGTACAAGGACGTTTCAGAGGGATCTGAAGGCAAATGAATGTGATTTACATCAAACATACAGGAGTACTTGGCTGCAATTAAAATGCAGACAGGTTAACAATAGCTGTCTACACTGAGACCCGGTATAACCTTGAGCTCATTACGTGTCCTGCTGCTTCTTTTGGGCGCTCGTGTACTGAAGACTGCAGTTCATTCCAGTGTCCTGAATTGATTGGGTAGTTGGGTCACGGTGCATCTCTCTAGCATCTGTTTAAATGCTGTCCACTGACCCATAATGCCCTTCACTAAATAAAACATTGAGCAATTGTCTTTTTCAATTAAGAAAAATCCACGTAAGGCTTTATTTTTTTCATTTATTCTGATTGTTTTCATCTGTCTATCATATTGGAGGCAACTTGTTTTATCCCTGCTTCTGAATCCTTCTCTTTGCTCTCATTTTTCCAATACTCGTGATGGCAGGAGTGAAATGGTCATCGTCCTAATAAACCAGCAGCAAATAATCATTTCTCATGTCCCCCCAGATATGTCTCAAGCCCATCATAAATCTTCACTGTGCCCTGCTGCTTGTTATTTTTACCTTGGTAGGTGTTTAACGGCGTCTTTCTTGAGAGGCCGTTTTGCATTTTGTAGGTTTTAATTAGGAAAATGTCTCCAAAACAGCAACTTCTTCAAAGCCGTAAAAGTCTGTAGCAAATGCACACACGTCACTCTTTACTGTAATTTTCTTTTCTTTCACACTGAATGACCTGATGTTTTTGAATACAAACAGGTTTGACGGTAGAAAGGAGTATTATGGGACAAAAGAGCAATTATTCCTCAGAGTTATTTCCAACACTGCCTGATGTGTGAAATGTTAATATTTCTGTAATGACAGATGAGTGTTCATAAAGGAAAGTGGTGCCAGCGAGATTATAAAATTATTTACACTTGCTGTTGCTTTTCTGAGCTTTTTCCCCATCGCATTAATGAGGAGTGATTAAAAGTTTGAAGCTTTTTCTAGAAGAATTAAAACCTTTGCCTAATTTAAACTTTGGATGAAGCCCATTCAGTGTCGTCTCCTTGTGTCTCTGCTCTGCTTCCTTCCTCTCGTGGATTGATGGTTGGAAATGACAATGCTGAGAGCAGACTATTAAAATATCAGAGACATATTCCAATAACCTCCATTTTCTCCTTGAGCTCTACTGCACAAAAAGCAAAGAGAGAAAACAAACGAATAAAAACTCAAATCCTGCACCAGAAAAATTCGATCTCACACACCAAGAATCGTATCGGCATCATAACCAAACGCTGACTTGCACAGACACAGTTATCTGTTCTTTCACCATTAACTCGCCCAATCTTGTAAATCGATACGACGTGAAAGTTTCCCATCTATGACGAGCTCGATCTCTCTCATCACTTCTAACCAGGATAACATCACTCTTTGAATTGCATATTTTCCACACTCAGTTGAAAAGTTATCTTGTCCGTTGTGTGTTTTCCTGTAACTGCTGACTTCCATATACTGAGAGTGGAGGATTTTTTTAAACTAGCAATATTACTTCTTTGGCTGCTGCCAAAAGTATTTGCTGTAAATGCATCTTTTATTTTTATTTTTTTTCTGCTCCTCGCCACTTCTCATCATCCCACGGATGGGCAGAAACTGTGTCCTGGGTAACTGAAATATTTTGTCAAGTAAACCAACTCGTTGCCTCCAAAAATAATCCAGAAGAAAGCACTCCTAAAGTGCAAAGATGACTCCCCAACACAGTTTTTCCAGAAGAAACTCATCTTGCTGGCGTCCTTTGTGTTATATTTCAGCAGCAATTCTAGTCTTTTTACCTGCTTGACTCATACCTTAAATCTTAGCATTTAAATAACTGGGTTTAGAACAAGTGAACTGATCAAATTTTCACAAAAAACAAATATAAATAAGTTTGTCCTGCTCTGGGACATGCACCAACTCCATCACTTTGCTGTTCTTGGTTGGGGTTATCTGGTAATTGCATTTCATTTTTTCCTCATTAACCAAATGATTGCAAGTATTTGTAGTGACCACATTTTGATCTAGGGCTGCCACAAACTATTATTTTGATAGTCGACTAGTCACCGATTATTTTTGCGATTAGTCGACTAATCAGATCATCATCCATTGGACGTAAAAGTACAGCTTATTGCACCAGCAGCATCTGCTCTTATATAACTATCATTAGCTTACAGCTTTAAGTGTTTAAGGTCTGTGCTAACTAAAAATAAAGACAAGATGACAGTTTATTAAATTTTAATGAAATCTGCAGATTGTTTTGGTGAAGTTTAATAAACTCCTTGCTATCTAAAATATAACAGGACACTGGAGTAAATTCTGGAGCATCTCACACTTCTGATAATCAGCTGTCTGCTTCACGTTTATTCAGCTGTGTAAAAACTATAACTTTAATCTCAGCCAAACCAATTTACTCAGGAACAAATAAAATACTGAAAAAAGCCAAACAATAACATTTTTAAGTTATCTAAGTGACTCATATATCATGTTTAACCTGAGTAGCGAAAGACGGCGGTGGGTTTGAAAACGATTTGCCAGGAGTCCGGTGTTCTCACGGTGCTAGTGAGCCTAGCCCCCGCCTAGCTATCGAGCTAGTGGGTAACAGACGTCTCCGAAAACGTCGGAGCGCTTTGGAAAATATGCGGTGTCTTGATAAACTGAGCAGATATTTGAGGTTTACACAGCTACATTCTCCCTGAAAATATGTTAAACGTTTATTTTGTGACCCAGAAAGAATAATAAGAGTAATATTAAAACTAACTAGCTGCCGCCATTGTTGGAAACTGAGCTGGGCCGCGCTATGAATTCTGGGATACAGCTTCTTCTTCTTCGGGGTTTAACGGCAGCTGGCATCCTTGTACATGCAGTGCTGCCATCTTCTGTTTCAGTCCGTTTTTACACTCTTAAATCCTGCTATTATTCCTGCGTCTTTTGTGATCTTACAAAGCTTCAAACGACGCGTCGACTATTAAATCAGTCGTCGACGTAATCGTGACTAGTATCGTGGCAGCCCTATTTTGATCACACAGCAGGAACCCTATCTCCAAAAAATCATGATGATGGTCCTGGCTTGACTCTGAACAGACTGATGACAAACAGGGTGCATTTTAATTGCCAGATTGACTCACAGCAGACTGACTTCATCGTGCTGCTGTTTTATTGACATCTTTATGGACTTAAGACAGGCTGCAAGTGGTTGCAGACCTGGTTAAAGCACCTGTTTCAAAGGCAGTAAGATTGAGTGCACTGCATATAGTCACATTGATTTGTACTGCAATCTCAAACCACTGTTTTCTGTGCCTGTAGCATAAGCAGAGATCACAGAGGTTGTAGACTGGAACAAGCACTACTGATGATAAAACTGTGTGAAGTCTTGAAGGCTAAAAACTTTCTACACTAATTATTCTTCATTCATGTTCGTTTTACTGCTGGAAAGTGTTTGTTTTCTGTTTCCCGTTGCTGTTGTTTGTTCTGATTTATTCTGCTTGTAGATTGATTCTGTTTTCAGATGGCTCCGTTTTATGGTTTTTATCTCTGTACTCAGTTGACACTTCTGAGCAATTTAAGCCATCTTTATGATGACTGGAGGCATTTAAGAAACATGTCTTTGGCTCTACAGTAATAATAAGGCCAAAGATGGCAGCATATTCCAATAGAAGTGCTTGCTGGATGGTTGTGCAACACCCGTAACTCTCTCCTTCTACATTTTTCTAATGTCATAACTGATGTTATGATTTTTTTCTAATTGAAACCAACAATCTAACATTTACTACTTGGTGATTGGCCAGATGTGTAATGTTGGGGAACTGCTATAATCACTTTCTGACGTACAGCCTCAGAGATGCTCCGTGTTAATGGGAGCGTTTGTTTTTGTCTTTGTTTAGTTTTCATTATAAGTTTGTAAGTGGAATGCAAGGAAAATGTGACCCCATTACCCGAAGGTAAACGCTGTCTGTCGAAAGACCTTTTGTTGTTATTGAAATCGTGGAAGTGGAACATCCTAATCACCTTCTAAATCACTCTGCAGATGACCGATGTGTGATTAACTTTTACACACGAGTTCTGCCACAAACGGTCCAGCCAGCTCGTTTACTGCGCTTGCATATTGCAACAGTCGTTGTTTGACAGTGATGAGATCTGTGTGATTTAGGAGCACTGCAGTGAAATAAAGCTGTCTCTGCTCTACAGTGTTCCATCAGGTTGGCTCTGCGGTCTGAACTTGAATGCCACATAGTTAATCTTCCCACTTTTTTGTTGGGCGATATCATCCAAACTTGAGACGGCGTTACCCTCTCTCCACGGTCAGAATCACATCCCAAACCAGGCACTGTTTGTTTTTGCTCCTGAACTTTATCTTGAGCTGCATATTCACGTACTCTTTAAAATATAATGACCCGCTCTGCAGTGCTGTCGCAGGAAACGCCATCAGCCATTCTCCTTGTCTCTGTCCTCACTTCTCCGCCGCCTTGTCATCCTGTCTTTAATTGTATATGCACGGCGGTCTCCAGGGTGTGTCTCTAACCAGCAGTCTGAGGCTGTAAATCCCCTCTACATCATGCATGAACTGACTCCTGGATTCTGACGGATATCTGGAAATCTGGAGTTGCTTGTGGGATTTTTAAGAACATCAAAATAATGTTTCCTCGTTTTTCATGTTCCTGTTTGAGTGATTTTGAAGACGTGACTCCAAATCTAACCTCGGCCAAGTCGCTCCTTCTTGAGGCAAGGCCTCGATTAGCATAAGCGGACAACATGTTCTGCAACACAAAGTAACACAGTCTAAGCAAAGCAGCATTAAAAAAGACCTTTACTGAGGAGCATAGATGTGTTAAGTAGTTCCTTTCTTCACTGTAATCTTATTGATACACACATTATTGATACACAATATTCGATGTTCTAGGTTCATTAATCATAGCAGACACATTCCTACTTCCCCTGACAGAGGTCTGTTCACTGACTTCCTGAAGCCTGCTTTTGTAAAACGCGTTCAGAGAAAGACACAATGATATATTTCGATATTCAACAATACACTCTGTGTTGGTGCAGAATGTCTAGTTAAATATATGAAGCCAAATGGTGGCCCAAAGACTCAGAGGGGTGAAAGGAGCATCCGGGGCTGATGGAGACAGTCACATGAGACAAATGGAGAGGCTTCTGCTTTCAGTAAAAAAGCACTTTTTAAAAAAAAAATCCTCTCTAACAAAACACAAATATGAACACACAGAATGAGGAATTAGCACAACGTTGCTTTTTTAAAATAATATTTATGTTTAGATTGACAGAAAGTGTTACTTGTCTACTTTGGGAATGTTTTCCTGCAGAATTTGAACCCATTTCATTCCTCAGTGTGTGTGTGTGTGTGTGTGTGTGTGTGTGTGTGTGTGTGTGTGTGTGTGTGTGTGTGTGTGTTGAATTTACAAGGTTTATCTACTCTCTCAGGCTCAACACAGGCAGTTATTCTCATAATGATAATAATATTAATAATGATAATAAACTCTAGTTCTCTAATGTACATCCAGTTCCTCTCAGTGTAATTGTTAGAAGCGGTCCATACTTTCACACACATGTATGCAATTTGACTCCTCAAAGTTTAGTTTGGTTAACAAGTGTGCTCATGGTTTGAGCTCAGCAGGCGGCGATGGTTGATGGGCGTGGCTCATTTGGTCATGGCTGCAGTGCTATGACAACAAGCTAGTTGTGTGAAAATCATGATGTCAAATAGTTAAAGGATGCATAAAATCATGAACCCCGTTATGACCTGTTAGCACTTAATGGGCTACATGCTTACATCTTTTATATACAGTCTGTGATTTTTAAGGGAATCAGATTTTAAATGAATCCTTTCGTTGTCACTTCATTTGTGTTAAAAAGAAAGAAGATGGTGTATAATAATGGGTTAAGCAATACAAACGTATGTCTGTGTAAACACGCTGTATCAGGTCAGCTTCATTTATTTATTTGTGCATTTATTTTTTGATTGAGTGTCCGTTTTATCCATTTTCTCATGTTATCCACTGTTTTGTATGTAAAGCACGTTGAGTTTAATGTGATGAAACATGCGTATAAATGTCAGTTAGGTTTGCTTGATGGGGATGTTTTCAGGTGATTAATGGTGCTGAACGAACACTCTTATAAAGTGCTTTCTTTCATGCTCCATCTGTATTTTCTGTTTCTCCCTCGACCACTTCCACCATAATCATGTTCTAACACTCTTTGTCTTACTTGCCTCTCCTCCTCCTCGCTGCCCGTATATTCAGCAAATCCTTGTTTTTGCTATCACGAGGATTTGCATGTATGTTTTGGGCTTTTATGGACTATTTCAGGCCATTTCTACTCCCTGCTGTCGGGGTATCCTCACGTCTTATATCATACATGTCAGAATCGTAGCAATGATACATTTTTCTTTGTGGTCTGTATGTAAGATGCAGTCATAGTGGTGTTTCCAGCATCATTCAGTCACGGAGTGGTTTACTCTCTCGTGCATCATTAAGGTTAAATATCGCCGGGAAACAACAATCTTTCTTTCTTTGCTTTCATTCATGTCATGAACATACAAAGCATGTCGAGCTATTTAAACATATGTTGAATAATTGAATCGTTTTTTTATTGCTGATTAATTTCAGTCAGCCATAACGGAAAGAAAACTGCTTCATTCGCACAGTGAATGTGAGCAATGTCTTAATTTCTGTCAGAGGGTTGGAAAAAAACTCTTAAATTTAAACGTTCAAGGTCTCAACTCAAGGTCTTAATTAAAGTTAAATGATGCTTGCAGTTGTTGAGGTCTTAAATAATTGCAGTTTTGCAGAGGAAGCAGCTCAGCTCTATTTCAAACACTGTTGAGTTGTCTGCATTGCAGCTATTTAACTGTGTTTGTTGTGAAATGCATCTTGTAATTAATTCAAGCTGGCATTTCAAGTGTTACACTTTAAAAATATGAACCAAAGAATAATATTTCATGCATTTCTTAAGGCAGGTATCTAGGAATGAGACAAACTTGTTCAGAGTAACTAGCACCTCCTTCCTTATAAAGGAAGGAGGTGCTAGTTGTTTTTGCTCTCAGTGGGACAAAAACAGAGACGTAAGATGTGTTAAGAGACCATAAGTACAGTTTGAACAATCCTCCAAATTCATGGAGTCTGCTGCTATTAGACGTACGTGATAATTTACAGATCATAGCAAAAAAGATGTTTTTAAAACTAAACACTGACATTATTTTACATCTTGATTCAGACAACTTATTTCTCTTACATTTCCATTTGTGTTTAGAAGACAAGTGCTGGCATCATCACATCATGAAAATCATTTTAGCGTTTTCACGTGTTACAAAGCCACCGTGTGGGCCAGACTGATGGAGATAGGAGACTGTAAATAATGGAGCAACAGTCAGCTGCCTCTCAAGAAATGTCCTCATCCTATGAATGAACTCAAACTGCAGCTGCAGATGTCCTTTCTTCACCTGCTCCAAGTGCGTGACCCTCCAGCTCACAGCAGAAACAGAACAAAGACTACGATTTCCAGCTGCAGATCACAACAATTGAGTCAAAATTAACTGCAGGATAACTGAAGAGTCTCTTGGGAGGCTGCTGAATGATTTCCGAGGACCACCAAAACAGCAGCAAGCTGGTTAGCTGTCAAACTTTCAAAATAAGAGCAAGGGGATCTTGTTTACAGATGGGAATAAATATAAATCTGTCCTATATTCCTTTAAAGATAAAGTTAGTCTTAGTGTGGAAAAAATACAGATATTTGTGTTAGTTAGTGCTAGAGTCTCCGTGCAGCAGGCATTAATTACAGTATAATATTCATTGTTCTTTTAACTCTGCAGTCAGATTGATGAAATAGATCACAGCGCAGTGTGTAATGCTGCCTCACCTTAACATATGTGCATACATCAAAAAGTATATGCATTGGTATGCATTACATGTTGATTGAGGTCATCATAAACCTCATAATAATGAGATGAGATGGGCCTGTCTGGCTTTGCCCAACACATGACAATGATTAATCAATCACTTAAGACGTTCACTTTGCTTTCATTAATCAGGGCAGCTGTGTGTGGGTAGAGGCAAAGAAACTGAGAGGGAATGGCTCAATCAATCAAAAGCAGGTGGGGATGTTTGAGAGGACGATAAACTTGAGTTTCATGCAGAAACAACACTAACATCTTTCCCCTGTCAGCAGCAGCAGCGTGCGACTGCACAGAGCACAACTAGCTGCAACTGGAAACAGGAACACCTGATTTTTAAAGGTGGACACTGGAGCTTCTTGTGAACCTGCTGGGTGGGTGGGCGGCGTAGAAACCCACGTTTTCAGGTGTGATAACTCGATACCATACTCTGCTGCTGTTCTGTCTCTGTCCGTTTTATTCAAGCTCACTTTGACAGCATAGAAAACTCAGTTTTCAGAGCAGCAGCAGGATTACTTTTACATACGCTCATGTCGTCACTTTAAGCGTTGTCTGAATCTACAAATTATAGAAAGTAAGTAAAGGTTTGACCTTAGCACAGGTGTTCCTCACGTGGGTGTTTTTTAACTTTGTGTTTGCATCCCTGGTTTAAAAAGCAACAACTAAACAAAAATAATAAAAGTGTGGATGAGTGGTGACGTTCGGTACCAGCGCTTTCTGTTTGAAATCTGTTCAGAACAAAGATTAACATCAGACACAAATGGCCTGGGAGCTCGGGACTCTGGGGGCAGAGAATCATAATCCTTCTTCCTCTGATTGTGTGTGTGTGTGTGTGTGTGTGTGTGTGTGTGTGTGTGTGTGTGTGTGTGTGTGTGTTGAATTTACAAGGTTTATCTACTCTCTCAGGCTCAACACAGGCAGTTATTCTCATAATGATAATAATATTAATAATGATAATAAACTCTAGTTCTCTAATGTACATCCAGTTCCTCTCAGTGTAATTGTTAGAAGCGGTGAGTGTGTGTGTGTGTGTGTGTGTGTGTGTGTGTGGGGGGGGGGATTATGAGTGCCCAGGCTGGACCATCAGGGCACTTAGGATTTTCACTGCTGGACTTTCTCCCTGAGGTGATCACTGCTAGTCATCGGGGTATTTTCCCCCTGACCCGCTTTGAGTATGGCGAGGTGCCCGCCAATATTATTTATCACGCAATATCTGCAGTTACCCAATCCCCGACGGCGTGGCAGTCGTGAACAAAGCAGTCGTGTGGCTCTTCTGGGTATGAATTCAGCCACAGTGACATCAGAGCGCTTAAGGACATCTGTGCCACGAGTGTTTGGCTGATTAATTACTTAAATGGGGTGGACGGTCAGGGGTTGACTTATGGCCCAACTGTGATGGAGGCGCTCACATATGCGGTGATTAAAAGAGACCAGTGGAACGGCTCTTGAGCTCAGAGTTACGCAATCTACCGCCAATTAAATGCCTTTTCATAGTCCCTGCGCTCTGTCAGCCACACAAATCCAAAACAAAGTGATTGACAGCTATCGTCTGGTTTGCCAGTTGGTGGCGGGTTTTCGCCATTACCGAGATCATTCACCATATCTAAGCCCCGTTAATCTCCTCCTTCCAAATTATAACTTTGTTTCGTGGCACAACACAAAGTGCATCAAAAGTGGGTTTTTTTCACTTTTAAAAGTTTCGTACTTTGTTGAACAGAAAGAACAGAGAAGGGGGACGATGTGCAACGCACACCTCCGGTCAGAGTCCATCACAGCAGCTGTGGTCACATGGTCAGTATCATAAAGTACAAGGCGGCTGGTATGCTCCTGTTTTAGTTATTTATTTATTTTTTAAGTGAGACTTTCTTCCTGGATCAGATTTGCAAGCGTTCTGTTATCTGACAGAGACTGCCATGCAAAAAGTTTTGAGAAAACAGGAGGCATCAGGCTGTAGCTCCCTCTGATCCCTGTGGTTTACCTTGGTACAAGGATGAGGAATGGCAACATGCGTGTTGTTGATGTATGTTTGCATCACAGTGCGAGTCTGATGGATGATGTAGTCACCATAACTCCACCTGTTGGTTAGTGAAGTCCTGCTAAAAAAGCTTTAAGCGGAGCTGCTGTTTCGCTGCTGGTGTTTTGAAAGCGGACAAGACGAGCTGTGAGGTGGTCTGACTGAGCATGCTCAGTGTCAGCGGATGCTATAAATCTGATTATATCATCAAAAGATGGCTAAAAAAATTTAGACTATTTACTGTGAAAATTAAATATTGATTGTGGGGAGAGAAAAACACAAAAGCAAAACACCTCACTATAAAAGGACTATTAAAGGTTCATCACAATCATTTTTTAATTCTTATAAAAAAAACAGTGCCTCATTCACAGTGCAGGGACCACACAAATTCACTTTTCTTACAGCTTGATCTGATGAAGTCCAAACTGCAGAAAAAATAGTGACTCGCTGGTAAAAAAAATATTTAAAGGAAAACTTCAACAACAGGCGTCTTTCTGGTAATCTGTTTAATCAGCTACCAAGCTTCCTTGGTAAATTGTGTTTTCTAGTAAAAAAGCATGTCAGATTTTATAATCCATGACTTTAAATTCTCTTAATAACTTTTTTGCGTACTCAGTATCATTTACATACCCACTTTCCACCTTGTTTACATAAGTGCTGCATCAGTGAACGTGTGTGATTCTCTGAATGTGAATAAGAAAAAGAGAATTTGGATCTTCACTTATTCCAACAATGAAAATCATTTTCATGTAACTAATCGCACGAGAAAGTTTTATTGTAAAATGTGCTCATTCCAACTGCTGCTATTGCTACTACTACTACTACTTCTCCTTCATCATCTTCTCAGTCTTCATCTCCTTCTTATTCCACCTCATCAGTTCATCCTCTGTCTGAAACAAGCTGCCCCCCAAACACAAAAACATGACCATATTAGGCATATCCCCTCTCTTTGACATCATACAGACACAAAAAAGATGTGATAAACTGAGTGAACATCTGGCTCATCCTTGTACATACACTGTCCTTTGGCCTTGCTTAAATGAGAATCCAGCACTGAAACAGGAGTTATAATACAGCAAAAACAGAATTTTTACCATTACAGTTGCTTCGACCCCACATTTGTGTGTTCAGGTTGTTGAACAGTTTTTCCTGAGTGTTTAGTCATGCACCGTCACTCAGTATTCTCCACTGAGACATAATGGGACCGATCTCGGTGTTTGTGTCAGTCGTCGCTTTGGTCACCTTTGCAGTTTCTCATCTCAGACTTGCTGTTTACTGCATTTCACTGAAGTGTGTGATTGCAGCCAGCCTAGGTGGCTGAGAGTGTCGTGCTGAGGAGGAGAAATGGACGATTTTTAAGAACGTCTTCGTCGTCAAACCTGAATCGCTCACAGTTGACGGGTGTGCTGCTGCGGAGGAGCAAAGCCCATCGGCCTGCCAAAAAGGAGGGAACGCAGGGGTGTGGGAAGGGTGAGGTGAGCGTCCAGACTAAATTGATTCGTGCCACTTTTCTCCTGACAGCATTTGTTTTTGTTTATTGCGACATTTATTAAAGTGAGCGTGAAATGTAAGCAGTTTCTGTGGCGAGAAAGCAAAAACACCGTCAGAATCTGTAGACCGGCTCCACGAACAGGAGCCGGATGAAATTGCAAGAGCAGCCCAAACAGAGTATTAAATGAATAAATGCATTGGAAGCAAGTGTCATTCAATCTGTCTGCGTTATGAAATCCTGGTAATATTAATCTGTTGCTGTCTGGCAGTTTTGTTTTTTCTGGTGGGCATTTCCAGCTAAAGCAGGCCATGTTCACTCCAACGACACCGAGGCTGTTCGGTCTGATCTGAAAGCAGTTACTGCTGTTTGGAGAGAACACAATCAGAGGAAAATGAGTGATGACTTCAGTGTGCAGCTTCGGTTTTATCTGCTATATAAGGTGTAGTGCTGGGCGATATATATCGTGTGGACGATAGAAAAGTGTCTATCGTGTCATTTGTCTTCTATCGTTTCTAACCTAATTTTATAAATTATGACATAAAATATATCATTAACCCTATAACACCGGTCAGAGCAGGCACGCTCCGTTTTGCATAACTATTTTTAAACCTCTGTAGAACTGCAACCACATAAGCTAGCGCAATAATTTGTTTTGCATATGAGGAGTTGTACTTACATCTTATGCCATCAGCTTGTCCCAGGTCCTGGTTTCCTTCCACATATAGCTTTGCAAAAATTGCATAAAAAGCACTTGCAGCAACAACAACATAATATTCCAGAAACACGCTTTGCCGATCCGATCAGCTGTTCATAACACTTCCTATTTGGAATATAGGTCACCGCGAACTATCGCATGTCTGCCATTACCTGCCCGAAACCGGAAGTGACGTCATTTTTGCGGAAATGTAGTTTGTTTTTTTTTACCATCAGGGCCTTATAAGCCTGTACTGGTGTTTTTAAAAGTCATGTTTGACTTCATGCTTGTCTGTATCATTTCTGGGATGCTTAGAACTCAAATTACACTGTTGGAAATAGTTTGTTTTGATGCACATGCTGTTTTTTTTTTGTTTTTGTTTTTTTTTTTTGCAAATTTGCACTATAATATTTATTTTCATTATTCCTGCAGTATATAAAAATTTGTGTATCTCAAAAATAAAACTATGAAGACACTCAAAATAAATTTCACGTGTTTGGAAACTATTTTGTGCAACTTTTTTGTATTTACAGTTTTGAGGGATAAGCCTCTTACATTTCTCTAAGTAGAAATATATGTAAAAAAAAAAAAAAAAAAAAAAAAGAGAACGATTTTCATTTTTTTTGTAGTTTATTGCACTTTTTTGCAATTTATGTAGTTACTATGGACTTAATGCATACATATTATTAAAATTTGGGCTATAACGGTTGTATTGATGTATAGCAACTTGAAATGGCTCCACAGCATGTAAAAATATAAAGATAAGCTCTGGCGGACTTGGTTCTATGGTAGGTCTTAAAAGGTTAAATAGCCTGTGGCAAATATATTAGTGTTGTCTTCTCACTATACATACTCTTAATTTTATGCAAGAGAAAATAAAGTATAAAAAAATGATATTTTTCGCAAAGAAACTCCGTCTTGTGGTTTTGCGACATGGTGCTGCTTTACATGCACCCGGATTTGCGACATGCTTTACGGTAACCCGGACATGCAACAGGCAGACACAGCTACACAAGCAGCCCAAGAAGAAGCACTTTTACCGAAAAGAGGGAGTATGTCTGTGATTTGGTTACATTTTGGGTTCAACAGCACCAACACGGAGCAGAAGACGCCCATTTGAAAGCTATGCTATAAAACTATTCGTGCACCCGATGGCAACACAACAAACCTCTTCTATGACCTACAGAAGGTCCAAGAAAAAGAATACTCAAGAATCTAGAAAATCCGAGCTAAACCAACTTGTGGAACGACGGGAGCAAGTTGGGAAAAGTTGAGAAGGACAGCTTGATCCGAGGTACATTATGCCCGGTCGTAAGCACTTCAGTAAAGTCGAGTTGCCTCGCTTATATGACGCATGCCGGGCCAAAGTAGAGAAGGATCTTTGCAGTGTCGTGCATTATGCCTTGACGACTGACCTATGGATGAGCAGAGATAAGCAGCCCTACATGAGCGTAACCATCCATGTCACTAACAAAGACTCCACCCTCTGCGCTCGCTGTTTACAGACTGCGTACTTTCCAGATGACCACAGGTCAGGTGGTATATCGTGATATATATCGTTATCGTGATATAAAATAATTCATATCGCGATAAATATTTTTTCATATCGCCCAGCACTAATAAGGTGCTGAAGTGGAAAACGTGTTGGTGTAAGGCAAGGCAAGGCAAATTTATTTGTATAGCACAATTCAACAACAAGGTGATTCAAAGTGCTTTACAGAGACATTAGAAACAAAAACAAATAAAAAGCATGATTTAAAATTGATTAAAACAAACTAACTAACTAAACACACACATTTCACACCTGTTCGCGCGATCTGAACCCTTATCGTAAGGGGAGCTACCAGTCCTTCTGTGGACGAGCTACTTTCTATTTTAAATTCCCTGAATTTAAAATACTCTCTAGACCCAGTTGGGGAGCTACCCAGAGCTCTAATCCCACACCTGTTCGCGCGATCTGTAGTGCAGCAGCTCCTCGGTTCATTCTCAGCACCAGTTTTATGTGCACTTTGCTTTTTGACACGACCAAACAAGAAAATTGTCTCTGCTCTGAGCATGAAGTTTACCTGATCAGAGTTTCTGAGCCGCTGTACAAGGTGTCATCCAGACGTTTGGGGAATGAATGGATGAAATCTAAACCTTACCTGATTTAAATTTGGACAAACTCTTGTTTGACAGCTTCATCACAAATCCAGAACCTGCACAGAGAGCAAACATCAAGTTCTGTTTCAAAGTGACCCGGTCATTCGATGGTCGATGGTCGGTAAGGCCTGCGAACATGGAGAATGCTGTTTTTTTGTTTCGTTATTCTTCGGGTCGAGCAGAGTGAGTCTGTTGGCGCGTGCATGACGAGATGACTTTGTAATGAAAACATTTAAAAGCTTTAAGATTGTTTATTTTCATTTCTCTTCCTGGAACATTTTGATCACTGTTTGTAATGACAGTAAACACCAAACAAACAACACAATATGTGTGGCATCAGAGAACCTGAGTGTACAAGCTTGTGAGGCTGTCACTAAGGACAAGTTTCTGTCAACATGAATTTGCATTATGTTCATACACCAGGTTGGCTTTGTAGTTTGTGCTTGAGCTGCTCTCACCTTTCTTTTTTGTTTCTTTTTTGTGTGTTTTTAGTTCTTCTTGTGTTACCTTAATTTCAGTCTTTCAGTAATGTGTCGCTTTTTAAATCTTTTGAGTAATGTGCTGTGTATCGGCCTTGTAAAGCACTCTGATGTTAAGTTTCTCCTGTGTAAATCACTGAATGAATCATTTTAACTTGTTTGTTTGAGTAGCAGAAGGTCAGGGCCTGTGAGCTGCTGTTTAGCTTTTCATTAGAAACATCAATGTTTCAGTTTTCTTAAAAAATGCCAGAAAAGCCAGAGCAGTTAGGAGAGCTCGGAGTATCTCTGTGTGACATGTGGGCGCTTTAAAACGGACTGAAAATCAAATGGCATCAATGTCATGAAGTCCATTCATAAAACAGGAAGGTCTGCTCAGACATATTTGCTAATGTTACAGGTAAACTGATAAAGTGCATGGTTGGATTGGTGTTATTTAAAGTGCAATTGTGAAGTGTGACCCTACCAGTTTTTCTCCTTTTGAGTGGGTCATGCCAGCTCTGTGGGTCTGACTCACTCACAAACACATGGCATCTGATTCCTCGCCCACTCACTTTTCTCCTGCTCCATTCCCATGCTCTCTCGCTCCCTGACATCCTGTCATCTTTCCAGTCTTCTGTTTCCTGATCTCAAATCTGCCAGAATCAAGAGCTTGTTATTGTGTCGACGTAGGTTCGTCATTTTTGTCCAGTTATGCACTCATTCTTTCTTTTTCTTCTCGCTTCCTCGCAGATGAACATAAATTCGGACCAATGTTTTGAAGGTTATGGTCAGTGTGGGATAAAAACCACCAAATATCAAAATACAGATGCAAGTCCAAACCTTAGCTGCCGCGTTATTGTGTCTGTTGCTGAGCTGATGGAAACCCCAGTAAAGATGTGTTGCAGTTCTTCATTTTTGGACGTTTTCTTGTAGTACTCTTGTAGCTGAGGCCCAGTTGAGTGGAGTCCGGTGTCCTCAGGCTGTTGGAGGTGCAGTCTTGATTCACGATCAGTCCAAAAACTGCTGAGAGTCGCACGCAGACAACAACAGACAAGCCTCAGGGATATTACCTGAATCTGTGCCACATTCGAGGGATGCACTGCAAAGTGAAATTAATGGGTTATGAAGACACGTTTTGCCTAAAGCCAGAGTCACAAAGGTGGCTCTGCTTGTACCTGGCTCGATCGCCACGGTAACTGATGCTGCACATCTGAACTGCCTTGAAGGAGGTCACGTTCAGATGTTGTCATCACTAAGACAGATATAGATTCTCACCTGAGGGAGTACATTACACATTTTTGGACGCTGACACACTTTCTGTTTTATCTCTTTACCAAAAATATTCAAGTTATAAATCTAAGATCAGATAGTACAGGACTAGACACTGACCAATGAGAACAGCTGTTTTTCTACAGGTACAAGGCTACTCTTACTTATTTTGTTATAAAATAAGCAGGTTAAAGGTCTGGTGATGATTTCAAGCGCGGCATTTATATTTGGAAGGTTTGGCATTTTTTTAGAGATCAATGTTTAAAGTTTTAGAGCCCTAATAGGGGGCGGTCTTCTTTAAAACGACCCCTATTCTTCACAACTCTCTGTGACCAGGTCCTCTGACTGAAGCAGGCGGTGATTGATTGGTCTGTTTTGTGTGGGAAAATAATCACATGACTTGGTGAAATGCACCTTAATGAACTATTGTGACACCCATCGTCTCTTCTCAGTACAATGTGAAATTTATTTAGCTTTGAAAATAATCGATGTTATACTAACAAATGTTGGCCATTGCCACCGTACATGTCTAGTATTTTCTTTGTTGATCCTATGAAGGCATCATCACCTGTTTCACTGATTTCTGGGTGTATTCTCTCAATACATCTTGTCTGGAAAGTTAGGTTGGGAAGCGCATCTGTAACCGGAAGGTCGCCTGTTCGATCCCCGGGCTCTCTGTCCTGGTCGTTGTGTCCTTGGGCAAGACACTTTACCCTACTTGCCTACTGGTGTTGGCCAGAGGGGCCGATGGCGCGATATGGCAGCCTCGCTTCTGTCAGTCTGCCCCAGGGCAGCTGTGGCTACAACCGTAGCTGCCTCCACCAGTGTATGAATGCGAGAGTGAATGAATAGTGGCATTGTAAAGCGCTTTGGGTGCCTTGAAAAGCGCTATATAAATCCAATCCATTTATTATTATTATGCATGATTTTATGTTAATGATGGAGCTTCATGACGTCCTGGCCAAACTGTCCGATTACACTTCCCACGGAGTTTGTTTGCAATCATGCAGCTTCTAAAATTCTTATTTGAATTTGGTTTGGAGGCACTTCAGTGCTACAGGATTCTTCAGGCTCAAAGACATCTGAGGAATAAATAATCGAAATAAATCAAACTTAATCAGAGTTAGTTGACTAGATGGATGCAATCAGCCAAACACATAATATAGAGGATTTGTAGATGAATACTTTTTTATGCCTGGATGAAGTTTTATTGTATCTGAACCCAAGTGTTACAATCAAAGAACCTCTTTAACAGAAACGTTACGTTTACACTTTCAATTAAAAATCATAGAAGAATATTAAGCCCATGCAAAGTCACTTATAATTAATCATGCTGGTATATTTTGTACAGATTGCACACATGATTGGTGAACTTTGTGCTAGGCTAAGCACAGTTTCATCATTGGCACCACAAAATCCAAAGAAAAAGATTAAGATAGATACGAACCAGCCTTTGTCGTCCAGCGCGACAAACACACCGTAGATGAATTCAGTCTGAAATTAGACCTCACATTGTCATTCTGTAGTTTGCAAAGTGATCTTTAGACAGAAAATAAAGGAACAGGAGAGCGGCCGACCATGCTTCAGGGCTGAAATACAGCTTTCTGTCAGCCGGCTGCCATTAATTTCACTTTCTTCTTCAGACACATCTCTCTTCATAATGGTTCATTCATTACCTCCAATGGCTGTTGCAGATTTATGCTTTGGCTCAGCCCGAGCTTAGACTGCACTTTGCCAAGGGGACAGCTGGTAATACTTTAATATATAGAGACATAGGCATCATCATTATTCAGCAGGATTAAAAGCTGTTGGGGGGGTTTTCTGTCAAACTCACAGATAGCCCAGCTGTCCTTTTTAACATCTTTTGAGCTCTTATTGTGTCTAAAATTGCTCCTTTGTTTCCTCATTCATTGATTTCAACTTTGGAAAAACTCTGTAAGGCTGGGGTGTCAAAATTAAGGCCCGGGGGCCAGAATCGGCCTGCCAAAGGCTCCAACCTGGGCCACTGAGCTGCTTTGGAAAATGTGAAGTAGGACATAAATGATCGGTATCGAGAGGCAAGTAAACAAACACCTCCGCAAGTGGCTCAGGTATGTGACTGGTCATCACTGCCGACCTGAGGGCGTTTTGGTTCAGGGTCGAAATGCCTGATGATATTTGGACACCACCTGACGACACCTGGTTGAAAGCTGCAGTCGCTTACAGCCACTTAAGGTGCAACTTTTAGGTGTATTTTATAAGTTTCCAACTGTATTTTCATCAGCTTCGCAGGTTTTCTCCTGAAGACCAAACCAGTGGTCATTCATACTATCCCAGTGTAAATAACAGATAAACAATAAAATAACACAAAGTTTCTGTTTTTCCACTATCTACTATAGAAATGTATGTTTACAGTAGCTTCACAGTGGAACAAAAAACCCCA
Organism: Rhamphochromis longiceps; assembly: GCF_057381845.1. Classification (NCBI taxonomy): domain Eukaryota; kingdom Metazoa; phylum Chordata; class Actinopteri; order Cichliformes; family Cichlidae; genus Rhamphochromis; species Rhamphochromis longiceps. The sequence continues at coordinate 36,030,599 of NC_140560.1, read as the reverse complement.
AAACAAATTAAAACAAATTGAAAAACCTTTCATTTTATTCTTATAGGACACTCGGGACGATGAGCTACCAGAACTTTTGTTTGTCATTTTACACATTATTTCAATTTAAATTTCTTACAGTTTCCGGATGAAGAGTCGCGCTGACACACTTTCATTACTACAGCATCATTTCTTGATCGTGTAGAAAAACCAACATGTGCTGCTGAAATTGCTTCTTTTCCTTATATTAAAATATCTCAGGGATTAAATTTATGGTTAAAGTTCTTTACACTGCCTTTTTACTCAAACTCCTTTTATGATGTAAAATGAGTTTGATACACCGGCTGAAGGTCTCGTGGGGAACCTTTCAACCACCAAGTTCCACTTCTGAGTAAAAAAACCTCATAAAATATGTATGTGGGGTAATCAGGTTGTTAGTTTTTAACTGTTGCAAATCGGCAACGCCTGCCTTAAGAGGGTTAAATATACAAAGTGTGTTTTCATTTTATTGTGTTTTTGATGGAGGGGGTCAACACAGGAGGTCCATAACTGTTTGCCTTCTTTCATCAGCTTTTAGTGTTAGAAAAGGTTTTAGGGATGCTGAAGCTCCCAAAGAAGACTCACACTCCTTATACACACATGTGACTTTATGTTTGATTTAACCATCCTGCTCGCGTCTGTAGTTGGAAACAGTTACCATCAAGGGAGTGATGAGTCTTTAACCAACCAGTTAGCATGCATTAGCAGGATGCTAACATTGTTTTTACAAAATTGCACACGCAGTCATGTTAAATTTGTGAAAACTAAAATAAACTGAGTTTTTTATGTTTAGCGGCAGATGTAAAGTGTTTCAGCTTCGTTCACTCCGTTGAGGACTGCAGGTGCTCCTGGACTGCAGCCAGTTTTAGTACATTTGGATCAATAGGATGTGGACAGGCCACGTTGTTGTATTCATTCTCAGTGTCTGAACAAATACATCACATAGTTCCTGAGACTTTTTATACGTGTGGAGAAAAAACTAATATAAACTTGTGTTGCTGTAAAAGAATAGCACTGAAGTCATTATTACCCATCGTTCGGGGACAGTAAAGGTCTGAAAATTTAAAAAGAAAAAACGAGAAACCCATTTGTAGCAGTTCCATCGATGTCTTCAAACATTATAAAAGCACCTTTGTGTTACCATCCACCCACCCTTTTATACAAACTCTGGTATTATTTGATTTTGTGCCATTGAAGTCCTCGTTCAGGGATACACTGGTGGCACTCGGTGTTTTCTTCATCAAAATTTTAAAAGTGCTAAATTCGCCTCATTCTTTTTATTTTTCAAGTACTTTGGAAGGTGTTAAGCAGCCTGTTTGTGCACCTCCATTGCTGGGCTGAAATCCTGCGCTCTTGCAGAGGTGTGTGTCAGTGTGTGTCTGTCCTCATGCGTTTGATGGGAGGGCGAGGTCCTCTCTTTGAAAGCCTGCAGGCTGCTCTTCAGATGAAAAAGCACACAAGCGACTGCCTCGGAGATCACATGCCACTCAAACTGTGCAGTCAGACCTGAGAGTGTCAGAGAGCGGGGATATGGAAGAGACGGATGAAGGGAATACGTTTGCAGGCGTGGGGGAGAGGGAGTGATGGGAGCTGATGGGAATGGAGCTACAGTAGCTGAGCTGCGTCTGATTGCAGCTCTTGATAAAGAAAGTATCTGATAGGCTATCAGAGCTGTGGCCTGGGAGGATTTGAAATTTTTGTTGTACTATGGATTGGGCCACCTCTTCATCTTTTCACCCATCTTTGAGAGCGCTGATGGGATTTTGACAGCACTTGAGGAACGTTGCGTCTTCGATAGCGTTTCAGAATTGCATGTCAGTGTCGCAACTGCAAGACAAAAAAAAGAGTTGCTGGCTAAAGTCTGCAGGATCAGTCCAACTCAGGAGTTGGGAAAAGCTGCGATGCTGAAGCCAGAAAGTGTTTTTCCAGTTTTGTGTTTTCGTTCCTGTCTGTTGTTATATGAGATATTTTTCTGGCTTAAAATGGGGAGATAGTTCTTTTTGGTCATTTGAAAATTAAAAGTGTATTTTTGCTTTTCATACACAAGAAACCCCTGACATGTCTCGTTATAATGGTGGCCACAGTTTCAAATAACGGGGTCAGTGTATGCGCAGGTAATTCCTGTGAGCAGAGAAGCCCAAACATGTTGATGAGTGACAGCCGATCAGAATATTGTTGATTAAAGGGGGAGGGGCTAAAACGACCTAGATCAGACAGAAGGTGAACTGTGGCCCAGTGTAAGAACACAAGAGATACTTTACAGTAGCTTCACAGTCCGATCCAGTAATACAGACGAGCAGAACGTCACGTTGGAAGTTTTCTTTCATTTAACAGATTGACTGACAGGTTATTATTCATGTAACGCAGGAAACGTGACTTTGCTGTTAATCTCTTGGTTTAGTTTCAGGATCCTGCACTGTTTGAGCTTTTGTTACTTTTCTGAGTCATTTCATTTTTTCCTCTGACATATTTATTTTTATTGAGCAATTTTACTGTAATGGGCCGTTTTAGTATGCATTGGTGGTTTTTCTGTGGCGATTTTCCCAATTTTGGAGGTTAATAAAAAGTGCTTCTGTCTACATTCTCTGTATTTTTCATCTCTTATGGTTCACAGTGAAGCACTCAAAGGCAGCTTTTACATGACTGTGATTGATTTCTGACCTAATTAAGAAATGTAAAGCACTTCTTCATTAATTAATGTGCCTTCTTCAGCTAGCTAAATGTGCTTTCCCATTTGCTGTTCCCACAGAGCGTGTTCACTGTTTTGTTGGGCCCGTTCACCTTCTTCAACGCCCAGAAGACAAAGTATCTCCAGATTCTCACCTCACTCATGCGATGGATTGGTAAGAAAACATTCCTGCAGTATTCCCTCGTAACGTGCTGTTTTTCTTTTCACTATTTTCTCCCCTCGCTTTCTGTGACCTCTCCATTTCTGCAGCCTCTTTTTCCACACACACATATTTCCATTTTATCGGCGTCTCCCTCAGAGTTTCTTTCATCCCTCCCTCCTGCCTTCACCTGCCTGTGTGGCTGCTGCGTTTAAGGTCCGTCCATCATGGTTTGGTCCATCTCCTCTCATTCCTCAGCCTGACAGGCTTGACAGCCCGTCCCAAGCTTGATTGGACCGTCACTCACATGGCGACGGATGAAAATAAACCGCCCGTCCTGGGTCCACTGTTAAAATCACAACACCACTGAATCACGGCAGTCCCGCCGCCCCCGTACGGCCGCACGCTCGCTCACGTAAACGCACGCAGACACAACAGCGTTCGCGCTCTGTCCATCGTCTGACTAAATAACACGCGGGTTTTAGCTGCATCCTTCCCTCTTCCTCGTCTCAGCGTCCCCTGGCTCTGCAATTGATTGGTCGTGTCACTTTTGCAGGGCTCCAAACAACACGGGATAATGATTTAAAACGGCTCCAGTGGACAAGCGAAGATACTGGAACAGCAAATCGTTAAAAAAGAAAAACCAGCCTGTTTTTCTTGTAGGGCGGGGGTAAACCATCAAAATTACGTTGAAGTTGTTGATAAAAGCCAAAGATAAACTTGTCGTACTTATTTTGTTCTTGGTCTGCTGTACTTTAGGTCGAGTTTTGGCAGAGAAGAGAAGCAGACGTGCTTATTAAACTAACTATTAAATAATTCTCTCTGAACGTGAGCATCAAAATCAGCTGCGTCTCCAGTGAGTCTCTCGTCCTGTGGATGAATTTCTGCGTCACCTTGCTGGGCTGAAGCAGCTGAAATAGATCAGGCTAGCTGATTACTGAACATTAGAGTGAATGAATTATTCACTAGTAAAGTGATCATGTCATTGACCGGCTCTTAGAGGGATAAAAATGTAGTAGTTAGTAGTTAAATATAGCTGCACGGGCCTCTCAGCTGCCCATATTACCAGTATGGGATAAATATACGACCTGCTAAAAGTTAAAAACCCTTCAAAGCTATAAACAGACGGATACACTGGGGGAAGAGGCCGGTTATCAGCTGAACATATACAGTCCTGCAGCACATTTAACTAGTGAAGCATATCAAAATTCCCAGTCTTTCCTTTTGTCTGGAAATTATCTTCTATGATCAATTAACATTTCTCCTGTAGTGACATTCACACCAAGCAGCTCTGTCAGTGGCATACATTTAGTCAACTACACAAACAGCACACATTCAGTCAGTGTCTGTAAAGGTCAGTACTGTTCTCGGAATGAGTTCACCTCTGTGGACTCATTCCGCTTCCTGGGTACCACCATCACCCAGGACCTGAAGTGGGAGCCCACCATCACCTCCGTCATCAAGAAAGCCCAGCAGAGGATGTACTTCCTGAGGCAGCTGAAGAAATTCAACCTGCCAACACGGACGATGATGCAATTCTACACTGCAATCATCGAGTCCATCCTCACCTCCTCCATCACCGTGTGGTACGCTGGAGCCACTATCAGGGACAAACAGAGACTGCAGCGTGTTGTGCGCTCTGCTGAGAAGGTGATTGGCTGCAGACTCCCATCTCTGCAGGACCTGTACACCTCCAGGACACTGCGGCGTGCAGCCCGGATCTCAGCTGACCCTTCTCACCCTGGACACAGTCTGTTTGACCTGCTCCCCTCAGGCAGGAGGCTCCGGTCCATTCGCACCAGAACCTCTCGCCACAAGAACAGTTTCTTCCCCTCTGCTGTTGGACACATGAACAATAACCACATGACTGTCCCCGCCACTAACACATGACCCTACGCTGTGTCACTGCATCATTTCATGTTTGGCACTGATCACCACCTGCACTCATGTATATATCTTTCTACGTAGCACTCATAATTCTTATTCTCATGTATATATCTCATGTATATCTCATGCACATATCTTTCTTTCGACATAGCACTTTAATTCTTATTGTCTGCACTGAAGCACCGCAGCAATTTCCTAATGTTGTAAACCTCAACATCTGGCAATAAACCCATTCTGATTCTGATTCTGATTCTGATTCTGATAAAAGCGCTCCACAACAATCCAGAAGCAAGTCGACCTCTTTACGAGAGACGACAGCTAAAGCGTTGGCGCTGTTTCAAAACATTTTTGTGTTTCGTGTCGACTTTCACGTCCTGTTTTACATCCAGCAGTTTCCACTTTGTTACACGTTAAAATGAGGACTTAATAACCTTCTGTAACACTCCGAGTCCAAGTGCTGACCTGTGCACAGATGTCTTGGCCCTCGTCGCGGCCTACTTTATCCATCACACCATCGATCCTTATTATCGGCCTGGATCCTTTTCTTTGCTCTGTCCAGTTGTGCATCTTTGTTTTTGGTGCAGAGCAGCAAGCAGCCTTCCCAGTGTGTAAAGACAGTCTGAGTTTTAGATTGCTTGTTGGAGTATTTCTGCATGAGCTGCGTCTTGAGGACGAGTCAATGTGCTGGAGCAAATAGGCTGCATGCAGAATATGAACAAATGAACGATAAGAAGCTTGTTTGCGAGCTGGGGCGCTCGTACTCGTAGCCCCATATTTTGTAATTCTACCATCTGGAAAATGTATGTTGTGTAGTTGTTTTTTATATTGTGTCCCTGGGTGTTGGTATCCGCTTTATTTGAAGGCGCTGACACTGACCACATGAGACAGGAGACCCTGCCTCCCCTCCTGACCATTACTCACCAGTCCCCGGATACACCTGCAGTCACATGTGCTGCCCTGAGCGAAGACGGGGTGCGTTTGATGTCAGGGGTAGCAGCTGGCCGGTGCGTCGGTGCCCCGCCCGCCGCCCTCGGCTCCGGCCTTGTCACAGTTGTTGCCACTCAACTGTAGTCACCTCGTTGTCCAGAGAGCCCCGATTTTTACACCAAACATGAGTGATGGTGTACCTGCCTGCTGCTCGGCTGTCGGTGACATGCTGGGATATTCAGCAGAGTCGCCATTAGCCTGGGTCAGCGCGACACCTTTTATACAACCCAGAATTCCTAGCTGCAGTCATTTAGTCACCTTGTTTGCAGCGGTGCCATATAAATCTAAATTAATGCTTTATAGTCACTAATAAAGGACGTCATCAGGGCCATCTGCATCTCTGCGATAACGTGTCTCACAGCAGAAGTACCTCACATGTTGGTGAAGGACAAGGAGACAGAGAAGGAACCACAGTGCACAGCTTGTATATGAATATTCAGTGTTATGTATACACGATGCGTTGTAGCTGCAGTTAGATGTAGTTGGAGTGTCTTCACCTTATTTTTGTTGTTTTTTTTCCACATTAATCTTAATAAATATAAGGTAAAGGCAGACATTGCTGTAACCTGTTGCAGCCGGCCTCTTCCTGCCCGCTGTCAGCAGAGTGGATCATTACTGGTGCTCCAGAAGGACACTTTCCAAACACTTACAGGAGTACACAGCTTCTCTAATTGTTATTGAGTCATATGAGACAAAGGGAAAAAGTTAACAGCCTGTCCGCTCAGTAAATAAGTATTCATTACTGCCAGCCATCTCTCCTGAGACGTGTGGATAGATGTGTAGAGGGGCTGCTGTCTGAGTTTATCAGTAGGTCGGTGCCATGTGGATCTCAGGGCTCCTAAAAACAGCCATCAGACTTACTTAGCAGGAAAGCCTTTAAACATTTGTACTCGATGTTTGTGGCTGAAACAGTCCTCGATCAGGAAACTCCCATCTCCCATTATTGGGAAAAATGAAAACATAGATTTACACTCTAGCTTGACTGGCTGGCAGCAGGATATGGCTGCGATGGAGTGACTTTAGTTTGTCCAGTAAAATAGTACTTTTTGATTTCAGTGTAATTCATTTAAAACACTTTAAATCTTTAAGATTTTGTCCTGAGTTCATCTTTCATAAATAGCTTTTGCTGTAAGTCAAATGCTGTAAGTTTCAGCGAGCCGCAGGTCTCTCCATCCATCTAATGTTCTTAGTTTACAACAACATAATGTAAAGAGCCAAGAAACTCCCCGCAGGGATGCTCACAGCTGCCCACTGCCATTTTAAATGGCCATGGGATTGAGATATTGTTTTTGAAGGTCAGGGGGACTCTGGTGGCTTGTTGACTGGAAAGGTTCTGCTCATTCAGAGCGAGGGGTGAATTATGAGCCGGTCTTAATGAAGTGAGCAGCAGCCAGAATCACAGTTCAGAGGTCCTGAAAAATTACATTTCAAGACCAGCTGATGAGCATCAGTCCTGTTCTGGCTTTCAGTGACATTTGTGCTGTCAGGAGCAAAGAACCTTTTCTTTTTTTGCGTCTAAACATTTACATGATCACGACCACTTTCAGTGTTTTTACTGCCTGCTTGGCTTCGCTGCTTAGCACTGATGTTCCTTTGTGTGATGGCCACTTTGATTTTCTGCAGAGATGGTTTTGAGGTGGTTCAGGAATCACGATCCAATACAACTGTATCCACTAGCTAAGCTTTTAATTAGAGACACTGACCTCAGGTCTTTGTTTACCTCAGAGGCGGTGTCATTACACAGAAAGATTTGATTAAAGTGATTAAAATGTAATGCTGCAGTTTCAGCCATTTGTTTAAAAAATCGTTAATGCTTAATCCACTTAGCATTGTGGTCGTCATTTATTTGACATTTGACCTTAATTAGGCGTAATATTAGAATTATGTTTTGTAGGCTTTTTTAAAAACATTGATTAAAATGTAAACGGCTGACACTGTCCACTGCACGCACTCACTGCTGGGTAACAACTGGGAAACCAGTATATATACTGTATACTTATAGAAAGTTGGGTTGGACATGACAAAGCAGCTAATAGCAGGATGTACAATGTTAGCAAGCAGGTAGCTGTAACCTAGCTACACTGCAGGAATCTGGTGATGGTTAGTTTGTAACATTAGCTGGTAAAATAACATGAAAATGCTTCGTGGAGTTTATAGACCAGCATTGAGGGTCAATTAACAGACCTTGTCTATATTTTTCATATATTAACATGGATACTTGCATTAGCTAACATTTTCCAGAGGAGAGATCCTTCCATGAATATGATGACAGTTTGACTGTGCTCTTCCCCTGATGCTCAAATTCCTGTTTGGTAAGAGGGGCTTCATTAGTTACACTGTATTAAGTGCTTCATATCCAACGTAGCAGCTAAACGTCAGTATAAAATCCACCATGGATTTTTCCCAAACATTGAGTTTGTGTTGAGCTAGGAGATAAAACTTTGCTGAATTTTTCGCACTCTGCGATGTCTTTTTGCAACTCGACTGAACTGGTTTTATTCTGTTTATTAATAATCTGAGCACCTTTTTCATTTTGTGGTTGATTGCTGTCCTACAGGAGCTGTGCTTTTGTTTTTTCAAAACTCTGACAATTGGCTGGGCTCTTAATGCGAGTTAATATCATGTTCATGTATCCCTGATGTGTCACAGCTAATTGCTGTGCTATCACAGTTCGCATGTCATTACCAGTTTGGCCCCTTTCAGTTGCAAACTGATAGCAGACGGACTTCCTCTGATTGCCGTTTTATCACTTTATTGATGCACCAGAGTTGTTTCGAAGATGACACATGACTGCATGTTAAACTCGTGATGTTTAACATTTATTCGTAGTTCTTCCCCTGGAAACCATTTTACTGGGAAAGTCCTGACAGTCTATTTTATAAGTTACTTTAGACACGGACAATTTAAAAAAGCATCACAGTCATTTAAAATCAACATATTTAAGTCATAGTATAGAATAAGTATAAAAATCTAATAATTTCTTTTGAGAAAGTAGAATGAGCCAGAGAAATGTTATTTTTTTTAGTCCTAACCTTTTTTTAAATGAAGAATAAACCACTTCTTTACATTGTTTGTTTCCTTTTTATAAAGCACCTTGAGGCGACTGATGTTGCGAGTTGTTGCTATATAAATAAAATGAAATTTTGCATCTTTATCAAAGCATTTAAATCAGTGAAACAGAGGTTTGGCTGGCTCGTGTCTGTGAACCTCAGCTGCAGCATGGGGTGCTAAACGGTGCAGCCAACTGCTGCGCTGCTTTGTGCCATGTATACAGAAAGCCCTATCCAACATCACAGAGCACGTTAGGAGGCGAGGAAGCCACTTATCACCCAACAAATACGAGTAATTCAACAGCCCCAGCAGCTCGCTACCTCTGTTCCTGATAGGCTTGACGTGATGGAGGCTCGGCACAGTGAGAATTCCTGAAACCCTGGTGAGACCTGGGCAAAGAGCCGGAGCTACTAATTACTGCAGAGATTATCCAAGAGTGCTCAAGGAGTACCTCTCTTAATTAGGGATGGCAAGATTGCTGTGCGTTAAAACTGCCAGGGGGGGGATGCTTAAATTGGCCAACGTGACAAGAAAACAAGCAGCATCACCAGAACCTCGTGTTACATTCGAGCGCACAGCATTTCCTCTTCAGCACGGCTGCTTTTTTAAGCATCAAAGCACAGCGCAGATGTCCTTGACCTTCCTGCAGTCATCAGTGAATTGCTCACACTTAAGTACTCGCGTTGTTCCATTCAAAGAGCAGGGCCTCCCAACTTTCAGCTTTCCTGTGCACCACTGCACATGAGATTGATCACCTCTCACCTTCTACCATTTTCTCCTCATTGATTGAGTCCAGGATTCCCATCTCTTCTCCGATAGCATCTGGGAGTCTTTCTCTCAAGGCAGTCGATGACTTCTTGGAGCATTGAGAGAGTCTGCCAGCCTTGGCTCTAACCGCGTCTGCTATGTTTGCTACTAGAGACAACACAGCCGTACGAGCTTGCTCTGGAGGGTCGTTAAGTTGAAGCATTCCTCACAAGGTCAATGGCGTTCCCATCCAGGTAATATAAATCACTGGCTCAAAGAGATTGACGGGCCTAGTCGTGGGGATTGGGATACGTGGCTGCTCAATTTACTCAGCTCCTGTTGTCGCACGTCAAGTGCGGTGGAGAGTATTGGTTGGGCTCAGTGTGTCTATGTGAAGGCGCATTGAATTAGCATATCTCGACGGGTAGGTGCAGGGGTAATGGCTCATCCTGTCTGTGATGGTATGTTGTGCAGGGGCTTTGAAAGATGGGTGTTGTTTTCACGCTTCCACATGTGCACTGCACAGACGTGGCACTGAAATCCAGTCCATGAAGGTGATTCTGAAAGTTTAATTTCAAACATTTATAACCTGTGATTTCAGTATAACTGCCCAAATAAGCTCCCACAGGCCAAAGATGGCTGATGACTGGTAGATATGCAAGTATACAGTCAGATCAGACATTAGTCACTCCTATGATGAAGTCCATGAGATGTCAGATTGCATCAACGTGCGAATAGTAGCATTAACAGCTCCAGTGCCTTTTGCACACTCAATCCATCACCTAAACCAAAAGGAGTCATTTCAGCAGGGCGCACAGCATTTCCTGTTGTGTATACTAGCAAGTGAGGACTACATCGATGTTTGTGACACCTAATTTACAGGTCAGTTAACTGGTTTGGCATTTTTAGGTTTTAGAATTGGCTAAGACTACAATAGAGCACTAAAATAATACTGTTTAGTTTAAACATCTACGCCTTTACTCGCTCACATACTTGGTAAAATTATCTTTGGGTCTAATTCTCCTGAAATCATTTGAGATTTATGTGTGAAATGTTTCCGGTGAGCAAATAAAAACCACAGAAGAAGACAGGAGCATTAATGGCTACAAGAAGACGTGATGAGTTTAGATTAACGCAGAGTCGTGTGTACGCACTACCCGGCTCTCTGTAATTTGTCACTGAATAATGCCTTTTAAGGAGTAATGAATGCCCCTTATGCTCGTCTCTTACGTCAGTCCAGAGAATTATGAGGCCTTACTGAATTTACTATGTAAATAAACTTCTACACTCAGTTAAGGTGATCAAAGCTAATATGCTTTCATTTCACGGCTGTACAGTACTCCAGCATTGAGATTCATGGCTTATAGGTGCAATGAGCGCGATAAAATTGTCACGGCCGGACGTGATTTGCCCACCTCGTGTAGCATTATGCAGGCGAGGGCCGGTGACAAATGAGCACATTATGAAAGGCTTCAATCTAGTGCTCAGCTCCTCTCTACCATCTGATTGACTTTCAGTTACTTTGAATTATAATGAGTTGGTTCCTGTGACTTTAGTGGGATAAATGAGTGCTTTGTCTCTGATCAGCATAAAAACGTTCTAATTGTGGGCCAAAGAAATGTTTTCCAATCGATTCTTTTCAATTTAAAAGCATTTGGAGTTATATTTCATTTTTAAGCTTCAATAAGATTTGACTGGGAGCTTCCCAGTACAACCAGCCCCGTTGTCCTTGCAGGCTCTCCTGCAGCATCTTAATCTTGGCCAGACTTGGAAAAAGGTGCTTTAGGTAATGTAACCGTGCCCAACCACCCTGAGGCACTCTTAATTAAAAGCCCCGTGCTAGTTTCCTTCCTGTGCAGCCTGTGAGTGTTGGAGAAAGATGGAGAAAAGCCTTCTTTCTCTTCCCCTGCACCTTCGTCTCCCTGGTGTACCGCAGGCAGACGGGTTTAGTTGCCAGCTATTTCACACATAGCTTCGTGCAGACAGAAAGGCGGAAAAAGATGAGAGTTTGAAGGAGAAAGAAGACAGGCGGAGCAAAGGGGGCAGACAGATGGTTTTGGCAATGACTCTTTCACACATTGCAGATGTTTTGTAGGAAGAGGAGCAATTCAGAAAGAGTATCTATACAGCACAGATAAATTAAGGGACTTTTTTGCGTGTCATCGTCCTTGAAAGCTGGTGTGTTGCCCATTCGTTTGACATCTCTGTGTAAGAGGGTTGAGGTTGTAGCGGGGAGTCGCAGAGCTTTCCCCGGAGCCACAGATTACATTGGGCCTAAGCCAAAGATGCATTCAATATTGAACAGTCGTGAAACAGGTTTTACAGAGTTTGTGCTTACATGTGAAATTCAAGGCAAGCGTGAAACAAGGGTGCGAAATGTAGCTGTGTTGTGTTTTCCTGACACGGCTACATTTTCAGCAAGTGTTCAATCAGGCGGCCCATCAGTTATAATCCCATGAGTTTAGCCTCTGGAGACAATGGCCCGAGTTTTGGAGAAAGCTAAACGATGGACACAGCTTCTGGGTCTAATGGAGTTGCTTTCTTTTGACGTGGCCAGTAGGGGGCGACCTTTCTGGTTCTGCAAAGAAGTCTGTTTGAATCGAGGTCTATGACAAAATTAGCTCACTTCTCCTTTGACGTATGACCTCAGTAAAAACGCTTCTGATGAGCGCCATGTTTCTCTGTTAAATGATCTTCACTTTCTGAGTAAAACAGACGATAAAGGACGGCGCGCTTTAAAGTGTCGCTGCTTTGTGATAGATGAGTCGGTACCTTATGAGCTTGCAGTGTCGTGTCGTTGCCTTTTTTAAAATTGTGCACGATATAAAATATATACCAAGTTATACTGAAATCAGTGCTGATTTCGTTCGTTATCCATGCAGGTAAATTTAAGCAAGTGAATAAAAGTGAATATTATTTTTCAGAGATCAGATTACTCTTTTGTAAAGCTCTACATCCACACTGAAACACTGAAACACTAAAACAAAGGCAAAATGAGCTTTTTTTCCTGGTTCTTCTTTGGTCAGCAGTTATTTTGCCTCTTGTACAGTGTAGATGAACAAAGCTTGCCTTGTGGCATATTGCATCCCTACAGTTTGGTCTGCAGATGTTAGATATTCCCATCAAAGACAGCGTGAGTCTCAGTCTTATAGAGTGATGTCAGAGTTTAAGGTATAGAATTATTTTACTGCAGATATGAGGCATATAATGGTCCGAGTGACACTTCCTAAATGTCACCGAGTGTTTAAAGGACAGCTGATAATGAAAGCTGAGGAGCTGGCTCCTGGCCTGGGCTATGACTAACTCCTGGTGTCACGGGTTGATTGAGTGTGTGTGTGTGTGTGTGTGTGTGTGTGTGTGTGTGTGTGTGTGTGTGTGAGAGAGAGGAGAGATGGCTTGCTGGGCCACATGACCGTTAGCCTGTAACAGGACTGCATGCGGCTCTCAGGAGTCTCCTTTAGACACAGCTGCCAACGATGCGCCTCCTGAAATCAATTGGAGCTGCAGTGGGAACCGCAGGACGGTTTTATACTGGGCCGTGAAACGACCGCTGGTTTGTTTTTTACGCCTGATGTTTCTGGAACAAACAGCTGGAAGGCAGTTCAGCACTGCCATCTTTATCCACATGAGGTTAAACTCTGAGAGAACTGAGACCGGACTACAATGTGGTCACCATATCAGGTTTTCACCTCGTTGATCTTTTGAGAGAATTCACTCTATAACTATAGAAATCAGTCAAATGCACCTTCAACTTTATGTATGGCATGTTTTGGAAGCCCAGTTTAATTCAAAATAAAAGCACAAAAAAGGTGGAGAGACAATTATTTCTGATATTTTCATGTTTATATTTTATTTTTATATAATAATAATAATCTGATAACCAGTTTGGAGTTGAGTGGATTATATGCACCAAATACTTCATTTAAAAAAGTTGAATTAAACTGACGCTGTAAAGCCTGGATTTAAACCAAAATAATACTTATTGGGTACACTTTGCTGTTTTACAAGAACATTAAAATCAAGTGAGACCATCAGAAAAACGCTGTCTTAAACCCTCCCTCTTTACTATTTATCATCTCTTTTATTTGTTATTTGTAAAGTTGATAAATAATGTACAGGAAGTTCAGCTCCCTCACACTAACGCAGTCCTGCACTCACAAACACAAGATTCAATCTAAATACCTTTGATAACACTTGGAAGATTACAAGATTTAACCCTGTGGATGTTAGTAACTAATGTTAGAGTGATGTTACTGATATTTAACTAAATTAGATTTTTTTTGAGCTGCAGTTGCGCAACACTGAAGGCCAGATGACCAGATCATGATATCTTTAAAATAGCTTAATTGAAAATGTGTAAAAAGTACATTTACTGTAATAGTTTGCAGAAGTTTGAAGTTAAACATCTTCAAAAAATATAATCTGCAAGAACTATATAGTTTCTAATATAGATGTAAGATGCTTATTTGATTAATTTGACTTACATTTCTGTATTTAAACCCAGAGAAATGATTCATTTAGTGTAATGGTCAACATTTCCCTTTTACTCCTGTCAGCCACCACGCTGAGGCTGCAGTCACACAACCATAGAGACCGGTCAAGCACCCCATAGTAACCACCGATCACTAAGGGAAAACGGGTATTTTCCTGTTGCCAAGTGCTTCCTGTTACTACTTAGTTGCACAGAGTTATATGGGTACTACTGAAAACCTCCCTATGATTAAGTTCTTTGCAGATGTCTACAGTCACCCGCAAGTTGCATTGAAGACTCCAACTTGTCTGCAAATATTTGTGTGTCAACCAACCCACCCACCAACCCCTATCCACCCCCACCCAAATCAGTCAAGGCAGGCGGCCATCCCTCCCTGAGCCTTGTTCTGCTAGAGCAGGGGTCTCCGACTCCAGGTCTCGAGGGCCGATGTCCTGCAGGTTTTAGATCTCACACTGGGTCTGCACACCTGAATCAAATGATGAGTTCATTAGCAGACCTCTGGAGAACTTCACGACATGTTGAGGAGGAAATTTAGCCATTTGAATCAGCTGTTGGTTCAAGGACACATCTAACGCTGCAGGCCCTTGAGGCCTGGCGTTGGGGACCCCTGTGCTGGAGGTTTCTTCCTGTTAAATGGAAGTTTTTCCTTACTGCTGTTGCCAAAGCACTTGCTCATACGTGGGTCATATGATTGTTGAGATTTTCTGTTTTCTTTGTATTATTGTAGGGTTTTTACCTTACACTATAAAGCGCCTTAAGGCAACTGTTGTTGTCATTTGGCGGTGTGTATAAATAAAACTGAACTTAATTGAATTTGCCAACTAGGCCTTCTTAGTAAAAGCAGTAAAACTGTGAAAAGTGTTATGCAAACTGGAAATGGAGACTGTTCACTGTCAAAATAAAAGCTGGGCCTTTTCAAAAATGCCATATGGTGCGCTACTGTTCGGTGGTTAGTTGGCAAGTGTTTGCTCGTCAGGGTCTTTCGTGTAAACTGTGGGAACCTCAGATATCTGTTAGCAGCCAAAGCAAACACAGGGAGGTTTTTGGTGGAGGATCCTCTCGGCAACAGATTTCAGTCCGCAAACTCAACAAGCACTCACCAACTGGTTGAGGAATACACATCTTTCCCTACTGACTGGAGGTTGCCGAGGAATCACCCATTGGTCTTTGGGGGTCATTTGAGGCACACGGTGCTGATGCCCCACTGGCCTGCTGATTTAAATCCTCTGTTTGTGGGGTGCAGTCAGTTGGAAGAAAGCAGGCTTGTTTTGAACTTTAACTTCTTTCATAGCTACTCAAGAAAAATAAAGTGGAGCTGAAAATGAGCAGAATAGTTCTCCTTTCTACCAGGATGGTCAAATGTACAATAATATTATAGCTTTTCTGCCATCAGTGGGTTTTTAAAATCTATTTCCTGTTTTGTTTTTGTCCCTCCAGCTTTCACCATGATGATCATCTTGGCAGTAATTCGCATCGGTAAAGACCACGGCGCGGGACACCCACCTGTCGCCTCCTTGTCTGGGGTCCCCAACCTGTTCGGGGTGTGCGTCTACTCCTTCATGTGCCAACACTCACTGCCGTCCCTGGTGACGCCCATCTCTAACAAGAAGCGCGTCGGCTCGCTGGTGCTTTTCGACTACATCCTCATCCTCGGCTTCTACGTGCTCCTCTCGTTCACCGCCATCTTCTGCTTCGATAGCTCGCTGCTCTACGACATGTACACCCTGAACTTCACAGACAACTGCGACGTCTTAGACATCCCGGTGCTGCGCTACTTCCTCGGCTTGTTCCCCGTCTTCACCATCAGCACCAACTTCCCCATCATCGCCGTCACGCTTCGAAACAACTGGAAGACCCTGTTCCACCGAGACGGAGGTACCTACCCGTGGGTGGTGGACCGAGTGGTATTTCCCCTCATTACACTCGTGCCCCCCATCGTGGTTGCCTTCTGTACACACAACTTGGAATCCTTGGTGGGAATCACAGGGTCCTATGCCGGTACAGGGATCCAGTACATTGTCCCAGCCTTCCTTGTCTTTTACGCCAGGCGCCACCTGGAGCCTGTGATGGGCAGAGATGCCATCAACAAGCACCGGTCACCCTTCCGCCACAGCTTCTGGGTGTGGTTCGTTTTGCTGTGGGCTGCCTTCAGCCTCATGTTTGTCACAGCCAACATCATCCTGACTGACACCAAGAACTGAGAACTCGTATCTGTGTTTCAGTTTGTGGTTCCCGTACAGGAAGCCTTATTGCTGCTGGTTGGGCAGTGTGCCCTTTTTTTGAACGTTTGTTGGGTCAATTAAATGTAATTAAGAGTAATTTATCAAATATTTTTTGAAAATTCAATTCAGTTTTGTTTATATAGCGCCAAATCACAATAAAAGTTGCCTCAAGGCGCTTTATATTGTACAGCAGATACAGAGAAAAGCCCAACAATAGTATGACCCCCTATGAGCAAGCACTTTGGCAACAGTGGGAAGGAAAAACTCCCTTTTAACAGGAAGAAACCTCCAGCAGAACCAGGCCCAGGGAGGGGCGGGGCCATCTGCTGCGACCGGTTGGGGTGAGAGAAGGAAGACAGGATAAAGACATGCTGTGGAAGAGAGACAGAGGTTAATAACAGATATGATTCAATGCAGAGAGCTCTGTTAATACATAGTGAGTGAGAAAGGTGACTGGAAAGGAAAAACTCAATGCATCATGGGAATCCCCCGGCAGCCTATGTCTATTGCAGCATAACTAAGGGAGGATTCAGGGTCACCTGGTCCAGCCCTAACTATATGCTTTAGCAAAAAGGAAAGTTTGAAGCCTGATCTTGAAAGTAGAGATAGTGTCTGTCTCCTGAATCCAAACTGGAAGCTGGTTCCACAGAAGAGGGGCCTGAAAACTGAAGGCTCTGCCTCCCATTCTACTTTTAAATACTCTAGGAACAACAAGTAGGCCTGCAGAGCGAGAGCGAAGTGCTCTAATAGGGTGATATGGTACTACAAGGTCATTAAGATAAGATGGGGCCTGATTATTTAAGAGCTTGTATGTGAGGAGCAGGATTTTTTTTTTACAGTTCATTACAGTCGTCCAGCCTGGAAGTAATAAATGCATGAACTAGTTTTTCAGCGTCACTCTGAGACAGGATATTTCTAACTTTAGAGATGTTGCACAAATGGAAGAAAGCAGTCTTACATATTTGTTTAATATGTGCGTTGAAGGACATGTCCTGGTCAAAAGGGACCAAATGTCACATGTTTCATGTTCCACAAAAGTAAAGCTGGAGCAGTGCATGAGAGTTAAAGGGAATTTATTAATAGGGTTTTTTGTCAATAAACACCAGACAGTTTGAGTTTTTCACAAAGTTTTGCACTTTTTAAAAATGTATCCGACAGGCTTTTTGTGGCTTTTTAAGCCTCAAAAGAAGAGAAAGATGTTTAACCCTTATTTATCACCCGCCAGGATTGCTGTCCAAGTATCGGACAAAATTGTCAACGCAACCATCACTGGAGAGCGTTCTTCCAGCAAACGCTTCATTTAAAGCAAGCGTTAGAGTCGGGTGGTGTGACTCACATTACAACAACAACATTACGGGCAACCAAGTAGTTCTGAATGCTACAACGTGGAAAAATGAGTTTTTCCTTTGCAGTTAGCTCGATCATGTTGTTATCTGGAGGATTTGTAGACTACTGGGGATTTAGCTGTGACTCTATCGCAGAGCAGGTTGGTTTTATTCAGTCCACCTCTTCAGCAGTAATGGTGCTTCTGAAGTAGCAGCTGACACGTAGCATCACCCTGATACACAAGAATATGAATTATTCCACAGTGTGAAGGACGTCTGCTCTGTCATCACACTGGCTCAACAACAATGTGCTGTTTTTGATCTGCAGCAACATATGCTCTCATTGGTAATCTGAGTACTCTAACATGCTACTTAACACGCCGTGCTGCTTAACAGCTCTGTGGGTTGCTCTTAAAGTTTGCCTCATTCATATTCCAAACTATAGAAAAGATCCGACGGACCTTGAGGGCAGAATGTTCCAGTAAAAATATATTAAAGCAAGCGGAAGAGCAGACATGAAAAAGAGCCTGTCACATTCAGACTTGTGCTCTGTTGCAAAACTTGATAATGAGATTGGAACTGGGACCAACAGAAGAAGAAAAACGAAGGGATCGGGGACGATCACTCTTTCATGTCTGACGTGCATCCATTCCTCAGCGGCGGCTGCCTCCAATCTCCTCGCCTCCCCCTGGTGAACAATGAAGCTCCGTCCGTGACAGATCCACTGACAGATAGGCTTCCAGGAGGAGCTCCATCTCTGTTTATCACCTGACACTCGCGCCTGTAGTTCACACACAGGGCATGTCTTCCCGTCTTCTACTCCTCAGCACCCATTCATGACTCTGTCAGCCTCGAGCTGTATCCATCACACAGCTGCACCTGACAGGATAATGGAGATCTACAGTGCTTCAGCTCTGGCTGTGACGAAGGCATCCGCGGCCAAAAGCGATGGGAGCCAACTGCACAGCTTCATAAAGTGCACGCTGTACTGTACACCAATGGTAACTTCACTGACACTTGGCAGCTTCTTCCAACTTCATTATCGCCCTTACACTTCCATCTTTGACCCGTTGCACGATTCTGTCTGTGTGATTTTCACATTACAGTGGAAATCATCTGGAAATACTTCAGTGCAGACTAACAACAACCAGAAAAACCTTCATGCTCGACTTATAGTGTCGCACACAGGTTTGCAGGCAAATGTAGGTGGTGCTCAGAGACCCAAGCAGCAGTGACCTCCAGCAGCGTGGTGACCACAGAGTGAGAAACTAGCAGCAGTACAAAGCGGGCAGATCCCAAATTAAATTTACCTGAACTGTGAGCTGAGCTGTCACAGCATAGAGTAACTTTGACATATGACAGGTTCAGCCGCAAAGCGAAGCACGGTGAACAAAACGCTGCTTTAAGGAAAACAGTTGAGATCACAACGCGGCAAAGATGAATGCAATCATGGGCAATGAACTTTCAGCCTTTGGAGACAAACAGCTCTGGAAATAAATGGACAAATGGAAATAAAAAGGCAGCAAGACAGTGTGCCATTGAACACGGTCAAGTTGGCATTTTACATTCAGCCTGGCATCTAGAACAGAACAGAAGTCCCTCATCAGATAGCAACGTAGTTGCTGCAGGACGGCAACTTAACTGCACGTTAATATAAGCAACCTTTGTTTTTATGTAACAACGTAACCAGAATGCCACCAGCTGAGTGAAGTACCTGCTGTGTAGAGACACATCAGTGCAGACCGACTCAGACTGTTTATGAATCAGTCTGGGATTATTTGCAATCCTTCACCGATCTTCAGTCGCTTTTCTATTTTTGCTTTAGTGTGTTGGAGCTGTTAGGAGTTCTTTTGTTCTTTTTGTTGAATATGATTTTGTGACTGTTTGCAACCACCAAAGACAAAATTCAGCATTTAAGAAGCGCAAGAAAGTAGAGCTGGGAGGTGTGTTGCTTTATAACAGAGATACAGATTCCTGCTTGGCTGATGTAGTTTGGTTGCATCCGTCCATTTTCTACCACTTAACGGGGTTATGGGCTCACGGAGGCAGCCCTTTCCATCTGCTGCTTCAGCCCCTCTGTCGGATGTAGAGGACTTGCCAGTCTAATAATAAACTCTAGGTTTACTCTAGGTTAGCACTACTTCCCTTTATGTAAGGCTTTGACTTTGAGATGCTTAAATCGTGACTGGGTAACACCAAAGTCCTTCTCGAAGTCTTTGCCCAGTTGTTTGGATAAAATAAATAATTATTTAAATAAATGTAATTTCAGTGGATTCAGATCAGCATTAAAACCGCATATAAAGAGTCATAGGTCAAGTTTAATAAAAACCACCTAAAGGTTATCTCCGCCCGGATGCGTGCGGCTGTGAAATTCTCCCGTGGATTTTAATTTCAGATTATTAGTGTCTGAGGCTCCACACCTCAGAGTGTTTGGAACAAATGGAAAATGAGGACAAGTACAGATTTCTACTGCTTTCTGGTGATGGTAACATGTGAGGTAAATGGAGCTTTTATTTGGTTTGAAGCTGAAGTATGTAAAAGTCCCAGTCAGCCTGATTGAACATCAGATGGTCTGGAAGTATTTCCAGTGGGGAAATAGTTTTGGTTTACAAGGATTTTCTGCACCTTTACTGTGTAAAAACAGCTTTTTTGTCTGTGGACTTCATAACATTCCTACATTGTCTCACATTGTTTTTGTTTACATCTCAGAATAAAGATCCAGGTTATGTTTATGGTTAAACTGAGCATCTGTCTGTCAAAGGAAGAACGGACAGGTCAGCTGACCCAGCAAAGACATCCACACTTTTAGTCCAAAGCACAGTTAAAACGTCCTACAGTATATGCAGCGTGTACAGGATGATTACACGAGACTGTGGGAAAGTATTATCTTCTGGGTTTTAATTGTTGCTGTTGTTCTCAGCCTGTAGAAGAATTAACAGTTGTGGTCAATTTACATGCAAACGCAGTTTGAGGGTGTTGGGAGGGTTCAGCGGGTTGAGCAGTGGTTCCAAAGGCGCCGCAGCTTTTTCATCAACCGCTGTAATGCAGTTTAAATTGAAAGGTAATGTGCTGCGACTCGAGTGTTTTTAAGGCACTGCAGCGTCAGTCCAGCACTGCTGAAGGTTACAGGGGTGACGGCGTCTGTGGCGTCAGCAGGACGCGCCCGTCTTTAACAAGATCCGTCGCCAATAATCGAATTGACTGCAAATATCGGCGGTGGGTCCCACTGGTGTGACGCCCGCCAGCTTCGGTCTGGGTTGAGGGAGGAGCGGTGATGTTTAGAAGCCATTTACATGTTTGCAATGACCTGAAGTGAAGCGAATGATACGAACACGTGAACCCTGAAAAGATGTTTGATACTTCACCTGAAGCCAGACTCAACGTGTGTGTTTGTGCGAGCAGATCAGTTATGAAATGTGCCTTTTTTTAAAGAACAGCCCTAAACTTCCTTCTTATCATCTGAAGAGCAGCGTGCCCGACATCATCAGCATTAATCCTTTTCTTTAAAAATGACAATCTGTGTTTGCCAAAAAGAAACTTGCATGTTTTCCTTTTCTTTGTGTTTCATTTCTTTGTTTTTCTTCCATAAGTTTACATCTTGTGTTTGTTTACAGAGATCTGGCTGTAATGTTTCTGCTTTAATTGATATTCTGTTTCTTTTCTTTTTCTGTTTTTTTTTAATTATTTGGTTTTTATGACTCACAAAAAAGTTAAATAAATGAAATAAATGATTTATATTCATCTGAAGTGCATCAGCCTTGAAGGAAAACTCTGCTTTCCTAACCCTCGGTGACTTCAGCCTTTTGTCAAACATTTAGGGCTCAAACTAATCTGGTCTCTATTGTACCGTCATATTCTATTAACCGCTGAGATACGCTGCATGACCACATGAACAAAGTGGCTCAAGATAACTTTCTCTTTTGTGCCACAGCATCAGCTCTGTTGTGTTTCTCAATTTGTGATAAAAACTTGGAAGCTGATTTCCATTTGCTGTCCCTGGTTGACGTACTGTATCGACTGTTACTTCAAAACTGATCGAGTTTGTTAATGGAAAAGAAAAATCATATTTTTCTCGGGGTTTTGATGACGAGGGACGGATCGGACTGAAATCTCTGGCTTTCTTACATTTAGAATGACGAAAATGTGCAAAGTTGATCCGAATACGATGCCTGAGCTCATAAACTCATGAAAGGTTTCCACAGACCTTCTATAGGAGCAGACGTTACATCTGCGTTCTGCTTCTACTGCGTCCACCTTTTATACAGCCCGCGGTTACGTCATGTGAGCGAATACCATCATTGCATCATGTCAGTTTGTGCAGCCTCTTGTCTCAGAGATATTCCACGATCAGCTGTGAGTGGATTATATCACAGTGGAAGTGTTTAGGAACCACAGCAACTCAGCCACAGAGTGAAAAACCTCAGAGGGTTACAGAGGGGGGCACTGAATGCATGAAAGGGACCAACTGCAAACAACCTCTGGCATTAACATCAGCACAAAAACTGTGTGCCGGGAGCTTCATGACGTAGGCGTCACAGGTGGAGTAGCTCCTGTCGGTGTTGAGGTGGCCCACCGACAGGACACCAGTCCAGAACCGGTTTCATGCATTTCTGCCAAAACTAAAAACTGGAACGGCACCATCGCTGAAAATTCAAACCAAATAAGAGGAGCCGCTGCAGGACATTTTAGAGTAAACCAAGCTAACACACGACAAACAGCACCGTGATAGGCCAGATGTTTTCTATTGTTTACATTTCTTTATTACAGGTCTTTATTTATTTCATATTGAAGACTGAGCAAGGAGAAGACAGCCAGGGTGGAAGATTTTCCTGAGATGGTGTTCAGAGGTTTCATCCACCGGCGTGTTTGAGGAAACCAGGTAACAGATTGCCAACGTGGTGTCTTTTGACTCGACTCTAAAACAGTGGAAAATCTTAGAAGCGATTAAAGCATTTTAACCAGCAGAGTAGCAAAAACTACTAAACCATAACCGATTCTCCAAAATGATCAAATCCTCCTGTAAGAGTCAATCTAATTACAAGAGTTTGTCCCGTTCACAGAATCAGCCATACATACATTTTCTTCTGCTTTTCTAACTCAGGGTTGCTGGAATCTGTCTCAGTCGTTACAGGGTGAGAGGCGGGGCCATCAGTCTGTCTCATGGCCAACACATAAATTACAAACACGCTTTCATACCAAGGGCCACTTTAGAGTCACCAGTACACCCCGTGCATGTCTTTGGACCGTGGGAGGAAGCCGGGTAACCCTGAGAGATCCCGCAGGCACGTGAAGAACATGCAAACTCTACGCAGAGAGGCCTCGACTGGATTCAAACCTTCCTGCTGTGGACGACGGCGACCGCATCGCTGTGCCGCCCTGTCAGGCTCCTAAAAGTGCAAAAACATGACACATTCTCCCGACTCTAAGAGTCATTCTCTGGAATTGGATGCATGAATCGGTCTCATACCACGTTCATTCATACTTCCACACACTCACCGTTGGCAGTATTTGTATCTGCTCTGCAGGTAATTGGCATCTCCTTTTTTTTCCAGCCCTCTTCACCTCGATCTTCCCTGAAGCATGCCGCCATTTTTTATTTTTTTTTATTGATACTCGAGATGGCTGTTTTTATTATCGAAGCAAGCCTCCCCCTCTGAATTCCAATCCCAGCAGCGCTGCTCCGGTGTAATTTAATTTACCCTCTGTCCTTTTATGTATGTGGGATGTGCCTGCATGTTTGGGGGCAGAGCTTTAATTGGAAATGCAAACTTAATTAATTCACAGCGTTTTTAATTGCTGCATGGTTTATTCAGCACGGCGGTGTGAAGAGAGCGCACGTACTGGCTGCCTCACGCCTGCAAATATTTGATCACCTGGGGTGATTGGAGATATTTTTTAACTGCTGGCTTCATCAGAACTAATCAAAAACCTCGAACCTGCTCTCTTCTCCGCTGAAGCGTCAGATAATCTGCAGAATTAAACTCCCGTCTCTCATTAAAAACACGATTTTGATTCATTTTCTACATCCTTTAAAAACAGTTTTGTCTCATTTCACTTTGAATTAACGTTAAAGTATCATGTTAGTAAAAGTGCCACGCTTTTCAATTTTACACATACAAGATTTTTATTTATTTATTCATTTATTTTTTAAAGAAATACGAATTAAAAATATTATTTTGGCTCCAGGCAGCTGGAATTAACTCGGAAACGTTTGGATTTTTGAAGGCTGCTGGGTAAGAAGCTGACCTCTCACAGTGAAAATGTTTGTAAAAGTTCCACCAATTTGGGACGTGACCCGTTACCGTGCTTGAAATGGTTTATTTTAATGCACTACAGTCTTTTATTAGACCTGCCGAGTATGTTTTTCTCTCCTGAACTTTAACAAACTCCAGAGAACAAACACGTGTCTTTGCAGGACTTTGTTCTCACTGAAAATCTTGTGCCAGACAGATTTTCTCTTAATATTAAGAAAACTATAATGACATAAAGCCAAAATCTAGTTGGTAGTCAAAGGTAATAGAGAGCTTTAACATTCGCTCTGTAAGAATGGACTGATTCAAAGTCCTGAACACGTTTGGGGATTTCTGGACTTTTTCCTTTTAGTTTCACGATGACTTTGACGATTATGCTTCATTTAAGGATCACCTTTAAATCTCACGCAGACATCATGTTTCCCAGAGAATCAAAGGGTTAAAAGTTCCCTGAAAAACACTTTTCTGTTGTGATGCTGCACAGGTAACAGCCAAACAAGCTCGTGTTAGTTTGGGACCAGCGATCATTACCAATGTCTGTATGGATCCGATCCACGCTATCACATTCCCATCATGCCGGCATCTTTCTTCGATGTGTCTCGTTTGGCACAAACCTCAGTGTTGCTGAGTGAAGGTCAGCCTGTAAGCGAATAAGGTTTATTTGATGAGACTTTAAAATGTAAAAATTAAACCTTTACATCAACGTATTATTTATGATATCTTATTTACACCGAGTGGCCCAAAAGAAGCTTTCTTACATAAGCAAATATGTGCTTCCACTGCATGATTACTGCAGTTATTAATATTGTTCGGCTGGCTCTGGGTTATTTAGTGCTAACTGATTAACGATTATCTTCTCATCTCTTCAACAACTACACTGGAACACTTGTGGCATCCTGTGGTCGTGTGAAAGATGTTGTTCTGTTTTTGCTGCATTATTGGCCTCCAGTGGAAACAATAAGGAGAAAGGGAAACTAGGATGAGGTTAAAACTGTCCAACGCAGTTCAAACCTGGAAGCAAAGCAGTGAAAAAATGTTCATTTAAAGGTTTAGTTCAATCAAATCTAAAAAAATCAGAACTCACGGCTTTGTGCACACCTGTGCACCACAAAAAACACCACAGAGGCTTCAGTTTGCATGAAGACTGGACTCTGGAGCAACGAAAAAAAAGGCTCACCTGCTCCGTTGAGTCCAGATTTACTCGTTTTGTGCCATTGGAGGACGGGCAGCACCCAGCATGCATCGCTCCTACCATCACATTATGATCTGGGGTTGCTTCTGTCGGTCAGCTTCAGCAAACTGAGGTCATCTGACAACCTGAAGAGACCGAATGACCAGGTTTCTCTATCAGAGGATTTTTCCACGAGGACGCTGCCGATTGTGAAGATTCAAACTCAGATTATGAATCCAGACATTCACCTCATCTTTGAAATCTTTCAGATATGCTGGAGGAGACACAGCAGGCCAATCATCTCCCTCCGTGCATGTTTACGTCATCGCTTCTATGACGTTCTTCTTTCTTGCTCTGTCAGATATTATTTCTCTGCAGTTAAATTCCCTCTGTGTCTTTGCTGAGCTCTTTTGATAGTCGTGGAAATCTGACCAGATTTGTCCTTGTGAGGACGGACACACACACACACACACACACAGTGCCATCTGCAGTCGCATCTATTCTGGCCTACAGCTTTATTACTAGATTTATTTACTGAGGCTGGGTCAGGTGCCTCGGCGAGCCCTGCTTGGCCCCTCAGGTGAGCCCCGGCGGTGGAGGCGATTATGACTCTATCAGCAGCTCTTATTAAGTGTCGGCAGCAGCGGGCAGGGCGCTGTGGCCGCTGTGGAGGGAAATCAGTCGCCGCGTGCCGTTTCAAGCCACTCGCCGCTCATTAACAGGTCATATGTTTCTTCTGTCTGCAGCCGTGTGGTACAGCCAGCATGGCTGAAAGCTTTAGTTCACCTTGCCTCACTAATAGAAGTCATTTCAGACGATGGGAGCAAACACAGTCATTGCTGGGTAAGACATGAACGCACCAGAGCAGAGTTTGATTTTGGACTGTTGGTACTAAAAGTAGAAATCTGCCCCCATCTACAAACTCCTTTTGTTTCATCATTGCTCACGTCTGAATTTAACTGCCTGAGGTTTTAGCCCGTTTGGAGCTCAATCCCAGCCAGGTGCAGTCTCATCTTGTAATGACAGATGGTTTTCTTTTAATTCCAGACAGATGCTCCCTTTTTTTAAATGTCCTTTTTTCGCTCCCCTCCCTCGTGCCTCGCTGCTGTGAGGTTCATTAGCACAAACGGGGCTTAGCAGAAGTCTTGGAGAGAGATGAGGGTCACAGCGTTTTAGGGATGCTGGCCAAGCCCTGACTGAGCTGCTCTGACAGCCTGATCGTCATGCAGGACAGAGCGGGTTGTCTGTCTGCGCTGACGGGAGGCGCTCTTTAAACTTTAACAGCATCTGCATAACTGTGTGAGGAGCTGCGTCCTCAAACCGAGCGTCCAGACAGGAGGGAGGGAGTGTTTCTGCAGCCACGAGTGACCTCATGGGCAAGAGATTCACTTCGGTTTTAACATGAGATATTTGCTCATCCCAAATGTGGGAAATCCTTTTACAACAGCAGTCAGTATAATAATAATTATACTCTTCTTCATTCAGCTGCTCCCTTTAGGATTTGCCACAGCAGATCATCTGCCTCCATCTCTTCCTGTCCCAGCATCCTCCTCCTCTGCATCATCCTGCCTCTCAGCTCCATCTTCATCCTCCTCTGTCCAGTATATCCAGTCTCCCTCCTCAGCTCACACCATCTCAGCCTCTAATTTGACTCATTTCCGCTCACTCCCATTGAACATCTGAACATCTTCAGCTCCTCCTCCTGCCCGATGTCCGTGTCAGACCCAACCATACATCACAGGTCCTTTCCTTTCACTCTCGCTGCTCTCCTTTTATCTAATCCTAAGCCTTCCAATCGGTAAACATGCTACTCTACCTCTTAAATTACAGCCACGTTGAACTAAGTGCCATCGTGGTAATGGCAGTTTTTTGGGGCACTTATTTTAAAAATGTATCTAAATGATTTTCATTTCAGTGGCCACTGGGACACAGACATGGTGAGTATTTAAATGGGGTCAAATCTCCTGAAAAGATTAAAGCGTTGATGACTTTGGCTTGATGATGATAAAGTAACAGGAGGAAACAGCGCTCATACCTGCCTCTCCCCACCCACCTCCTCAGCTCTGCAAGGGGGACATGCCCGAAACACTTCACCTACTGTAGGAGGTGCGCAGGAGGCGTCTCTCCATGTGGAGGAGTACCACGCCATCAGGAGGTTCTGTCGGGCGTCAGCGCTTTGTGGATCAGGTGGAGGTCACAGGTGGTCTGACCCCACCTGCTGACACCGTGGTTACAGGGACATGAAACATTAAACGCAGCGTACAGAGCCCGAAAAGCAGAACTGCAGTGAAAGAAAATGAAAAATATTTGCTTGATTATTTTCTTTGCAGCACTACTGATTAGCTGATACTGGGAAAGTCAACAAAGTCAGAGAGAAGGTCAAACGTCAGATAGATAATATTATAAAACCTTTTCATCATTTCTAAAAACTAGATCAACACTTTCAGGCGTCATTCTCAAAAACAAGCATTTTTATCATTGCCTTTATTTCAGAGTTCTGGCTGCAGAGCAGTGAATGAGGATTTAGTGTTCCTCTTCTTTAAACTGTAGAAAGGACAGTAAAGTCCGTTTTTATTGGTTTAACTATATTCTCAAATGGCACAGCTTGAATGGTTTGTATTATAGAAACTGTTTGGGGGGGGGGCGTGGCCACACGATGCCACAAAGGGCGGCGCTGTAGTTGAATATTCTGTGGCAGCGTGTCAGTGCATGATTAATAATCCTCACACTCGGCGTGCAGATGAACTTTAACATGATTTTTACATTCAGCAGCCACACACGTGTGAGCATTCACCGCTTTGTGTTCAGGCTTAAACCTACATCGGATCACTTTTCCATTCAAAATCCAGCTGGAATTTCATTCAGTGGCTCTTATTTGTTTTTATATGGTTAAGGGTCCCATCAGTCCACCTTAAACAAGCTGCCACTGTGGTCTGATGCTTTTATTATTTTATTTATATGACAGGTCTGCAGGATGACGTCTCAGGCAGCTGTTGGGTCAACGAGCATCTCACTGCTCTCTGCTGTCAGCTCGCCGCTTCACCGAGAAAGCTCTTTGCTGGAGCTGGACACTCTGACACCTGTCTGCTTAACAGACTCGGTCCATGACACGGCGCTCAGCGAAGCCTCGCTGTCATTTACAAACACTCACACACGACTCCACCCTGTTCTGTAGCCCTCCAGGTGATCTCCTGCCTGCAGATTTATAGTGTAACCAGATGGCAGCAGTGATACATCATAGCTGTGCTCCTGCTACATATTACATATTTAATCTGGGCAGGTTTGGCAGTTCAACCAGAAGCACATTAACTCCACTCTTTAAAGTTCGTATATTTTATGTGCTGCTGATGACACTTTGAAGTTGACTGTGCATGGCGGAGTACGTGGAGAAACAGCTGGTTCAGCTTGAGTGGATAAATATGGTCCGAGTGCTTATTATTTAAATTCTTGAATATTAACTGCAGAATGTTTTAGTTACCCGCTGTAACGTAAAACAAAAACAAGCATTTCTTCATAGGAGTCCGAGGGGACTGACTCACTTCTGGAGAAGTAAAAATGTTTACGGTCCGATAGTGAGAACAGATTCAGTCTCTGCAGCTGCTGTTAACCTTCAAAGATATGTTTGTCTTACTGTAACACTGGTGGGTACAGACAGAGCCACTAATCTGAGGCATTGACCTGGAATTATTGGAGCTTTTTGGAGAATCTTCATGTAATTATCTGTCAAATAACAGATATCTATGTTTTTGCTGTGCATCCATACAGCGCAGAAATGCAACCACCCTCTTGTCCAGATATTGTTATTTGAAACTCCCGGCCTGCAGGAGAAAATCATCTTGTATTAGGCAGCTGCAGGATCACAGACCAGACACTATCAATCATCGAAATTACACCTTTAAAAAGATACACCTTTAATAAGTCCATCATCCATCGCTGCTTTTCTAAACTGTTCCAGGGGATTATATCACAGAGGTATTCCCAAGCCAACAAAAAGATATAAGCCTCCCAGGGTGTCCTGGACCCCAAACACCTCACTGAGGTGGTGTCCAGGAAGCATCCTAGTCAGACACTGAACCGGCTCCGATGTGGACGAATAAATTCTGAATAACTGAGCTCCTTGTCCTATCTCTAAAGCTGCGTACACACGGTCACTATCCAGGCTCTGGCTGACTTGTTCATTTACTACCAGGTAATATATCAGTCATGGGTGTTCTTCACTCTTATTGGTAGGTTTACAAATGTTTGTCTCTGGCCCCACCCACTTCTCGTCACCAGCACCCGTAGTTGTTTGAAGTCGTGGGAAATCGTTCACTTTCTATAGTCTCTGGTTTCTATGCTGCACTCATAATTAGTGATCTATCCATACAGTCAGTGGATACAGCCTGCTAACCAAGCTAGCTAAATACGACATCAGCCGAAATGCTAATGCTAAGAGTTCAAAATGAGGAGCCGTAAACCAATGGGTGATGTCATGATGACTACGTCCATCTTTAAATACAGTCTGTTTTTCTTACATTACACCATCACTTCAAGAAAGCGTCCGTGGCTTTAAAGATGTGAGATATTTCAGCTTGATGGTGATGAGTGAGGTGTTTCTCTTCACGTTCCCAGCTTCTTTCACTTCCTGCCTGTTTGCAGACGCTGATGGCAGCGCTGCCGGCCCGTGTGTACCCAGCCTCAGCGGTTAAAGGGCGCTGAGACAGAGCTGCCATATGCTGCTCATATACTCTTTCACTGTCCCACCGTCTGGGGGGAAAAAAAGCAAACGGCCCGTGTTTTGGCAGGAACTCAGTTTTCTTAGGGATTTTAGGGTATTTTCTTCTAAAGTTTAACCTGGAAAAGCATTCTGCAGCCTCTTTCTTTGTGAACTCCGTCACTTTATTTGAAGGGTTCAAACAGAACCTGCCAGTTATTTGGAAGCCCAGAACTCACTGTGATGTGCTCAAACATTAGCTAACAATAGCTCGATGCTCTTTCTGTTACTGCTTTTGCAGCATTGCTGGAGCACTTTGGGCTGTATGTTCCACACTCGACTGTCACATAAGGCGGATATATTCCAGGTCTGCACGTATGTAGGGGAGACCGGGGATAGTTGTAACATTTTTGACATTTCTGTCTGTAAATTGAAGCTCTTTTAAGGTAGTGGATTCAAAATGTAATGCAAAGTATTTACATGTCTCTGCTATTAAATAGTGCAGCTATTTTCTCTGCAGCACAATTACTCATTGCATGGTATGGCCTCAAACACAAAGAGTGAAATGTTACAATTAACCCCATAGTCTGGGTTAGTTGTAACATATCCTGGGGTGAAATGTAACACAATGAAATAAGGGTACTAACAAAATATTAACATGTAATCTTTGTTTATTCAACACATGAATGCACTTAGAGCCATTTATGTAGCTGTGTGTGTGTGTGACAGAATGCAGAAATCTAGCTTTTGAACATATTCCACCCCCCCAAAAAAGACAAATTCTGGAATTTTCTGCAACTAAATATTTCATTAATTTTGGTTGGTAGTTGTTCACCAGCATCACAATTCCATTACTTTTTATCATGGCTTACCTTGGTGTGGTTTGCAAAGTGCTTCAGAAAGATGAGGAAATCTGTTTCTTGCACCCATCCTGACTTATTTCCACTACCAATACTTCCTACTGGTCCATCTCTGACACAGTGGTCTGCATAATGTATGTGTGGGAACACAAACAGTGGAGGAATTGTGTTGCCAATGGCATTAACCGCATATACAAAAGCGACCAGTGAACCTCTCTCTGCTGATGTCGTTCACAAACTTGTTTAATATAAGTTAAAGTAATAGTGTGGTAAGTTGTAACATCTGCATTATTGTTACAACTAACCCAGACTGTTGCTGTTACAACTGACCCAGACTCCTATAGCCATGAACTAGCTAACATTACAGCCAACGGCTAAAACATTAGCACTAAAGACCTACACAATATATATGCCCATAGACATACAAATAACACAATTTAAGTTTGATGAGTTTAACTGCAAAGCAGATAATGCTATTAGAAATTGAAATAAAGTAGAAAAACTTACTTTTTGGCATACAAATTACTTTTTTTCATGTTAAATTGTCTGTGTTTGACAAAATGTGCTGATTTTTCACATGTGATAGCAGAACTGAGTTGGGCATGCACAGGATGAGTCACATCATTTGAAACTTAGCCCTGATTGGAGAAATTGGAAGTGTTACAACTGACCCACGTTACAACTATCCCCGGTCTCCCCTACACACAGTATTTGACACATGCTAATACACAAGCCCTTCTCGCTCCACTTCCTCTGCACTCTGATTACTATAGGCTCAAGTGATGTGACTTGAGTGATGCACCACTCACACACTTGGCAATTCAAGGTGCTTCATAAAAGCATGGCGGTAAATTTAATGGAAAGATGCAGAAAACAATGAAGTTGATGAGCTGAAGGTTTTAGGAATTTAGGGTCAACTTAAAGCTGCTTTGTCGTGCTTGGTTGTAATACTGGGAACACTAAGGAAGCTTAGCACAGGTAACCTGAGAGGTCAAGATGCTTTGTACCCAATCAGCAATGGTAAAGCCACTGTGTATGTGCAGCTGCCATAGACTCCCATGTTTAAATGTCAAACTCCACAGTAGAAATCAACACGTTTATTCGTTCCTCTGAGATCTTTAGCATAATTCTCCTGTTTGAATTTGATTAAAGGACAATTATTTGCATTATTAGGGGCGTGGTCTGTTTGAATTCCAACATGGCCACTGTCTGCTACGCTTCACCTCAGCTAATTAGTCCCTGAACTGGAGCTCTGGACCATGTCGGTGCTGTTGGTTTTCAAGCACTTTTAAATTACATCTGACAAATAATCTGGTTTCTGTGAGGTTAGTTGGGCTAAAGTAACATCCAAGAAGTTTGGATGTTACTGAGCAGGTATCTGTGCACTGCACTTGTTCAGCATGCTGAAGCTTCAGAACTGAAGCCTGAGCAAACCAGTAGGTGATGTCACAGTGGATACATTCATCTCTTATATACAGTCTGTGCATGTGACGTAAGTAAAGATGTCTGATGGTGTTTTATATACACATACTAATCCCTAAAAATGTAAAATTAACTGATTATTTTAAGGACTCGCATTAGCTTCTACCCAGCTTTAGTGTGGACTCGCACATTCATTTATTTAATCAGCACACGCTGCAGGTTACTCTGTCTAAACACCTCAGTCCAGAAAAGGACATCCAACTCTTCCTTCTCGTCTTCCAAATAAAGCAGCTGGCTTGAGGCTGTGTTCAGGGTCTTTTGTCAGATTTGCTGAGTAGTAAAACAAAGAGTAAAACTACCATCAGGGCGGATAAGGTGCCGCCTGGCTTCATCCAGTCTTGGCTGAGACTGAATATCCCATCTGTGCTAAATTGCCTCTAAAATGTTGCAGATATGCTAACGTCCTAAATTCTTTGCAACTTTTCCAAAAATATAAACTGGACAGTTTTTATGCCATTGTAGAGTTTAAGTGGAGCTTGGATTGCTGCTTCATCCAGAAAATGCTGAGGATTTTCTATGAGTCTGTTGTGGCCAGTGCGATCCTCTATGCTGTTGCATGCTGGGGGAGCAGGCTGAGGGTCGCAGATGCCAACAGACTTAATAAACTGATCCGTAAGGCCAGTAATGTTGTGGGGATGGAGCTGGACTCCCTCAAGGTGGTGTCGGAGAGGCGGATGCTGTCCAAGATAAAGACAATGTTGGATAACACCTCCCACCCACTCCATGACATGTTGGTCAGTCACAGGAGCTCGTTCAGTGAGAGACTGAGATTACCGAAAAGCACCACTGAACGACACAGGAAATCATTCCTGCCTGTGGCCATCTCCCTGTACAACGCATCCACTTAACACACTGTTTGCTGCTACAACTACACATGTTTCTTTTCCAAATATTTATTTATAAGTGACTTATGTATGTATGTATGTATATATATGTATATATTGTACTATTCTTAGTTAGTGTATTGTCTGTCTTGTCTTAATGTTGGTTTAAAATGGAGCACTGTAACAAAAAATAATTTCCCCCAGGGATCAATAAAGTATTCTGATTCTGATTCTGATTAAATAGTGTCTGAGGCATTTTCCTCCCACTGTGACAGAAAAACCAAGCTGGCAGCAAACAGCAGTAATTTTATGGAAATCTTTGGCTTCAAAAAGGTGCGATTAAGAGGCGCAACATTTTAGCTTCTTCGTGGTTTCATGGCATAACACTCACTGAACTATTCATATAGTTCAAACTAAACTAACTTCTCGAGGCCAGTGATAGACTGGGAGGGATTGTTGCACAGTAGTTTTTATTTTACATAACTGGCTCATGAAGACTTGAAGGCAATCATGTTGCAATCAAACATCCCTTAACCCCTGCAGAGGCCGCAGTTTGTGTCTTCTCTCTTTGCACATTTTGTGAATTTGCATGAGAAGAAAGAGCAGCATTAGTCTCTGTCAGTGGGATGACACAGAGATGGTGTGTTTTCCAGGCAAGCTGTGAGTCTGATGTGAGAGATAAGACTCTGCTTCATCCCTCCAAGCTGTCTGAAGCCTCGTCATCCATCACCGGGCGATGCTGCGATGTGCGCTACATGCCAGACTCACTGAATTACATCCCTGCATATGTCACATACATATGTACCTGCAAACTGCTGCTTCTGCTATCTATGAAGCATCTCAAAAACAAATGTTGAGGTTTTAACTCAGCTGAAATGTGTCTTCTGCCTTAAAAATCATGGTTTTAACTCTGTGAAGCCAGACGTGGCAACTACTACACGTTTTACATAGAGGTTACTGGTGCTCTTGTTTTTACCACTCCTCTTTTAAACCATCTTTCTCCTGATTGGCTGTCCTTCATAAACTGGAGGTTTAAAGAGCAATGGGTGGGGCTTAATGTCCATATTAGGGATATCCACTCACAATGATTTACACATTCAAAAAGTATAAACACCTCTCTGAGCATTTGGAGCAGTCTGCTGACCACTGGCTCGCAGGGATTACGTCTACATGCACTGACGTCATTACTTGAAGCTCTGGCCATGTTTAATATGAGCATCTGGCACTGAAACATGTGTTCCCATTCACTCATTTGGTTTTGTTTCAGGCACCAAATCTACCAGTCCTGAAGAAACACCCTTCAGTCTTATGTGTGCTGGCGTGGCATAGGTTGTCCACCAGAGGTCACTCTGCTACTTTGAGCAGCCTTGATTCTGGGAATCCATCCTACCCGTTGTTTTTGCGCATGCGCACGTCACGAAATTAAGTGGCAAACCGTCCTGCCTTTGTGAATGTGACCTACAAGCATAGTTTAACGGGCAAAGTTAAGTGGCAAACTGTCATACCTACTTAAGTTTGTGCTGGAATTACTGTGTGACAGCAGAAATGTGCATAAACTACTTACGGTGGGACGTTTCGCTAAAGTAGGATGGTTTGTCCTGCAGGTTTTAGATGTGCCCTTGATCCAACACATTTGATTTAAAAGGCTAAATTACCTCCTCAACATGTCTTAATGTTCTCCAGTAATGAACTAATCATGTGATTCAGGTGTGTTGACCCAGGGTGAGATCTAAAACCTACAGGACACCGGCACTCGCGGCCTGGAGTTGCCCACCCCTAGAGTAGACAAATAACTGCATTTAATACATATTTATGTTGATGTTTCCTGTGTCTGAAAGAGGAAAAAAAGCAAGTTATTGCTCATATTAGAATATCAGACGTTTAAAAATCCTGCTGCGTATCAGTCGAGCTGTAAACTGTTTGACTTTGGGTTTAAATGCATGTGAAACAGTTTTCCAGGCTTCCTGTAAAGCCGAGGACAGCAGCAGATATGTTCCATGCTCGCCGCTAACGATTGCTTAACTTTGAAAAGGCGAGTGTAGGCCATAATAATCTGTTCGTCTGAGGGAGGACAGCCTAGTTATTCTATGCGCCTGTCTGCTAATCAAAGTCTGTATATAAAGATGGATGACACTTCACCGCATCCTCCCACTGTACCAAAGTGAAGCCCTTAATAGTGGCGGAGGTGGTGGGGGCTCATAATTAGTGCAGCAGTGTTGTTCTTTTCCTTTTTCATAAAAAATTAAAATAAGAAAACAGAAGCCGCTTCTCCTCGCCTGTCTTGGAAACACTTTATGTGCTTCCCTGCATGGATCGACAATTTATGGTGACACTTAAAAGTGGCCAAGAAAAACATTTGGCCCCTGTGTGCTTATAAATCTCGAATTAATCAGGGCGAAAATGCATTTAATGCACAAGAGTTGTTATTACTGTTAACAGGAGGGATGTAATTTCTGTTAATCACCCATAAAATCACTCCATCAAAGCTGCCGCTGCGTACACGGGACGTTCTGCACATCCAGGTTTGTTTCTGTCATGAATCAGCTCGTTAAAATTCTCGTCCACGACTCGGCGCGTTCATGGGGGTGAAATCGGCGCCACACCGGTGGAAAACCCACGGGAAGGTTAACAGAGTTAATTATTAAATATTTAGCTGCCCTCCTGGGGGCAGCAGAGGTGACTGCTAATCATCATTCACAGTGTTTTCCTCGAAATTGTGTGTCGAACCACAAAAATCAGCTATTAGGAGCACAAAGCTGTGGGGAGGATTGTGTCTTTAATATCAATGTGAAAGGAGCTTTCAGATAATTGGATTGTGAAAAAAAAACAATGCTGCTAGAAATTTAAATTTAGGGTTTTTTTTTACCAACCTCCCTGTTTCCTACTTCACATTCAGCTTTTTATTCAAATGCCTCTAATACATTACTGTCCTCTGGAGTCATGAAAAGGTCATTTTCCAGCTGCTGTGTCCATGTTACATGACATAAAAACAGGGCAAATCTTCAACAGTTCATGTGGTTTACTGTAAAATTCTACATAAACTCCAAGATAATAATTAATGTCCTAACACTGCATCGTTTAAAGCCAGTGCTCAGAACCACAGTCAGTGACTTCCACACCAGCCAGACTGTCTGAGAGCGACTGCAGTCGCTCTGAGGTTGGAGACAGGTCGCCTCCCACCGGGCGATTGAAAGTGGTGCCCAGATATTGACGGTGTTGCACGCTCAGCTCAGTTGCTGCAACAATTTGTTTCCAAATTTTAAAAAAATGATCCAGTGTTTTACTAGTTTTACTCTAGTTTAAATGGTATTTGTAAAATAAATTGTACACACTATATGAGAATATCTAAGGATGAGTGGCAGGGCATCAGCTGATCTATCAGCTGATGTGGACTGACAGGGTTTACCGGCACAGCGGCTGAGTCTGAGTCTTTTTGGCAGCTAGTGATTGGACCACCTCGGCTCGCTCTTGACTTCTGCCTGATTCATGACTCACCTGATTTTTCCAAAGGGCCACTCTCCCTCAGAGTGAGGCGTAGTCACGGAGGAGCACGCAGTATTTAAAATAAACGAATAAGATATAAGACAATGAAAGTTTGACCACAAACTCATCCGGAGAGTGTTTGCTGAAGTCACACATCACAGCATGAGAGGATCATTTTCCCACAGGATCACCCACTGGGAGTCACCTCCTGCTAACGTGCTTCCTCATTAGTTTCACCTTTGAGACCCAGAAGCCATGTCCATCTTTAATATACAGTGTATGTGTGGTTCAGACATATGGGACGTCTTTTGTCTCACTGGGATCAGACCTCAGGACACACCTGAGGGATCGTGTCTCTCGCCTGGTTCGGGAAGCATCGGTGCTTTCCTGGAAAATCTGGAGGTGGAGGGGATCCAGAGGTTTGTGACCTGGGCTGTGAACAGTGGTACAGATGGATGAATAAATATGTTTCTGTGAGGATCAAACAACGATACATCCTTATGGATCATTCGCTTCAGCAGAAATGTCACGATAAATCTGCTCAACCTGCAGTGAGAATGATCGGTGAGCCTCTTCCGATCCTTTCAGTCTGAAGACTCATTCCCAAATCCTACCTAATGTTCCCGTATAGATGTATTTCAAATAAGTTTACCTCATACAAAGTCTTTAAAAAACATCAGAATCATGTAAGCGTATCATGTTCCTGCCTGAGCAGCTGTTTCTGGCAGTTTCCTCTGTAATCTAAGGTCAGAGATACTTCTGCATTGTGAGCGACTGCCCTTCTTTCCAGGAGGGGCCGGCCCGCCGAGGATTAATTGACAAAGTTAGGATTGATGTGGGTGGACGGCGGGGTTGGGGAGGGGTCACGGAGTCACCTCCATAATCCTCATTAGGACTCGCCATCAGAATACAAAATGGTGAAAGTGACAGGAGCTTAAACCCTGCAGAGCAATGATGCTGAAACAGCCGCAGTGGGACAGCGGGCGGGTTTGACACGAGGCCACGGCGCTGACGGAAAAAACCCTCGAGTTTCACACTGACGTCGAACACACAGTCATGTACACGGCTGCTTGTGTCGCATTACATAACAGCTGGATTTATGACAGTGTGGATATGCCCTCTCATACCTCTCACTGCTTCTTCTAACAGAAGTGGGCCACGTTCCAATCCCGCTGCATTTATAGAGCACTTTAAAAAAGAGGAGCATGGCCCATTCTAGTAAAAAGAGAGCAATAACATACAAAACATATTAAACAAAACAATAAACAGTAAAATATGAAACACAGAAATAAAATAGACAATAAATAAAACTAAAAAGTGGCAGAAACAGACTAAAGCTGGGTCACAGCAGATGGCCCCGCCCCTCCCTGAGCCTGGTTCTACCAAATGTTTCTTCCTGTTAAAAGGGAGGTTTTTCCTTCCCACCTTCACCAAGTGCTTGCTCAAAAAAGGGTCGTCTGATATTCTCTGATATCAGTTTTATCTTCTCGGGCTTTTCCAGGCAGCACGTCTGCTGTTGACAGCCTGTCAGTCATCAACCGTAAACATAAAAGTTCTTTTCGAGGATCATGTGGTGGTGAGAGAGGATGTCGCAGCTACAGCCGAGCAGTTTTTAGCAGAGGCGATCTGAACTGTGGCGTGTTCTTGGCCACGCCTACTCTGTAACCCCCCTGCTTTTTCATAAACACGCCCTGATTCGTTGTCCCGAAAGCCGGGCCATCGGCTGTCTCAAATCTTCATTCATGCTTTGCTGTTCTTCACCTCATGTCGTCGTAGTTCCACTGGTGCAGTGACCCAGTTTACCCAGCAGCATCAAGCTCCCTCAGACAGTTTGTTTGTGTATTAAGACGTGGATTTATGCATGAGTGTGCCCGGATGCTCGACTGAGCCGAGAAGATTCCCGAGATCATGCAGCTTATGCCGGCGTCTCGCCGCTCTCAGAGAAGATTAAGATGTTCTGCGGCGTATCGGTCGTACAAGTTTAGACTTTCCAGCAGTCCCCCGGTGACCGATCTGCTCCACGCTGCAAATCCATGGCCTCGGGTCGCGTCTGCCTCGGCTGACAGGGCACGGACTGATTCGCAATCTTAATCACAAAACTCACAAGGACAGCAGAGCGTAGTGGAGACAAACTCTGTGTGTCTGCTGATTACCTTTTCATTTGGTCGTCATGAAGTTCAGTTAGGTTAAAAGCGTCTATTCACAGATCATCGCTGCGCCTCTGGCTGCAGGGTCAGATTGAACTTCTTCCTCAAAGTCTGGATTGATTCGCTCAGTAATACCTGACAGATTCTCTGAAAAGACAGGTTTGTAATAACTGCGACTGCCTTTGATGCTACAAGGAATTTGCATGTTAGCGCTCCCAATTAAACTCTTTTTTTCCTCCCTCACAGCTCCAATCTGTTGCTGCGTCTTTGAAATTGTACAGGAGCATCATTTGGGATTCAGGACACAGTCCAAATGAATTGATGACATACTGTACCCTGCCCAGCCGCCTTCATCTGGAGCCATCTGGAGCCATCTGTCGCCGCTGCATCCTGAATTGTGGCCAGAAGTGCACGTGTGCGCACATTCTGATTTGGGTTTGTTGGGAATGAGCGTGTTTCTCTGGGTTAGCGCCGCAGTCACTGTTTAGCTCCATCACACTCCGTGATGTGACAGGAAACACTGGAGGAGCAGGGACTCACGTCCGTGTGCCTCTCTGCTGCTCTGTTTTACTTCTGAATATTTATTAATGCAAACTTTGATATCTGCTGTGTCCAGTGTGCATGCTTTGTGACATGATCTCATCCCAGAGGCGTCACAGGAATCACACAGAGGTGTCTGGACTTTGACTCACTGTCTATGGAAGCACCTGATGCTGAGAGTCACTAGAGTATAAACAGGTAAATGCATTGAATTTTTTAGCATTTGGCAGTAATTAGCCCGTCGCCCAGAGTTTGACTGTGCAAGACACTCAACCTCCAGGTCATGGGTGTCAAACATAAGGCCCGTGGGGGCAGAACCGGCCCAGCAAAGACTCCAACCTGGAATACTGGATTTTAGAAAACATGCAGGAGGGCATAGATTTTGGACTTTTAACATTTTAGACCTTTGGCTGCTGATAAAGACTTCCCCCACAGCCATGCATACTACACTACAGTGAAAAAGTAACAGACAAACAATAAAATTACGCTACAGAAAAGTATTTATTTATTATCTATTATATTATTATCTTTTTATCTTGTCCTTATTTAGAGTTGCTTTGAAGATGGAAACTTACTGGGAGTTGCAGACCTGCTCATCAAAAAAACCCTTTCAAAGGGAGATTGTACGGAGCCCCGCAGGGGACATGGGAGAAAAAAAAATTAAGACGGACTTTTGCGAGATCTCGCAAAACAAACTCGGGATCTCGCAAAACTTTAATGATATGATCATTAACTGCACGTCTAAACTGTGTTTTATAGTTTTCTTATCTTTGTACATATTTATTTTTATGTGCAATCATATAAATGATTTGCGTTTTGTACTAATTTTTAAGTTTTGCACGTCAGTGGGTCCCACAGTGATTCTGTTGTTTTGCTGCCTTCATTGCAATAACAGTAAACTGAATCTGACTTTTACTTTGCTCTTCATGAGACCATAATTGAACATTTCAAGACAAGGAGTGTGTTTAATCACGTCTTTAACTAAACGAGAAGTGGGCTCATTTTCTGATCGTCCTGCCGACAATTAGGAATTCTTTTACCTGTCAGGGGAGTCGCCCCCTGCTGGCCATTACAAAAAACGCACCTCACTGTGTGTACAAACATCCGGGACCATTATTCAACCATGAGATGTGGTGCGTTATGGGTAGCGTGACTCCAGCTACCTCTAACAGTTGAGGAACAGCCGCTCTGATTCTGCAGAGACTTTTCACTCCCTGAGGTTAACTTCAGGCTACATTTCCAACGATTTCTCTTTAATGTGGCCCCTGCAGACTATTTTAGGCTGAACTAATGACTGATATGCACACGCAGAAGATAAGTGGAGCCTCCTGAGAATGCCATCCCAAATGTTGTTAGGAAAGTAGATGGACTGTATCGTGCCCCAGCGCTGCCTTGATTTGGGTTAAAGGGGCACA
The DNA here is from genome assembly GCF_057381845.1 of Rhamphochromis longiceps. Lineage (NCBI taxonomy): Eukaryota > Metazoa > Chordata > Actinopteri > Cichliformes > Cichlidae > Rhamphochromis > Rhamphochromis longiceps. The sequence continues at coordinate 35,990,176 of NC_140560.1, read as the reverse complement.
TTTCAGGCCTGATGTTATTAAGCCAACACCGATCCCCTGGTAATGAAATGAAGGCAAGTGCCAGCTCATGGGTGAAGATAAAATTGGTGTCTTGGGAAAGTTTGGAAAGTGTTCAGCGTGTCTTCTTCAGCACAGCTCCAGGCACATCAGTAGCTGGTGGTTAGCCAGAATAAGAGATTTTAGATAATATACAGACAAAAATGTGAAATACAGACGGGAGCGCCACAGTTTAGAAACTGATAAGTAAAAAGCAAAATTTGATGTTGAATTCTGGGTCGTACTCGCTGCCAGCGGAGAGAGGCTCAGCACTGGAGTGAAGTGCTGCACTTCGTCCTTGTTAGAAAGTCTGCAGAGGTTTGAAGCATCTGCAGGTGAGTCAGGCCGATGTTCAGGGATGAGTTACAATCTTCAAGTCCTGAAGTCACAAAAGTGTGGATGAAATTGTCAGCACTTTAGAAATATATAATATGCCTCATTTTCAGCCGAATGCACAATTTTATTAATGTGAACAGAGGAATTCAGAGGAGTGGTGTGACAGGTGCTGTAAATCGTTGGTCTACTTTTTATTCTCGATTTAAACAGATTTAAAGTTTTCAGATAAAAGTTGAGACAGAAACTTAGAGATGACTTCGCCTCGTGTCCGAACAACGCTGAGATTTGGCTAAAAAGTGAAAAGTAGTGCCTTTACATTTGAACTGGGCTGCAAAGCACACACTTCCTCCTGAAGACAAAGACAGAGTGTGCCAGGACAACAGCAGCAGCTCCCACAGCGAACGACCTCAGGCCTTTAATTTGCCCCCTGTGGGTATCAGACACCACAGAAGAAGAAGGAGACAAAATGTTAATGATCTGCTGAAAAACGGCTGATTAATGACACAATCAAAATGCGAAACACAAGAGTATACATTTTTTGATAATCTAAACATTTAGGCACAGATCAAATAGTGTTTGAAAAGATGATCGATCAGCTCTCAGACTTGCTGATTAATCAATTAATAATGTCAGCACTACTTTTGTTATTTTCAAAGTCCATGTTGAACATGCTTTGCCTCAGTTTGGAGAGTTAACTTCCCATAAAAAGCCGAGTAGAGCTGCTCTGTAATTAATGTCCCTCCTCTTCTACACTTCAATGAGCTTTTCTTCCTTCTCCTTTTCTCACCTCGCCGCCTCGCCCTTGGTCGAGGTCGGTCCTGGCCGGGCTCGTGTGCGCAGGGTACAAATTGATAGCAGGCTTTGGATGTCATATCTAATTAGTCTCCAGGTGCTTTGTTTCTCATCTCACCCATCCCGCCCCGCCATCATCTCTCTAAGACTTCGGTCCGCTAATGCCAGCCTCAGCCTCCAATTTTGTTCTCACCCAAATGACTTGTCAGCGAGGATGTTTAATCAGGATACGCTGACGAGTGTGAGAATTAACCCAATGGTCAGCTCTGTGATTATGATATTTAGATTCAGAGAGGTATAAAACAAAAGCATCTTTAAAAAGAAGAAAGGGTAAAGGTCACGCCTATTTACACCATTTTTATTTTTTGCTGGTCTATTGAACAAATGAGGAAAAGTCAGCCGAAGATGCCGACCGAGAACTTTGGCTGCTAAACGATGACGCAAACAAGAAGATCCAGGCTTTCAAATATTTCCAAAGTTTCTTACGTTAACTTCACTGTCTGCAAAAATCTCTCAAAGCTTAGTTTGTTGAATAGTTTCTGAGCCTCTGCTCAGTACAGACACACACCCCTGTGGAGGCCTGTAGTTATCGATCTGATACCAAGTGAGCACAGCGCCATTACTGCTGATACCAGCACCGACCAATCATCATCACCACCACTGTGATTTCTACTTTCCACAATAATTAGTTAACACAACAGAACGTCAGATTTTCATGTCTTCTGAAATAGTTTATTTCTGGAGACCTGGACTGTAAATGAATCTGTCTGCTGTTTGAATGTGCTGTAGGCTGTACGTGAAAGAGACCTGACAGCTAACACAAGCAGCTGAGGTATCAGAATCACCGATCTGCATAGTAAACTTAGAAGATAAAACATATAGCGATCCTATTGCGCTAGTATCAGTCAGCATTAGCAACAATACTACCGATATTTGGATTGCTCCGCCCACTCTGATGACAACTTTCCATTTTTGGCCACTTTTAATAAAACTGATGATTTCTTGTAAACCTAGTTTTTTACCCTAAGTTTATGTAATAATTAAAAGTGAGTATTAATCTATTTGCATCATTATTAAAACACAAGAATTCAAAGAACAGATACAGTTTGACATCTGCGAACAAATTAAATATTCAAGATAGAAATGAAATCTTTTTTCATATTTTTAGGAAACCTAAACCATCAGAGTTCCCGGGTTGTGGGGTTTTTGAGTTCTGTAATTTTTTTCGGGGTTTTTGTTTTTTAGTCTAGTTCTGTTATTTTTGTTTTTCTAGTTCATTAGTTCATTAGTTCTCTTCGTTGTTTCTCTGTCGTTTTTGTGAGGTCAGTCTTGTCTCCGTGTTTAACTTTTCGTTTGTCTTAGTCTGTATCTCTGAGTTAGTTCCACTTTTATTTTGATAGTTTCTGGTTTCCTGTGCTTTAGTTTTACTTCCCTCGTCTCGTCCTCTGTGAGAGACCCATTCACACTACGATGAACATATCAGGAGTAACTCAAGGTTCGTTATTATGTCCGATGATACTTTGAAACAGGGATCGAACCACCAACCTTTCGATTAGTTAACGACCTGCTCTGCTTCCTCAGCCAACATCCCGCTGATCCAATGAACTTGTGCAGAAATCTAAAGATCTCACTTATCATTAACAAATGTCAGCTGTGCTTTATTCATCTGTTTATTACCAATCGTTGTACTACGATGCAGTGACTCAGCTTTCCACATCAGACGCTCCTCAGCTCCAAATAAAAGAGTACACTGGACCATAAATCGCGTTTACAGGCTGATTTGTAGCTTTATGCCACTGCATAGCCCACCTCTGAAATCACAATCAAACTGACAGCTTGCAAACTTGAAGTACGATGATGAAATGTGAGGTATTAACTCTCATTTCAGGAAAGGAATTTTGTTTCCTGTATCAGAGCCTTTAAAAGCAGTGCCGTTGCCTTATTTGTGTTGATCAATGAGTGAACCGGGAGGCTTGAACTCCCTCACCTGCTGGATAGTGGCCAAAACCAGGGGAAGAAAGTGAAATAATGGCTTTTAATATCCCATCCAAACAGTTTGCCACACTGCAACGATCCACAAGTTCATGATAAACAGCGCTGCCCTACCCAGCCGGAGCCTGTTTGCATGAAAGCTCTCCAAGGTCCAAAGGATTTGTCTGGTTTTATTGCTGGTATTTACGGACACATGACACAATATTTGTCCCCCTGTCTCCTGCCTCTGAAAGTCTCCTCAGATTTACACTTGTCCTTCTCCTCTGGCTACCTTGTTTCTCTCACGGGCGAATCGTCTCCCCCCTCTGAGGGACGCAGGGAACAGCGTGGTTAAATCTCCGTTAATGCGTCTTGACATATATGAGACTCTTTTTCCTTTCATGGCCGTGAGAACGTTGGAGCTCAGCTGCAGGTTGGACGACTTCTGGATTCAACCTGAGCTTTTTTAACTCCCCTTGTTCATACTGACTCCTAATTGGTGTTGGACGCCGTCTTTGGTCACCAATTAAAAAGGGCGAGAATAGCACCGGAAGGTGGGCAGATTAGTCGGGAAGTGTGGGAACATTTTCCCAGCACTGTCAGAGCATAAACAAAAATCCCGACAGAGATCATTACCTGCATCTTCTGGATGCAGGATTTATGAAGCTAGGAGTCTGAAGCTAGCAGGAAGTTAGCTCGCTAATTTCCACCTGAACATGATGTAGCATGTTCTGACTGAGAGATTTATGAAAAATTCAAACATACAGCTCTGCTATCACTTCCAACATAAATGAAGACCAGTGTTGGGAAGTAACGGAATACATGTACCGCCGTTACGTATTTAAAATACAAATTATGAGTAACTGTATTCTGTTACAGTTACCGTTTAAAAAGGTGGTATTCAGAATAGTTACTTTGTTGAAATAAATGGATTACACGGCGGTACTTTCCTGTTTCATATTGTGGGGTCAGGACTGTTTGGGTTTTGTTTGACAGCTATGTTCTGTTGTTCCAGCGGTACGGTTGCCATGGTTACAGGGTGACGCTCTCTCTCTGCGTGTTTCCTGGGTGAGAGACCGCCTTTTTGTTGTTGTTGTTGTGCTAAGCTAATAGCCAGAATGCTACAGGCATAGCCCTAAAGAATGTAGCCTCATGGGCAGTGTAGTCCGTGCTGCAGGGAGAATGGACTGCCATACCCGTTATGTGTCTGTGAGCGAGGGAGGGAGATAAAGGAGAGTGGAAAACTACAAGTTGTCATCGAGCAGAAACGGGAGCTGGAAGCATGTAAATATAATAATAACCACTGCAGCCAAGAAGAGTGCCTGACAAGCCCAGTTTCTAAGTAAGCTATTAAGACTCGACTGTACACCGTGTTCGTGTTTTCCTCCGAAACAATAAGTTCCATTGGAGCAGCCTTTCAACGCCTCTCTCTGTCTCTCGCTAGCAAACTTGACCCAGACAACAAAGTAAAGCTAGTTTTCAGCTACTAGCCTGACACGAACCCGACGTATTAGTCAGAGGTCCCTTTACTAAGGGTTACTGAAGTTGGACTAGCTGGTATATAATGATGTGCTACGTGGTGGCTAGCTAACAGCTATGTTAGCATAATATAAACAGTGAAGCTGGAGGATGAACACTAACTTTTTTCCACTCGATAAAAGTTAACATGAAGGTTCCTGATGGTTAGAGACAAATGCAATCGCATGGCAGGATGCTGTAAACGGACCAAACTTCAGTCAGAACAACTGAGATAATCCATCCACAATACGAGGTTAGTCATTAATAGAACAAGATACAAAGACCGGACTGTCACTATACAGATGTATTCACTATAATGAATCAGGATTTGATCGCAGGCTGCAAAGTGAGGCCAGCAGCAAAAACTGTTAGACTCCTTGGACAATGTTCAGGATTTTCTTCGGGTCTGTTGTGGCCAATGCGATCCTCTATGCCGTTGCATGCTGGGGGAGCAGGCTGAGGGTCGCTGATGCCAACAGACTCCATAAACTGATCTGTAAGGCCAGTAATGTTGTGGGGATGGAGCTGGACTCCCTTAAGGTGGTGTCGGAGAAGCGGATGTTGTCCAAAATAAAGACAATGTTGGATAATGCCTCCCACCCACTCCACGACACAGGAGTACGTTCAGTGAGAGACTGAGATTACCAAAAAGCACCACTGAACGTCACAGGACATCATTCCTGCCTCATCCACTTAGCACACTGTATACTGCAATAGCTACACCCTTTTTGCACACGCTCTCCTCTTATTCAGCTATTTATCAATAAGTGACTTATATGTATATAAGTAATGTACATATTGTGTCTATTTCTTACTTAGTGTATTGTCTGTCTTTGTTACTGTTTATACTGGAGCACTGTAACCAAAATAATTTCCCTTAGGGATCAATAAAGTATTCTGATTCTGATTCAAACATGTTAGCGCAACAATAGTAAATAATAAAGGACACCTGATGGATGAACTGAGTTTTTATATCATAGTGTCTGCTTTACCGAAGTTTTAAAGTTGCACAAAGAGACTCAAATGATTTCAAAATAAAATAAATTTTCAGTTTTATTTTGAAATCACTGGTTTTATCGTTGGTTTTTGTTGCATGCCAGTTGTTTGTAGCTGTCGTGGTAATTAAGCCTTTTACTTGTTTTTGGATTTTTGGCTCGTTCACATGTTTGCACTGTAGTTTTTAACCTGGGTTAACACTTTCAGAGTTTGGATCCTCGTCCTTTTTAATTTGTGACACGGAGTGAAGATAATAACTGATCGCGTGATATTTAAATTTTGCTCCACACGGAGAAATGTTGTTGTTTTTAGTAAAGCTACTAAATAATATGAATGATTCAAAGTGTTACCGTGAACCACAGATGTCTCTGTAACAGCCATTTACTCTCTCTTTTCTTTGTTGTAATGCACATTTAGACACTAGGGGGCAGTCAACTTTTCAAGTCTACACTTTAAATAATCCACACAGTGCAGGTGAAGTATCAGAGGCACCACAGACTGTATAAGAAAAAATAATTGGTGAAATCCTGTTTGATTTGAAGCCTTGATTTTACTGCTTTAGCTGTCACCATTTTTAAAAATAATAATTGTAATAAAAGGCAACGACAGCACAGAGGTGAAGCCTAGCAAACAGTTAGCAGCTGTGTTAGCACACACGTGACATTCAACGTGAATGGATAAAAACAAATTCTGCTCTAAGCAGTTATCATGAAGTAAATGAGCCATAGCGGTCGTTGTAGCAGCCTCTAAACACCGGACTCTTTGGGAAGTGATTCTCCTTTGGAGCCAAAAGCACAGGTTGTTACAAACATATAATAATAATAATAATAACGCCTGAAATTTTATTCCACATCTGCTCGCCCACCACAAGCTCTAAATCCACTGTATTGTTCTGCTAATAGCCGGAGGAGGACGGTCATTAGGGCTGCTTGGAATGGCTCATCGCTCCGCTAACTGACCAAAGTCATTTGGAAAAAGAACAAAAGACAAACAAATTATTTCCTTTCAGTTTAAACCGAGTGAAGGAAAACCTGTGAAACACACGGTGCCTCTCATCGAACCGTGACAGCTCCCGGTGGTTAAACTGCTGATCTGCAGGAATGTGACAGATGTGAGCCTCTAATTTACTGGGAGAGCGATCACTGTGGGACAAACATCCACTGGTGCTAAGTGGGATTCATTAAGGCTGGGATTGGTATCATCAGCTGCTTCAACCAGGTAGCTTCATGCTGTAATGATCAATGCTAATGTATGACTGGACCCTGGTCTGTGCAGTAATTATGGGATATTTGCCCAGCACGTTATGGATGAGCACATTAATGCTCGTCTTGTTTGTGTTCCTCATCCGTTCTCTCGCAGGCATGTGAGCATCACACATGCAGGAAACTCTGCCCAGAGGACCGGGCTGTCGAGAGGCGTCTCCACTTGGCTCAAAGTAGTCGTGCAAATTGAACACGACGATGAATCGAGAGCTGTTCGGTTGTCATGAGGATAATGTGCAAATTGCTCCTTTGTTTAAACAATATTGGTGTGGCTAAAAGCGAAGATGGATACGAGGAAGCCAGCAGCTTCCTTCACCCTCACCTCCCAGTCTGAACACCGAGCAGCAGAAGTGTCCTTAACCAAATGTGGGCTTTCCAGGTTTGTGTTATAATAAAGCTACTTAACTTCAGTAAGGATGATCTCCATTCCTTTTCTTCACCTTCTCCAGTCCGATGAGCCCTTAGCTCCTGCTCTGTAAATGCTTCGTGCTCTGCCACACTGCCTTTCAGCCCCTCCATCATTGTTCCTTCACGGTGTGATTACAAGCAAAGTCTGCAACCTGCTTCTAGACTTCAGGAAGGTCCTGTCACCATCTCTTCCCTTCATCTGCAGATTTGCTCCATTATTTTTCTTCTCAGTGGAGTCTAGCTGTTTGTATGTTTTGCTCTTTTCATAAAAAAATATTTATCTATGAGAAAAGACAAAAAAATCTGTAGATACCTAAAGTGACGATAAAGATTATTGTTTATAAATTACTACATAAACGTGTGTTAAAAACAGTATATATATGTAAGAATAGGACTGATACAGAAAAGTTTTCTGTGATGAAGTGGTATCCAGTGCTTTGAGAAGTTCTGACAAACTGAATCTATTGTTTCTGTCCTCGTGTTTGGAGACGGTTTGCATCCCCGGGCCCTCGGGAGCAGCTCGGTTTGTTAGCTGCTGGCTCTGGAAGCGCGTCTGCCTGGTGTTTTGAGGCTACACAGCAGCAGAAACACAGGGAAGAAACTACTGTGCACGAGTGTTCGTCATCCTGGACGGAGCGGGGAGCAGACAGACGGCAGCACAGCGCTGTCGAGCCTCCGCTGGGAGCTTTGGCGCTAATTGTGTAGGAGAAGAAGATTGTTTTGGCTGTAATGAAGGATCTGTTTGTTAACCCTGTGCCCTTGCAGTAGATTGTGAGTCTGTCCACTCACTGTGCTCATGCCAGCTGAACGCTGTTTAGCACTACGAGTGTTTACAGCTCTGATTATGGAGAGAGCAACCTTGAATAAATGTAAATGCAGCCTGTGTGATCCACATTAGTAGGCTTATGGATTTTCTAATGTTGTAGTAGAAGCAGTTATCACTGTTAGTGTTTTTTCATCATTGCCTCTTGGATTGGAAATGAGGCTGAAGAGCATCTGCGATGATCCCAGCGTCAGGGTTTCCGCTTGCACAAATCCTTCGTTCATGCATATGCAGTCGGACCTGCAGGTAAATAATAATTCTTCCTCCAGGTCCTCCATCATGGAATCATTTGCGGAAGCAGCATCCAAGCTTCAGTGCTGAGCTTTGACACAAACAAGCGTTTGAGAGTTTGAGATATGTTTTCATGTTTACATTTGAATTCAATTTTAGATAAGAAGACGAAGCAGCGAAGGCTGTAAGCGCCTTAAAGTGGGACTGAGAGGTCACGATCACACAGGTCCACAGACGGGTTTGCAAACATCTGGCAACTATTGGTTGTAAAACAAAACCAAGTGTATTCCTACACCGGCTGCGAGGATGCTTGGTGTCGCTTGGTGAAACTGGTCACAAGTACACAGAGCTGCACCAAAAACAGCTGTGATTTTGCCGTAGCTGGGAAATGTGCGGAAACAGAGACCTTTCCCCTTCAAAGTAAAAGCTGTGCCTTCTGAAATGTGTTGGTTGCAGCTGTAAGGTGTGCTTTTACTCTGAAGGCCTCGTTCATGTGTGTCTGCAGACAAATTAGTGTCTTCTGTGACACTGTGTGTGTCGTGGTTGTGGGTCTGTGACCCAGCTTTTTGAGTTTACGTTTGGGATTCATGATTCTTTGCTTTATTAAAATGATTTAGGTTTGAGTTTACTTATATGTTCCCTAGTCATGTCTTTGTTCCCTCCATGTCCCTTAGTTGTTCCCATGTTCGCCTCCCTGAGTTTCCTCCTTGTCTACCCAGTCTGTTTCCTTTCTGTTTCTGGCCCCTGTGTCAACCCTGTGTCTCTTAGTTCCTTGTGTTATGTTTGTGACCCAGTTTAGTTTACATTTATTTCATTTTTAGTTGCCTTGTTTTACACATTTTTGCCTTGTGCCGGTTGCTGACCGGTCTGTGAGGAGTGCCTGATTCTGAACTCATACTTCCAAATCTATGTTGAGCTAAAACAGCCACAGATGTGTCCTAACTGAGACTGGGGATACTGTTTTCTTTTAGCTATAGCAGCACATGAAGCTTCCTGATGTAGATGTTGGCATGTCCTGCTTCCTGAAGGTCGGTCTTAATTTTAATGAATGAATTTTGCTTTTACTGGAAGTTGTAGATAATCTTATTTTATTTTTGCATGTGAATGCATGGCCAGTGTTGGGGAGTAACGGAATACATGTACCGCCGTTACGTATTTAAAATACAAAATATGAGTAACTGTATTCCGTTACAGTTACCGTTTAAAAAGGTGGTATTCAGAATACAGTTTGTTGAAATAAATGGATTACACTGCAGTACTTTCCTGTTTCATTTTGTCGCGGGTCAGGACTGTTTGGGTTTTGTTTGACAGCTACGTTCTGTTGTTCCAGGCGGCAGCGTTACGGTTGCCATGGTTACAGGGCGACGCTCTCTCTCTCTCTGCGACTGTGTGTTTCCTGGGTGAGAGAGCGCATTTTCGTTGTTGTTGTGCTAAGCTAACAGGCAGAATGCTACAAGAATGTAGCATCATGGGCAGTGTAGTCCGTGCTGCAGGGAGAATGGACTGCCATACACGTTATGGGTCTGTGAGCGCGAGGAGGGAGAAAAAGGGGAGTGGAAAGGTACGAGTTGTCATCGAGGAAAAACGGGAGCTGGAAGCATGTAAATATAATAATAACCACTGCAGCCAAGAAGAGTGCCTGACGAGCCCAGTTGTAAGTAAGCTATTAAGACTCGACTGTACACCGTGTTCGTGTTTTCCTCCGAAAACAATAAGTTCCGTTGGAGCAGCCTTTCAACGCCTCTCTCTGTCTCTCGCAAGAAAAGTTGACCCACACAACAAAGTAAAGCTAGTTTTCAGCTACGAGCCGACAGGGACCCCGTCGTATTAGTCAGAGGTCCCTTTACTACAGTTCGGAGTCGCGGACCTTCAGTAATAATAATAAATCACACAGCAATAGTACATTCACGTTGTTGTAAAAAGCATGATAATATATTAAGTAATCCAAAGTATTCAGAATACGTTACTGTCATTGAGTAACGTAACGGAATACGTTACAGAATACATTTTGGGGCATGTATTCTGTATTCTGTAATGGAATACATTTTAAAAGTAACCTTCCCAACACTGTGCATGGCTCATTACAGCCTTCCATTCATTTTATTATATATGTAAATTCCAGTTTGCATGCACAAGGAGTGACTCTATCAGCGTCTATTAGCGCCTCTCTGACTGTTTGTCTCCACGCACTACATGAAATAACCTTGCAGGTTGTGCAAGAGAGTCCTGGAGCTCTGAGGAAGCAGAATGAGTGTGTAAATCTGAGCAAACCGGCTAAACGAGCACACGGGAAAATGTGGCAGGAAGCTTCAGGGAAGTTCACCGTGACAAGAATAAAACTAATATGAGTCTTTGGGGCTGAGAGAGACAGACTCATTTCCAGCTGATAAAACGGCCATTCCTGCTCGCTGCTCTCAGCTGTCCTTTTTATTGCATCACATAAAGCAGCACAAAAAAGTGTTTCCGGGAGAGCAGAGGAGCGGGCGTCTCATTTTTATTGGCCATTAGTTTATTTTTTCCACTCATCCAAAATTACTCTTTACTTCTGCTTGCTTGCCTCCCGTCTCCCTCCTTCCTCTCCTCCTCTCCTCATCCTCCCATACTTCCATCTCCTTTGCTCAGCGTCTTTGACATTCCAGGAATTACACTGGATCAATATGATGTTATTTATCTGTCTGTGTTTTGTAAGGAGTGAAATGTAGCCGCCCTCCTACGCAGCCATCAAAACCCAGCGCTCTCGTCTCACTGGATGTCATAATTTATGACACGCTGGCATCATTTTTAGTCACAGCAGGCCGTCTGCGTGTGGAGAAGAATAACGTCACTTGATTTATGACTTGCTGCACAAACGATCCCTTTGTGCTACTTTCATGTAAGTGCATGAAATCTTTCACATTATTAGTTCTTAATTGCAATAAAATAACATTGTTCAACTTTCTGATGCACAGATTGAACAGATCTGCCCAAAATCTGTTACTATAAGAGACAGACGTAGCCACTCTGACATCACATTAGTTATTAGTGGATCTGCATTATTTTCATTTTTATTAAGCTTTAGCTGCTTCCACCACAGAGACAGTGGAGGGCCAGCTTGGTGTGCTGCATGAATACCTGCTAATTATTAGCAAACCCTAATGACTTGAACCACATCTGGACTCAACTGCAACCACCAGAATAAAAGTTTAACACATTTACTGCAGTTCTGACTGAATTAGCAGGCAAAAATGCAAAAATGCAGAGTTTTGTTTTCATTTTTCTCCGCAGGTTTCAGACATGAGGGAGGCATCTGCACACGAGAAGAACAGGATCCACGAGCAAATACACAAACACAAGGAAAACAACAAGAAGCACCACCAGTGCACGGCGGGGGAACTTTAAGTAGCAGGTAAGCGATTGTTTCCAGTAGGAGCAGGAACGCTGGAGGAAGCTCCGCCTCTGAAACACACGAGCCGGCCAGGTGAAAAGAAAAGAAGTCTGCACAGGAGGTCACATGATGCATGCAAATAAAACACTAGACTTCAAGCAGCAGCACGGTGACACTACTCAGATTACCGCTCACGTGCAGAAATCATCAGCTTACATCTCGAAACCTTAAAAAATTATGTGAGCTACACAAAAACAGGCTGCGAACATGCTGATTTCTGCCTTAACATGCGAGTCTGCCAGGATTGATCCACCTCTGAAGTCACCCCCATGTGGTCATTAGAGGAACTACAGTTTTGGTTTCAGCAAAAGTCTTGGTAGTGAGAGCAGGTGCACTCATTTTCTATCAGACACATGTTCACAGGTGAAAGATTGTACAGCAAACTTTCTTTAAATGCACTTGAGGTGACTTCAGCCATTATCTGCTCAGTATTGTTGTAATGCGGTACGTCGTAAACTACTTTCTGCTGTTAGTCACAAAATGTGCCACTAATCAGAGTATCACACTTACAGATAGGAGTTTGGAGACAAGCCCACGAGTCTTTGCAATAAGAGGAGCCGGTCAAGGTTGTTTGGGGCACCTTTGGAGGTTTTCTGCACGCGCTTAACTGGACAGAAACTTTGAGGCAGACCTACAATATGCTGGAGAGATTATACATCTCATTCGGCTCGGTAACTGTTCGGGATTCCCCGAAGAGGGACTACCTTACTTACCCTTCTGCCGCGAGCGCAGGCTCCAGATAAGCAACAGAAAATAGATGAATCAGAGCGGCACAGAATACAGCGGAGTGGTACACAAGCACAAAACACAGCTTTCACCAGCAGATAAGCAAAAGGCTTCCCAGAGTCAGCGATATAATGTGGTCCCTAAGGACAAAACACATACTGTACAAGGGAAAAGCACAAGCATATATGGGAAAAAGCTTCAAATGTTTAAAATGCAACAAGTAAAAATGCAAACAGAGAAAAGCACATGCAAAGAGAATGACGCTTCAAAGGTGGGAGTGATGGTTGGTGTGGGGAAAAGATTTTAACATAAACTTCACATGTCAAACCGAGCAGGCAGAGACCAAACACAGTTTCATATCAAAGGAACATGTTGGTTACTTCATGAGTGTGACCCTGACAGTGAGATCAGCTCTCTCAGCCGTCCCTGTTCCCAGAATAAAGCTGATCCTGCAGATCGTGCACGACTCCTCCACAACCTTCACTTTGGTTCTATTTATGACTGTTATTCATGCTTTTATTTTGAAGTATCCCACATTTCTGTATTCATTAGATGTAGATCCACTTTATTTCTAGGTTTTAATTCCACCTCGTTGAAATCTACACGAGCGTTTTCTGTTAGTCGTGTTAACCCTATTTTTAAATGTTGTTTTTTTTGCAGACAAAGTCATCATTAATGATCCCAAATCTGCAGTGTACACGCACTCAGGTGCATCATGTCCTGCTCCAAATCAAGCGCTTGAGGTGAACCTCGTATATTCGGTCTTGCAGATGATCGTCTCTTGTCTCTGACCTTATGAAGTAATCATTACTGTCCTTTTAAATCTCCTTAACCTCAGACCTCACCGTTCTGACTGCATGCATGCAAACACAGTTATTCGATTGATTGTGTTACATTTCAGTCCCTGTCCCTGCGTAGCACTGTGACGACTCTGCACTGTGATGCACACACAACGCATAATAAAGACATATGAATATGTATTCATCATCGTGATTACACTCGTGGCATGTAGTCTTTGAAATAGATGTAACTTATTAAGTCTGTGCACTTAATCAGAGTTTTTCCCTCTGCACAAAATCACAACTAGACTGAAATTATTTTCTTATTTTAATCAACACAAGGTCAGTGTAGATTAGAATTACATATTAGTCGTTTGATTTGCTTGGGAGGATTTTCTAACCCCTGATTAGACTAAGGCTCTTTGGTTTAAATTTGGTTGGCTGAATATTGGGGAAGTTGGTTGCATGTAAGAGGCGTTTTCTCCTTTAGGAGCGCCTCTTTTGCTATTTTTACCCTCAAGTTAACCAGATGACCCCAGCGCTGCTCAGGAGGGTGACTGACGCCGTGGAGTCGATAAGATCGATGACCTGAAATGTTATAAAAAGAGTCAAAGGTCAGTTCTCCTTCCTGTTAAACACGACTGGGGTAATTAGATATTGGAAGCAGACCTCCTCCTCATTGGTCCATGAAGATGTAATTTGGTGACGGCTGGATGAACAAGAGGCCAATTTCCTGTGGAACTTTCCGTCTTCATTGACCAACAAGCTTCATCTTCTCCAGTGATTGCTTTTCAGCAGAAAAAGATCTGCTTCATGGGCAGTGAATTGATGAGGTAACAAGTCACGGCAGGAATCATTAGACGGGTGCCGGACACTGTACCAGAGGACAAACACGAGACACCGTACAGTGAAGCCAAAGGGAAGATTTGCTTCACCATATTTTCTAGTCTAGTCTTTAATTTTCTGCAGCAGCTGCTCTAAGACTGTATTCTTTTTTTCAACCTCTTCATATTTTTCTCATGGAACATTTTTATCTTATCTAAGGTGCAGAAAACCAGCGCTTCCTGTACGCCTCACAGATATCCATAAATCTGATTGGTCAGAGGCTGCTGGGCCGTCCCTCTAATGTGAACCCAGTTTGCTAAGTTAACCACGGGAAACGCTGGTTAAGTTGGAGAACTGATAACCAGCTATATGTCCTGATGTAGAGAGGATGTCTGCACTGTTTTGTGCGGCGGTCTTTCATCTGCTCTTCCATCTGTGTAGATGGATGTGTGGCGAGGTGACAGGACACTAACTGCACGTCTAATGGCCACTTTAAACTTCCAAAGTGAGTGAAGTTTACGGCAGAAATAAACATTTTTATAACCTGGTACAAAAACTTAAAAACCATACAGGGTGAATATTTTCACAACTTTTATATTTAACTTGCCAAATGTCTTCAAGTGGTCTCCAAAGTGTCCGTACTCGACCTCCAGACCGCGTTTATGGCCATTTGAAACACTTTTTAGTGTTTCTATATGACAGCTCAGTCATCCGCTCTGTAGTTAATTGTTAAAAACATATCTATGAGTCTGTGTAGGTGTTTGTGTTTCTGCACAACAGTCTGTGGATGTCGCTAACATTAGCTGATACCTGATCACATGACCCTCTGCTCCAAAACCCAAACAGGAAGCTTCAGCATTCTTCTACCACAGAGGCACCTTGTCTCCGTCCTCTTCAGATAATACCGATCCCACTTTGCAGTCTGACTTTTATGAGCGGGAAGTTGCATTCAGGCACTTCCATCCAGCTTTTAATCAAAGCAGCAGCTGTGGTTAGTTTGTGGAGGAGGGAGGGCAGGTCTGGGCTTCCCCTGGGTAATCAATTTGCAAAGGCAGATGCTCAGCGGGGCACAAACTTCTGTGGCTTACAACAGCTGTTCAAAGAAATACTTATCACGAAACAGTCTTTCTTTTTCTGGTATCATTTATCATTTATTCACAGTGAAAGTCACAAACACCAGCAAAGGTCAGGATGGCATATTAATGACAGATTAGCCCAGTGCATCGCTGCATAATTCAACACATATTTGTAGCTGTTGCTCTATTATAATTTGCAGCTATTAGCCTGCACCTTGCGCCTTCATCTGGTTCTCTTGCAGATGAGCTTAGGCGCCTGAAGTCCATTTCTCATGCCGCACCTCCAGTTATTGGACAGGTGGAGACAGATGGCGCGATGCTGGCGGCCAGTCAGAAAAAGTTTCCTGGATCTTGGACACTGATGAATGAAGCAAACAAAGCATCTGCAAGCGAACAGAAGAATCCGCGGCTTCATCAAAGAGTCAAAGAGGGAGCGCCGAGGAACAAGAAGTCAAGTCATTAGAGTAAATGACCAGATTTAATGTGCTGAAACATTCATCAGCACACAGAGGGCCATCTGTCCGTACCTGTGTGACACTCCAGCGCCTCACATCCCTCCAGCTCCCTGTTTACCAGGCTGAAGCGCCACTTTTACGCTGTTTCATTACACTCAGTTTAGAAACTGATGAAGTAAAAAAAAAAAAAGAAAGAAAAAAAGCAATTATGGAATGTGTTGGAATTTAAATAAGGCATTAAATCTCAGGATGACCTCATGAATTTTGTTGTACTTTGTATTATTTAAGAAAAGGATTAATCTACCTGTTATTTGAATATCTTGATAAATAGCTGTTGTTTAATGTTAATGGCAAACCCTTTTACTTTATTCTGTTTCTATTCTTAGAATAGAAACAGGAGTGCAGGGGAAGGGGCTGAAAGACTTTCTATGAGCCCATAGAAGTGGGCTGTAGGGGCTTTGCAGGATGATCACTCTGCAAAGTCCTCGGCCGGCTGGGCAGCCAAGAAGAGGGCCATCCAGGCTGTGAGTGAAGCGGCAGAGAAAGCCACACGGTGGCTGTGGATCAAGAGGGCTGATCCGTGGGTAGCTACTGGTGCACAAGTCGGGGCCTGATCACCCCCGGCTGGGTCGCCTTCGTGATTCATAGCTCTAAATGATCTTTATTTATCTCACTGTGTGTGAAACGAGCCATTTAAGGCCTCCCATTAAACATACTTGCATCAGATTGGCTGCCGCTCACAGAAGGCTTGAACGGGAGGTGGGTGGGGCTTCACAGCCAGAGCTGAGTACTTAGGATGACCATATTAGGGATATCCCCTCTCTGCAACGTACTGAAGAGCCAATAGTAGAAAAAACTGTATGAGAGTGATGCAGAGATTACCTGTACAGACAGTGACCTCATTATTTGAAACCTGAAAATAAATAAATAAAAATAATACATGTAACATGTAAATGTACTGAAGAATTTCTGATGGGCAGGCCATAAACAAGAAGACAAGGGTGTAGACCAGGGGTGGGCAATCTCAGTCCACGAGGGCCGGTGTCCTGCAGGTTTTAGATCTCACCCTGGGTCAACACACCTGAATCACATGATTAGTTCATTACAGGCCTCTGGAGAACTTCAAGACATGTTGAGGAGCTAATTTAGCCATTTAAATCAGCTGTGTTGGTTCAAGGACACATCTAAACCCTGCAGGGACACCGGCCCTCGTGGACTGAGATTGCCCACCCCTGGTGTAGACTATTAGTTACTAAATAAAAGGGATTAAATAAGCTCAGTCTCCTGTTTGAACATGTAAGTAATTTATAATTATTATTGCTTTGTTTTCCTTTCGCTTTGTTTGTTTGTCTCTTTTTTCTCTGTTGTTGTTTTTATTCTATTTTAACGCGTTCAAAGATTCAACACAATTACAAGATGCTGCACTAAAATAATGTGAAGTTTAAAACAGTTCTTGTGAGAATAAACTCTGATCAGCTGGCAAAGTGAGCAACGGTGGGCTCGCCTCTTCATTAACGCAACACAGCACAGAGGCTGTAACCGTGGCAACAACACCGTGTGACTGTGTGTTCATATGATGTGTTTTTGAACATGAGGACGGCCTACATGATCTTAATCCGGTTATTTGACTGTTGTGGCAGATTGGTGTTCGTTTGCATTTAAAAGGAAGCGTTCACACCGTCAAACCTTCGCTCTGCTTGCTCACCTTCCTGCTATTGTTTGTTGCCTCTGTTTGTTGGTGTCTGTGCCTTCTGGATTGTTGGTGATGTAACGGCGTTCGTTGTTGTCTGCGGCGCTAATTGTCTGCTTGATAATGTCCTGCATCAGTTGCACACGTTGTACTCGTTCATGCTTGCACTCCTGTTTTGGTTTGCTTTCTTGTGTACTAATAAAAACGCCGCAGCTTTATTGTTGTTTTAATGTTTCAACATCTGGCCAAGCGGGGGGGAATTAGAACATTTGCAGTTTACTGTTGATTAATGTTCATTGTCCCTGAAAAATAAATGAAGGAAAACTATCTGCACTGAGTAAGAAAACAACTAATTTATACCAAGAACATTCAGATATGGATGTTTGAGTTTGCAAATCATCTCTTGAGTAGATCAAAGCTGCACGGTACATTTGCTCTTAACTCAGATCCTCTAATATACTGTTAGAAAGCTGAGTATATGCCTTTCCTCAGAGTACCCATGCAGAAACTGTTAAAATTAGTCATTCTATTGCTATTTTAATGTGACCCCTCCTTGTTAGCCTGCTTGGTAACTGCAGATAACTCCTGGGTTGCAGGGAGCGAGCAGGACTCAGGAGAATTATCTTTGCGTTCTCTAAAAAGTAAAAATCCTCAGAGTTTTGTGCTCTGCGGAGCTGTGACGCGATATAAAGAAAACCTCTGACCTCGTCTGCAGTGACTTTCAAATGTTTCTACTTCCTCTGCAAAAAATAAATAATGAATAAAATCCGAGTTAGTGGGGAAAGAGTCAAGAGGGTGAGCGAGGAGGGAAGGAATTTGTGTAGAAAGAAAGACCTGTGGGACCGAAGGTGCAGCAGAGGGCAAAGTGTCAGGACACACTCGGCTGCTTTTGTCAGAGGACGCACACACACACAAACAAACAAATGCACACACCGACACCAGAGATCTATTTAAGTGTCAGCCCCACAAGATGGAGATTAAACACCCAGCTCCTCTGTTTGCTGATAAAAAGACCCTCGCTCTTTCAGTCTCTCCCTCCTCATTCTGCTGAGGGAAATTGCTGTTTGAGTGCTTATTGCTTTGCTCATTGAGCTGTCTGCTTCCCTTATCTGTCTGCTGACCACTCTGAGAGGTAAACAGAAACACTGGCTGCAGTGTCTTCCTCTATCGGATCATCGCTGGGACTCAGTGTTAACCGAACCCATTACTGAACTTTAAGTTGTCGACACAACACTAAGTGCTGCGGTACTTGTGCAGAAGTTCCATCCGACTGATGGGGAAGTATATTTAACAGAACACGTGCACGTCAGGATAATAACGATTTTTGTTTACCCTGATCTAGGGCAGAATTTGTGTTGTAAGGAGCTGTTGTGTTATGTGCATGTGTGTATAGTTCCTATGTGTATATGTGAAAGTGTAAAGATCACTGACCCCAGGAAGAACAGATGCTACATGGCTGCATTTAATGGGTACCTTAACCCTTTAAGACCTACCATAGAACCAAGTCCGCCAGAGCTTATATTGTATTTTTACATGCTGTAGTGCCAAGTTGCTATACATCAATACAACCATTACAGCCTAAATTATAATAATATGTATGCATTAAGTGCATAGTAATTACATAAATTGCAAAAAAGTGCAATAAATTACAAAAAAGTCGTTTTTGTTTTTTTAACATATATTTCTAGCTAGAGAAATTTAACTCATTCACTGCCATTGACGTCTATACCCGTCAATTGCAGTGAATGAGTCAATGGGTTTAACTCATTCACTGCCAATGGCTGGCAGTGAATGAGTTAAGAGGCTTATCCCTCAAAACTGTAAATACAAAAAAGTTGCACAAAATAGTTTCCCACCACAGGAAATTTATTTTGAGTGTCTTCATAGTTTTATTTTTGAAATACACCAATTTTTATATACTGCAGGAAAAATGAAAATAAATATTATAATGCAAATTTGCAAAAAAAACCCAACAGCATATGCATCAAAATAAACTATTTCCAGCAGTGCAATATGAGTCCTAAGCATCCCAGAAACTATTCAGAAATGCATAGAGTCAAAGATAACTTTTAAAAACACCAGTATAGGCTCATGAGGCCCTGATGGTAAAAAAAAAACTACATTTCCGCTAAAATGACGTCACTTCCGGTTTCGGGCAGGTAATGGCGGACATGCAAAAGTTCGCGCTGACGTCTATTCCAAAGTAGGAAGTGTTACAAACAGCTGATGGGATCGGCAAAGCGTGTTTCTGGAATATTATGTTTTTGTTGCTGCAAGTGCTTTTTATGCAGTTTTTGCAAAGCTGTACATGGAAGGAAACTGTGACCGAGGACAAGCTGATGGCATAAGATGTAAGTACAACTCCTCCGGTTTCATATGCAAAAAAAATTATTGCGCTAGTTTATGTGGTTGCAGACCTACCAGGATTTAAAAATAGTTGCAAAACAGAGCGTGCCCGCTCCAACCGGCTTTAAAGGTTGGCTTGTGAACCACTTGCAGTTAAAGATATCAGCCAGTAAGGCCACCAGCTGGTTGGTGAGTGAAATCAGTTTAACTGGATGCTGCACCAAAAACCTTCCTTTCATTATCATGACAGCAGCTGATTGGTTTGTATGGAAGATGTCAGCTTGCCTGTAAACACCATCACCAAATAACCAATGAGCAGAGGAACTCAAACCAGAAATGGAAACTGTTTGCTTACAAAATAAAAGCTCTGTTTTCCTGCTGAAACCAACACATTTTAAAAGGTGGATTTGACGGGCAGGTGGGTGCAGCTGGCTGTCAGCTGTTGGTGATATTTGGAGAAGTTTCTCACAATTATCTGTCAAAAAAATCTGGTTAGCTGTTTGGTGATCTGGACGAATGAAACAAGTCTGTCTTCTCGTTTTTGTCTGTAACTTCTAATATCATTCTCTGACGGGCTAACTAGCATTAGCTGATAATTTAGGGGGACATCCTCCACGTCTGGCTTAAAAAATTAAAATAAAAATCCCACTAACAGAACATTTCAGAGTTCTTACTGCCATCTTTTATATACAGCCTATGATGGTGTGGTGGCATGGGGAGGCAATTGCACTGTACTGCAAGAGGCAAACCAGCGATGTAATATAACATTTTAATATAAATAATGTAAAAGTTTTCCTCCAAATAGCTACTTTGTACCACTAAAACAAACTTTGCAAGCTCCTGCACGGACATATCTACAAACTCTGTTTACAAACACAAATTTATTTAAAATGTTTTAATTTGTTTCCAGTTTCGACGCCGATTAAATGCGACGCTCTAATTAAACAACATCCAGAGAACAATTTACGCCTCGGGGGCTCCACAGCCAAACAACACAAAGTGAAAAAATCTCTATGTTTGGAAATAATGTGTTGTTTTCTCAGATTATTATTGTAAAGCATAACAGATCAGCAGGTAATCTGTGGAGTCGCAGTAAGAGCCTGGCTGTGTGCAAACTTTCTACAAGTAAATGAGGAAACAATTTGCTCTGTGTTTCACTTTAAATAAAAGGAGCTAGATTTATTTACTGTTTTATGCTTTACACTCATGGATGCCCTCTTACCAGTGAAGTGCAGGGTGGGATTGGGTTTTGAGGGTGTGGGCTCTCTTTTGCCTGTGACAGTTTGTTTTTCCCCAGAACATCGTGGCTCATATCATTCTCCGATGCTTGAGCTCGCTCCACTTTTATATCCAGCACAAAATGGGCTGCAAATTGAAAGGCTTTACAGGTAGTGTGTGGTGAAGGTCAGGGTACCTGAGCTCTCAGAGATGTGGGGGTTTGTACGGGATAATTTCTTTGCAATAGGGAGGACTGAACACATAAATGGTTTCTACTTTCTCGCTGATTTCCTCTGGGGAAATTTCCACTTCAGAGAAGAGTGGCCATAAACCTACAACTCCTTACCTCTCTCGTGCAAACTATTCATCTCTGGTTTGATGTGTGGGCGTCTTTTTATGTGTTTTTTCTTTTTGCTGTTGTTGCTTTTTTGTATTTTATTGTTTCTTTTGTTGCACACAGTAATGTGAAGCATGTGATGTACAGCATAAATGTATGCTTTTCTTTTCTGTGTGAGGAAGAAGATTAATGTTTGCCCTTGGAGAAGAAGGTTGGCCGTTTGGGGTGAATTTTACAGCAAGCATAAAGGAGAAACCATTTAAATGTTTTATGCAAATGTAAGCAGGGGAAACTGTTTTCTTCTTAGAAACAAGATCACACAATAGTCCAGAGATAAACGACACAAAAAAGCCGTGCTTGTTCTTTTATACTGTTTTATTTTATGCAACAAATGCAATATTATAAATAAAACCACAACAATCAGATGACCCAGAGCATTCTCATTCCCGACACGTAACACACCAACGATTTGTCACGTCCCGAGGTGTCCCATGGAAATGCAAAAGGTAACCTTCCACGTCCCTATGATACGCCCGATTGTGGATGGAATCCAATAGAATGACGCTCCCGGCGGTAACACGCATTCCAGCCGTGTATTCGAGCCCTAACCTTAATCCTAACCTTAACCACAACCTTAATTGTGTTAGATTTGTGCTTTCCAAAGCGATTCATAATGAGAACGTAAAATAAATGTACGTGTGTAGATTCAGTCCAAACGGTTCTCATGTTTCCTCCTGTTTCCGAACGCATAAAATAGGAAAGTGTTGGGTGGCCAAAAGCGTAACATACTGACAATTTGTCACATAGCACATATGTTACACTTTGGGGGTAAGAACATGTTGGATGAGCCCATATGAGCAAGTGCTTTGGCGACAGTGGAAAGGAAAAACTCCCTTTTAACAGGAAGAAAACATTTTGGTCCCATTTAGAATGAAATAAATGATAAAGAAGGGTATGATTTAAGGCAGGGGTCCCCAATCCCAGTCCACGAGGGCCGGTGTCCCTGCAGGTTTTAGACGTGTCCTTGATCCATCACAGCTGATTTAAATGGATAAATGACCTTCTCAACATGTCTTGAAGTTCTCCAGAGGCCTGGAAATGAGCTAATCATGTGATGCAGGTGTGTTGACCCAGGGTGAGATCTAAAACCTGCAGGGACACCGGCCCTCGTGGACTGGGATTGGGGACCCCTGATTTAAGGTGTGGCTGTATTGGATACTCCCCCCTCACTTTTCATGTCGAGCTTTAAAAATCCAAGATGGCCACAAACGATTGGGTGACATGACTGTACCTATGTCTTTTAGCCTATGGTTGCAAATTTTGCTGATTTCCAGGGAAAATTAGGAAATGATGTTGCTTTTGTGGTGAAGGGAAATATTAAAGTAATGTAGTAATGTAGTAGTAAAGTAAAGTAATCAGAAATATCAATTATAAACCTGCCGTGTCGTTTTTAGTCTGAATCTACTTTTTGAAGCAGCTTTGCCTGAAACTGTCTGAAGGAACCTCGCTGGCTGTTTGAAGCAGACCAAATACTTCGTCCTGCATGAATCACAACGGATTTATGCGGTCATTTTTCCTGTGTCTTGGCTGCACCGCATTTGGCCTTGTAAAAAAGAAAAAAATCAATAACAAAAATGATCAGGAGTCAACCATCTGTAATGTGTGTGATGGTGAAATCCATCGGCGAGCATCAGGATGAGTCGATTCCTTGTTGCCAGACTGCGGCCTCATTAACTCGGAAGTAGAAAACAATTCATGGATCAAGCCCTGCTGATGGATGACTTTGTCTGGAGGCAGAGGAAGCTGAGAATATGCTTTATGACATAAGTACTTTAACTACATTTTCTGGCCTTGGAGATGGTTTTGAGATGTTGCGGGTACTTTATGATGTTGACACAAAGCGGCTGATGGATATCTGCTGAAATGACTGTTGTTGGTTCATGTTCCGCTTTGTTTATCAAGGGAAGATTTGCTGAGCTTGAATGAGCTTTTTCAGCAAACACAAACAGTCACACTGCCACAAAGTCACACAGATACATGCAGACACATCTGGGATCTGTCAGTTTGACTGTAGTGTGTGAGTGGTGATTCTGTAAGAGCGAGAGGGAAATACGGTCTTGACTTTATCAGGAGGGGATTTAAATGGACATGCACTTATTTGTTTTGGTTAACCATTGGTGATTCTATATTGCCCACAGAGTGTGATGGCTTGCCTGTCTCTCTGCATTGGCCCTGCTACAAACCGCCGACCTGTCCTCTTGTCCTGGGATAGGCCCCCTGGAGTCTGCATTTAAACAAACTGGACTGATTACAGATTGCAGGTTTAAGCACATGAGCACTTTGTTTGACCACATGAGTGTGTGGACTAAGTAGAAAATGATTCTTTTAGATTATTTACCCACTTAAATCTTAGACTTCGAACTTTTAGGACTAACACGATGAATGCATGAAGAGTGGTGGCTGGGCTCATCACAAGGGTTTTTTTTTCTATTGATCAAAGCGGCAGCTGGCTAAACTGCAAACACATCTGGATCCATTAACAGTGCTTACCTCATGTGCATCTGCATTGATTTTAGTGGCAGCCAGGCTGGTCACACGGTTACTTAGACTGATTTGAAATGAGCTTGAGCATTCAGACCAACAATGATTAGCACTGATTATGGGGCTTTGGGGGCGATTTAGGTTGATCAGTGGGATTAGAACAGATCTTTGGGAGGTCGGGGGATTTGGAGCAGGACTTTTTAGAATGATAGAAAGGAAACCTAAGCTTTCCACAAGGGGCACTGGACTGACAAGGTAATTTAGGCTGCCTGTAAGGACACTTGGGCATTTGGGTAACTTTGGGAAACTTGGATTGATTAAAGGGACAAAGCCAAGCTGAGAGGAATGGACAGAAAGGAAACTAATGTGTGACAAGAAGGGGATTTAGGATGACTGGTG
This sequence comes from Rhamphochromis longiceps, assembly GCF_057381845.1. NCBI lineage: Eukaryota > Metazoa > Chordata > Actinopteri > Cichliformes > Cichlidae > Rhamphochromis > Rhamphochromis longiceps. The sequence goes on along the minus strand of NC_140560.1, from coordinate 35,965,987 downwards.
AAAGAGGGAGCCACAGTTGTCTGGGACCAGCATCACTGCAGAAAGTTTAAAGTTTGAAGAGCAGATCTGTCTTTGACAAAGAGGCAAAGCGGTTATCTTTCACCATCCTGTCTGATATGAGCACCAAACCAGGACTGTTTGTTTAGCCTCACCTTTCATGTCATCACTGCCCTTGTCAGTCTTTTGCAGATAGAAGAAACGTGTCATATCATTCATGCATGTTCAGCGATTGGTAGATTCACTTTCTGCAGAGCGATCCTTTAAAAACTGAGGCGGAGGCTGTGAGGAAGCGGACGAGCATGTTGATATTAGACTTTCTTCGAGGGACATTAAGCTTGTATTGATTTTACCTTGATTACTTACAGACTTCTCAGTGTGCATACAAACAGTCTCAACAATGTTCCTGAAAATGAAGAAAAGGCAAACGAGTGAAATGGAAACAGGATTTTCTTTTTTTTTTAACTTGACCTTGGCTCTGTCTTATTACCAAAAAGGAAATAGCTCTCTTTAATGATCCGCCCTGTCCTTCTTTCATGTCTCTCTCATAGACACGGGAAATCAAATGGAGGAGGTAGGGAGGACCCCATTAAAGCACTCCCATTGCCCTTGAACTAGTCATTACCAAAGACATCAGCACATGATGAGAGGAAGCATGTGACAGGTGATATTGATCAGCTGATATGTTCAAAAAAAGCCAATATCCTCTCTACTGATCACCAACCCCGCCCACGATTTAGAGCTTATGCAGGCGGGCGGTGTATTCGGCATTGTGTCCGGCACTCGACAGTCAGGCTTTTCTTGCTGCTGTTTGTTTGAAGATCCTTCGTTAACCTCACACAGTACTACGAAAATCCAACTGAGATTCCAAAGAATCCAGTGCCATCAAGTTATCAGTCATTTTAGCGACTATATTTAACTAATAATTTATTCTCTGCAGACCATATTAACACTCGGCTCACATACGGAAACCTCAGTACAAACAAAGTCCTTTTCACAGCCCACTGACTTTTCATCCAATTAGCGTTGGCAGTTTAGCGGAGGGTATAATTCCATGACTTCTGTGCTTAGTTTAATTCGTGATTGAGCAATCTATTATTCAACTTTAGCGACACAAATAAATTCAAAAACCAACAAGCGTCCAACCGAAGTCAGGAAAACAATTTTCATGTGAATGCGTCACATGTGCACAGTGAACTGAGGCTGAAAGGAAGAAATTTAATGAAGTCAAAGTCTCATTATTGGCTCAGAGAAAACACACAAGCAGAAAAGGAATGAAGGAAAATTCCAAAAGCTGCGATTCCTTGAGGCTCCAAAGTGAGCTGTTTTCATTTAAAGTCACTTTTAGCTAAAAAAGAAAGCCTATATGGGCGAGGTGTCAAAAGTGTACCCCACGAAAAACAGATACTTATTCAATTCAATTCAATTTTATTTATACAGCGCCAAATCACAACAACAGTCGCCTCAAGGAGCTTTATATTGTGAGGTAGACCCTTCAATAATACATACAGAAAAAAACCCAACAATCATATGACCCCCTATGAGTGACCGTGGGAAGGAAAAACTCCCTTTTAACAGGAAGAAACCTCCAGCAGAACCAGGCTCAGGGAGGGGCGGAGCCATCTGCCATGGGCGAGAGAAGAAGACAGGATAAAAGACACGCTGTGGAAAAACTTCATGGTGGAAGGAACTTTATGGTTACCACATCGATGTGTTGGATGCACTGGTTGTGGTTTAGACACAAACAAAGTTCAGACAGACCTAAAATTTGAAAACTGTGTGAAATACAAAACAATAAACAATAAGTACTGATAAACAAATAACAGCAAGTGATGACAAAGATGATGATCAGAATATAAATATAAAAGAGGACAGTCTGTAAAAACATGTTTTAGGAAGTGGCTCAAAGGAAGTTGTTCCAGCAGCACCTTTAGACTTTCGTCTATGAAATACTTTGAATGGTCTCCAAATTAATATGACGTGCTCCTTGGCACAAGACCCAAGCGTGCTTTAAAAGTGACTCTGAAAAATCAATTTTAAAACCTACAGGAAAGCAGCAGAGGGAAGCCAGAACCGAGGTGCTGTGATGCCATCTGCTAAAACCAGTAAGAAGATGAGCTGCTGGTTTCTGGACCAGTTGGCAGGACCTTCTAATTCAATCAAAACCCTGTAATCATTTCCAAATGATTTTTAAATGTCTCTTTTATGTTGTAGTATAACTACAATATTAACCACCACATAAATGTCTGTTCGGACACTCTTCTTTCTCATCTGTTGAACTCGGTCTCCTCATTTCTGTCCATCCTCAGCTCTCCAACACCTACCCTGGCCTCACTCTGGGAAAGTTTATGAAGTGTGAGGCGATTTATTCAAAGAGTGGAAGGCCTGAGAATCCATTTATGGAGTCACTTTATGGACGAGCACAAGACTCAGGAGGGCAGTAAGATGACGTGTGTGTACACAGTTATACACCTTCACGTGTCTGGAGGCTGTTCAGATGCAACAAAAAGAAAAATATAGTTTTCATACACCACTGACTCCATGCATCCATCCATACGTATCACAGGCAGCAGTCTGAGCAGAAAAGACAAGCCTAGGGTCATCCCGGCCACCTCTTCTAGCTTCGAGCCCTCAGACTACGTCCACACTAGCCCGGATAAATTTGAAAACGGCGTTTTCGACTGAAAACGCTCCGCGTCCACACTATCGTTTTCAGTCGTTTTCACAGAGTTGTGCGTTGACATTGAAACGGCCGAAAACGCTTACGTGCCAGTCCAGCGCATGCGTGAAACGCAAGACGATTCGACCTGCCTCATTTCTTTCTGCCGTTTATTTCCTTTCCGGCTCTTTGAAACGTCGCGGCAAATGTCGAGGAAAAGCACCGAGTTTTTTAAATGGACTAACAATGAGGTGGAGTTGTTGCTGCGAGTAACACAAAAGTACAAAGTTACAAAAGCGAGTGAGAATTAAAGAATTTGAAGAAAAGCTAGTCTGGTCACATGACTAAAATGTGTCATCATTTTCGAAAAGGCTCCGGGTTCGCTGTCCACACTGAAAATGGCGTTTTCAAATATATCCGCTTTGGAGAGCATTTTCAAAAAGCTGCGTTTTCCTTGAGCCAAAGCGGAGAGAAAAAGATGCGTTTCAAACGAAAACGTATAAGTGTGGACGTGGCCTGAGTCTGTGCTGAAGCCTCATCCCAGTTCGACGTGCCTGACATACGTCTTGGTCTGTCGCTCAAACCATCTCCACTGGCTCCTTTCGCTGTGGAGTCCCTCTCAAACCGACTACTGACTGTATAAACTTGATGCTGCAGAGCAAATAGATGCCATGATGTTAGTGAATATGACTAAAAAGGAGGAGGGAGGAAAACTAGCCAAGGACATTAAAATCAATCATGTTTGTAACCGGTCTCAATTCGCTGCATCTTCACTGTTAATTGATCAGACTGTGGCATAATTAATGGCATGCCACTTTAAAGGAGAATAAAAGCTCATCAGTGTCACAAGGTAGCAAAGCTGCCTCATTGGCAGATACATGTGGTATTTTTTAAACAGATCACAAAGAAATTGATTATTAAACAGCATCTTTAGCAGATTCTGTTTGAATCATCGAGCTGATGGCATCATCGCCACCTTCACAGTGCAAAGATGCACTTGTAAACAGCAGGTGACTGGTCTGAAAGCCTGAGCCAGATGGCAAAATGTGGCTGGAGAAAGTGAATGATCAATGGTAGACCACAGAGGAAAGGCACGCGGGGCTGAGTGCGATCACATTTTCAAGGGTACACGTGTCACGTACCAGGGCTTAAAGGTCAGCTAGTACCAGTTTGTCCTCGAGGTGCAAGCTATTATTCAAAGAGCAGAGACGACACATTAAAGATAAAAATGCATAACAAACAAGCACAAGCATTAAAAGCTTGGGTAAAAAGAATGTGAGATGTGATTCACAGTAATGCGGAACATCAGTAAACTGAATATTAAAGCTTTTCTAAAAATAAATCAGTTTCATTTTTCTTCCTACCTGTTTTCATGGCTGCGCGGCAGCAGCTGCACAGGATGATGGGGCGGCTTCTTCCGACCTGGAGGTGCAGTGGAGGGTCTCCACATCCAGTAAGCGGTGAGGAAATGAAATGCATGAATATTTTATACCTTAATACGTCGACCGTCCAAATAACGTGTCCTAATAACTTGTGTTGACTTATGGCTTTGGGAGATTTTCAGGTTTTAACAGTAGCGGTCACACAGTAAGAAAACGAAGTGTAAGGTCAGCAAAGCTTTCAGTATGGTTGGCTGCTATAGACTGTATATAAAAGATGGTTGAATCCAGAGGAGAGCCATTTCACTTCCTTTTTTTCCCATTTGTAGAACCAAGTCCTCTAGATCTTATCTTTACATTTTTACCTGCTGTAGTGACATTTTTAGAGCATTTCTAGTTGCTATACATTAATACAACCATTATATCCCAAATTTTAATAATATGAATGCATTCAGTTCATAGTAAAAATCCCAGTCTGCAATTAATACAATACAAAATACTTCATAGAGTGCACTATACAGGTCATCGGATGTTCAAGATGGGCTTTACATCTTCCAACAACTGCTCACACTGTCAAGGCAATACACCAGACAATTACATCCACGCTCTTTGGTTCTGTCCACCAGTGCAAAAGTTTTGGCGTGAGATATGTGAAGACTTATCAAAGTGTCTGAAATGTAACATCCCAACTTCCCCCTTAGTGTGTCTACTGGGCAGCTTAGATAATGTCACTTCAGAAAAGAATATCGCCCATATGATCTTCACTGCCCTATGCATAGCCAAGAAAACAGTCCTCATGAACTGGAAAAATAAAAATAATCTTAATTCTAACCAATATAGAAATTATCTATTAGATTACATTAGTCTTGACACAGCCTCTGCCACCACATTAGATCAATTGCTCTGGGCCCCTTTTATCAGCTCCATCACCTAGTGGGGGTGGGGGGTCATAGTTTGGTCCCGCCTTCACTGTTGTGATTGGTGAGGGGGTAGGGACAGGCTTAGGGCGTCGGGGGGTTCCCCGGAGGCATCTTCCTTGGGGAGCTCAACCCGGGGTAGCGGTCACGTCCGGTTGGGGGCTCTGTTGGCTCTCAGGTGACTGTTTCCTCGCGGCTGCGTGCAGCGGGGCTAGGGGAGGGTCTGTGCTGACGGACGTGGGTTACTGACCTGGCAACCTGGCTGCCCCTGGGTGGGTCCGGGATGGGCGTGAGGTTCTGGGGGCGCTCCGTCTCTGGGCTGGGGCCCGGGCCGGGCCTCGGGGGCTTGGGTCCTGGTTGGTGTGTTGCCGGGGTTGTGGGCGGGTGGGTGCATGGGGGCCCGGCCCTGGAGCAGGGTGCCGCCGGTGCGTCGAGCCGCCTGGGGGGCTCTTCAACTGGTGGGGGGGATGGTCACATCTTGCAGGAGCTTTCTTCTCTTCAGGAACTCTCTGCAGGAGGGGGAGATACAGGAGAGGTGGAGGAAGATCTCAGCCTGGGCGTTTACCGTCTTATGTAGTCTGGAAGATGTGTGGATGGTGGGGTGGGTGCAGTTTTCTCTGTGGTGGGGTTGGGTGGACTGTCCAGGGCTCTGTGGAGCCGGGGGGCGCTACTGCACTGGGCCCCGGTCTGATGGGCCTGGGCCCCCCCTCCCTGGCGGGTCGCGGAGGGTGGGAGTGCCTACTGGGGTCAGCGGGGGAGCTGGCCCCAGGGAGGGGTTACCTGCCCCTCCCTTCCTTCCCTCCCCATCTCCAGCTGCCTCCCTCTTCCCGCTCCTCCACAACCACCCACACATGCAGGGCCTTGGAGTAGGGGTATGTCACCAGGGTGCAGAGGAGGCTACCCCCCCCCCCTGTCCCCTTCTGGCTGCCTCTGCCTCAATTTTATCCCACAACTTAGACATTCACATTATTCACACTCTCATTACACATACATATAGGATCTTGGGGGTGGGCACAATCACGGAGTCCAAATTACCATCAGGGTGTATACCTCACCCCTGGCGTCGTTGCCCACCTCTCAATTTTAAATACACTTAGTCATTGAGGGCTAGCAGGAGGGACCATGCGCTTACCTGCTGCTCCTTGGCAGGTAGCTCCATGCCCTCCTGGGTTTTAATTGCACCTTAGAACACATATGCATCAACACTACAATGAGCGGGTGGAGGGAGGTTTGGAGTCTTCTCCCACCCCCGTTCTCTGCGGCCTGCTGGAGCGAGAGGGCTAGTAGGAGGAGTTGGCCGTCCGACTGCGGTCTGGGGTGTGGGGCCTCCCTGCTGCTGCAGAGTCGGGGTGGTCTGCCTCTCCCCACCGCAGGGAAAAGGGTAACACCACCTGGGTCTGGGTGCAATTCCCCCCTCCAGGGGCAAGGGTACCTAGACCCGGTTTGTAGAGTACGCTTGGGGAGCGTGATCGTGTGTACAGCGTCTCTTTATGTCTGTCTCCACGTTGGTTGAGTGTGGAGTGAGTGCATATGAGAGCATGAGGGTGGGAATGGATGTTTGTGTCTGTGTGTGCCTGTATGTCTGTGTCTATATGTCAGGTTGGGTATCAGACGCCACCTCTCTGGGGACACCTCAGGCCCTCCAAGGTTTGGAGGCCTATCTCCACCCACCACCACTTCCCCTGCCGGTGGCGGACTCCCTCAGGTGTCGGTGTGTTGGTGGTTCTTTGTGTCTGGGGGTGGGCGTCCGGGTACACACCGGCTCACTCCTTGGCGGCCGCTTGTCGGGGCCTGGGGCCTGGGGCTCACTCGGGCCCCTTTGGAGGTGGGGTGCCCCCGGCCTCTCGGCCTGGGGCTCGGTCACTCAGGCACAGCTGGGGGCCGGCGGAGCTCACGGGCGCGTCACTGCAACTCCCCCTGACTTCTGCTCCGCGGCTGCTGGGCGAGCCCTCATCTGGGACTCTCCTCAGCTCTTACTGGAACAGTGGCGCGGCTGCCCCTCTGTTGGTCTTCCATGGTCTCTTGTGTTCTGGGGGCCTCTGGATGTCTGGAGTTTTGATCTCCTCCATACCCGCTTCACACCCTGGAGGACGGGGCTGTGGCCCCCCCACACTCCCTAGCAGATCATTACATGGAGAAACCTTTGGAATGCAAGCATGCTGATCCACACAGGTATGCACACATGGGTATTCACAGACGCGGACTAAAGCTTTCTTGGCTGCTGCCTCAAAGCACACTGTGCGCTGTCTATCTTGCGTGCTGCACAATATCGTTTATTATTTAGTAAATATTGATATCTATGACTAGCTAGTTTATTGTGATGGTGCTTTGTTTTCTCTATTATTATGTTACTCTTTGTTGTTTGCTGTCTCCTCTGTTTGTTTTTTTTGTTTGTTTGTTTTTTTTCTCCATACAGGTGACCCAGGAGTTCTTTTTTTTCTCTCTCTTCCCCCCCCTTCTCACCGTCTCTTCTCCCCTTTGGTTTTCTTTCTTTCTCTCCCCCTCTTTCTCTCATTCATTCCCCCTGTCCTATTTATTAAAAAAAAAAAAAAAAAAAAAAGACAAAGGATGAACTGAAGCTCTGCCATCACGTAATGTCGCATACTGCTGTTTCTGATGTCATTTAAAAAAAAAAGAAAAAAAAAGAAAAAAAAAAAGATCTTATCTTTACATTTTTACCTGCTGTAGTGACATTTTTAGAGCATTTCTAGTTGCTATACATTAATACAACCATTATATCCCAAATTTTAATAATATGAATGCATTCGGTTCATAGTAACTACATAAAGTGCAACAAACTGCAAAGAAACTGAACATCATTTTTGTTTTGTTTTGGGGGGGGGTTTTTACACATTTTTCTAGTCACAGGGATTTCAGAGATATCTCTCAACAGAGATGGGCAGTAACGTGTTACAAGTAACGTGTTAGCAGTAACGCGTTACATCTATTTGAAAGACTGAGTGTAAACACGCAAAATATTTTATTTTATGTGCTGGAATGTGCAGAAAATAGGTTTAAATGTTAAACTAATTTCTTCCAGTCAGAGAATATTGCATATAATTAAATGTTTGCTTGATGCATAAAGTTAAAAGATTAAAACTAATAAAACAAGTTAAAAAAAAGAGACTTTTCCATTTGATTACATTTTGTATGATGGATTATGCAGAAAAAGTAGAATTGGGCTGAAAGATCTATCACTTTATCACCTATTCAGGTTGTAAATCGTGTTTTTAAAAAGTAACTAAGTAACTAAGTAATTAATTACTTTTGAAAATAAGTAATCAGTAAAGTAACGGGATTACTTTTTGGGGAAGTAATCAGTAATTAGTTACTGATTACTTTTTTCAAGTAACTTGACCAACACTGTCTCTCAAAACTGTAAATGTTGAACTAAATGCAAGAAAATTGCACAAAATAGTTTCCAACCAGAGGAAATTTATTTTTGAGTGTCTTCATGACACTCCCAACAAACATTAGTAGTATTGCCAAAAGAAAAATGTTTACCCCTTGAAATTTACATTCTGGTGCTACAGCTCCAGAGAGCAGCATTATTACCTCCGTCTCCCTCTGAAACCTGAATTTTGACAGTTTGGTCGCTGCCATCTTGTTTCTTTGGAGCCAAAATGGATCATATGTGGTTTGACTGCTGTACTGTGGAGGACAAGAGAAAAGTGCAGCGGGTGGTGAGGGCGGCAGACCCCCCTCAGAGACATATACTGGCAGAAGTATCATCATCACCCTCGCACCCTGGACACTCACTTTTCTCTCTGGTAAACGCTGCAGGTCGATCAGGTCAAAGACAAACAGCCTCAATAAAAGTTTCTACCCACAGGCTGTCAAACATGCCTCCACCCCCACCTCCACCCTTCACTGTGCTGTTAACATTTATGGACATTTTCACTGTATTTATAAACCGTATTTATCATAATAGCAACCAGCCTACCTGTAGCCCTACCTCCTATTCATTGTGCGCTACCACCGCTCACTAGCTCCTCATATTGCACCTGCTCCTTTATACAGCACATATAACTGTAACTTGCACATATGTGTAGATACTTATGTTATTACATACACTCTCAGTGTAGGCACCTCTTTAACTTTAAGTCTATTTTTTTGGTTTCTCTTTTTTCCCTCTTATTCTGAAGGAATTTTAATGTAAAAGTCTACACGCTGCTAACAGAGAGAAACTGTGTTTCATTGTTCTTGTAACAGTTACAATAAAGATCTATTCTATCAAGAGGATGTTGTGCTACGCTATCAGGAAGTCTCATTAGCTTAGTCGGCAGTTAAACACAGCTCAGCTCAAGCTTGTTATATATTCACTACTATATTCATAAAATAAAATCAGCATCAGAATGCTTTATTGATCCCTGGGGGAAATAATTTTTTTGTTACATTACATACATAACATTTTGATTGAGCATACATGCAAACACACAAGGACTCTTTTGATCTGCTGTTCTGAGTATCGCACAATTCAGTGCCTCCAAAACCACTGAGTAGTAATAAGGAGAACGTTGGAGTAGATTTTTATGCCTGAGCATGAAATCACAGAGCAGAGCAGCAGGTGGAGGTAGGCGACAGTGACAGTCATCTCAGAGTCGCCGTGGTGTGGTGATGGTGGTGAAGGAGACGGATGCAGGCTTCAGATGAGATCCTCGCACAGCCTGAAAGAGTGCAGGCCTGAAAGGCAAAGCGTCAGAATTACAATGAAATAAAAGACAAAGTCAGGGAGTGCTTGGCTCGCAGAAAGCAGGCAGATAGATCGTTGGACAAAAACAGTGATGAGGAAACTATTATTGAGGTGATTCTGACGGCACCAGAAAACCAGAGTGACAAAGAGAACTGAGCAGAGATAAAACAGGGGCGCAGCTTCCTTATGGAACACGGTCATACGCTTCATTTATAACTGGATGTTGATGAAGAAAAACTATTCCACACGAGATAAGAGCCCCATCGAACAGATTACATAATCTAATCTCAGCATGCATACCAGCACTGTCTGAGAGTGACAATGTTTCTGTGTCCATCATCTCATTCGCCTGCTGTCTTGGCACCACAGACCCTCACATGTGGCCCACCATCTTTTCCTGAGAGTACGCTTCAGAGGAAGGCCCCTGTGGGACGATGGCTTATCTGCAGGCCTTGGCTAACGAATGATGAAAAACAGGCACCATCACGGCCACCAATCTGCTCCAGTGCTCCTGGCCTGGGTACAGATGCCAAGGCATCTGCCACAAATAAAAGACCCAGGCAGACTGACGCCCGCAGGCCAAACAACCAGAGGCTGGTAATAGCGCGTCCCTGACGGGCTTACGGATCCATCCTCTGCAGACAGAAACAGAGTTAGTTGATTGTGGCATGACCACATTAGTAAATGACATGAGGACATGAGGACATCATTCAAAACTGTTTTGTTTTGACAAATGCTTGAATAATTCGTCATGTTTCACTCATGTTAAGGTAAAAGTGCACTCCATTGTTAATGTTCGTTTACAGATTGCAGGTGGAGCATCATACGACTACTTTCAGTCAGATAGAACAACAAAAACACATTCATAGTGACATTTCAGTCAATTGTAAATATACTTGTATGTATTTTGGGTTTCTGTTCTTCCACCTCCTGTTTCATTTTGCAATCCCAGCTTCTCATTCATTCCTTTACTTCCCCTGTTTGTTCCCTCTGGTTTTCTGCAACACCACTAGCAATAAGACAACCCCTCACCCCAGCATTTACACTCCCCCGCTTCTCTTTGTGCTTTTGCTGGATTGCTTTGTTTTTTTCCCTTGCAGTTCCTACACTGTATGCCTCCTGATTTCTTTTGATTCCAGTTCAGCTGTTTTCTTACTCTCCACATGTCTCTATCGACTCTCCTCCCGTTTGACCTTTTTGATTGTTCTTTAAACTTTGCCCTTTGCCTGGAGCTTGTTAATGCTGTTCGCTGAGATGAGTGGAAACCTGTACATGACTCCAAACGTGCCAGTTAAGGTTAAGATTTTGGACTATGAAGTTTGCTGCCATGCATTTGATTTCTGTGAACCGTTACAGACAGAGCTAACTAGTCTCCCACGCCTCCTTTGGGCTCTGTTCTTTAAGACTTACGAAAATGAACCTGATGACAGGAGACTTTGGCCGTTTGAGGGCTTTTTCACCTGCAGGGTGGGGTTTGAATCCCATGTGAAACCAATAAAAGAGCTGTGTTGGTGCATATGCTCATGTTTTCTCTGAGGGGAGAGCTGCAGACGACGGCTCTATTTACAGATTCTGGCACTTTTTATTTAGATTTCTGACGCCTGCAGGTTTAATAATAAGAATGCATATGAACATAGAGAGCACTTTGTGTACTATAAGAGACAAAAACAGTTGTATTTTTGCCCTGTGATGATCCTAATGTTGAATAAAAAGCTCTGAAATACTGATCAGTGAGCGAACGCCATTCCTTTGATCCATACCTTTCTGCACCGTTGCATATTTTGTGCGTCCATTAGCCTGATTTACTGCACACTCTGACCTCATGTCAGCAGCTCACCCTGGCTTCGTCCCCTGGGAAGCACACAGTTAATAATGTTTATGGAGTGTATCCTGATGAAGTGACTCCACTCCATTATCACAGCTCCTTCCTGATGGCTGTCAAAGTCTGTCAGTCACGTGTCACGTAATCCATCAGTAAGGTAATTAAGAAAAGTAATAAATATGGTAATGTGAAATTAACCACCAAGTCATCATAGGGGAAAAACCGAACCCGACCCCGAGCCTGTATCTTGGAGACGTGACCAAAACTGCCTTTAAAAACCAAAAAAGGAAATTTTCTCATGCTGGAATTATTATTTCCTTTGTTCTCTGTTTGTCAAAATCACAGATTGTCAGAGTTAATGTTAGGGTCAGGGTTTGGGTCATTTCGATGGTGAATTAGACCTCAGAGGGTTAATATGGTTTGCGTGATTTCAGCGTGCAGTATAAACATATTTATTGAGATCAGAACATATCCTAAGACTGTTGTGAAGCTGTGAATGTTTTCACTGTCACGATCTTGTGATGACGGAGTGTAGGAACAGTGTGGAGCATGCTCACCTTAAAACACCCATCATCTTATCCTTTTTATTGTAATAAAGACCTCAATTTAAAACACAATCATCATGTTCTATTAAATTAAATTTGAACTCATGAACTAATCAGTAAGGTGTTTACTGACAGCTGGGCAGCTGGGGGCCGTTATCTATGAGATCCTGTTACAGAGAAAGCAGGTTTCAGACACTCCCGCAGGGACTTCACTTTCCTGAGCTTTGCAGACTTTTTGCAGCGTTTGCTCTCATTCTAATCTTTATTAACATTTTTGGATTTTTACAAATTCATATTTCTTACCTAAGCTTTATTAGTATTAGTCTTTCATGACCCATGCACGAGGGAGTTTGTTTCCACAGTTAAGTCATCCTGTGTTTGACTGATACACCTGCAGTGCAGCACCGACTGTTTGCACCTTGGAGCTCAGTTGCATCATTTCTCTTTGAATACTTTCATATTAAAAGGTGATGATTACCAGGCATCTTTTAAAGGTGACACATCTGACTTCCCCGCATTGATACCTTGGGAGGTGTGATGTGGTTAGATAAAAGCTCAGATATCTTTTTTTTATGTACCGTTTCTGTTATTTTGTCCACCCCCCCATGCTTTGTGGCTTTGTGTTTCCATCCACAGAGCTGTCATGCCTGCAGTGGAAGGGGAGTTCAAGGATTCATCAAACAAACAGCAGGCCTGAGGTCTCTGCAGAAACTGGCTCAGCTGGTCAGCTCGGGTCCACACATCACGGCTAAGCTAATGAGAAGGGCCTGGATGGGTTGTGTGTGTGTGTGTGTGTGTGTGTGTGTGTGTGTGTGTGTGTGTGTGTGTGTGTGTGTGTGTGTGTGTGTGTGTGTGTGTGTGTGTGAGAAGCCTGGCCATCTTCCAGCTCTTACACATCCAGGTGGTTTGATTAAACACATCACTAACACATTGTCTGTGGGTTGATCAGAAGGGTCTGGGAGGAAAACCGTGAAGGGTAAAGTGGATGCAGTAGAAACAAGCAAAGCAGAACCGAAACAGTGTGACCGACATTCTCTACCTTGTTGTGGACTCTTTTCCTTTACGGATGCAAAACTAGAAACTAAAAAGTGACTTTTTCTTTGCCGTCTTCTCGGCTCTGGTGTCTCGTGAGCTTGTTAAAGTGCCGTTTGTGTCCCAGCAGAACTCATTTGGTCATTGCACACCATCAGATCTGATCTGATCTCTCAATAAGTTTCAACCATTATGGCCTTCGTTACTTCCTCCTCTCTTTCATTGTGACAAATCCTTGTTTGTTCTTTGTGCTAATTCAAGCTGAGGGATAGCACCTCAGGTTGCTCCTCCTGCTGTCTGCTCCTCCGTCGTGCCTCCTGACCGCCGCTGTGCCTGACCGGATCGGTACTGGCAGCATTAGTCTCAGGATTATCAGCCAAGACCTTGTTTGGCCCTTTGTCTGTTGTGATTGAATCTGCATTTTTTTTCAGTTGCTGCTTTATTTGATTTTCACTGCTTTTTCATACTTTTACATTTAACCAACTAAACTATTTTGATTTTTGGTTAGAATTCAGAAACTATTGTGGTTTGGGTTGAAACCCGTCTCATTGAGAGCTTCAGCTCAGTCACACGCTCCACTGCCAAAAGACACCGTGCTTCACGAGATGAAGGGCGAACGTAACTGACCTACAAGGAAACGGAGCAACAGAAAGTCCACGCTAGAGACTCGTGTTAATCCTGTTCTCGAGTGATCGTTAGCTTCTGCTTTTCATTCTTTCTGTCATCATAAGAGACATGACGGGACGTAGAACTCAAAGAGCCTAAAACAGAATGCTAGATCGTCCCGGCTCTGCCACCAACAGCTTCCCAATGAGTGCGATGTTTCACTAACATGGGTGAAGCCGAGGTCCAGCACAGCTTCAACATATCCGCTTGTTTCTGGTTTAAAGTGTCCACGAGGTCGGCTGGCCTGGCACTTATTCAGTGCTGTGGTGGGATGAGCAGAGATTGTGATTGGCCTCTGGGCCACAAAGGAAACATATTTTTCTTCGTTTTAAACCTTATAATAGGTCATTTTTCTAAAAGCTCTAAAACTTTATTGTTGTTGTTTTTAATCCTCTAATTTTTCTGTCTGGCGACCATTAAAATTACAGCGAAGCCTATCTGCTAGGCTAGACTGTTTGGGTTAATGAGGTTTGGCCTTAACTGCTTTGAGGTGTTGCTGATATAGCAGCCAAGTGGACTTGCTTCTGGAAAGACTTTGATCAAGAGTGTAGACTATTCTCAGAGCGATCCTTTCCCTCTGTTGGATTGCAGGCAGACGGGACGCTTCAGTGACTCATTATATCTATAAAAGAGGACAGAGCTAGCTGGTTAGCATGCAAACCTAAGATACATTTATTATTTCAATACATAGATGTCTTTGCCTGTCATGCCGTCGGAGTCTGCATTACATGCATTTTGTTATTTGTTCAATGGTTTAAATGAAAAAAATTATAATTTTGCACCTTTATTTGGTTCATCCTTCATGCAAATAACCAAATGGAGTCACAGTGTGAAATTAATTGCTCTGTGATAGGACATCAGCACAGTGCCTGAGGCCTTTAGTCAACTTTTCTCTCACTGTGGATGCACATCAGCAGCTCAGATGTACCTGTGACTGTCTAATTTCAATATTTCCAATATGCAGAGGGAATCAAGAGTGAAATCGTATTCATAAACAATCCCCTGACACTAGATGTAATCTTGTCCAGTATTTATGTGATAAAAATTGGGAAATAAATGGTCTTGCATGGCTCATCCTTGTACACCCACCTTCTATGAGTTCATACATTTTAAATGGGAGTGAGAGGCAATGAATTTGTCACCAATTAAAGCACAGATCACAGAATTACTCAGTAATTACCGGCTCAGCTGAATGAATGCTGGCCAGTTCAAATACGTGCCTGTAGAGATTTACATTAAAGTTCCACCGAATGACTTTATTCAGCCGAGACTCGATTCTCACACTTATTAAGTGCTTATGGCATTAATCTGTCTTTGTCCAATCAGAAGTCATGTTTCTATATGATACCGAGCCACAGTGAAAAGCACTCATCAGTCAGTGATATCAGCGAACAGCTCCCATTAGTGAGCACGGCATGCTGAGACGCAGCTATGCAGAGCGTTTAACCCAGAAACCACTTTAAAATATAATCAAAGCTTTTCTTTGGATACGCAGGAAACATTATGGGGATATCTGCTGAAAATGAGGAATAGAAATCAGGGGATCCTGCAGCTTATTACTATACTGCACGTCCTAATCACACAACACGAGGCTGCCTGTCTGTCAGGTGAAGTTCTGACACAGTTCTCTTCTGCTCCAGAGCCACAGATCGATTGCTCTCAAAGATTGTCGTTTCTACGTGTAATTGATCTAACTGTTACCTCCTTAAAATCCCATTTCTTTTATTTCTGTACTGTGAACACTAGTTTTCATTACTGTGAATGATTTCTGTGGCTCTGCAGACTGATTACTCACTGAAAATTCAGAAAGCCTGGTGCACTCTGCAGGGAACTCTAGGAACCACGAATAAACAGAATTTTCTGCTCAAAGATTTTCAGAGGATAAACAGGCCCAGAGCACACAAATTAATTCTCTTTAATTCTTCTCTAATTATGCACAATTAAAGGCTGTGAATTAATCAGTGCGCTTAATCGGCTTGCTGTCTTTGAGCTGAAATGCACCTGATTTAGAAGCTGCTGGAAGATTATCAGAGAACGGCGACTTTATTGGATTCTGTGGAGAAGCAGTTGACATTTAGCGGTTTCACTCGATGAGAGGTCTGATCTCACCTTTGGGACAGGGATTCATCCTCTGGAAAATGTGCGAGAGGCTTCAGGGAGGGTGGCGGAGTGAGCGTCTGCCTGAATGGCGGGGTGTTTGAAAGGAAATCCAGGAGTGATGTTGGGAAGGAGGGCCGGCAGGTGAGTGGTTGCCTTCTCCAGAAATGAGTTTGTAAGCAGGCTTGGTGAATTTTATCAATAGTGGCCAGGAGATTGCACTGCAGGTGAGCCTAATCAGAGGCGAGAGAACTGGGGACACAAAGAGACAAGGGTAAGTACGAGGCAAGAGACACGAGAGGCGTAGTTACCACTGTGAGGTAGCTGATAGACTGTCAAAGACTGGAGGACTGAGCTGGCCTTAAAAGCCCCTCTGCTGGGCGAACACAGGAAACCACAGGACCCATACCGAAAAACACCAGACACTCAGATCATGACACCTTTGGTCCTGAAATCCATGTGTGATGTGTACCACCTTTGTAAACGAAGGACTCGAGCCCATTGCCGCTGTCGCAGAATGAATGGCAGGGTAGACCACAGGTGTGATGCCAGTCTTTTGCAGGGCTACTGCAAATTTAGACCTACTGTCAATTAGAGGTGGGAATCACCATACATCCCACGATACGATATTATCACAATATTTAACTCATGATACGATATTATTGCAAAATTTAAAAATATTTTGCGATATTCAGATTTTGTACATAAAGGTAAACTTTATCAATATTCATTTTATCTAATATCAAAGTCTCACACTCAGTCTTTCTCTCATTTCAGTTTTATTGTTGACAAACTGAACGGTTTTTATTACAGTCTAGTCCAACTTAACTGAATGCAACCATCTGGTACAATTACAGCTATTCTGAACTATGCAATTTATGAAAACTATGCAGCCCCTTCAGCAACTGAAGAATTTGAAAGTAAATTAAAACAAAATATAATTTTACATTAAATAAAAAAGTTTTAAACTTAATTAAAATAAAACATGTCTTAAATTAAAATAAGTAAACTGTCATGTTTATTGCTGCCATAAAAAAAGTTAAACACATTTGGACAGTGAAGGAATGTCAGGATTCTTGCTCAGAAAAAGGATCAACATGCTCTGAAGTCCTTTTTTGTAACAAAATATCGATTTCTGCTGTCCCTGTATCGATACATTATTAGCAAACAAAATATCAGATACTACACAGTATCGATTTTTTTCCCCCACCCCTACTGTCAATTTAGAATTACTCGTTAATCCAACATAAATGAATCTAACATACATTCTCTGGACTGTGGAGTATGGGCAGCAGAGGGCCATACTGATAAGGGTCACACATTGGACAGTTGAAGTGGAACACGGCACACACTGTGCTGAATTATGTCAAAGTCCATGAATAATGTATGTGGATGATTATTTTGTGGCCTGAACACCTGAGTCTTTGTTTCAGCACAGATATTTAGTTCAAACACAGGTTTTTGTTGTTTAGTGTTTGTTTTTTTTAGCATAACTCATTTCAAGTCTTTTTCATTTGACAAGCTTGCAGTGAAACTGTTTTTGTCATGTTAACTATATGATTGTATTTATTAATATAATGTATTCTTGTCACTTGTGTAAATGTTTCACACTTGACTGCTAATGTGAGTAATCAGTGATGATGATAGTGTTATCTTCCAGTGTGGTAACTCTGAAAACAGCGTTGCTGTTTTAAAATAGTTTTCACCATCTTCAGTGGCTCGCGGGTCAGGACTGCTACAGCGCACGTGAGTGGATATTCTGGACAAAGCGAATTGCTGGTCATATTTTACGTGCATGTGTAGAATCATTTATCAACTGCACTGCAATCAGCCAGCCCTCACATCAATTCCGCAGGTCTCAGAGAGCGGTGCAGAATACATAAACGCCTCATCGCTGCACCATTATATCGCTGTTTGTCTTGGAGCCAAGGTGAAAACACACGAGAGCCCGAGGCATGAGACGCAGAGATATGAATTTTGCATCAATATGGGCCACAGACTGCACTCATGGCTTTGACTCTTTCTTTCTACGTTTGAGTAAATCAGAGCGATTAGGGCCAGCGGACTCCTTTACAATGTGCTGACGTGGCACATATGTTAAATCAAGCACTGTGAGCTGTAATATTTCAAACAGTATCAGAAAGACACTCAGTGGGACATAGTGTAGTGTTAGGCTTTTATGTTTGGCTTTGTGATAAAGCTTGTGTTTGGATAGGATTAAGAACTGAGTGTGGCTTTCAGCCCCGCACAGCAATTGGTGTAAACACTGAAATAATGTCAGGGTGAAAATAAAGTTTGTCTGAAGGCTTTTAAAGTGTGTTTGCCAGCAAATCAAACTTCTTTTTTGGAGTATTTTCCTGCAGATTTGGAAAATTTTGTTTTAATGCCCCACACAGTGCGGCAGCTCTCCCCGCAGACAGACAGTGCCCTGGCCCATCCAACTTTATTTCAAATTCTTGTGAAAAGTTGGAAAGATTTGCAGTAACTGATGCACAGTATATCTCTGATATGTCCATTTGATGGATGATACATCCTGAAAAACATAGGACTCTTGGCTGTGAACACTCAGTGTAAACATCGCTTCAATTAAAGCTGAAATAAGCTGATACAGGATATATGTGATGCTGTCAGCTGGTGCGAAATAAGGTGATTTTTCAAACTAATGCTTTTTCAAAGCGAAGCATAAGCAGAAAAATGAAATTTAATACACAGCTGATGTCCAGTTCCTCCATCAAAAGGAAATAGAGACATTCCAGAAACATTTATTTGTGCATTTTGCTCTGTGTCACATGTAGTAAAACTCAGATTTGCATTACTCAGTGTTTGATTTTGACTAACACTTTTTAAACCAATAATTCACATATGTGTGTCTGACAAATCAGAAACTACATTTAGAACAATTTCTTTTTTCAATATAAGAGGTCCGACCCCCCCTTTCCCTTTGTGTTCACTTCACTCCATTGGTAATATTCCCATGGATGAATATATTTGTGTCTAACTGGCTTTCTATGAACAGATGACTGGACTCATTATTCATTAAAATAATTTTATGCTTTTATATTATACCAGCTGTATAATATACCTCAGTAACAATCTCATTTTATTGGGTGCTCTGCTTTTATAGATCTGTTTTCAACAAGTTGTGACATAAAAGGAGAAAGAAGAAAAAATATCAAGAATATGCTTAAACCTTATAGTCAAATAAAATTGTTACAAGACATAGGAGAAAGCAGTAAAACAATTTTTTGTGTTCTCTGTATCTCTTGTATGCTTGTTACTACAAAATGAATAAAAGCAAAACAAGAAGAAAATTATAAAATACTTTATTGTTCAGACTTATAGAGCAAAGGTTAATTTAGCTACTTGATTCCACTTATAAATTAATACTTTTTACTCAGGCAGGAGTCTAAATTGACTATGCTGTTCACAGACAACACTGTGTTCTGTAGCAAGAGTAGGGAGCAGGTGGAGGGGAGCCTGGATAGGTGGAGGTATGCACTGGAGAGAAGAGGAATGAAAGTCAGTCGAAATGAGACAGAATACGTGTGTGAATGAGAGGAAGACAGGTGGAAAGGTGAACATGCAAGGAGGGCAAGTGGTGAAGGTGGATGAGTTTAAATACCTGTGGTCAACCATCCACAAACACGCCAGCGCACAAGGGAGGTGAAGAAGAGCATGCAGACGGGGTGGAGTGGGTGGAGATGAGAGTCAGGGTGATTTGTGACAGAAGCAAAGCAGCGAGAGTGAAAGGGAAGGTTTATTAGATGGTAGTGAGACCTGTGATGGTGCATGGTTTAAACTGAAAAAAGCCAGGAGGCTGAGCTGGAGGTGTTGAGTGAGAAATAAGTGGAGCAGAGAGGCAGCTCGGGATACACAGGTGTGGTTTGGACATGCGCAGAGGAGGGAGAGTGGACATGATGGGCGTGACAGAGTATAGGATAGGGTGAGATGGAGGTAGATGACCCCTAAATGGGTTTATTCACTGCCATATATTCAAGCCCGATTCTATTAACTATTAAATATTTTATTTAATATATTTATCTCTGGGGACACCTCAGGCCCTCCAAGGTTTGGAGGCCTATCTCCACCCACCACCACTTCCCCTGCCGGTGGCGGACTCCCTCAGGTGTCGGTGTGTTGGTGGTTCTTTGTGTCTGGGGGTGGGCGTCCGGGTACACACCGGCTCACTCCTTGGCGGCCGCTTGTCGGGGCCTGGGGCCTGGGGCTCGCTCGGGCCCCCTTTGGAGGTGGGGTGCCCCCGGCCTCTCGGCCTGGGGCTCGGTCACTCAGGCGCAGCTGGGGGCCGGCGGAGCTCACGGGCGCGTCACTGCAACTCCCCCTGACTTCTGCTCCGCGGCTGCTGGGCGAGCCCTCATCTGGGACTCTCCTCAGCTCTTACTGGAACAGTGGCGCGGCTGCCCCTCTGTTGGTCTTCCATGGTCTCTTGTGTTCTGGAGGCCTCTGGATGTCTGGAGTTTTGATCTCCTCCATACCCGCTTCACACCCTGGAGGACGGGGCTGTGGCCCCCCCACACTCCCTAGCAGATCATTACATGGAGAAACCTTTGGAATGCAAGCATGCTGATCCACACAGGTATGCACACATGGGTATTCACAGACGCGGACTAAAGCTTTCTTGGCTGCTGCCTCAAAGCACACTGTGCGCTGTCTATCTTGCGTGCTGCACAATATCGTTTATTATTTAGTAAATATTGATATCTATGACTAGCTAGTTTATTGTGATGGTGCTTTGTTTTCTCTATTATTATGTTACTCTTTGTTGTTTGCTGTCTCCTCTGTTTGTTTTTTTTGTTTGTTTGTTTTTTTTTCTCCATACAGGTGACCCAGGAGTTCTTTTTTTTTTTCTCTCTCTCTCTTCCCCCCCCTTCTCACCGTCTCTTCTCCCCTTTGGTTTTCTTTCTTTCTCTCCCCCTCTTTCTCTCATTCATTCCCCCTGTCCTATTTATTAAAAAAAAAAAAAAAAAAAAAATGACAAAGGATGAACTGAAGCTCTGCCATCACGTAATGTCGCATACTGCTGTTTCTGATGTCATTTAAAAAAAAAAAAAGAAAAAAATATATATATTTTATTTATTTATTTTTTACTAATAATATATTAAATAATTTTGGATTTTTAACGTAGTTTTCACTGTTTTCTATCAGTAGGAGCAGCGCCCTCTGCTGGTGTCTCCAGACTTGGACCGCGGTTTCTCCTCCTGTTTGCTTCGGTACGTTCGTCTGTGTTAAACTCTTATAAATCCTTTAAATATGAGATTATTTCTGCTGTTAAACGTTGTGTTGTTTGTAATTTTCACGTGACAGTAGTCCTCCAGCGGTCAGTGTAACTCTGTCGGGCACAGGTGATCTCGGCTAGCGTAATTGATTAGCTCTAAGAGCCGAGCTTGCTAGCTAACAGTCAGGCTAAATGATTTCTTCCAATAAATAAATAAATAATAGGGTGGCCAACGTTTTGTGCTTGTTGACTTGTAAAAGCCTATATGACATTTGAATTTCGCCATTCATTAACCACACGGAGAAGGCATCGTTTAAATATGTTAAAAATGTTTTTATAAACAAACAGTATTATTAAAGTTCTTCATGATTGGGCCAAGTGTCCTCTTTTTTGGAAGTCAAAATATGCTCACCCTATAAATAATAAAGAAAGAAGTTCATCCAATAGAAATTTGCTGGGGTTGTATCTGTCACTGAAATAAGGAAAGACTGGTCCATAAATACATACAGTAATAATGTATTTGCACTACTTTAATTTCAGCTCAGTGTGAGAGTCTTTACTGCCTGTTCTTAGTTTAAAGAGCTTCTAATTTCTCCGCTTTCAAGTCACATATGAAGTCAAATAATATTAATGAAGTTCAGAACATGTTAACATAAACAAGATGCCAGCTTCCTGTTTTTGTTTTGTTTGTTTGTTTCATTTTACCTTTTTGCTTTTGTTCTAATACTGCCGTTTTACCTGTTTACAGTATTTTTATTGGATTACTGTTTCTTATACATGATGCCTGCTGCTAATGCATAGTAAGTTCTGAGCTTGAGGACGGAGAAGTGTTATGGACCAGATCTCATGTATTTATTTTCAACCCGGCATTTTTTTAATTTCTTTTCTCATCATTTTTATTTTCTTTATTTGCAATTCTTTTACTTCCTGTCTGTGCAGGGTGGAAGAGAAGACTGACAGCTGACACCCAGATGAACATCAGCCAGGTCAGGCTGGCTATCATGTTTACTGTAAATGTCCATTTGTGTCTTAGTTCCATACTTCTCAGAGTTGTTATTTAATGAAAACAAATGCCTCATAGACACAAACACACAGATCAAATCTTAACCTCCTAAGACCCGAACTCTTCCATGACTTGTATTTTTAATTTCTCTTTGATATTTGGGCTGATTGGGACCTGATGAATGTAAAAACAAAGAATTACTAAAAAAAATTTTGCCTAATTTTTGTTTCTGAGAAAAATGAGAACCACTTATGAGGATCTTTGATTAAAATTTCGATAGAACAGTAGCAGCATAATGTCCTCGTAAGTGGATATCAGGCCCTTGTAGAGCAAAATTGAGTATTTTGGTCTAAATAACCCAAAATGTGATGTCCACATATGTGGACGCCAGGTCCTAGGAGGTTAAATAAAGACACATTCTGACTTCTTTAGCAGAATCACATGGAGAATGTGTAGCATTGAACATGGGACACAGTTTGCCTGTCTTCTGTGTTATTTTGCTTCTGGATAAGCCGGTGATGGTTACATGCTGTAATTTGGCTTTAGGCATGTAAATATCAGAAATATTCATTGCTGCTTTGAGTATGGGAACCTTCGGCACGATAAATGTTTACTGCCTCTGCTAACAGGTGAGTTTCTGCCGGGACTCTGTTTAATTGCTGTTCTGAAGTGCGCCTGTTGACGCTGCTGGCTGTTTTCGTTGCTCTCTGCAGATCTGCTCCTGGCTGATTGTTCTGGTATCTGTTGGCTGAAGCTTTGAGCGTTCATACTGCTGTGTGCGGTGTTTGTTTTAACTCTTTGTAAACTTTATTCTGCTGGCTGAGCTGCAGTCATTTCCCTTTGTTTTTTGCTTGGCACATGCAGTTGGTGCTTTGTGAACAACATGGAGTGTGAACACAGGTTATTTGAGCCATCAGTCGGGTTATTTTTTGTTGTGTCAGTTCGCAGGAAAAGCTACCAGGCCAAATTTCATGACAGTTTGTGGAGATGTGCAGCTTATGATTAAATATTGGTGAATTAACCCATTAAATGTTAGCATAGACATAGATCTGTCCTAATCAACCAATGGATTATTTGGATTGACATCTCCGCAGACAAATTCCTACTCTCGTTTTTTAAAAATGTGGTAATATTTACCATCTCAGCTCAAACGCCTCATTTCCCTCTTACTTACAGTGCTTCTGATTTTTATACTGCCTTTGCTTTTCATTTTATTTCGAGTGCGGCCTTTCTCTGCGGCTGCAGGGGCAGCTCTCTGTGTTTAGAGATTGGCAGCCAGATACAACAGCAGCACCCTGACTGAGCTGTTTGCACACGACTGTTGTGTGAATGAGTGTTGATCTTATGGTTTGTTACCCAGACGGATGCTGTGAGCTGTGTGAAGGGATATTCTGTTGTTTGCAACTTTCTCATTTTACATCTTTTTACATGTTACTGTAGCTGAAACCAAAATGCCATGGTTTTTGAGCCTGCAGTTAATATTTAAACACATCTAAGATCAAGTCAGGACAGGTATGGAAGTGAAGTTAACTCTGCTTTGGGCAGTTGTCAGGGCTGTACCTCTTGTACAGCAATATTTTTTGTAGGGATTTTATCATTTGAACAATAATAACAACAATGTTGACTGATATGTGAATGTGAATCAGTTGTTTTATCTACTAAAACATTGACTGAACATTAGAAAATATGAGATTCGGCTTACAGAAAGATATTTCTTAAGCTCTGCAACTCTTTGAACCCTCTGTTGCTCCTTTGGGAATTCAGACTTTTCAGTGACAACATAAAAATACAGATTTTGTTGTTGTAAATGGATAAACATCCCTCTCTTTTCTTTTCCCAGGTGAAATAATTTGCTTGTCTTTCTGTATTAGTTACCATATGTACTGATCTTCAGGGTCATTTAGGAAAAACCGCTTGTTTGATTTGACCAAGTCTTGTTTAAATGTCTGTAGATTATAAGTGATCTGTGGAATAGCAGACCCTAGGCTACTTCACTGAAAAATGGTTCCACTATACTGTATTTATTCTTTCTGTATGATTTGATGGACTGTGTGCATAATGCAACTCAAGTTTAAATGAGAGAACCACTTTCTTTATATGTCCTTTGAATATGAGAGGACACAGATGAAGAGGACAGAGGATGATCCCAAAAGACCCTTGATGGCCTTGTTCTTTATTAAAGGGTAGTGTGACAATGGAAATACATGATACTTTATATGGTTTTCCCTTTTTAAAATCTCAGTCAAATTACATTAACGACCAGTGGAGCAGAAAGTCTCAGAACAACGGTGCGCCCAAGGTCATGGACTAAGAAATTTACGGAAGACATGTCAGTGGTTTGATCACAAAATTATATCGATAATTTATCACTCAATCGAAATGGTGGGAAACTGAAGTGAATTTGTAGGAAATGAGAGCAGAAAATCACAAGTTGTAATCAGATCGAGAGGCTACAGTATATTGTCTCCCAGTATTCGTTCACATAGCAACACAGCATTTAAAAATCGTTTAAATAACAATCAACGGGTTAAATTCTTATGTATTAAATACTTTTCAACATTGCCTTTTTTAAAATTTGTATTTCAGTTTGGCTTATAAAGTCCCAGCAGTAACTTGTTTTTGAGTGTCTTCTCCTTTTACATATCACTGCCCAAGATATTATTGCACTGATAATTGAGAGTCAATGCTCTCAAATACACTGTTGGTGTAGAGTTTTATTTTTGCTTTAACCAGAGGCTGAGGGGAGAACCTCCAGGCATTCCTTGGGGCTCAGTCACAGAGCCTAATGGAGGACTGTTAAGGATGGTGGTTCAGACCTCAGACTCCAGGCTTGAAACCCTACCCCAGGGCTTTGGCACATAGGGACTGTTGACTCTTCGCGCAACCAACACCTGCCTCCGGTCTCTAGGCCCAGAGCCTGGGTCTTCCCTGTTTCCTGTGCCATCGTAGGCCCCAAACATATTGTTGTGGTAAACCATCTGCCTGTCACTCATACGAGGCAGCATTGCTGCATTGTCTGGGCAGTGGCTTGTACAGGGAAACAAGTGGCACATGTCCTTGGAACTGTTGTAGAACTGGGACGGTCCCTGAGCCAGTGGCCCCACGTACACGGGTAAGTCTGTGTACGAGTTCAGGTAGGTGGAATAGTGTCTGTGCACCACTGTGGAGGAAGAACGGCGCAGGGCGGCTGCGTTCTGCAGAATGGCTTCCCTGTAAGAGGGCAGCCGGGTGGACTCGGAGTACTTGAGCTTTTGCTTGTAGGGGTAGGAGCCCATGTGGGCTGGGTCCAAGTAGGCTGGCTCAGCAGCCAAAGGGTAGCAGGACAGGTTGTGCCCCAGACTGCCATATAGCTTGTGGGGTTTGGGGTTAGCCACTACCACCCGTGGAAACAGGTCAGGCATGTCTCCTCTGGTCGGGGGAGATGTGGATGTCGAAGGCTTTGTTTCATCTACCTGATGGATCCTGTCATTGCCCCATGTGGCTTTGAGGAATGAGGCGCGGCGGTTCAGCTTGTCCTTTCCGAGGAGTGGTATGTCGTCCATGTCGGGTTCCAGGTAGGACTTCATGCAGGAGTTGCAGCTGGTGCTGCCACTAGGGTAGTGTCCTGCGGTGCAAGGCATGGCAGCTGCATTGGAGGCGTGGTTACTTAGGAGGTGATTTGCTCTCAGCTCGGCGAGGCAGGTTTGAGGTCCATCGTAATCACCTCTTACTCTCGGGTCTGCAGCATCAAACACATAGCTATGGGACCTCCTCCTGCGACTCACACAGTCAGGGGGGTAGCTGAACTTCCTCCTCAGGGGTGCTCTGTGTTCCATGTAGATATCTGGCATCTGGAAGTCCCTGTAAGTGGCAAAAGGAGAGATGGGGTGACGGGCTTGGTTCTCCACATACAGCCTGCTGCTGGGATGGGGGTTTGACGGTCCGGCAGGAGAAGGATCCCTTATGGCGATGTGAGGGCTGCTGAGACTGGAGATGGGCAGAGTCCTCTCTAAGATGTGCTGACTGCTGCGGGCGGGCAGCGTGTACCGGAGTGGGGTTGGTCGAGTTACCACCCGGGGCTTATCCAGGAGGGTTTGGGATGAAGAATCCCCATAATGAATGGGAAAGGTGGGTGTAATGGCCCTCTGAGGGTACGGAGAATGGTTGTCTGTGATGCTTGAGATGTAGGGCAGGCGTCCGTGAGTCATGTCTGTGGTGGTAACTCTGGGTGGCAGGGCAGCTCGCACATTGTCGGCCCCCCGCCTGCTCCAGTTCTCTATTGTTTTGGTGGCATTATCCAAAGAGTTCTCCACTCTTGCAGAGGACACCATGTCCTTGGCTGTTTTAAGCATCTTTAGCATATTGGCTTGTGTATAGTTAGAAGTGACGTCTGGACTCTGTATGCTCCCGTTGTGGTCAGCGGACTCTACCCCATTGAAGCAGCTGTAGATGCCCTGCGGAGAGGTGGAAAGTTAATATTAATATGTGTAAACTTCATTAGATACCAGAATGACCGGCAATTTCATCAACTGAGTGGGATAAAAAAAAAGAGAGATTTTATTGACATGCTGACCTAGTAAAGTGGAAAAAAATGACAGAAAGCTGTAACTGCAGAAGGAGAGTCGTTATTGTTTTGATGGTTTATGTGCGTGTTGCTGTGATTGAAGTGTTGTTTGGACAGATTCATCTCAGGAATATAAATGAGCGATTTGCTGATCGTGCACTTACCATATTAGTTTTTCCACTTTTATCCCATCAGCTATATTTTACATCCACATTGCATATCTCTTTGGAATACTTAATCTCATTTTTGACTACACTAGACACACAGATGAAGTTTATTTTTTTTAAATGGGGCAATTTAGATTCAGTTTCACCAGCAGCACGACTGCCACTTTATTCCAGTATCCCTGAAGTCCCTTCGTTGCTTTAAGCTCACTGTATTTTACAGTCTTTCTTTTGCTACCCTTGAACTATTGTGGTTGTGTTACTCACCTACTGGATTTCCGATGTCTTTTAATGCTCTACTTTGAAGGAGACCTCACAAAGGATACAGCATTTTTTTACAATTGTGAATTTTTGTGCCGTTAGTTTGCGTAAACATGAGCACTAAATCTGTTTGGGTGAATTTTCCTTGTTGGGAACTTATTATTATTATTATTATTATTATTATTATTATTATTATTATAGATAGTTTTTTAGATTTTACTGACAGCACATGAATGCACTTAAAGCTACGTGGCTGATGAAAGTAACATAAACCACTTGGGTACTTACTCTGCTGATAGCTAGGAGGAAGTCCAAGCGCTCTGATTTGTGGACTGAATGTCGTAGTTTCCAGTAGAGGAGATGTTCCCAAGCAAAGACCAGCAGGCTCAGGCCCATGGCAACAAGCAGCATGTAGAAGACCCCCGCCATATTGTCAATGTCCAGCTTACTGCTCATGACTTCTTTCTTTTCATTACGGCAGATGCCAGTGAGCCAGACGGTCTGCAGCTTTTGTGTGTCACCTGTGAGCGAGGAGCACAGAATACAGGCTTAAGCTCTATTTGCATAACACTAGCAGTATTTTTAGGAGTAATAGAACACCCTCCAATCTCCTTTGAACATCATTCACATGGGATAATGAAATTCTTTCAGATAATCAGTACCCCAGATAAAACGGAGTAAAGTTGTTGTTTTTGCAAATTGAAAAATCCTGGGCAGACAGCGGTTGTTTGTCTAAAACAAGGGGTCTCAAACTGCAGCCCCACAGACCAGGTGGGAGCATGGGTAACATTTACCTGGCTGCAAGAAGGAAATGCACCTCTGTGAATTTAATTCATGCAAAGTTCATATTGAACTAAGCAGAAAACAAGACCAAGGTAGCATTTCTTTTCAGTTTCAGGATCACCTTTATTATAGTCATTTAGGTTTGTGCAGATGCAGACAACATATCCGTCTTGCTATGTTATGCGATTTCTCCACATGTTACTGACAACTGCGACTTGGACTTGTCTTGGTGCACGCATGCATGCACACACAAGTCCTTGCACGTATTTCTGCTTCCTTTGGAATAAATGTGCATGTGTGGAATGGCTGCACTGGTGCATCTCAAAATGAGAGAAAACGCAAGGATGGTTTCATTTTTAAATTAGAGCTTAACAGCCTCTACTACATACTACGTATGTATGCAGAGGTCATGGCGGACACTAGAGGAGAACCAGGTGAGATTTTTCCCAAACACTGGAGGACTCAGAACGACCTTAAATAATTAAGTAATTAATTAATTACAAAAAAGATCCAGGCAACTGATCAAATGATAACTTTCAACTTATTCTCACTAATTACAGTGTCTAAATCATGCTTTTTTTTTGTGCTGTATAAATGACTCTCTCCAACTGCTGCAGCTGCAGCGTCTCTCGTAATGTTGGATAGGGGAAGTGCTCTCTGGTGTGTGTATTTCTCTGTCACCGGGAGCTGTAGTGCTCTGCTTGTTTTGTTCGATCAGTACAGTATGCATTACAGAGGGTGGAAAGTGCTACCTTAACAAGTGAACTTTAACCCCCAGCCCCTGTATGTCCTGCACCGATGCCATTGGTTATTTGTGATTTCTCAGGGGGACGATACGATGATCCACTGATGGAGACCATCGCCCAGCCTTATGGCTATTATTGCAAAGAAAGCTTTCACATCGCTGGCTCTAGCAAACATGTTAGCAGCGATATCAGTAAAAATAAAGCTACAAATCAAAAGAAACATAAACCACCATCCGGATCATCTGAAAACATTTTTTGGCAACACCAACAGTGTTGGCTCAGTCATTTGTTTGCTTCCTAAACTGCCTCCACAAAAACTGTGAGATCTTTATGTTTACGACAGCTGTTGTCTTCCTCTTCTTCCCTCTAGAATAAAAATCTTCCTGCCTAAATCGTGTGCCTTTGCTGCTGATCTGAGCAGTGATAAGTCTGACAGTGTGCTTTATTATCCAAATGTTTACCTACTGCATATTCTGCCAAAGGTTATGGGGATTTTGCCCGAGGCTTTGCAATAATTTGCCTAAGGACCTAATGAATCACATTTGATCTTATCTCATGAAAGTTTCTTTATTGCTTTTATGATCTTTCATTCTCTCATTCAGATACATTTTACTGTAATAATATTGTGTGGCCCTTTTATTACAACAGTATAGGTTTTGCTTTCAATCATTAGAATTTTTTCTTATTCAGCTTTATGGGAATACTGCAAATACAAATATTAAAGCAATCTATTAAATGAAGAATTTACCATCAGCCAGGAACTGGAGCAGGGCCAGGTCGATGGGTCGTTTCCAGCGTGAATCCTTCTGGAGTGCAATGCCATAACCAGTGGTAGCAAACACTTTGCCACTGCCAATTGTCACCAGCTTACAGCCTTCATCTTTGCCAGCCATGTAATTCAACACAGCAGCGTCATAGATAAAAGCATCCAGTTTCCTAGCAGGGTAAAGAAAAGGATTTTTACTCAAATGGACATCGTGTAATTGTCTGGCTCTTCTTTCAGTCACACGTCTGCTGTGAGGAGACTTTTTACGATTCCTGGCAGACACTTACCCTGTTTTGAGGCTGTTAAGGGCATCCTCCACTCCCTTCTGGTTGTATTTGACCATGTGGGCATGCATCTCGGGATAGTTACTCCTTATGTTGCGCTCTGTGCTGCCATTTGGGACGGTACCAAAGCGGAATGGAGGATACTGCTCCTGCGGCTTTTGAAACTGGAAGTAGAATAACAATTTTTAATGACAAAAATAATGCCGTTGATCGAATAAGTGTCTCAGGAGAGACGATGGCATATAGACATAGATTATTCAATCACTCTGATGTTTTATGAGGAAGCACTTCTCCTCATGTGAAAGAGAAATAAGAACAAGAAGGCTCAAGGAAAAACTGAAATGTGATGATTACAATTTCCATTAAAAAAAACTTGATCTTTGGATCCAATATTGTCTGTTTTCAGACAAAATAATTCACAGCATGCCGAAGGTTTTTTTGTTTGTTTGTTTTGTTTTGTTTTTTCATTGAAGGAAGTCTTTCTAAATTGAATACAACTAAACAATACAACTAAGCCCCACAATGCTGGTTGGTGGCTCCCGTATTGTGGTGTTTAGCTTCTAGATGTGGCTCTTGTAGGCTGTTCTGTTGGAGCTGATTGTGTCTGATTACAAGCTGAACATGCGGTTACTTTGTATAAAATTTCTGCATGTCAGAAAGACAGAGTGCTCGTGAACAGACTGACATTAAACACAAGTCGTCAGAGCAACCGAAGTGGCAGAGTACAGGTTACAGTGTTGGCATTATGAGGAACACCAGTGCAGTCTCCGTCCGTAACGTATCCCGTCTTCATATTTAGAAATGAAATATCAATATTGTGATAAAATGCACAGAGATTGATATGTAAACAAATTATATTTGTTTGTACAGTTATGCATTTCGTCACCTCGTTGCTCAAAAAACAAAGTTATTAATTTAACCAGTCCCGTTATCTGTTTTTTAATTTTCTCTAGGATTCATAATAATATAATCATTGTGATTTGTTTTTTCAAATTCTACTATGACTGTCTAATTATATTACAGTGAAAATCTGATAATGTGACAGATAATATGAGAAAACAGAGAAATGACATTTGCTGCAGTCTGCATGGCAGAAGCTAACACTTCTGGAGGAAATCACATCAGCTGCAGCACAGGCTGCTGACATCAGCCCAGGATCAGCGTTATTAATGGTCAGTCGGGGCCCTGTAGTACGAAGCAAGTACAACATACCCAGGATATCATTTCACCTCACTTACTCCAACACTGGCAATCAGGGTAAGCAGTCACACAAAGGTGGTTATCAACTCAATAAATCAACCCAGGGCTTTCAATCATGTTCTCATGAAATAGATGTCATTGGCATCATCTGACCACAAATAAGACTTCCCAAAGCAACATGAAACTATATTATCTTAAAAATAAGAGGCTACACTGACTATACAGACTGAAACCAACACAGCTGCTACAGAAAAACCGCCTGTATGAGTGACTGAAAGTCAGTGTGCAGTAGTGTAGTATCGCCTATCTGAAGCCAAGATGAAAAGGGCTGAACTATTAATGCTAGTATTAACGCTCTGTCATTAAGGCACCAATTAATTATTTTATTTTATTAAATTTTAGATGTGCGGAAGATTTTTAGTTTTCATTTTTTTCATCTGCAGAATGATCAACAAAATCCACCCAAGGATGTCAAACATACGACCCAGGGGCCAGAATCTGCCCAGCAACAGAAAAGCATTTTGGCCCACTAGAGGTTTTTTTCACTAATAAAGACTTCCCACATGGTCATTCTTGGTACACTGAAGTAATTAAGTAATAGAAAAACATTTAAATGACTGAAAATTTCCCATCTGCTATAAAAACGTTTGGATCTACAGTAAAAAAAAAACAAAAAAAACAGTGCTAGGCTGTGAGCTAACCGATGTTTTTCTGTAATTTTACACATTTATTTCTTACAGTTTAAGCCCAAAGAGTCACGCTGATAGATTTCTTTCATTTACTGAAGCAACATTTATTTACCTTGGAGAAAAACTGAGACGTTCTGTTGAAATTGCAAGTGTAGTTGAACTCCTTTACACTGACAGACGGGAGCTTCAGGGGAGTGGGCCGTATGTAGTTCACGGTGTAAAATGTGTTGGACATGCCTGGCTTAGACAGCGTGGAAATTTGATAAGGTCCGCAGGTACAAATGGACGTCCTGCTTTAGGGTTTTATATTAAGGAGCATAAACAATAAAATTGTTGTGAAATTATTTGCAGCCAACAGAAGAAATGTAAAGGACTAAAGCTGCAAATAAGAATCTTTAGACCCTCCTGGTGTCCACACAGAGGTCCCAGGGATCTTCCAGGGTGACGCTATTGTCTCAAGAACTGATTGGTCAGTAGGTGCTGATCTGATACCTGTTGATCTTTACAATTCAAGCCATCAGACATGAACTTCTGAACATCTGGCACATTATCCAAAAGTCAAAAGTGAACAAATAAACGACACAGTATTCCTGATGTTTATCAGGAGTATCTGACCAACCTCCCTGAATCCACCTGGATGAAGATTTTGCAGAAAGCCATCAGAATAATGAATATTTTTCACCATCAACTCTGAAGAAAAAGCATGGCATGAACTGTGGTTATGGAGAATTATTACACCCCTACTTTAAAGGTTAGTGCCAAAAGAAGTTCGGGGTAGCGACGTGTTACCAACTTCCGACTTGCAAAAAGTTGTTGTGTAAGTGAAGTGCCTTTTCTGGACAAACGAGGTAATCATCTCCCTTAACACTGCAGTGCCTTGAAAGTAGCTGAGCTTGTCTCTATCACTCTCCTCTGATACAAGGTCACGTTCTGTGGTGTCTTCTTGTACCTCATTTACATTTACTTAACCTAAGGGGTTCGGCACAGCTGGACCAACAGCAGTTGAGCGCTCACTTCCCACCATGGTGCCATGCAGAATTCCCTTTAATAATCTATGGGCTCACTGTCAGACTGATTCTGTTTCCTTCGCTGCATGGCAGAGTTAATGTATGATGAAACTGGAATTGTAAACGACTTTGCTAGACTCGTAATGAGCGGCGGACTGCTTGGTCTTTTCCTCAAATGCCTCTTTAATCCCTTCAGTTGCCTGCAAGCAAAAAGTCTGCAAATCATTTTTTGTGCTGATGGTTTAACATGGATTTCCTCGTCAATATTCCTATAAAACACATCCCCGGGCCAGACAAATATGCATAAGATAATACCAGAAAAATATAATCGCCGTCTACCCAGAAAATCCACTTGTGTATTATGTTTCACAGGCTTTCCGTTGACATCACCTTCCAAAGAGTCTGGCTGTGTAATTCAATTTCCCCACTTACTGTGTGAACCCTTTAGTGTTTTGCAGGGAAAGTGGAAAGTCACAGCTATGACATTGGCATTTCTGGATGTTTACACTTCATAGCTCTGCCACATGTTGTTTGCACTCCTAAAATAGAGCACTTTCCTAAGCTGTACATTAAACACAGCAACACGCTCAGGACGGTCAATGACAGAGGTCTGTACCTTTTTGTCACTCAGTCCGGACACTGTGTCGATGTACTGCTCCTGGATCATGAAGGCTGCCAGGTTGGCTGTGTAGGAAGCCAGGAAGATGACGGCAAAGAAAGCCCAGACCAGGACCATGATCTTGCTAGTGGTGCCCTTTGGATTCTCAACAGGGACAGAGTTATTGAAGACAATTCCCCACAGCAGCCACACAGACTTCCCGATGGTAAAGGTGGGACCTCCGGGATCTAGAAAGGATGAAGTAAAGAGGGGGCATTTAGTACCGGCCAAGACGATGACCCAAGTATCTGTGAAATCTAACACGTTTAAAATATTTATTTGTTAATTAATATCTTGACGTGTTTTTTGGTAACATATTAGTGATAGAGAAAACTTTAGGGATGAACAAACATAGTTATACTTATTGTTCAGACTTTCACTTCTGATGATAATTGAGTTTTTCCCCTAATGGCTCAATCACAGTAAACTAGAAATAGGAAGGCAACATCCTTGAAAATTGGTAGTTGCCTAGTAGTTTGGTGATTGCACAGGTTGGCTGGTGGGAGGCAACCAGTCTCCAAACAGTTACTGTACAATTTAGATCGACTGCAGTCACTCTGAGATGGACTGGTGAAGATGTGTGTGTGGATTATGTCAGTCAGTTTGCGCCATCTGTGATGTGACTCTTTGCAATTTGAGAACACACCGGCTGCAACTGGTATTTGATTAGATAAGTATATACAAAAGAACGTTGTCCAAGTTTGCCTATGTCAGCTTTCATTTAACTCTTTATTACCCAAATATTACTGACTGGTCTTGAGTTATTGGTGTAGTATTTCAGTCTAAATCAAACTGACTTATGCAGCAATAATATGTAACTGAATGTGCTGATGGTCACAAAGACACCAGTTGGGTAAATCTCAAGTTACATGTCAAAAAGAACATGATTGGTGTTTTATTATTTATTGTTTTATTGTTTATATTGTTACCTTTGTGACGTCATATATGTCGTACTTTATAGAATATATAAAAATAAAGACTGCTGTAATAAAGATTAAATGGGTTTAACCCATATGTCCTTCATCCATTATAGAATACTTCATAGACCCACATGGCTCTGAAATTAAACTGCAGCGTCTCAATCTACCAGGCATCGATCCAACGTGGCCACTGTAAACAGGATTGGATATGAAACCTTTAACAAGTCAGGTCTGCCATGTTTTAAATCAGTTTTTAAAATTACATTAAAATGGTATTTTGCTGCTGCATACTGGAAAAAAGTTTGTTTGCTAGTTTAAAATGGAAAATGTATATCTTGATCAATATTTTCTGCATGGATTAAATTCCACTTTAAACTTTCCGAGAATGTTTGCGAATTCAGAAAAAATAAAAATGTAAAATGGTTTTGTGGGTGCAAAGATTTTAAGAAGATTTTCATGGATACAAATAACCAAAGTCCAAAATGACCCTCACTGAGCCCTAAATGCAGGTTAATTTTCCATTAGAGAAAAGCTCATTACGGTACCCAACACAGTATTTGGTAAATGTTGCTACCAATATATCATTGAATTTAAACAAAAGATGATTTTTTTTCTATCCTCTGGCAAACATTCACCTTAAAGAAGGAATGAGTCCTTGACAACTAAGAGTCTGAGGCTTTTAGCCGGATTAAATCATTATTCATCTCATGAGTTTACAAAACCTTTTAATTATATTTAATGGCAAAACACATCAATTACTGCAATATCTTTTCATTGCTTTAGATGACGGTTTGCAGTAGCCACCACAGAAGGACCGGCCAAAACAGATTGAGTAGCTCATTCCTGAACGAGGGGCTACCACTGTGGCAGGGACGTGGTTCGGTTATGAAAAGTATGCAAATTATGCAGCAAACCAATCCACCTCAGACACATCAAACCTCCTCTGCTACGTACACAATAATCACGTAAAAGAGTGTGGAGAGAGTTCATTGATGAGAAGTAAAAAGAACCGTCAGGTGCTCAAAATAAACCTTAGACTCAAACGTTAGAACAGGCTTTTCCCTGCAAGGCACCATCTAACGAAGACCCACGAAGATCATAGCGGCCATTACAACGTATCTCTATCAATATAATGTTTTGTGCATCGGTCAAAACACTCGACTTGAGGTACACAACACGCAGCGTAAAACAAGCTGCCTCGCAACGAGTGTCGGGTCAAAGTCTTGGAGGAAATTGGAGGAAAATTGCACTGTTTCAATAGATCTTTAGCCCCAATTAGCAGGTATCTGTGTCCTTGTAATACTTGCATGAAGTTTCTGTTTGGTTAATTGTTCGAGGGCTGAGGCGCTGATGGACTGGACCGGGTTAGGAGACTCACCTTTGGCACTGACCAGGCTGCGGTTATACCCAACTGGACTGCAGTATTCAAAGACAAAGACTGTGATGGCCACAACTGTGAGACACATGACGAACATCATCACCCACACGGCTGGACTGTAGGGTTCTGCGGGGACAGAGAGCACAGCCAATCGAGTGCACATGTTTGCAGATATATGCAAATATGAGTGTTTTATAGATGTTCAGGTACTTTACGTCTGTAGACCACGAGGTCACACTACAATAAACTGATAATTCGTAATGTGTCAATATTTGCAAAACACATAGATGGTATACTTTATTGATATCATTTGAAGTTCTGTTACTTTACGCTTTTCTTCAGTGAAGCTGTGACTAATAACATTACTACAGTGTGTCGGTTGGTGGTGCTGCCATCTGCCACAGGTCCACTGACCGTGGATCCAAACCTCGCACGGCCCCACTTCAAAGAGACTTGAAATATCCCCAGCCGAGTGAAATCATTTTACCCAGTACAAAGGTAATTATTGCAAACATCAATAAAATAGGTAGAAAAGTTTCAAAAGGTTTCCTGTGAAACTGCAGCAGCTCCTGACTGAGAAACCAAAACCTTGTAATGTTTTATTTTTGCATTTTTATATAACGATAAAGTGACTTTAAATGAAAGCGGTTGTGATGCCTCACATATTGCATGTCAGCCTAAAAAGGTCGAGATATGAGTTTCTTTATTTTCGCGTGTTTTCCGGCCTTTTGCACAGTGATGCTTTGATGTTAGTTAAAATGCTTCTAGGAAACATTCCTCACCTAAAAAAGCAGAAGGAGAGACCGTCCCATTACTCCGAGCCACCATCACGCTGATCCCTGTCTCCACAAACGGCACCGAGAAGTCAATAATCTCTGAGCGCTCTTCATTTATGGTCAGCGAACCGATGGCCATGTCGGCCCGTTTGTAGAACACCTGTGGCAGAAGAAGAGTCTCGATTTTATGTTTTTTATTGGATTTTTTTTGGGTGGTTGGGGTTGGATGTAGGTACAAACAGATAGCAGATGTTTGTATGATGTGATCATAAATCAAAGTCTTTGTAGCTACATAATACAGGACATCCTCTGCTGATGTTTGAGATAAATCTCATTTATCAGTGAAGTCGACACACTGGGCCTCTGCCCCTGAGGGTGATATACTTCCTGCTTCTTCCAGAGCTCAGCTAGCAGCCAGATGGACGCAGCTCAAAAGCAACTGCCAGTGTTATCCTGCCTTTTTTTTCCTCCAGTGCATTGTAACACATGATTTGCCATCTAATCCGTCTCTAATCCATCGTAATGTATTGGAGCATATAGTATAATACCTATTACATAAAGTCACACTTACCAAATGTTAGAAGCTGGAAATGGAACAAGTGACTGAAGACTGCAGGCTCTGGATGGTCTGGCTGAAAAACGCTGATGCTATTTTTTTCTGATGTTTGAACCACAGCAGTGCAGTTCAAATTCCACTGTGACTCTGCAACCCTCCTTTTTTTGTTTCTATATAACACCACTGTTTATCATGCTGATGGAGAGCCGGTAGATTTACAGTCCAGACACTCATGCAAGCCATTAGCTCTCCTGCGGAGGTCGATGCCTCATTGAGCACAATAGCCTTCCTGTTTTTGATAAAAAAGGGTGTGTGTGTGTGGGGGGGGGGGGGGGTCCTACTAATGTTGTATCCTGCAACAACTCAGGAGAAGGGCCGGTCAGAGGAATCTGAAAGTACATCATTCACAAGGACACTTGCGCCTCCTTTTTGTGTTGACCCAGTCGACCTTGTCATACACATTTTCAATCAGAGACCAGACTTTTGTCTTCTTGAGGGTTTTTATTCTTATTTATTGTTGCCTGACACTCAGCATCAAAACGAACAATCCGACTTCTAGTTTCACTGTGCTTTCAGTTTCAGACGTGTTTTCTGGGTGACTTTTATCAAGCTCTCTTTATGCCTGCGTTGGTTCACTCCGAGTACTCTGACATCCACAGTCTGAGGACATGCATGTTGGTTAATTGCTAGACGTAGATGCGAATGCAAATTTGAGTGGTTGTCTGTCTCTGTGCATGTCCTTGCGATAGACTGGTGGCCTGTCCAGGGTGTACCCTGCCTCTCACCTTGGCTTACTGTGACCCTGAATTGGTTGTGCGGAACAACCTGGTTGGATAATTTCAGTGTTTTTTATGGATATTGTTGTCACCCTGCCCGGCAGGTGGGCAGCATGGCCTTTAGGAAGGCTTTTCTACACACCGTGGTTGTAATGAGTAGTTATTTGAGTTCCTGTTACCTTCCTATCAAGCAGTCAGGCCTCATCTCGTATAACTCCAGTCCTGTGGGATAGTTTACTCTCTGTAAACCCTAAAGATGGTTTTGTTTAAAAATCCCAGTAGATCAAGTTTCAGTTTCTGAAACATTCAGACCTGGATTTTTATGATGTAGATTTTGTTTCTTGATTTTTTATAAAAGAGGGGGAAAAAAAGATTTTGTATCTTGAAACAAAACTAAACTAGCTGCTTTTGCTCATACCTCTCCGATCATCCCGTTCCAGATTCCTCGAACCAGCTTGCCGTGCTTGCCGTTGGTGACCAGGTAGAGGTCGTAGGAGAACTTTATGGTGCGGGACAGTTTCTTCAGGATGTCTATGCAGAAACCTTTACAGCACAGCTTTGTGTATGGCTCAGTGTGGCCTACGATACTGAAAGGGAACGAGAAAGGAAAAAGAGATCAGAACGCTGGGATACAGAATTTTTTTTTTAACATGTTTTCTTTGAGAAACTGCAGAAACAAACTATCTAAAACTGGAAGTTTTCTTCTTCTTCCTGTTTTGTAGACCCAACACATAGTCAGGTCATTTTTTACAAATGATTTGAGAAATGAGGAATGATTGACTGGAGTGGGATGAAGAGGTAATGAACAGCCATCGCTTCATCGTCAAAGCTGCGGTGGATGTTGGAGGGAAATTGTGAGCCACTCTACAGGCGTGCACATGATGTCTTGGTCCCAACAGATGGATGAACAGCTGGGTGGAACAAAACAATACATACAGACATAGTTAATGACACACAAACAATAGCAGACACTCATTGGAGGATTATCTGGGCTGAATGATGGCGTTTTTGTGGGATGGGATGCTAAGGATATGGCGATACGTTGGTAAGGTTTATGGTGAGGAGGGCCGTTGCCTGTGGTTCCATCAGTCAGTCTTTCAAGTTCACCAGTAAAACAAACTGGTTGGAATGAACTGTGTATTAGTTTCTGTTTA
Organism: Rhamphochromis longiceps; assembly: GCF_057381845.1. Classification (NCBI taxonomy): domain Eukaryota; kingdom Metazoa; phylum Chordata; class Actinopteri; order Cichliformes; family Cichlidae; genus Rhamphochromis; species Rhamphochromis longiceps. Next base: position 35,927,283 of record NC_140560.1, on the reverse strand, counting down.
AATGCCTTGTGAAAATCCCTGCCACTCTTAGGCTCAGTCACTTCGGTAATGAAGATAAACTTTAATGCGTTTGTCACACAGTGCTGCTCTAACAGCGTAACGACTGCCTCTTTCTGTGTTAGAACAGCATATAAAACGTAGCATTAAGGCTGGCAGGCGGCCACGTTTCTCGCCAATCGTTTCATCTTTTATTATTCAACTACCGCTGCAAAGCTTTTAATGCTGCATTAAAAATGCTATATTGTTCCTTGCAGCCATATCTTCTTCAGACTCATGCATACAACAGTTTGTCCTCTGACCCGGGCTGATTGTCTCTGCTACAGTTTTAATGAAATATACCGGTGTAGTAGCGAGCACAAACCCAGCTGTCTGGGCCACAAAACAGACACAGCATGCCTTCTTAAATATTCTGCTGATCTTCAGACAGAGCAGGCAGCAGAAGCCCAGTGGACAGTTTCAGGCTTTGCATACTAAGTAAAATGGGCTGACGTAAGGTTTGAAATCAATTCTCCTTCTGCTTATCAGCAGGATTATGAGGAACGTGGCGATGAAAATGCCCTTCAGTTTCACACTAAGAAGATGACAGCAGCGATGTGAGCCAGGGAGAAGGACGGGAACACAAAGTCCCGTCTTGTAAAACACTTTGCTGTGATTTGGAGAAAAATGTGTCAGGGAGTCTGCATTCCTCTCTCCCTCCCTGTGCTGCGAACTTGGATCAGAATGTAAATATGAAGGCTTATTTCTGAGCGATTTTATTTACATAAAGCTATTAATTTAATGACTTTTGATTTTCTCCGTAGCGGTCACTGTCTATCACTCACAGGTAGGTTTTGTCCTGTCCAAGTCCAGCCTCAGAGAAAGTTACTCAGACACAGAAACATTGTGCAGTCTGATCCTGACAGTTAAAACATAATGTGTGGCGCTTATTTAAATTTGTACATTTTTAGTGATTTGTATTCAGAAGTTTAAGCTGCGTTTGAAGATTAATTATCAAGAATCTCGACTTTAAAGCAGATTATGTTCCTGTTTAAGACACAAATCAAATCAAACGTTCTGAATCTACACTGAAAATGGTGAAATGACACGTAAAGGATCAGGATACAGTGCAGTGGTGGTGTCGGTGACCAGTGTTGGTCAAGTTACTTGAAAAAAATAATTAGTTACTGATTACTTCTCCAAAAAAGTATACCTGTTTACTGATTACTTATTTCCAAAAGTAATTAGTTACTTAGTTACTTTTCAAAAACATGATGCACAACCTGAAAACGTAATAAAGCAATAAACCTTTCAGCCCAATGCTATTTTATGCATAATCCATCACATAAAACTGAATCAAATGGAAAGCCTCTTTTTAAATTATTGGTTTTAATCTTTTATCTTTATGCACATTGCATCAAGCAAAAATTAAATTAAATGCAACAGTCTGTGACTGGAAGAAATGTGTTTAACATTTAAACCTATTTCCTACATATTCCAGTATATAAAATAAAATAATGTTTTGTGTTTACACTCTTTCAAATAGATGCAAGTAAAACACAGCAAAAAATAAATAAAATCAAAGATTCAGCAGCTCTGAGTCCTGTCACCTGTTCAGCAGGAGTGGGGCGGGTGGAGGTTTGCCCACAGCGGTCATGTCAGTGGGAGGATCCGGGGGTGTCCTTGTGAATGTCACATTCCCGTGGCAGCGCGCTCGGTGCTCAGATTTGAAGTTTAATTTTTTGCTGTAGAAAGAAGTTTCTTCCAACGCAGAGTGAACAGCGCACGCTAATGTTTTCGTCACTTTTAAATATATTTTAAATAAATATAAATACGTCCACGCTTTAAACGCTGCCTGGTCGTACTCTCCCCTGCACTCCATGTTATCCATGTTGATCTGCACACGTCTGCCGCTGCCACAGACGTGTGCAGCGCTTACGTCATTGTCATGAGACACTCTCACAAACAAAACCACGACTGTTTATAGCGCCGTAACGCAGCGTGCTTACGGGGAAGTAACAATAATCTAATCGCTGTTTTTGCAATAGTAATTCCTTACATTACTTATTTCTTGAAGTAAGTCATCAGTTTACACCCATCTCTGTTAGTGACAAAACTGCAAACTGGTTATTACCCATCCACATGACCTGTTATCTTCAGTTTCACTGGACGCTTGGAGGCCTGATCATGCCAGCACTGTTTGCATCCATCCATCCATTTTCTCCCACTTATTCAGAAGAAAATAACACGTAACTTGTGTTGCTAATTTTATTATTTACCTAGACTAACTGCTGCTAAATAAGCTACATAAAATGACCCCAACTGGTGAAGTCGTTTTCCACTCAACAGTTTTGTAATCCAGTCGTCTAAATTCCCAATCCGGATCTCTCCTGACGACCTGTTTCGTCCACATTTTTCTGTTTTGTGGGTGTAACTCTGCCTGCCTTTGTTGTGCCCTTATTGATGTAAAAACTCAAAAACCAAGTGCTTGCTAAACTAGTGGTGCGAGGATATTAGAAGAAAAAGATGAAGTCAAACTAAGACGAATGAATGTTGAAGGGTTTGCTGATGCCGCTGTGCTCGCTAACAGGATTTTCCTGGATCCTTTATTATTGTGCGTGTTTGATAGTGCTTCTGAAAAAGAGGCATTTGTGAAAAAGTTGCCAACAATTGAGTCACAGTTGTGTGGGTAGGATCTGTTTCTAATTGTTCTGAGTGAAACTGGCCGTATGGGAGATAATTTCCGACAAACTTGATCCATTTTGTGTTATTTGGTGTTGGAGAATGTGGCGTTCTACCATCAAATGATTATTTCCTTCAGTGAGCAATCCCGTATGGTGCATGAGGTGGGCAGTGTGAGATAATGTGGCTGCAAAGTAGTGAGCCATGGGTGCAATGCAGAGAGCACTAATGACACATCACCCCTAACCTCCCCCAGACCTTCAGTCTAATGGACTCTGCACCCACACATCAGGACGGGGAGTCAATGAGACGAAAAGGCGAGGCTGCGAGGAGGAGCAGAGCCACGACAAACAGAAACAAACAAACACTTTAGAGGGAAACGAGGCTGCCACAGTACACCCCGAGTAAACACAGCGCTCCCAACATCCCTCGTCTCACCAGCTGCCAGGGTTCAGGGCTGGGCCTTAAATCAGCTGCCAGTCGCATTAAAATGGGTCTTTGGGAATCATTGCGTGTGTGTGTGTGTGTCTGTGTGAGAGAGAGAGACAGAGGTAGTTTATTCCTTGTGGACATTCTTGGAATATTGTTTTGATGGTGCTCTATGGATGGTGACAGTATGTGCCATTTTTTTCCCCGTGTGCACGTTCATTTCCATCCGTATCCCCTTCTTGGGAAAATTAAACTCATCACTCTCATTGAGAACCTCTTCAAGTCTTCACCTCTTAAAGGAGCTGTAAATTTGCCCCAGGTGATTTTTTTCTTAAATATTGGGCTAAATTAGATTAGTTTGCAGAGCTTTTGGTGATGCTGAATCTGCTTTTTTGAGGAAACAGGACAAAATATCTGAGGATTTGTAAAGTGAGATAATGGAGAGGAAAGAACAGACAGAAACATGTCCATGCTCGGTTTTTCCCCACACACAGACTTTTACATACAGTATATGTGGAGGTTTAATCGGTTTACTAATGGACTGTCCCCTCACTTATATTTTTAAAAGTTTAACCAGTTAGCCCGGCACTTCCTGTCTCATTGGCATTCTGGTGAGCACATCCTGTGACAGTGTCACTGTCTTTGACTCCACCTGGCAGCAGAATTAACAGAATCCGCATCTATGGAAAACACCGGTGCACAATTATTGTATAGTTGTTGTTTAAATTTCCAGATTAATAGTGGAAGATTTTAAGTGCAGATTATTGTTGTTTTCTGCATTTTTAATGTAATTTTTTACATTAAAATGTAAATGTCTTTTTTTCTGTAGGGGGATCAGTGGGGATTGGTGGAAACTAATAGTAAAGATAGAGAGAGGAGAAACACGGCAGCAGTTTTCCAGCTGAAGTTGATTTTGGGGGATGATGAAACACAGCGGTTTTAGGTGTAGGTGATCTTTAAACAGCCTGATACACCCATTCATGAACCAGGCTGCCTGTCATTTGTACACATGGATTTGCTGACCATTCCGCTGGAACTGTAACACTTCCAACATGGAAGTCGGACAGCTGCAGCTGAGTCAGGAAGCCTCACTAAGTGCACATCGATCCTCTTCTAACATCTTTATTTTCCCGTGTCCCGCCCAAAAAATCTGTTTTTGAAGCACTGATTGGTTAATAGCCACCTTATGAACCTTTAATAAAGAGAATAAATGGTAAATGGCCTGTATTTATATAGCGCTTTACTAGTCCCTAAGGACCCCAAAGCGCTTTACATATCCAGTCATCCACACATTCACACACAGGTGATGGCAGCTACATTGTAGCCACAGCCACCCTGGGGCGCACTGACAGAGGCGAGGCTGCCGAACACTGGTGCCACCGGGCCCTCTGACCACCACCAGTAGGCAACGGGTGAAGTGTCTTGCCCAAGGCCACAACGACGGAGACTGTCCGAGCCGGGGCTCGAACCAGCAACCTTCCGATTACAAGGCGAACTCCCAACTCTTGAGCCACGATCGCCATAATAATGATGATAGTAATCTGAAGACAACAATAAGACATAATTGATATATCCCAGAAGTTGGGAAATTGCATCACAGCAGTCGACACATAAATAAATAACAGAGTATAGTTTGATACAGTTTATCACCTGCTGAAGGTGCAGAAGCAGCAAAGCAAACTTTGAAAAAACGCTTGTACTTTTAAGGAGCTTGGAAAGAAAGCGACTGGACCTTTTACCTCTCATCTGACAAGTTTCTTCTTCACTCTTATTTTTAATTCCTTTACGTCTGTACCTCAAGTTATTTTGCCTTTACTGAAATGTCTTTTAGGCTTATTGGACAGTACTTTGAAATAGCCTTTCACTTTATGAATACACCTGCATTACCCTCCCCAAAAATTCGATTATGGTTGGGGTTCCCTGTGGAGTGAGCGAGCTCTAATCTGTTTTATATCACTGAATAGATAAAGGTGCTTTATGGACTCGTGGGCCACAAAAGGAAACAAACAGAAAATCACGTATTGAGATGCAGCGATGAAACGAGCCTTCCGCTTTTTAGAGTTCATTAAGTTGTAGAAAAACAAACGTGATTGTCATTTAATATCCTAAATTTGGAGTTTTTGGAGCTTTTTTAATGAAGGTGGAGGATTAAGGAAGCAGGTCAGGTTTCCTGGTGGTCTTTGGGGGTTTTTACCTTTCAGTAAGACATCTCTAATAAATAATAATAAAGGTTATCTTATCTTATCTTATCTTAACAACCTCATGGGGCAGCTCTGTTCATGACAAGGACTCCTACTGTGACTGAGCAGTGAGCTGGTAAACACACTGTATATATGAGGGAGTGCTGAGACTACACTATCCTCTGAGACCATCAATGTGTAAATTTACTTAGTGCAACTTTCTAGTACTGCGTATAGATCGTTTGGCTCTCAGGCTCCGGGAGCGCATCTGCTGCTGCACTCAGTCTCAGCTTTAATGAAATCATCTTATCATCTAACTCCCATCGAATGCAGCTAATGTGTGATGACATTATCTTCTCAGGTCAATACTACCCTTCACCAGGGCATTAACTCTGAATTAGTCTTTGCCAGAGTGCTTTGAGGTAGAACCAGCTCCCTGCTGTTCAAAGACAGCGAGGAAGCGAGATTTTTCTGATCCGACAGGAGAACGTGCGCGACTCAAAAGGAAGAGCTCGTGGTAACTGCTGCGAGCTGCTTTTGCCAAGTCCTGACAAACGCCGGTGTCTGTTTGTCAGGCCTCTCTGAGGACGCGTGAGTGAATCACACAGATGGTCTGCTTGGCAAGCTGCGTGCATGGCCCAGGGGTTGAGGGATTGAAACGGAGAATCTGCATGACCAGTGGCTTCTCATTTAGAAAGCACTGACATGGGTCTGAGTTGTAATCATGTTTAGTGCTGAAGGGGAATTTGGAACTGTTGTCGAGATTCAGATAAAGAAAGATGGTGCTTTCAAGAGGCTGAGGGGGAAATTGGCCGACCACTATCGGGAATGCATATTAAAATGTGTGTAACCTGCAAGTTCTAAAAGTGTTTTCTCATACAGAGAAGTGTATGAAAATAAGTTAACTCCAGTTGGTCAGTATTTTACACAGATGTAGATTTTCTGTTTGAGGGGTTAGAGATTATACACACGTAAATACATGTGTGTCAGAGAGGACCGAACAATGCAATCAGCTGAGGATATCTGTGGAGAAGCAGCTCTCCTCCACAATCCTCCACAATCTCAGACTGCAGGTGCTGACTGTAGTCCTCGCTCTGCTCTGCAGCCTCGATGTTTAATTGCATTATGGATTTATTCTTCTAGGCTAGGCAGTAAAATCTCAGATCAGTCTAACTCTAGACTTATTTATTCCAAATAAATCCTTTCCACGTATAAATATATTCCTGCATAGTTTTGTAGCTGAAGTGGACATCTGATAGTTTAGGTCAGGGATGATGAACTCCAGGCCTCAAGGGCCAGTGTCCTGCAGGTTTTAGATCTCACCTAAATCAAATGATTAGTTCATTACCAGGCCTCTGGAGAACTTCAAGACACGTTGAAGAGGTCATTTAGCCATTTAAATCAGCTGTGATGGATCAAAGACACATCACACGTCACAATGATGGCTACATTGTTGCCATTCCCTTTCCAAATACTCCATGAATATAAGCGCATGCTGCTTTGCTCTATCTTTTGTTAGTGTTGCAAAGGGATTACTTTTGAATTGGCAGAACAGGCAATCTGAAGACATCACTCAGGTGGCCACTCTCACCAGTCTCTGACAATTCAGACTAAATGAATGATAAATAAAACCTATAGATGAAGTCCTCAGTGTGTCTGTACTCAAGGATCCATCACAGTCCATCTAGTCACCCTTCATTGGTGCCGGATGCTTCGTTGGACCCCTCTTTGCCTCCGTCTTCTTTTTCCTTGGATTTTTGTTCGGCTCTGTGAAAACGTTTCATTGTTTGACAAGAGGAATTACGCTCTTTCTGTACTGGCAGGATGATTTGGTCAGCATGAGCGATTAAGCATCCAGCGCTTCATAACACTGAAGGGACGTGATCTTCATCTTCCATCCCCTTCATGTCGTTAACGCCATTGTCAGTAATGGATAATAGCCTGTGCTTCTCCCCCCCCACTAATGAACACCAATATCAGTCTCTAGGTGTTCGGGATTGATGACATGGCCTAATCGTCCCATCTAATTGATACCCCTCCATGCAGCGCGTACATTTCCCTGATTGGGTCACAGAGTGATCTCCGGGATATTGCACTCTGGCCAAGCAGCCTAATGAGCATCTCACCATTGAGTGATAAGAAGTCATGCATGCGCTAATGGCAGAGGAAGAGTCTCTTAATCTCACACCTAATGGCACTCTCAAGTTAGTCACAGAATCAATTAAAATGGGCACGTTAACATGTGAGTGTGCATGTGGGACTGTGCGGTAAAGTGGGTTCACATAAGACGTGTGTGTGGCTGAGATGATCAACACATGTTGAAATGACCTGACCAGCTCTTGCCGTATATTCAGGGAGACCAAATGGCACCTGAAGATAAAGACACAACAGCAGCTGCCTAGCAAATTGATAACAAACCAACAGCATGTTTAAAAAGCATGTTAGCGCTTTGAGTTGAAACCCTCATGTAAGAACCGGTCCATTTATCTCTTTCTAGTAATAAACATGTGGAGTCACCGATGACTTCTACACAAGATCAAAGTTAACGAGCTCAAATCTGTACAAGGGAATGAAAATATAAACCTTGTCTTGGACTTTATTTTAGACGTTTTCACCTTCATCCTGCCAACATATTTAACATACATGGAGTAGAATAATTTACTGTAAGAATCAAAGTTGCCCAAAATTGTAGGTGGAATTGCCCATAAAGAAACAGAAAACATTTAATATACAGCACTGTGCAAAGTTTTTAGGCTGGTGTGAAAAAATGCTGTAGACAAAGAAAGTTTTCAGAAGTGTAAATGATCGTTTATTGGCCCCAAATGTTTTCTGCAGCAGGACAACGACCCCGACCGTACAGCCAAAGTCATTAAGAACTATCTACAGCATAAAGAAGAACAAGTAGTACTGAAAGTGATGGTACGGCCCCCACAGAGCCCTGATCTCAACATCATCGAGTGTGTCAGGATTACATGACATCCACAGAAGATCTGTGGTTAGTTCTCCAAGATGTCTGGAACAAGCTACCAGCCGAGTTCCTTCAAAAACTGTGTGCAAGTGTACCTAGAAGAAGGCAAAGGGTGGTCACAGCAAACATTTCTCTTTTGTTCATTCGCTGCATTTTGTTGATTGATGAAAATAAATGATTAACACTTTGTTTACAGCATTTTTTCCTCACCTGCATAAATCTTTTGCACAGTGCTGTCTGTGGCATCATTAGAAGGACGCAGATTGTATAAAAAATAAAATCGGGAAGATAAATAAAAAAATCTGTAAAGTATGATATTGTTCTCTGCACAGACCCCAGTCGACGGGGTGACGACTAAAGTACAAATTGACTTCAGCTAATTAAAATGTATTTCACATGTAACTTTGCCATAAGGCCAAGGTTAAACTTGGCTGTTAGCTTAATGCGCTCTGCAAGCTGTTGTCCGAACTCGTACTCTGTTGGTCAGCGATATTCTTATTACAAACTCCATTCCCCATCTGCTACATTAGCCTCCTGTCCCAGTGGTTACACCCTGTAGTGTTTGGAGTAATTGGCTTGCAAAACAACTGAATGTGAAATGTGTAATTAATCAACTTATGATATGTGATGCTATTCATCTGATTTTCAGCTTTTAACTCCACCCTGTGAGCGTTAATTAGGATAGCACTGAAAATGCAACATCTGTCTCGTCAGCAGGAAAAATGAAAGATTTAATAGGAATCTTTGGAGCCACTTCACTTACGTCTCGGTCTTATTGGACTGTCGTCGGCAGGGCACGGTGTTGCTAACACAGGTACCAGTCACGGGGTCCACTGCCTCCACAATGACAAAGGGCCGCTCCTCCAGTGTGGCCACTGTGAGGTGCCTGTAATCTGACACGGGCTCTAAGTAGCTGCCAAACCGCGGCCAGACGGGGTATCTCATCTGCAGGATCCCCATTTCATAGGTGCCCACCTGAAGGTACAGAGAGAGGAGGGGAGTGGATTAATGCGAAGCAGTGAAAAATCCCTGCACCAAACTCCAGATGGCTTCTGTGGTTCTGATTTGTTACAGCAGCGAGGCACAGAAATAAACATGGATTTGGGGGAACAGCCACATAAATAAACTCCAGAGGATCCTGGAAATCTGTTTAGCCGAGCCACAAAACTACATAAAAATAATTGTATAATATTGAGAAAATAAGCCCCTCATTCATCTGTGAGGACAGAAGTGCGTAACCCCGTCTATCTCAGTCTCCACTCTTAATACACTTGTCCTCAATCCTCTAACTGTATGTGCTGTTTTGACATGTTGCGATTTGAGCGTCTGGTCCCGGCGCAGAGAGCAGAGTTTTAGTTCCTGGACAGTTTAGAGGAAATTGATTTTTTTGTCACTGGGGATGTAGAGAGCACAATTATACATCTAATGCAATGAAAGCAATTCCACCCCCGCTTTATTACCAGGGAGCTAATTTTAATTGGATGTTGTGGGGAAATGAGCATTCACGAGCAAGCTGAATACATAATAAAGATCAGAAATTAAACATTTCAGTCTCACTTATTTAAAGAAGCCGTGACCTGTTCAGCTCCACTGATTGGCCCTTCTGACTCACCCTCCTTTAATCAGCCTCACAAATAAGGAGTGAATGTTGCGTTGGACCGGTTGGTCCCAGTGTACCACAAACACTGACACGTCAGATTGATTTTTAAATGCTGTTTTTCGTGCCACAGTGTAGTAAATGAATGGCAAACAGACTTTCACAGTTTCACAGGTACAAGCAGCTGCAGTTAGTTTACTCCCAGAGAAGCATGACCTTTCTGAGAGTTGGACCAGAAACCCAAATGTAAACAGGTGCTACTTTAAAACATTTTAAACATCCATCCATCCATTTTTCCCTCTCTCCCTCCCAGCTGTCATTGGACCAGAGTACACACCGTGGCCAGTGTAGAGGATCAGCAGCGGTGAAATATTTCCGTTTCACTCTGGCAATATGAAAACATGAAGAATTAGTCAAGTCCAGAAACACCAGCTTTCAATCCAGAGCACGTTCTACGTCTGCAACAGTTTTGGCTAAAACCTTTGAAGAATATTCTATCCTAGCGTCAAACAGAAAACAACAACGACATTAATCTGCCCTCTCGCTCATTTGAACAGGGATTGCTGCAGATTCACAGAGAAGATGGCAGCGCAGACAAATCTGGTAACAAACTCGGCACCAGTGCGGAGTCATCTGGCAAACTCCAGCATTGCAAACACATGCAGGTCCTGGTAGATTTGGCAACAAATGATGTTCAGAAGCAGAGACAAAGTCATACACAAAACTGAACATGGTCATTAAGATTTGTTCTGAAAGTGCTACATGCAACTTTTCCCAGTGTTTGAGCAGATTGACTTGGAAAGTGAGACCTTTCCCAACATTCTTGCTTCGGTGAAAATCCAAAGTGAGCAACAATAAATTACCGGGAGGTAGAAATGGAGTCCATTACTCACTAATTAAACGAATGACTGCCTCCCAGCACAACACAGACTCCAGCACAAATGCTACAAGGAGGTCAAAATGAAAACTGATGTGGCTTCAGGTTAATGGCTAATGACGTTGTTAGCAGGCAAGTGAGCTAAGGTTAGTGAAACTCAGCAACGCCCAGTGCTAGGCGTGCAAATCCATCTCCTGTTGCAAAACACTGACTTGTGTGGATGTGGTCGGCTAACCAGACAGACCAGAGTCATCATCCAGCCCTCACAGACCCTGGTCTGGATGATCACAACTCAAATACAAAGGACCAAGTGAAAGAAAATGACCAACAAGACAAGTTTTGATCTGTTTAAACAAAGCAGCGGCTTTGAGGGATGTTTCTTTGTCGCGATGAATGATTTTCCTGCCCCCTTATGACTCAGTTACTCTAGACCAGGGGTGTCCAACTCCAGGCCTCAAGGGCCAGTGTCCTGCAGGTTTTAGATCTCACCCTGGGTCAACACACCTGAATCACATGATTAGTTCATTACCTGGCTCTGGAGAACTTCAAGAGATGTTGAGGAGATAATTTAGCCATTTAAGTCAGCTGTGATGGATCAAGGAAACGTCTAAAACCTGCAGGACGCCGGCCCTCGGGGCCAGGAGTTGGACACCCCCTGCCCTAGACCAATGGCACAAAACAGGACAAATCACATTTGGCCTCTGATAGCGATCTGACTCGAACCTGCAGTCACATTCAGAGACGTTGGCACATGTTTGCAAATTGTTGCTCAATTTGCAGATACTTCACAGTCAGTCTGATCCAGTCTGCACCATGAACACAATCCATCTGCGTTGCGTCTCCTTGCGACATGAAACTCGACTCAACTTTTTGTGGTTCTTACATAAAAGCATTTCTCAGTTAAATCGCAGTCCTTCAGGAGTTATGTCACTATTTGTGGAGGAGTTATTGAATTTCTGGACTCTTTGCCACTTTATGTAACTGCCAACTTAATATCATTTAATAATCCAACTAACCGCAGATTGACTCCGTGTTATTGCTTCGAAGACGGCAGCTGACTGCGAACAGTCGCAGACCCGATCACCGTCTTTAAAGCACCCGTTTCAAAGGCAGCGAGACTGTAAAATTATTGCACGTGGTTGCAATTATTTTGTATTTCTGCCAGTTTAAAACAGTAAACCTAATACTTGAGTGTAGGTCAAAGTAGCAATGTATCTCAGTTGTCTCCATCTACATCAATCACCTAGACACATTTTTAAAATAGTCGGCGCCTTTTTGTTTCGTGTAGATGAAACGATTCCACTTGAGTTTTACTTCTGGCAGTGAGGTATTTGGGACAAATGTGAGCTTATTGATATTTAAACAAAATTCTTTCTAGTTCACTTGACTGTGCTTCTGTAAATGTCATCAACTTCCTGGAGAGCTAAAAAAAAAGCGCCAGTCTGAACACAATGTTTTTCCTCCCACATAATCTCTGCTGTTTATGCAGGAAGGGGGGCAATCCTATCTCATCATGCCAGTCAGTAAAGCCTGTCACAGTGAAATGGAAAAAAACTGAACGTCGACAGAAAAGTGCAAATATCTCAGGTCTCCCTGGACCTCACGGTTATTCTTCTTTCCTGCCAGTCATATCGATCAGTCCACTGTTATAGTATCATCCCACTCTTGGGCATTTAGTCACTCAGAATTTCAATTTACAAGAGAACGTACTGAGATGAGTGAAACAAAAAAAGAAACTCTTTTGCCTGTGGCTGCTTAGACTGTGAAATCTTCATTGTTCATTCATCTGAGACATCGGTAAAAAGACGTTTGTGTTTCACGCAGCACCTAAGCAAGAATAAGGAATGGGAAACTTAATTTATAGCAAACACTGTCATGAGAGTTTTAATTCTATTATTAATTGTCTGGAAAGAGAACTGGTTGTTTATATCACAGAAAATCTGTCGGGAAAGTGCAACTGGATCCATCTTTCCAGTTAAATCCTTTTCAGTGGTGAGGTTCTACTTTCAGGGTTTGTAAGTGTTGCATGCAGCTAAAAAATTGCAGATAACGGCAATGACAGGAACACTTCTCGTCATTCTCAGGGCCCTTTTCTTTCCATCTCCACTTTCTTTTGTCATGCTCTCTCTCTCACTCTCTCTCTTGCTCTTTCCAAATGACTTTGAGTTGTACATCTGTGGAAACAGCTGAACAATGACTCTTGGCAAGTTCCATATTAGGCCTGGCCGATAAGAGCGTTGTAGTGATGTAGGGTTTTTTTAATAAGTTAAAAAAATATGAGGCGTGTAATGCCAGGCAGCAGCCTAAAAACTGTGAGGCTGCTTGTACAGAGATGATGTATGAATGTAACAGGCCGGCTGCCTCTGCATGTGTACAATACAAAGGCTGGAAAAAAGGAAATCAAAAGGTGGAATTGATTTTCAGCTTTCAGAGAATAGAGGCAACAGAAAGTGGAGCACACGAAATGGATTGCCTCACACTTCTTAGACAAATTTTTGTGAAATGAGTGCAGTGTTGTTCTTCCAGGGAACGGGAGAAATGTATTTTTCCTCCCCAGAAAGGTTTATGTAAAGGTCAGCACGCTAGGAATGAGCAGTGCTGGAGTCGGGGGGTGATTGGGAGGACACATGTAAGTCTGTCGCCCACATTTCATATTTTATGTGAAAGTGTTTCTGAGTCAATACGACTAACGTCTTATGCTAAACTCAGCTGAGCTGCTTGTCACATGACCTATCCAGTTCCTGTTAACATCAGTGAATTCAATTTAGATTCAGTCTTCTATTGTTAGCATTGTGTTTACATATTAGAGGAGACAGAGTTACACTTCCAGGAAGTTTTCTGTTGGTCGTTACTTTAAAAAAAAAGAGAAAAGAGCATGGAACGATTTGGAAAAAGTAGTCGGACACCGCGATGTGACTAAAATTATTGCAGCTGTGTGCTGTGAACTTGTGATCTCATTTTCTCGTTGCTATGCAGAAGGGGCACCAGGTCTAGCTGCTAACTTCAAAGTGACTTTGGTCCATCAAGACGGGAATAAATAGGCAATAAAATGGAGTCGGTTTGCTATGAGTCTGCTGTCAGTTTGTGATTGAATTGGGTCACGTCGACAGTTACTTGCAATCTGTTTGTGAGATGGAGATCAACTGTGATAAAATCTAAAAACATCACAACTCCGTTGCCTTCTACACAGACAGAAATGGACATTAAACATAAATTTATTAGCTGCTTGCATTCAGAGTATCGCCACAAACTCGCCAAAACAGAAATTCCTCCACAAATCGTGATCCTGTTGCTGCAGGACGGCAATTTAACTGCAACCTTATATAAGTGTCAGCAACCTTGGTTTTATACAGGAGTATAATCAGAATACAACCAGTTGGCAACCAGTTGAGTCGTCTTTGGCAAAGAGGCATGTCACAGATGAGTTGTGTTCATCAGCATAGACTGAGCCCGACTGATTGCATTGTGTTGGCAATTTGAATGAGTGTATAAATTTGACAGCATTATTTGCAAACCTTCACCTTAAAAATTGGAGTCAGGAGTTGGATCGCAATTGTTTGGAGACAAGTTGCCTAGTTGGCGGAAACCTGTGCAACTGCCTACAGTCAGAAGTTGTTTCCTAGAGATTGAGGGTGTTGCATGCTTGTGCGTTCAACCTGTGCATGACCGATTTCACAGAAACTGCAGCTTCTTGAAATTGTTTTTCGATTGCAAACAAATTCAGTGAAAACACGGAGCAACCCTCCCCTCCCCCCCCTAGTTTCAAGGCGGTCGCTGTCCTATTTTCTAGTGTGACTGAGCCATAATGAATAATGCACCAGGACAAGATACCAAGGAAAGACTTGTCTGTTCAGAAAGAAATGGCATATAAAGAAAATAAGATGGATAGAGACACAAAAATAACAATCTTTTAGTGATCGTTTATTTAAAAAAAAAACTGTTTCCAAAGATAAATGGTGATTAAAGATAATATACCAGATAATCTCCAGATCTAGTTTTTAAATGTGCAAATTGCTGCTTTTTCTTAAATATTCATATATATTTTGAATGTGCACAATCCACAGTTAGTTGCGCTGGAGGTACATCAGCTGATCTCAATAGCAGACCAGATCAGCGTCCAGTCGGCTGATCTCACAGGCTGTCCTGTTTAGGCTGCTCTAACTTTCCTACAGTTGGTTTGTGCTTGCAAGCCACTTTGTAACCCACTTACAACCCGGCAGCTCCTTCCATGTGTTGCCTCACTTAATCAGTGTCGTGTGCGCTGTTCTGTGCTGGGTTTGTTTGATGGAAATATGAAGCTATCCCACCAATTATTAAATTTTTCTTTCGACTATACTGATCCAGACTAAAACAGTTTTAGGTCTCTACACTCTAGAAGCTTTACTTCTACTAGAGTCATCACAGAATTTTATTCAACCGTAATGATTTTAAATTATTTTCTGATTGTTTTTTTTTACAGTTGATTAATTGGAATTGATTGACTGTTAACATTTGATTGTCTCATGTACACAAAAGTCATTTAGACAACAGTCAAAAGTCAATAGTGTTTGGTGTAGTGTTGAATGATGCACAAAACTGCTTCAGTCTCCTTCCATATCCACAAATTGTTTGTTTACGTTGCCATTACAGCTTCCCATTTTCTCACAGTCCCAATAACATATTGGAAGTTACAGGAAGTAACATCTTAAAACATTAAAATCACATAATTAGCTTTGAACTGCTGGTGTCTCTTCATTTTGTGCATAATGTGAAATTAAGCACTTTCTGTTGAACCTGATGAGGAAGTGAACTCCCTCCAGTCTAGTGTTACATCAGATTCACCCTCTGGTTCAATGAATGTTTCGATCTCAATGAGGCAGCTTGCTGAAGCAAAGTTTCCCGAGTGTGTGGGTTTTACTTTAATATCCTTCGAAGAAGTGTAGGGTGGGATCAGTGGGGGAGGGGTGTGAATGTGCTGCGTGTGATTAGGAGGCGATCCTTCATTATTTCATTGGTATCAGTGGAGCTTTGATTCCGCTAACTAGTCTATACAAAGAGACCGGCGATGTATGAAATCACTCTGCTGTTAGCATGCAGAGAAAGACATCAGTGTCCTGTAAACACTCCTCATTGTGTGAGCTCAACTGTTAGTTTATCCACTCAGAAATAATCAGACACACATTTAAAAAGCCATTTGGTGTGAAGTCGAGCAGCTGCCGTCATCTTACCTTGTCCCACTGTCGCTCTCTGTCCAGAGTGATGATTATCATGGCTGGATTCACCAGGTAACCATGAGTGTTGAAGGAGAAGTCATTGTGTTCCCATGTTACATTCAACATGTGCCTGAAACAGAAATCCCAGAACAAGATGATCAGTGAGTTGAACTTGTAATATGTTTGTGCAGTTGTAACATTTTTTTACAGCATTTAAACATGTATGTGTGTAACAATATAACAAGACATACAAATAAAATTGCTACAGAAGCCGTGTTTTTAAATCACATCTTAAAACATATTTACCTTGGCTTTCAGCACAGCAGGACTTGTTGATGACTTTTAATGTTGCTTATTAATTACATTATTTTTATTTTTAAGATATTCTATATGCAATTTTCTCTTTGTTTTATATTTGTAGCACTTTGGCCAACGTTGTTGGATGTAAAGTGCGTTATAAATAAAGATGCTAAAAAAATGAATTCACATGTGGTGCCAACTAACTGCCACCTTATAACCACAACTGTGCAGCAGTCGAACAGTTCCCAGTGGATCCACAGTTTTTGAGATGTCTTCCAACGCTACAGCGACCCAGACTAAGTGTCGCTCTTGGTGAAGAACTTACTCTGCAAGACCAAAGTGAATGTTATTAACTGGCTGAAGACCAAGGTACATGCTAATGGATAAAACTCAAATGAGAATTTGCAGGATCCTGAGAGATTTGTTAAAGAGGAATGGGCTGACATTGTTCAGGAGGTACATGTGACAGTTGCTGAAAACTATAATACTTGGCAAAAAAGTCAACTGGGTGGTGTTAATTTTCACCCTGATACTTTTTTTTTTTTTTTTACCCCGTCAGGTGTAGAAGGGTGGTTAAACGTAAACATGCTACAAGAATGAAAGAGTTTGAATTCTTTGATTTAACAAATCATCTGACCTGAGAGGCAGGGATAAAGTAATGTTTGACATCTGTTGCTTGCCAAGATAATTGCCAATAATTTTACTGTTGATTGACTCAGTGATTAATAAACCAGTTATTTTAGTCCTAACTCTCAGGTGTAGGAGGAGCTTACATGTACTTTTTGGGATTATTAAACCCTTTGAATGGGTAATCTGAGAACGCCAGCGACAATGGTTCCCTGCTCCTTCGGCTTCCACATCCTCTGTCACATTAGACCTGTGGTGCTGCTTTCTCACACTCCAGCAGAGGTGACGAAGGCCCGCTGAGAGGAGAACAGGTCTATGCGAAAAGCCTCTTTAATCTGGTATCGTGCAATAATCTCATTAACAGGTGAGCCGACTCATTATCAAAAGCCTGTTTCCAACTCCAGCGATGTGTGGAGGAATCTGGGAGGAGAGGCCGTCGTTCGTGTTTGATCTGGCTGGAAACACGAGGTGACAGAAGTGCTTTGTTCTCTCTCGCCGACCTTCACGTTACTGCCGCTATTCAAATCATGCCTGCTGGGTTTAGCGAGTTTAAACGGACGGGTTTGTACATTATCAAAGCCTGTTCTCAATTTTCCGCTCTTTTATGGACGGTTTGGGTTTACAAAAGGAAAATTTGTCCCCCCCCCAAGGCTCTGAAGACTCTGTAAGATAAACGACTTCTGACATGAGAGGGAGAGAGTGATGTTTCATAATGCAAGGCGAGTGTCTGGTGACGCTTGTGTCCCGTTCGGTGCCCCATGGTGACCATCTAAACCTGCACATATAAACATTTACACGCAAAACGCCCTCAGTCTCTCCCTGAATGACCTTGGCTTACATGAGCCAAAAGCTGTTGCTGGGGCAGTTTTTTTCCTAGCGCTACCCTTTTGCTGATTAAAACATTTTCCCAATAAAATAGAATTTCCTGTGTGCTCAACGGCACAGATGGTGTCAGATTACTCTTTTGGTGATGCGAAACCACGCCCCTTACCCGTCGTTACCAACACCCTGCCCGCCAACTAAATTACCCTGCGGCCTCCAGGAGATACAGCAGAGCGCTCAGTGCTGGAGAGACGAGGAGATAGATGGCAGCGGGGCAGAGGACACAGTTTGGGAGAGTGACAGTCGCCATAAAATGTGCTCCACAGCATCAAACAGATGGGCAGTCATGAATAAATAAGTGGTTGTTGACCTCAATCTTGCCATGTCCCACAGATGTAAGACGGAGCCATTACCGTTCTTATCTTTGATACTCACTGTGTGATCTCTGACCACCAGGGAGCAATTTAACCTAATTTATTATAATAACTCCAAATATTGACTTCTCTGTGAAATATCGTCACTGCTTCGAATCAGTGGCAGAGCTCAACTCCACCCAAAATAAATACAGAAATAAGTAAAAAATATAGACATAGGAAGAGTGAGCAAGCAGGTTTTTTTCTATCTGCAACATAAAAATGATAAAATGGTATAAAAGACGATAAATGTCGGTGTGTTAAAGTGTTAATTTGTTTGTCCTGAAGACGTCTCGCAGTTGTTTGAGCTCCTCTTGTGCAGCTGCTGTAACAGCTGGTACATTTTTGAGTGCGTTTCCAAAACTCTGGGGTTCAATTTAAATTTAAAGCGCTGTCCTTAGAGTCTAGTGTCCAATTAAACACGACAAGCTAGACATTATAAAGTACAGAGTTCATATCTCATGCTCACAATCAGCTCCATTAACGTCAAACTGCGGCACTCGCAGCATTTACGAGGACTGGCCCGGTAACCAGTTTTTCCCAGTGGAGAAACTCGTGTTCAGCGTTTATCTGCCAGCAAGTTTAAACAATAACCACTCTGAGTTTTATGAAACTTGGTAGAGAGGGGAAGCACGGGCAAGCTCGACTCTGGCACCTCTGTGTGCACCTTTTAGTTTCTAAATGTGAGATACAGTCATAAAAGAGACGTTTCATAGGTCTCTCTGCAGTCCACCCCTGCGTTCAGTAGCTTGTAGAACCACCACGTGAACAATGCGAGGCTCTGCGTCTCTCTAGAATCTGCTATTTAGTGGTTTTTAATGTACTTTTGAATTCTATTCTATTCTATTGAGCAGCAATAACTGGACGTTGTAACATTGTAACGTTGTGACGTTGTAACGTCCACTTTAATCTGCAACATAGTTTCAGTTCATTGAGGCCTTTGCAGCCATTCATTTATTCACAGCTGTCTCAGCACTTCAGTCAGATGCAGGTGGGGACTCTGACTGGGACTTTCTTCAATCTTTCCTTTTTCAGCCATTCTGTTGGAGACAGATGGTCTCACGATTGATTCTAGAATATTTTAGTATCCAGAGGACTTTATGGCTTGATGACTGCACAGGCGCCCACGTCCTGTAGCTCCAAAATGAGCCCAAAACATCAGGTCTCCACCACCATGCTGACAGTTGGTACTATATGATGTGTTTGTGCTGTTTGGTTTTCTCCAGACTTGGTCTATGTTTTATGACCAAACATTGGCACTTTGGACTTTGCTCTAAAGGTGCGGTGTTTTGTTCAGATGCAGACCTGAGCAAGTAAGCTGCCATGTTTTTTTCTCTCTTTTTCTAGTCGTGCTGTCATGATGTCACATTTAACATGCTAACTGAAATCTAGCTCTTGTTTTTTTTGTTTCTCTGAGCGTTGCACAGTCTGACTTTGGGGTGAAATTACTTCGAGGTCCTAGGAGGATTGTGTAGTTGTGGTAACACACACCTGCAAACTGCTAGCCAGTAAAATCTAATACTTCCTGCTCTTTTTCCCAGGCTTTCCTGTGATGCTCCTCATTAGGAGGCTTATTAAACTGAGTTTAGTTGTTAAAAGTTTTTAGTCACATTATTGTGAGAATTTCCACAGCTGTGACAGAGTATACCTGCATGTCAGCACCAAATCACATTTAACCTTGTTATCACGCAAGTGATGAATGAATTGAACTTTTTCACAGTTTGAATAAACCTGTATATTTTATAACAGATGAGATATAATGGCTAATTTATTAGTGTTTCAAAAGTCTTAAAAATATATTAAAATGTGTAAATTTAAGCTAAATAAATTGATTTTACTTCCTGTTTCCTTTCTGTGGGGAGTTTATGTTCACTTCGAGTGCAAGTTTAGTCTTAAATGTCGTTGAAGTGATTTTAAGCAGTCTGAGGAGTAATCTTTTTATACCTGTACCTGTAGATGGAGCTTAATAAAATAAAATAAATTCTTCTCCTGAAGGTAAGTATATGAATTTGAATTTATCTACAGATAAATTAGAGGTGTGAACTTTTGTTATGGCAACTTTACCTGACAGTGTCCATGTGACCTCTTTTAATTAATTAATTTTTTTCTTATAAGCTTAAACTGTGTCACACAGTTTGAGGCCGGTGGCACTGCTTCATTAGCAGTTTACTTATCATATTATAAAGAATTTAATTCTTTTACATTAAGGATATGTAACAGCAGACCAGACAGAAACAGTTGGTAGTAAAGTAAAGGCGCTGCCCACAACATCGTAGCTTACCTGAACAGGGTGTCATTGGTAGCTACCGCCTTGACAGGGTTGTGACAGTCGCTGTGGCCCTCGGGAACGAAGCCTCTTTGTTTTCGAAAACTCTGGACACCTTTCACGACGATAGCCACCCCGTCGCGCACCCTTTTCCTCAGGCTCATCCTCCACCGGTCCGTAATGATGCTGATGAGCCCCACCGGGAAGCTGTCGGGTGGAGGGATGTCTGGGTTTCCCACAGCCAGGCTCGGGATAATCCAGATGTAGTCTGGTCCCACTAATCCGACCTCTCCTGCCATGGCAAACAGGTACTGGGCCTCTTCGTGGGAGCAGTAGACCAGCAGCACCTGGGCGTCTATCTGCTGCAGCAGCCTCCGTGCTCGTATGTCGTTCGTGATGTCAGTGGACATGTCGAAGGTCAGAACATCCTGCAGATCCCATATGAAGTAGCTGGTGTCAGTAAAGGACTTGATGTAATCCACGTAGGCTTCGTAACCCGGGTAGAGGCTGGTTATGACCACAAAGCTGTCCCAGTTGTATTCCTCCATCACCTTGAACATACCGTTGATCTGCTGCTCGATGGAGGAGCCCAGCTGGAGGAAGTTGGAGCCCTCACCCTGGAGGGAGAGGACAATATGGTGTGACGTTGGGAAACACCTTCATGCTTTGTTGGCACACACTACACAATTTGTTGCTGATTAAAAAGCAAATGATTATCTCAATTCAGTTTGGAAAATGTGCTGCAACATCTTGAGGACCCCCCTCATACCACTAAGCCTGCACACACACATAATTCATCCTCGGACACCTGGAAGAGAGTCGCCCAACCAGTCTGCAGTGCAGCTTTGACAAGAGCTAAGTGGTTCTGTTTTATTTTGCTCCACCAGGAGCTGCAGACTCATTCATCACTTAAACCCACGTGTCTTATTTTTGCCGTACAAACAGTGGATGCCATCCATACTTGCAAACGCAGAGGGATGGCCAGAACCTGCGCCGTTTCACCTGTCTCCTCTGAAAATGCACTGACCTTGAGGGGAGGAATAAGGATGGGTTTTCTGTTAAGTGTATTATCAGGAAAAAGCGGTGGAGTGGTGAGAAAATAGTTTGTATGATCTCGTGGTATGAGACACAGCCCCACCTCTTTATTTTAATGCAACTTTTCTGGTGAAGCGAAGCTTTGTTAGCTGCGGCAGCTGTGATTGGGTTTTGACTGAGATTCAACCGAAAAGCCGTTTTTCTTTTTCTTTACTGTGATTTAGTTGATTTAGTGATGAGCTACCATTTAAACCCGCTGTCTGAAACATTTAACGGCAATGAATCAGCACAGAATTAAAGACAAAGTGGCTGTAAATTATCCTTGGTAAGATGTAGGGCTGCTCAATTAATCGAATTTTAATCACGATTACGATCTGGGCTTTCAACGATCATTAAAAATGACTGAGCCGATTATTAGCTCCTCCCTCATTTATCCGCGACACCTTAAAGGCCGGTCCGTGAAAATATTGTCGGGCATAAACCGGTCCGTGGCGCAAAAAAGGTTGGAGACCGCTGATTAAGAGGACCCGAGGGAAGCTCGGAAAGCTAAGCAGAAGTTATTTGGAGAGTGACTGCCGTTGGTTGAAAAGAGAGTTTAAAAAAAAAAACTTCAGTGGTGTTGCACACTATTTTATATTATTTTTTAAAGTCATTGTTAACCCTTTAAAGCCGGTCAGAGCAGCACGCTCCGTTTTGCGTAACTATTTTTAAATCCCTGTAGAACCTGAACCGTGTAAGCTAGCGCAATAATTTGTTTTGCATATGAAACCGGAGGAGTTGTACTTACATCTGATGCCATCAGCTTGTCCTCGGTTACGGTTTCGTTCCACATAAAGCTTTGCAAAAATTGCATAAAAAGCGCTTGCAGGAACAAAAACATAATATTCCAGAAACACGCTTTGCCGTTCCTATCAGCTGTTCGTAACACTTCCCACAGTGAAATGATGCACATGCTGTTTTCTTTGCAAATTTGCATCATAGGATTGTTTTTTGTTTTTCCTGCAGTATATAAAAATTGCTGTATCTCCAAAATAAAACTATGAAGACACTCAAAATAAATTTCCTGTTGTTGTAAACTATTTTTTGCAACTTTATTGTATTTAAAGTTTTGAGGGATAAGCCTCTTAAATTTCTCCAAGTAGAAATATATGTAAACAAAACAAAAGCGATTTTCAATTTTTTTTGTAGTTTATTGCACTTTTTTGCAATTTATGTAATTACTATGGACTTAATGCATACATATTATTAAAATATGGGCTATAACAGTTGTATTGATGTATAGCAACTTGAAATGCTCCTACAAATGGCACTACAGCATGTAAAAAAAATAATATAAGCTCTGGTGGACTTGGTTCTATAGTAGGTCTTAAAGGGTTAAATAAATATCGTCAAATAATCGTGATCTCAATTTCAGTGAAAATAATCGTGATTATCATTTTTGCCATAATCGAGCAGCCCTAGTAAGATGTGTTAAAGTCTTTCTGGCACAAAGGAATACTTTCTTAAAGTGGCAGTAGAGACACTTTCTACTGAAACAAAAGTAACATTTGTGTTTAATGATTGGTTTATTGCATTGAATGAAGCATCCTCTATAGGTCAGGTGGACACTGTTACTTAAAATAGACAACTTATTAAAACATAGACATAATTAATCACTAAGTGATATTTTAAGACTGACTTATTTCACAAGACTTGTCTTATGAGACAGTAGCAAACTATGAGGCTGTTGTAAATGATGATAGCATCACTTCTCAGAAATGATAGCAGGGTATCACAGTTAATGTGAGAGCGATTGAGATGAAGGATTATTGATCGATTCGTCAGCAGATCCCAATCATTCTGTATCATTTGTACTGTACCGCACTGCTCAGCAAAACAAACGCCGCCATCAGACCGTGAATCATTTGGAGCGGCGTGACATTAGCGTGACTGAGTGCACAAAGTTTTGTTGTGAATACATTTTGTTTTCTTCTGGAGGTTTAATGATGATGGATAATTTTTATCAACACGATTAATCTTAGTTGTTTGTCTTTAATGCATCGTTCCAAAATTGTGAAAAGCGTAACTTTGGACTCGGTTGTGTTCTTGCTCTAATAAAAGCCTTTTTTGCCACCCTCAGGCTGATAGGTAGGTGGCCCCCACTTGACCCTCTATCACTCTGGGGAAAAACCACTTCATCCTGAGCAGCGCGCCCTCAGAGCTCAAAAAAAGGAGGCGTCGTGTATCCTCAGACGGGCCTCTGAGCTTATTCATTCTGTTTCCTCGTCGTCCTTGAGAGAAGTGTAGCGGTTTTGTGATGTATGAGGGTCTTACGGTTTCAGACGTCATGGTTAAATCCACTGACTTTGTGCCTGTGACTCTACTCTGCCCGCAGCTATGAAAATATTTTCCTTTTCTGTTGACTTGCTTCGCTTGCCACTGCCCTTGTTTCCTCACACTCGTCCCTGAACAGGGAAGAAGCGTGATAAAAGTCGTTCATGCATGGGTGGACAAACATGCAGCTGCAATGAATGCTAATATGGTTTTGTTTAAATGTGTTACAGATTAATATTTGCATAAGTTACATTGGGTCTCTGGACCTTTTGGGAAACTCGGTGTGTAACATCCTGCTGTGGACTAAGATGGATTAGACTGTTCTGGATGCTGGTTGTCTATACACATCTATACTGGGTGCAGGGTCTTTATGCAGGTTGGTCACGGGGGAGCTGAAGAATCTCTCCTTGAATCATATAAATCTACTAATTTACCTCCCCTCACTGCACAGCAAATCTGTCAGCGTTATTGCCTCACCCCTACAAGTGTGACCCTGACAGGTGCCGAGGAGCCATCGAGTGTCTGTGCAGGTGTGCGTCTGTGTGTACGGGCTTGTGTTTCTGTATGCTTTGTAGATGGTTGCTAGCCCACGGGTGTGTCAGATTAAAGCTGCCTGCAAACTACAGTCTCAACGCCTCAATTAGCAGAGAGCAGACTGGTAGTGCAGCCAGAGTGAGCCTGGGGCGTTACCACAGGCTCAGCTGCAGTTTAAAGCCTGAAGTCACGACCGCCTTGTCAGTGTGCACAGCATGCAGAGTACTGTCCAGTGCATGTGGTATGGAAGGGAACCAGTCGTCACCAGTCATTTCCATATAATGTTAAATGAATTCTCCACCTTTTTAGGCATAAAATGCAGATTTAAATCTTGAAATGGGTCAAATTAAATTTGGCGTAAAGGCAGAAAGGTTTGCACGAGCCCAAAAGGACAGTAATATTGTGTCTGCTTTGTTTTGTTCTTTGAAATAGATCACAAGCAGTCTCTAAATTGCTTTTTCTGACTTGCAGTTGTCTCTAATGAGTAGCTTGAATACTATACATACAAACTGCTGTCCGTGACTCTGTTTGCGCAGTAAGCTGTACTTCCACAGTGTCACAGTAATGGTCCACAGTCCCAAAGAAGATTACAGCCATTGAGTGAAAAGCTTAGCATCTGAAGGCTGAGATTACATTCAGAAGTTTAAAATATGCTAAACTGATATCTGTTTACAAACATAGTTTTAGAAATCGTGCATAAGTGCAGACAGACAAAAACCCTCTAAGAGTTTTCAGAACAAGTCCTGATGATGCTCTTAAATGTCCACGTGGAGACGTTCTTTGCAGCCTGACATTTTCTTTGTAAAGGTTTGAAAACCTTACAGAGTTTAGATGATCTATTGTGATTATCTCCAACACTAAAAGTTGTGCCTGTGTGTCTCCTTGATAATTTCAGTGCATCTTTGTGTATCGATGGATACACTGATGTTTTGTACACGCTTGTTTTTATTGACGATGTTGTTAATGTTGGGCGATAAACTGCAGTCTGTGGTGTGGTTTTCAGGTTGTGTTGCTTTGCAGTTCAGACCCACATCTTTGTGTATGATTTGTGTTAGTTAACTTTCCCCATATCAAGATTATCTCTAACAACGGACCAGACCGTTTAATTTTGTTGTAGATCTGTTGTCTCACAGTTTGTTCTTTCTTCATTCTGGAGACTTCAGGCTGTGCGGTGCAGGAACAGCTGTTATTGGCACACAGAGCCGTGTGGTCATTTAGCAAGCGTTTGATTGGGGTTTGCTTTGATTTCTATTTGGCAGAGCAGTTTTATTGTTGCTTAATTATATTTAGTTAACTGTGGGAAGCCAGAAATTTAAGATTGAGACTCAAATTTTATCAATTGTGCAGCCCTAGTTTCTATGTTTGGCGAAATGAGGCGCTCCTGTTGCAAATCAGGTCCAAAAATCTTGGTTATTTTAACTTTTTGCTTGTTGTTTGCACAGGTTTTGTTTTCAGGACAATTATGTTTCAACCTTTTCTCCACTTCAGAATTATTGAGATTGCAATGACGATGATTAATCAAAGTCCGGACACCATTGTGTTTTATGTGTTTCATGTTGCTACACAGCACAGAAAGGGCAAACTCAAATCCATCACAAGAGCAAAACCTCCGAGGATGATGGGTTGGATGACGTCCAACATTGTAACAGACCTTTAGCTGTCTTTTTAAATGGCTGTTTAATTTATTTTATTTATTAAAATATGTATTGAAGGATATATATTAAATTTAATAGTTAAAAATACACAATAACTGACCTTTACGGGCTCAGAAATATCCTAGCTCATAGCTGAAGGTTATTTGAATGACTCAGGTGGGTGATATCTATTGATAGGCTTGGACTGTATCCAACAATCTAAAGAAAATAAGATATTTGAGTCAGGGATCAAGGACACACTGACGGGTGATTTGTGATAGAAAGATAGCAGCAAGAGAATGTTTGCAAGATGATGGAGAGAGACGTGCTGTGATGGACGGTTCAGAGACGGTGGCGCTGAGAACAAGACAGGAGACCAGAAATGAGTCCATCAGAGGGACAGATGTGAGTCAGAGAGGCTGAGAGGGTTTGGACATGGAGCTGCCAGAGGAAGACCTCAAAGAAGATCCGTCGATGTAGTGAAGAAGGAGGTACAGAGGGTTGGTGTGACAGAGGAGCATGCTGGGATAGGACCACGATGAAAGGATGTACTGAGGTAAATGTGTTGTGGCAGTGAGTGAAATTTGGCACTAAAGATACGGAACACAAAGCGGTGTATGGCTCCCCTGATCACATGACTCAACTGCAGCCATCTCCCCTTCCTCTCCCTCTGTCCCTCTATGAAGAGTGACTTCTGGCCTCGGCGCTTTGCTGCGACATATGTCTGCCTCCGCCGCGCAGCAGGAAGCGCCCTGGCACCGTCTTCCTGTGCTGCTGACGTCACGTAGATCCTGCACGTTGACCAGGGACAGACACACGGCTCCCTGTGGCATTTATCACAAAACAGGACTGTATAGGTGGCGTGCAGCGACACTGAAATAACGCACATCCGAGCACAGAAGCTAATTCTGCACTAAGTCACCGAAACCATTAATTCTGTGTTACCAAGAATGAAGACGCCTCAAAGCCCGTCCTTTGTGAAACGTCCCACTACTTCCACGTTTCAGCACCAACACGGGTCTATAAATATCGACAGAGGCAGACTTACAGTTTACACGCTCAGTTCTCGTGGTGCACAGAGCTCGCTGTGAGCGGTTGTTAAAGAGACTCATCGGTAAATGTTGCCTAATCTTGGTTTGACAAAATGTTAACCGGGGATGAAGTTGTTTGTTGCTTCGGTCTGTTTAACTTTTATTAAATCCCTCCATCAGTAAGCGAGTCAGTCGCATAAACAAACCAGACACAGGACTTCATTAAATATCAGTTATTCTTGACGTGGAGAGGATCGGTCGGTGCGAATGGTAAATGAGGGTTAGAGTTAGAGAGAAGTCGAGCTGTCACACAGTTTTACCGTTTCATGATTTAGTGATGCAGCATATAGGGCTGCTCGATTATGGCAAAAATGATAATCACGATTATTTTCACTGAAATTGAGATTTCCATTATTTGACGATATTTATTTAACAATAACAATGTGTTGAATAATGACTTTAAAGATTGTCAAAAAATAATATAAAATAGTGTGCAAATACTGATAACAGTGCAAATGTTTGCAATATAAGAAATCAATGAAAAATGTAAACATCTATGTTTAGTGAACTTTGCAGTGTTGCTCTGTGGTGCAGCTACGACACTGTTGCAAAGTTTACACACTGTGTCCACTTGATCCACGTCTGACTGAACCCATAATGTTTCCACACCACTGAAGTTTTTTTTACCTCTCTTTTCAACCAACAGCAGTCACTCTCCTCTCCAAATAACTTCTGCTCAGCTTTCTGAGCTTCCCTCGGGTCCTCTTAATCAGCGGTCCCCAACCCTCGGGCCTCGGACCGGTACCGGTCCGTGAGTCGTTTGGTACCGGGCCGCGAGAGTTGAGGCTCAGGGCCCTATTTCAGGAAGCCGGTTTAGAAAACTCAGAGTGAAAAACGATACTCAGGGTTGAGTAACCCCGAACTGTCCAACTCGGAATATTCCGTTTCAGAAAGGCTGATAACAAGTAGTTCAATCAACGCGGAGTTGCTTTAACCCCAAGTTAAGCGCGCGCACGAGGATACATAAAGCCCTGATTAGTGGAGCACAGATTAAGCGAGTCACCATGGAGACGGAGGGAAAGAAGGCGCGGTCAATGTATTTTACAGCGCTTGAGGCCGAAATTCTGATGGCAGCATATGCCGATAACATGCAAATTCCACGGAAAAAAGGTAACACAGCCACAGGTGCAAAAGAAAGGGAGCATGCATGGCAAAACATAGCCGACAGAGTCAATGCGTGAGTGTTAATTTAAACATTGATCTAGGGATTTCCACCCATTTAACACGTTATTTTATTATATTTTATTTTATTTTTTAATTTATACATTTTATTTTGTGATGTGATGTGAGCGCAGGTGCAACCCAACAGGCCCCAAACGTTCCTGGCAGCAAGTAAAAATGAAATATAAAAATATAGTCCAAACAGGTAAGGTGGAATTGTATTATGAGCCATAGTGCTTGGTCTGTTTGTCCCATGTAAATCAATTGCAGTTAGAGGCTACATTAATTTCCCCTCTGTAAGCACTTATTGAAATTATCTGAGCATTACAAGTACATATTTGCTTACTCTGTATGCTCAAATGTGACCCGTTATAGCCAACAGAAAAAAAGCGGAGGCCTGAAAAACAGGTGGGGGTCCTCCACCACCACCACTCACAGAGGCTGAGCAGTTGGCTTCCACATTTGTGATAATGTTGGTAGCATCACATATGATCTTCACAGTGCAGAGAACACAAATTAGCATCCATTACGATAATGAAATAATTTGTTAGTTTGACATGCTACAGGGAACTATGTACCTGTACATTAATGCTGTGGAAAGACTTCCTGTTCACATAGTCTCCTTCATTTACTGAAGGAGCAATGATTGGAATGTGAGTGCCATCTATACAGCCAATCACGCCTGGGAACCGTGAGAATAAATGTAAAATTTAAGTAGTAGTTCAAGTATCACCACATCATGAATTAAGTTTCGTTCATCCTGATACCTGCAATTTTGTGGAATCCCTCTTTGATAAATCTTGTGGGTCTATGACCGGGGAACACCACAAACGAGTACAGGAGACGTTTCAGTGCAACTGTAACAGTCCTGACTGCCCGACAGACGGTAGCCTTGAAAACGTGCTCAGCGTCACCAATATTATACAGAAAGCTCCCGTTTGCAAAAAACCGAAGTGCGATACAAATAATATGTACAGAACTGAGAGGATGTCGGCGATGTGTCACATGAGCAATATTAGGCCTGAGGATGTTATTCAAATAAATTATAGATTGTGCTGAAAAACGGTAACGTTCACACAGGAAATCATCAGGAAATGATAAAATGTCCAAACGCGCTCTAATCACTCTCTCCCGGCGGAGAGCTCTGCGGAGAATTTGGGCTTCAACATCTACTGGCTCTTCAAGGAAGGAGCACGCCATGTCTGACACTTCCTACAGTCAGGTTTCCGACAAAGAGGCGGAGAAGGTCAGGGTTAGTTGAAGTAAACCTGCTAGGGGGCAGGTTAGCTTCACGGAGTGTGTCGTCATAGTAACTCACTCAGAATTAATCTAAACTCGCTTTGTGAAACCGAAAACCCAGAGTTTTCGTTAACTCAGGGTATACTTACTCAGAGTTTGCACTAAACCGGCTTCGTGAAATGTATGGTTTTCAGGGTTATTCTGTTATCGTTTTTATCGTTTAATCTGTTTTCCTGGGTCTTTTCACGTGTGTTATGAATAAATTTTCTTTTTTTCGGTACCGGTACTAGTTTTAGTTTGTTGTATTTATCCGCGACACCTTAAAGGCCGGTCCGTGAAAATAATGTCGGGCATAAACCGGTCCGTGGCGCAAAAAAGGTTGGAGACTGTTGCTCTTAATTGTTGTGACACGTGTTCAAAATGCAGAGAGGTGCGCTCGATTTGCCACACGGAGCAGCGCGAGAGTAAAGCACGAGGGAGGGGCTAATAATCGTCTCAGTCATTTTTAATGATCGTTGAAAGCCCAGATCGTAATCGTAATTAAAATTCGATTAATTGAGCAGCCCTAGCAGCATACGTCCTCATGTTCACATGTTCAGAGCGTTTATATATTTTAGATAAAAAGACTTCCAAAGTGATTAATGTGACAGATTGATGTTATAAATTATAATTAGGTAGGTTTGCAGTGTCATCAATTTAATCTTAGTTGTCATGAGCTGGTTGAGATGAGCCATAGTTGCACGTGAACAGAAAATTGGAAAATCATCAATAAACTAATAAATATCAGGGATTTGAGCTGATAAATACTTTTAAAAAAAAAATACACACGGGCCTCTCTGGACCCGACCTAATGAATCTCACTGGAGCCGATAGCTGAACGTGACGCTGCATATACACATGTACTGACTCTGCTAACACTTGTCCTTTTTACCGCTGGCTGCTTTCTGTGACCGTTCAGGAGTCTGTCTGCTTCAGTCTAGACAGGTTATCCTCTTATTTCTGTGAGTTTTGACATGCAGGACTTGAAAAGTGGGCACAAGTGAGTTCCAAAAGTAGACACGGCAGAGTCTGGAAAAAAAAGAAGTGCTCTAGTTTTGAGAAAAGCCTCAGGCTCTTGTTCTTGCAAAGACAATCAGGGTTTTTTGGTCCTTTCTGTCATACATTTTGTACACTTTGTGCAGACGGTCTTGCTCGGAGGATGTGATCTGTCACACTACAGAATGGATGCTTCAAAGAGTACTTTGGATTTTAGGTCAGGATATTGAACTAAATGGATAATGAGAGAAAAGTTGAATTTATGCTCCCCTGTTCAGCGAAATTACATCAGACACGTTGAGAATGTGTAGCCACACTGTTGCCAAGTGCTTGTTCAAAGGGGGACGTTTGAATGTTTGGGTTTTCTCTCTATTATTATTAAAAATAAAACTGAATTAAATCCATCCATACATCCATCATCTGTTCATCCATCAAAAACATCAAGTCTCCTCACATAGGAGGTGTCCGGGGGGCATCTTGGTCAGATGCCCGAATGCTTTCAGATGCTCTTTTGATGGTGATGTAGTGGCTCCACCCTCAGCCTCTCTCAAATTACCCAGCTCCTCAGCCTCTCTCTTCGAGTAGATGACGAAATTAAGAACCTGACTTCTAACACTTGTATCTGCCATCTTGTTTTTTAGTCACTATTAGGGATGGGTACTGGTATCCGGTGCCATGATGGCACCAGTTCTGACTTAAACGGTAGTAACCAGACCGAAAAGCAGCGCACATTTCGGTGCTTTATTTCGGTGCTTTTTTTTCCTGAGCTGTGATACACTTTAGATTCTAGCCAATCATTTTACGTTTCCGAGGATAGTAGGCGGGGCCAGGTACGTACGTTCTTTTAGAGCAGAGCTACAGATTAAAAATGTCCAAGGCGAAGCGGTCAAAGTCTGGCTGTACTTCACAGCAAAAGATGCAAACTCAGCAGCCTGCAACAAGTGCTTTAAGCTGATACTGTGATGCTGTCAAAGGAGGTAACACCAAGAATCCGATGAAACACCTGGAGACGCATAGCGTTTTTTTTTTTTTTAAAGCCGAGAAATGCGCTGTATTTGATAGCTTGCTGCGAGACCTCACACCGAGCACATCTACTGCGGGTGTGGTGCCTGTTATCGGACCCGGAGTTAGCAACATCCCCCAAAAACCCGAAGAGGAGAGTCCTGGCCCCTAGCCCTGCCAGTGTAGCAGAAATGATGAGGATGATGATGCAGCAGCAGCCGTTCTTCTCTGCGTGAGTAGCTTAATGTTGTTCGTGTGTAATTTACGTTGAGTAGGCTAACCACGTTATTACATTAATGCATGTAAGGTGAACTAGCAAACATCATCATAGCTACATGCGGCTGTCTTCTTGTTTGATGGCAGATACTCCCTTCACCCTGGCCAAAAAGGCTAAAATGACCAAAGAAAAAGAGGGAAACAGCTGAACATGAGAGGTTTTTGGACAAAGTTTGTGTTTTTTCCATTGTTTAAGCACTGCTTCCAGCCAAGAGTGATAACATATATGCCCCATAGCTGCAGAAAAGGCTAACATTGTTATCTTTTTACAAAAAACAGCTGAACATGAGAGGTTTTTGGACCGATTTTGTGTTCTCCATTCTTTAAGCACCGGTTTGAGCACCGTTTAAGCACCGGCCTCGGATAAAACCTAAACGATACCCATCCCTAGTCATCCCTAGTCACTATCCACAAATGTAGAACGACCAGCTTCACATTCAGCTTCACGTTCAGCTTTACGTTCAGCTCTCTTCATCACAGCAGACTATACAGAATCCACGTTACTGAAGATGGTGGATCAATCCTTCCTGCCCTCACTTACAGATTAAACCCCCCAAAATACTTCTCTTACCGTTTTATGACAACGTCACTAAAATAAAAACTGCACCAAGAACTATTATTCATTTCCAACTAGAGTCATTTGGCTAGACTATGTTGTTTTTCTGGATATGATGACTCTGTGTCTGTGGCAGTTTAAGGATCTTTTCTAACAATGATAAGCGACTTTTGTTGTCACTGGTTGAACGAATAAAAGGTTGTGATCCACATTCAGCGTTGTAGCTGCAGCAGACGGCAGCAGGCATGAAGCATGCACCTCAACCAGCACAGAGAGTAACGCCACAAACACAGAAAGAATCCGTATCAGTTCAAGTCTACCCCTCGAGTTTGGAAACTCCGCCGCCTCCACTGCCAAACACAGTAACTCTTCCGAAACACAACAGGTGTTTGTCTACAGCTGACTCAAGCGGTTGTGAGTTTGTGTAATTGTGGCACTTTGATGTTGGAATAGTTTATTTCAAGTCTCTAGTGTATCAAATTAAATAAAAGCAAGTAGACCTGCTAATCTTGTCCTCTGTTTTCTTTCTTTGGAGTCT
Source organism: Rhamphochromis longiceps (assembly GCF_057381845.1). Taxonomy (NCBI): domain Eukaryota; kingdom Metazoa; phylum Chordata; class Actinopteri; order Cichliformes; family Cichlidae; genus Rhamphochromis; species Rhamphochromis longiceps. The sequence continues at coordinate 35,894,540 of NC_140560.1, read as the reverse complement.
GATGGTTCTTGTACCTCTTGAAAGTTGATGCATTTGTTCCTTGTTTGACCAGCTTTACCAGGTGCGCGTTCTTCGGGCTTCCCAAACCTGTCGGTGATTTGTGTCAGCCGTGATTATTGATATTGATTTTATCCAGTGTTTAGACACTGAGGAGGCTCCTGGGAACTGATTGATCTAAAGCTTCCCTTGGTCATCTGATCCTGACGTGACTGCTAGCTGAATGAGTTCCAATACTATAATTACACGAAAAAGCAATATTCTTAATTGAGTCTTCGGCCCAGCATTAGTTTTTTAATGGCTGTTTGTGATAGGAATAGAAAATGAGGCGTATAATGGCACGTCAGCTCTGATGTTGCCAATCGACAAACAGAAATGTCCTGAGGATAGCAATCGGTTTATCACCTAATTTCATGCTGTCGCTTTCATAGGGCTCAAACTCTGTGCTTTCAGTGATATGTATGAAAAATGAATGAGCTCCATTGCCTTGTTGACTACCCTTGACAGCACCCCATAAATCAATTGGTGAATGGCATTCCTGATTAAGGGGAAACTCAAAGAAGGTTAGACCAAAATCATCTCTGTGCAGCTCGTTCATTACTGTTTGCACATTTTTACCTTTTCAGCGATCAAATATTAAAATGCTACTGAATAAAGCATAAATTATGGCACTTTTGCTGTCTAAAAACAGTGCTTTTTGGTGTTTTATTTGGTCTATAACAGTCTGACAGACAATTACAGATCATCTTCTTCTTCCTTCAGGTAATTTATAATCTTTATGACATATTTTATATCAGTCGCTCTAAAAGTTTTTGTTGTTTTTTTGAACTTCCAGCTTTGCTTTTATCTGTAAAACCTTTATTTATAATGTTGTCTGACTCTTTTCCCCTAGATTATAAAGTTCTCCACATTTTTGCATGTTATTATTTTATTAATCATTTACTTCGACTTCTTTTGGAGGATTTTAATGTTCAGAGCCGTTAACTTTTATCCCTTGAGAATATTTAGACGATTTAGGGTGCACTGCCTTGCCTGAGGATATTTTGAGAAATGGTCAGCAGGGACAGATTTAATGTTTCCTATCAACTGAGCTATAGCTACCCCACATCTCTAACCTCTGAGGCATGCATTAGTTTTAATTTAAAGAGACGTGGCAGTGCGGACTGAGAGGTTCACTTTAGAGCGGGATAAAATGCCACATTCACCTGTTGTCTGTTACGTTTTCCTTGTCCTTGCCACCAGAGAGATTATCAACACATGAGCCAGTCATTTATAAATTGATGCACAATTGAGTATCAATCTGTTTGCCACTTATCACAGCCCAGGTCACAGGTTCAGGCTGAAAAACCCAGACCTCCCTCTCCCCAGGCACCTCCTCCAGCTCATCTGTGGGAACACCGAGGCATTCCCAGCCCAGCTGAGAGATATAACCTCTCCAGCGTGTTGTGGGTCTTCCCTGGAACCTCTACCCAGTAGGTCCAGTCCCCCCTTTTCACCTGTTTGCTTTATGGGCGTATCTATTCATTATTCTGTCATTATATGGTTATAAAGATTTTTCTTCGGTGAATCTATAACGTGAACTTGCTCAGTTCTCTGCTGGGATGAGCTGAGATAGCGGTCAGCTGTAATGTGTGTATGCAGAGTAGAATTACAACTTTTGACTGAAATTAATTTTAACCTTATTTTGGGAAAAAATGTATCAATTTTATAAAATCAAATTAACTGATTACATGGATGTAGTTTTTCTTTTGTCTCAGTGACGACTGCAAAAGTTACGGATTTTATTTGATAGAGATTCAACACGCTGCCCAGATATCTGCCTGGAAGCAGTGCAAAGATGGATACGAGTGGACAGACGTGTATATAGAGTAAAGAAGGATTTTGTGATTACTCGTTTCTACAATAAGCACATTTTTCATTTGTGGGTTTGGTTTAATTTTCTACAAGTTATTAGCTTCTTAAAATGTTCACACAAACAAACTGGCCGACCTGAAATTTGAATGCGTTGAAGCAGCAACATTTTTTGTTTCATAACCGTTATTGGGGTCAGTTTGAAGGTCGCGTGTTCTTCTACTTGGAAGCAGGTGAAGTTTGAGAAGGTCTAAGCATGCTCCATGTTTTTTATGCTTTTGAAATGTTTAGTAATAACCAAAATCTTTGGTATTTGTGGTATGGATTAAGTACAAGTGGACCCAAGGCTGCGGGAAACTATTTGCATGCAAATAGCAAATCATGCAGGGCAGGCATGTGTGCATGTCACTCAGAGACCCGGTGCCTCAGTGGGTAGATTACGGTTGGTTTCCAGCTGGGACCATCCATATTAATAATGCATGCACTCACTGCTCTGAAAGGCAAGTATAATGGCTTCACTAAATGTCATAAATTAATGGTCCCAACTAATTGCTGATGAAAAGCAATCATTCATTTTCACACTAGCCTTTGTCAAAGAGCTTATTTCTTATTACATGTGTTTATTCTGTAATTTACTGTGATTGATTCGCTGTTTCTGTCCTCAGGTTTGAATGGTTAAAGTGTAAATGAGCAGCAGGAGGCATTAACTGCTGCATGACATCTCTTTTATTACCCTCGACGCCATGCGGAGGGCGAGATCACGCCGCATGTTTTCTGAAATGGATGTTGTTGACAGGGGAGCTGTCTACAGGCCGGTGTGAATGATGCAAATTACTGGAGTCTTGTTAGTGTCTCCTTGCTTATGGAAAGCCTCAAGAGTCAAATGGAAAAGGCCAATCTGGGGCTTTGAATGAAGAACCATATTCTTATCCAAAGCACTGAAAGAGTTCACTGATGCTGTAGGTGAAAAGATGAATTCAGTGCCGTGAGATTACTGCCTCAGGCTCGTGCTGTTAGATGCTGTGATGGTTAAAACCTCTTGTGCATCTTTCGTATTAGCATTTTTCCACTGATCTGATCGTTGCAAAGGATCACCATCATTTGTAAATAAAGAGACCAATTCTTTTTAACTGTAAAAGTAGCTTTAGCTTATTATTGTAGCTCATGGCTAAAAACACATCTCAAAATCCCCTGTGCTGAGACCTGGTAGGGGGTCAGTTTAGGCGTGGGAGGCCTGCAGTTTGCTGATGGAAACCTTGAAGATGATGATGAAGAAAAAGGCCTAAAAGCTGCTTACTCTTCAGACTAATGAAATGGGAAGATTTGAGTTTACTGAGAAATTGCTAATACTTAAAATAGCTTTAGGGCAGCAATGATACTTTTCACATTATTAAACACATTTTAACACTTTTAAAAGACTTTGATTGTACCTTAACTTAGATTTTACACTCACATCAGTGTGTTTGGTTTTAGATTTCATCTGAAGGAGTAAACAGGTCTTGAAAAGTCTAAAGGTGAATGTGAGGCAGGCTGATAGGGGTGCAGAGCATTTGTATGCTTGCATTAATCCTAGTAATAACAAACAAAACATCTTTTTAGCTTTGAAAAATAATAAATGCCTCTGATCTAATTTCGACTCCCCGAAAGCTGCTGACCAAACTCGTTGGTGTGGTAATATTTAATTAGAACTTAAATAGAGGTTTAAAATAAATCTTTAATGACATTTTAAATCCTTTTCTCATAGACTTTGATTGTATTTTATGTGGTACGGGCACAAATATATAACATTTGTTTAATATATTATAAAAAAGTGTATTAAAAGTCCATCTGACTGTGGGTTGAGAGAACATCTGGGAAGCAGCTAAATGGCGTTGAGGACGGCCACAAGTTTTTACGTGTGTGAAACATAAATAGCTGTGCAGCATGCATCATTCAAGAAACCAAGCATAATGTGCACCACCACCAAGTCGAGTCATCAAGTGAAAGAATCGTTTTTCAGGGCTTCAGACTGCGGCTGTTGACGTGTGATGCTATCCCAGCTCCGCCAAAGTGTTTCTTGTAGAAATGTCACCAGAGAAAAGATTATAGTCTCTGTTGCTGGTATTTGTGCTTGTTTAGATCGATCGTTGCAGCTAAACCAGCTTCAACTCAGATGTGGTTTAAATGCTCGTTTGAGCCACAAAAACTTGTCTCCTGTAGATTACCTCACCTCAGTGTAGCAGCATGTGGCACTAACATCGTGTAACACAACCTCGACATACAACATCTGCATGAAAATGTTCAAAAGAGTTGGAACTCTAGTTTTTCTTATTAATAAAATTAGAAGCTGCACTAAATGTTGACATAACAATAAATCATATCACTTCCTCTTGCAATAGATTATCAGCATGCTGGTGCCAGATGTTGTTAGTCTTATATAAACTGTTTCCTTCACCCATTTGACTTGGAGCCAGTACCTCATGATACACTTGGGTACCAAAATTCAGCGTCTTGCATTGAGGAAGGATGGCTCACATCTGGAAAGTTAATCAGGGAGCTAATATTAACTACAAGATAAAAACACACTGACACCACAGTACAGTGAAGAAATGCGCCAACCCTTTTCTCCTTCACTTGCACAGATTCGTGCAATGTAATGAGCATCTGAGACAGCGTGGTGGTGATACCAGCGTTATCATGGGCATCTTACTGGGAAATGGGCAGATGTATTGCATTGTTTTGCCAGTCAGAGCAGATGTCAGTCATTTGTACTGATTATTTATGCAGCATGAGTGCTCCAACAATAAATCAGCTGGCAAATCTGTGGGGCAAATGAAAGTCTGGATATTTTTGGTGTTGTTATTCACTCGTTTTCAAATAGCACAACTTCATCATTTGACATGATGGGTTTTGTTATGCAAAAATTATGTGTGAAGCATATCCGTTAGACTGTGGCTCAGATAGTGGAGTGGAATTATGATACATGGTTGATGCTTTGAAACTTGAACAAGACACTGAACCCAAAGTTGCTTCCAGCTGGAGCAACAGTAGAATGCTTTGAAGGCCGTAGATCAGGCAGTAAAGGTCCTATATGTGTATTAAAAACTGAGGATTTGAATAAAAGGTATATTCTTTGTATCTGACTTTGAAATAGTAACATTTTCTTCTCATGAATTGTGTGAAACAATAATGCAAATGTGCAATTTGGTCATTACTAATATCCATCGATTTTCTTTTTCTCTTCTTCTTTTTTGCTCGCTTTAAAGTGACGTATTATACGTCCTTCAGTGTTCATTAAGCTGATGTAATTAGCACTCGGATTCCTGTTTTTTTCCTAATGGCTTCTTTGTCATTATTTAACTGCTCTCAAGAAAATGAATCAGCACCTTAAGCTGAATTGTGATTGAAATGATTTCTCTTTTTGCTACGAGGACTATAATTACCACGAGTCACGCTGCAGACTCAAGTGATTAAGTAAATGTCTAAATACTGAATGAAGCTGTTATCTAACTTCAATAAGAGTAAGGAGTTCTTAATACCTGACAGACCAAAAGGAAAAACAGAAACTTTGTCCAGGAATGAGATTGACCCCAACAATTGATTTCATAGAGCACCTATCTCCTTTGTTTAATGAAATATTATTATAGTTGGTACCAGAGATGGTGTAATCTGATTACTTTTTTCAAGTAACGAGTAAAGAAAGGATTACTGTTGCAAAAATGGTAATTAGATTACCTTTACTTTCCCGTAGGAACGCTGCGTTACTGCGTTACTAAAACCGTGATTTTTTGCGAGAATGTCTCACGACAGTGACGGAAGCGAGTGCGAGGTTCGTGGCAACAGCTGTGTGCAGATCAACAATGGATCACATATCGAGTGCAGAGAGAGTATGAGCGTGCAGCGTCTAAAGTGTGGAAGTACTGACCTTACTTTGAGTTTGATTCCATAAAAAGTGACAAAAACATTAGTGTCCGCTGTGCGTGGGAAGAAAACTTCTTTTTACAGCGAAAAAAACCCCTAAACTTCCAACAAGCACCGAGTAGCTACGACGTGATGGGAAACTCACAGAGAAACTCGCGGATTCTTCCACTGACCGCGGCACACCTGCACCACTGTAAACCCCACTCCTGCTTTACAGGTGAAAATAGAGCAACAGGACCGCTGAGTCTTTGCCTTTATTTATTTTCTGCTGTGTTTTACTTGCATCTATTTGAAAGAGTGAGTGTAAACACAAAAAATATTTTATTTTATGTGCTGGAATGTGCAGAAAATAGGTTTAAATGTTAAACTAATTTCTTCCAGTCAGAGAATGTTGCATATAATTAAATTTTTGCTTGATGCATAAAGTTAAAAGATTAAAACTAATAAAACAAGTTTTAAAAAGAGACTTTTCCATTTGATTACATTTTGTATGATGGATTATGTAGAAAAAGTAGAATTGGGCTGAAAGATCTATCACTTTATCACCTCTTCAGGTTGTAAATCGTGTTTTTAAAAAGTAACTAAGTAATTATTTACTTTTGAAAATAAGTAATCAGTAAAGTAACGGGATTACTTTTTTGGGGAAGTAATCAGTAATTAGTTACTGATTACTTTTTTCAAGTAACTTGACCAACACTGGTTGGTACTGTGGTGTTGGTGTATTCTGGATAAAAAGAAAAACTGAAAGATCAGCGGCGGTGGAATAAAAACAAAGGCTTTTGTGTGTGTGAGGTGTAGTAATTGATGACGAGCTGACCTTGTGTGGCAGGACGACAGCAGAGCCTCCACTGATGCCCACGATTGGCACGGCCGTCTGAGTGGAAATGAAGTCCAAGATCTGCGCCACGGCCTCTGAGCCCACGTTGTCCTCGAACACCACGCCATGGACACGGTTGGTTGAGAGAGTGTCGCAGATGCGGGTTAGCAGCGCCCGAGGGTTAGTGTTGTTGACCAGTACAGTGATAGGGTTCACCTCCAAGGGAAGATCCATGAAGTTTTCCCGACTCAAACGCCCCTTGATCTCCGTCTGGTAGGCCGTGCCGCTGAACACCACCGCCACATTCACAGAGGGCGTGGGGATCCCGAACGGCCGGCCGGAACAGCCAGGGATGGCGCAGAATAGCAGCAGCAGCAGCGGCGGCCACCACGGGGAGTCGCTCCAGCAGCCTAGACGAACGCCCATCTCAGTCACCTACTGCCTGGTGGGGGGGATAGAAGAGATCGACATGTTAGACAGGAAGATCTTTTTGTGTTTGTTTTTACGTTTTGATAAATATAAATGACCTTCTGGCTTCATCTCGGCTCAGCGTGCCGGCCCGCTCGCTGTAATCAGACGTGTAAGAGCCCATTAACGGAGCCCAGAGCAGTATTTTTAGTGTTTGTCAGCGTGCAGCACGAGGCTGTGGCCAGGCTGTTGCGTCTTAGGATGGCAGCTGCCACCCTGCTGCTGTTGGATTCTGCGGTACAACCCAGCAGATGGTGTCCAGCGTTTAATGCAACAAATGGAGAACAAGAGGATTTATAATTTTTCTCTCGTGACATTACTTTTGATGCTATTACTTAATTTCTTTTTTAGCAGCCCAAGGCATTCAGGCTTAATCTGCTGCAGATCTGCATGCATAGTTTTGACGATCATGTGGCATCCACAGTGTCAGAATAATGTTCATTAGCATACGTTTCAACATATCAAAAGGAAAAAAACTTTATTCACAAATGCCTTTAATCCTCTGGTGATAAAATCCTTGCTCCTTGTGCAACACTGCCTCTCTAATGGACTGCAATGCAAGCACTAACTCTCAGCCGTACTATCTTAATTACTTCCAATTGTTGTGCTTTCTGCCCTCTGGAAGGTAATGCAGGAGAAATGCCATAGTTGGGACTCTGCGATGTCAAACCCTGTAATGTTAGTTTAACATTCACATTGTAAGCAGACAGCGGTTTGTGTTGAGCTGTCAGACAGAGTTAGGCTCGTTGTCAAATCTTTCACAGCAGTGTTTGTGGCCCTCGGGGAGTGCTGCACACTGGGCCCCTGTCACAGAGATCTGATCCACCATGTGATGGAATCCCAGTGGGGTGAATATATTGTAATCCCTTGGTAATCCCAACCAGGCGTCATGGCCTGCGGCTTGATTGTAGTGTATAAACTTATCAAGAGATTTGGCTAGTGCACGGAGCACGGTGCAGCTCTGTGCTGCGTTTTTCTCTCCGTTCTACATCCTGTGTCGGACCGAGCTGTGAGCTCCTCTGGAAAACACTGCAGAACAAGCATGCAGTGCATGACGGCCGGGCCGGTTCATCTCTAGAATACTTATGAAGGAATTGGGTTTTTTTGTCATGTTGCATGCACAGACTCCGAGAAAACACATCACGCATGCATGCGTGGGAAGCTGTTCGTGACGTGTCCTGCATGTGCAACTCGACTCTACATCCTGTTCAGTGACATCAGCCGTGTTTCAGCTGACAGCAGTAGAGACGTTTAGGCTTAATGTCGTGAGATTAACATTCATGGAAGAAATACGTGAAGACCTCCTGTATATTTAATGAAACCGTAAAACAGCTGAGGCGCATGAATGAAGGCTGAACGCTCAGGTGGTAAAAATGTCATTAAAGCAAAAATGGAGTCATCAGTAACTTTGTGACATGATTTTAATATATTTATTTATATTTTATATTGTATAACCACCACCGCAACAGCTATGGTTCAATTAATTAAGACAAAGCAACGCTTTTTTGAATCCGGTGATAAGGCAGGGAAACTTCTGGCCTATCAAGCCCGTGCCGAAGCAACCTCCAAACGAATTCCAAAGGTCAAGTCTGCCGCTGGTGACATAATATCGGACCCAGAGGGAATTGATGAAGTATTTGTTCGTTTCTATTCCAATCTGTACACGTCAAGCTCTCCACCTCTATCAGAAGAAACTCTCCAAATATACATTTTCCAAGAATAGATCTGACGAAGGGGTTAGGGGGACCGATTACTGTAGTAGAGGTACAAGAAGCCATTAAATCCTTAAACACAGGTAACTCTGCAGAATACTATAAAGCCAATTCTGATCTTATGGCACGTTGTTGAAAGATATGTATAATGAAGCCTTTTCAAAATGTCAATTACCCAAGACTTTGTCCGAAGCTACTATTTGTTTACTCTTGAAAAAAGACAAGGATCCTCTGTTGTGCAGTAGTTACGGACCAATTTCTCTTTTAAATATTGATTTTAAAATACTATCTAAAATTCTCGCACTTAGGCTACAACGTGTTGTGCCACAAATTATCGCCACTGATCAGATGGGTTCATGGCCGGCAGGCACTCATATGACAATTCAAGACGCCTCTTGAATATTATCCACACATCATGCAACTCAATTCCAGAGGTTGTGGTATCTCTTGACACGGAGAAAGCCTTCGACCGCGTCGAGTGGCGCTTCCTCCATGAGGTGATGGATAGGTTTGACTTAGGGTTGACTTTATTCTCTGGGTTAAGCTACTATATTCTTCGCCATCCACCTGTATTCGTACTAACAACAACTTGTCTTCGCCTTTTCCACTTGAGAGGGGCACTAGGCAAGGGTGCTCTCTCTCACCCTTCCTATTCGCCATTGCTATCGAGTCTCTTGCAATATGGCTGCGTTCAGAGGATAGATTTAAAGGCATTACGAGGTTCGGTGTAACCCACAAACTCTCCCTTTATGCAGACGACTTGCTCCTGTACATTTCTGACCCTCTAAACTCATTTCCGGTGCTTTTTAACATACTGGACCAATATGGTACACTGTCAGGATATAAGCTCAATTATCAAAAAACCGAGTTGCAACCCCTCAACTCCCTGGCCAGAGCTCTTCCCCACTCAATAGTGCCCTTTAAGTGGACAGAAACTGGATTTAGATATCTGGGGGGTTTTATTTCCTCTTCTATACCTAAAATGATGAGGGAGAATTTTCTGTCCCTACTAGACAATGTTGGGAAAGGTTGTGACCGTTGGACTTCACTACCATTGTCAGTGGCAGGGAGAGTTAACCTGATAAAGATGAATGTCCTCCCCAAATTCTTGTATCTTTTTCAACATGTCCCAGTTCTTCTTACTAAAGCATTCTTCGACAAGTTAGAAAAGACTCTGTCACATTTCATATGGGGAGGGAAACAAGCTAGAATTCGCAAGTCTATTCTTCAGTCCTCTAAAGCTGACGGTGGTCTTGGTCTGCCCAATTTTAGACACTACTATTGGGCAGCTAACATACACAAACTTTTGCATTGGGTTCGCAACGACCCCCCTGTACCAGCCTGGGTACAAATGGAAACTGCATCTAGTATTATCATCAATACTCAGCTCACCACTCCCTTTCTCTCCAACCCTTGTTGGGGATAATCGAATAATTGGCGACAGTTCAGAAAATACTTCGGGCTACTTGGACCTTTGCTAACACCTTTATTAAAAAGATTGTAATTTTGCACCTTCAAACATTGATGCGGCCTTTGGCAGTTGGAAAGATAAAGGTCTTAGGACTGTTAAGGACTTGTACAGTCAGGACACCTTTCTATCTTTTGCTGACCTATCGTCTAAATATGACCTGCCTAATATCAATTTTTTTCGTTATCTTCAGACTAGAGATTTTGTAAAAACGTAGTTCCCTCACTTTCCCAATCGGCCTCCAGAAACAAATCTGGATATCATCCTGCAGACGAACCCTCATCAAAACAGACTGATATCAGCCTTGTATAAAATACTAGATACGTCGGTCCCCAAATCCATTTCTCATACTAAGCTGAGATGGAAGAGCTACAGACAACCCTGCCAGAACAGCAGTGGGATTCTGCTTTGAAACTGATTCACTCGTCCTCAATTTGTGCCCGTCATGCTTTGATTCAGTGCAAGGTGGTCTATAAAGTACATTATACAAACGCAAAATTATCTAAAATCTATCCAACCATTAGTGATGCCTGTAGCAGATGCAGACTATCACCTGCCAACCATTTCCACATGTTTTGGTCTTGTTCGAAACTGAGTGCATTTTGGAGGAATATATTCAACACACTTAGCCAAGCACATGGCCAGACTGTCCCTCCTAACCCGCTCTCCGCAATTTTTGGCATTCCTCCCGACTTGATCTGGCCCCCTCAAACAGGCCCTAGCCTTTACCACTTTACTAGCTCGGAGGCTTATTCTGTTGAAGTGGAAGCTTCCCCACCCCCCAACTCATGATTATTGGGTGAGAGATGTACTCTTTAACTTAAAGTTGGAAAAACTTCGATTCTCTCTAAAAGAATAAAGAAATAGGAAATTTAACAAAATCTGGAAATCATTTCTCTTACTAGTGGACACCATCACTTTACTTCCTGAGTCTGAAGTGAACTGAGTGAAGCTACATTATAAAGTTTGGATTTTTTTTTTAATCTCATTTTTACTTTATTTATTTGTTTATCCTTTTGTTTTGTTTGGTCCCTTTTTTGTTGTTGTTTGTTTGGGTTATGCTTGTTATGTGTATAAGTCTTGAGATGTTTTTTTTGTGTGTGTGGGCAGAGACTGGCTCTCTGTGCTGTCTTGTCTAGTGTGGACCTGGTAGGGGGAGAATTCAGGATGGGGGGTACAATGGACATACAACTGTTCTGAAATCAAGATTGACTTTGCTGTTGCTAACTTTGTTGCTAACGTTATCGTTGAAATCAGTAAAACAAAGTTGGAATATATTTTTTATTGTATTTTGAGATCCATGGAGGCTATCGTATCTCAGTTTCTATTTACCGTTCAGATCTGGAGGAAACAGCCTTCAAAGATTCATGATGCAGATACATTACAGCTTGTGACCGTACGTTTGCTGGGTGCCGACCCCCGAACCTCTAAAGCCAGCCGAATCCTTAAACTGCACTGGTACATAAAGGAAAGAGGATTTTCATCTGTCCTTTGGCTAAATCCTCTCAAACCGCTCCTGTGTATACAGGCTCCACTCAGATGTTGAGGATCAAAAGTCACCGTGGACATCCATTGGTCGTAGAGGTTTTAGATTTATTACAAAACAGAGACAATTTCGGCTCCGAAGCAGTCACAAGGTACATACTGTAGTTTGAGCCATGAGCCGGAGACAGGTTGCCTTTTGCGTCATGATGCTGCTGCAAACTGGATTCAGAATGAGTCATACTGTACTTGGTGCCCCACAGAGTGCAACCAGTCACTGCCCAGTTATACTTGATTACGTCTGCATGTAAGCTTCTTATGAAAGTACTCCATTGTTATCTAATAACATTTAAATATTTCAGCAGAAAACGAGCTGGTTCTTTTGTCAGCATGGAGTTCATTTATTATTAGCTTATGTAATATTGATTTGAAAGATCTTTCATAATTAAAAAATGTCTGAATGAACAGGTCATTGAGAAGAACTCACTGAGTTTCAGCATGGTACTGTGATATGATAGCACTACTGCAACAAGTCAGGTCAGTGACACAGAGTGCTGAGGTGTGTTAGTGCATTTAAATGGCCAACGCTCGGCTGGCAAAGAGTTCTAAAACGCCTTCAGGCATTAACATCAGCATACAAACTGTGTGCTGGGAGCTTCATGGCATCAGGTTTCCATGCCTGAACATGTGGAGGTGGCCTCGTACTTTGTGGATAGCTCTGTAGTAAATAAATTTGGGTGGTAGATGATGATTGGCCCACTAAAGACATCTGCAGTGTTATGATTCAGAAAAAAGAAGAGCTGAAATCCTGCAGCTGTAATGGGAAACATGTTGCTTTCTAAACTACAGTGATGGGCTCCTCAGTTTCTAATGCGTTGCTTGCAAGTTGCATAAATATGTGAGATAACTTGTCCCAACTTTAAATTTGCGTTAAAAAAAGGGAAACCTTTTCCTTTTCAGTGTTTTACATGTTGTCTTTGTACTGTGAGATTAAATAAATAAAGTAGACCACAGTATGTTTAACCTATATAGAGTATAACAACATGGAGCGCTGCATGCTGTACATATGGTACAGACGGCACATTAACGGTTATTCCATACCCACATGAAGAACCCGAACTTTTCCCTGTTAATTGCAAACTTTCTTCAGCAAGAATGCAAGAAGTCAGATATTTAAGGTTACACGTAGAGATGATGGTTTGGGAGGTTAGTCCCCATTACAGGATTAATGCAAGCACACACACTCCTCTGTCCTATTTATTTCTTACTGCCTCTCTTGGAAAGCTGTCGCCAAAGTCCGTTCTTGTCAAAGGGATTATGGAAAAGCAACGTGACTTAAATAAGTTGCTTCAGAGCAGCACATACCAGCCACTTTCCTGTTTCCTCTTCTTTTGACGGCTGAACTGTGTAAACAGGCCACCGCTGAGAATTATCTAACATCTGATGAGAGATTAGATTTTAAAAAGCGGACGAGAGACCGAACTTTCAAAGTTAAACGGTGCCGATCGGCAGTATCGTCCCACCAATCGACAGTGTTCGTATTCTCTGTCCTCAGTTAGTTAGAGTTTGACTAACAAACATTTAAGATGTGCTTATCCCCCTCTAGTGGGTGACATACGGAGGAAGCAGTGTCTTTACTGAACGAGCTGAGAAATGCAGACTGATTAAAAATAGCTGCTGGGGCTCTATCGTACAACGACGTTATTTATTTTTAGTCTGTTGTGCTTCCACACTGCTGACACTTGGACATTTTGTTAAGTTGAACAGGTAAATAATGCAAACATCCACATCTGCATGTTCAGCTCATACACATGTTATCTGCTCCCAGAAATTGAATATTGCTGATAAGGCAAATTGGATTTTCTGCACACGGCGACACATACACAGACTCAGTGATGAGAATGTGAGTACATCTGGTTCATGCATATTGAAGTCTTGTACAGTGCGGTTTATTTCCCCTTCTAATGCAGTGTATGTTTCCTTCACCTTTTTCAGCACTGTCTCAACCAAAAGCAGCAGTTTATTTTCACATTTTTAAAAAATATCATTTTGTCATATTGGAGGGAACCTGTTTTGTTCATTTCCAGGTCCAGATTTTTATTGTTGGACTCTAAGTAATCCTTAATTTTCTTATGAGGGGGGTGGAAGCTTCAACAAGCACCTCTGGCATCTCCCTTCCTCTCCTTTTGACCCAGCTTTCTTCTGATTGGCTGCTCCTTGCAAACAAAGAGCTTGAACAGCTGGTGGGTGGGGCATCTCACAGCCAAAGAATGACCACATGAGGAGATCCCCCATCTGTGGCAACATGCAAAGACACAAGTAAAAAAGAAGCTGTCTGAAACCGAGTGTTTAGAGCAGCCTGAAGCCTGACCCTTTGGGATTATTTATGCATACACTGACCTCATTATTTGGAAATTTGGCCTTGTTTAATATGAGCATCCACCACTGTATCAGTACACATGACAGAAAATGAGGATTAGCGCAATCAGTGCCCTTTAATTACTTTTGCAACAGCCGTCCTGCCCCACAGTGCGCATTGAAATCTCATCCATTCTTCCAAAGTTGTCCACTCTCTGTTTTCTCTGATATAGACCATATGAGTGATGAAACCACATGAAAGAAAACAACCTGCCATTTATCGATGAGATGCTGCAAAGGTCCTCCAAGTGATTCCTGATCCAGCTCATTAACGTGAAGCTGCAGCAGTAAATACATCTGGGTGAGAAGTGTGGTGCAGTGTTTAATGACTCCCTTTATATTCTGGGCACGACACCCCTGCTGCAGCTGTTTAACAATGTGCACCTGTCCCGTCTCCTGCTACTTAATCAATACACTCATCCATGGATCCGCAGCCTGCTGCGTCTGTGTTTCACCTGCTGATAACAGTCCAGCAGCTTCCTCTTGATCCAGCGCTGTCAGAACTCCATGATCAAGCAGATCTATGACTTTTATGGGACTCGTATGAACGTTAGGGCTTCCCTATCGTTGCACCGGGTAGGCAAACACTACTTAAATTAGCTCTATTGTTCCTCTTGTGACCAGTTCTTCCCAAAATAGTGAAATACACCATCTTTAGCAAAGAAAGAAAGACGTCCACTAGGTTTGTAGGAACATAATTAGCTTTTTAGTAAAATAAATAAAATAAATCTCTGAGCTCAGTTTGACACGGCAGAGGCAGAACTTCTTACTGAATCACTTTATCACAGTATCACTTTATAGATGAAATCAAATCAGTGGTATATCCTGGGTGTGATCAGTGAACGCCAATCCACCAAATCAAAAATAATGAGCTAATTAATGGGACTTTTTAGTGAAACTAAGAGATGTAGGTACTCCAAATCAAGACTTTTTATAGGTAACCAGATAGCATCTATTCATTCATATATATATATATATATATATATATATATATATATATAATAATTTTAGAGGTAAATAAATAACTTTTACTTTGAAGGTTTTTTTTTCTCATTTTTTAACCTTTGGAAAGTTTGACTACCCCGTTAGTTGGCGAGCGTTTGCAGACAAATTGGAATCTTTCATGGAAACTACGACAACTCACAGGGAGGTTTTTAGTGCAGCACCATCACCCAGCAACTGCTCGCTAACCGGTCAGGAAATTCACATCTTTATTTCATCTTTGGCTTTAACTGTTTAAATTTAAGTATTACTGTACAGGAATAGAGCGTTCCCAGTTTATTGGATGTACCTTAGCTTGCTAATCTTGTTGGGGACTGTAGGAACATTTTTCTCTCCAGAACTACGAAAACAAAATCTTCAAAAAACTTCAGAAATGTTGGAAGTGTGTCGCAGCTTTTGAGCTTTCTGTTTTTCTCAGTTTGGTCTACGTCACTGCTCGCTGTGGGTATCCTGCAGACAGGATCAGTGCTTTCCAGGCTTGAAAGAGGTTTCTTTAATAGAATTTAATAAATGCAACCACCCAGCAAACACAAGCCACAGTTTGACCTTCTCTGTTACAAAGAGTCAGGATTCATTTACCACCAGATGATTACACCTGTATGAATATGTTGAACTAATCTCTGATTAAAAAATACAGCCACGCTAATCTCTTTAAATCTGCACCCATTTAACTAATCTGTAGAATCATCATCCTCATAAGTGCGGGGTGAGGTGAGAGGCAAAAAAAGGAAAAACATCGGCATCTAAAAATATCCACGGTATGACATAGTTGGCGCGTGTCCGCGTTTTTTGGTTGGAGCCCAAATGAAAAGTGTTTTTGTAAACATTTCCTATACAGGCTGTACTGCAGTCAGACGTTCTACAGCGCGAGCTTTGCTAAATGTGATCAATCCTCGATATCTTCTGACTGATCTCAAATAAACTAAATATCTGGAGCCAGATCTCTGGATATATCTGTGACCCAGGACAGCCTACCACTAAGACCGCTGTGCAGGTCCTGACCGAACCTTTGAATCAGACTATTAAGGTTTCCTATCCCTTTCTGATCTGTGTACTTTTACACAGAATACAGAAAAGCTAAGACAGACAGAGTCTGTGCCAAATCCTGTCCTCAGTTTGTAGTTTCTCTCTGACTGTTGGCTGCTCTAAGCTGCTCCAGTTAAACAGCTTATATCATTAATTATAGGCCACTGAAAAACCACAGCATGGCAGCAAATACACTGTTAGCTCTGTTAGAGTTGTATTCAAATACATTAAGACAATAACTGCTCTTTGTTTCCGTGGGACCGAGTCTGGCACGGCTCCACATCGTCTGGCGCTTGAGTTAATTAACAAAGCAACACCAGTTCCTCAGCTGCAGTTTACCAGATAACAAATATTAGACTATGCTGTATTCAGCTGTTCTACACTTTTTTACTCATGTATTCAAATAATGATGAGATTCAGATAAATGTAATTGATGATCTTCTGCATCTGACCTGCCGAGGTACAATAACTCTGGTACAATGCGTTGAATGTTTATTGTACGTGGTCCTTTTTCAAAATTGACCTCGAAGTAGAGCTTGGCAGTGGTTCGCTTGTTCACAGTGTCCACAATTATATTTATAGTCCGTTCTAATAATGGGTGAGATTTTATAATAAATAAACTTTATAAAGTTTATTTATTATAAAATCGAGTAGGTCACCAATTGTTTAACAGCATGTTTGAGTTTTGCAGGCCACTCGAAGCAGCTTAAACTGCAAACCACATATTTGCTGCCAGTAGACTGAACCATGTTTGTGACTGATCATATAGCAGCACTGTTGTGCCTTATATGTGAATGCAGTCAGTGGTCACTTTATTGTCCCCAGTGGGAAATTAAGTTGCAGTATGTCCACACATCAAACAACACCAAAAGAAAGAGAACATGGTTTAGTGTTATCAAGCACGATGATAGCAGCAGGTATAAACTGCACTTTATACCGACAACCTGAAGGAAGCAGCTGAAAGTCGTTTAAGAGAGGATGACAGAGGTCGCCTTCCTCAGCACCTGCCTGTTATAAAAGTCCGCAAGCTGGACCTGAGACCTCCCTGAAGTCTTACCAGCCACTTTAACAAGGTTACCAAGTCTGATCTTATTGGACTCTGTGGTGGGGCGTGGTCGGCGGTGCACGAGCAGGAGTGGGAATCCTCCCAGACTGTCGGTCGGTCTGACCAGCAAGCCTGAGGTCGGCGTGCTGGTCAGACTGGCCTCACCTCCACCACAGGCCTGAGCCGGAGCTCACGACTCCGTCTGTGGTGCTGTGTCCATGGGCGACCACCTGAACTTGCACCTCCCTGTTGCTGAGCGACCGATCTTTAGGCTTGTTGTGACCTAAAGGTCTAGGACTAATAATAATAATATATGTTTATTCAGTGAGACCTTTCTGTGAACCTTTATCTTCAAATAAACATGATGTAAAATTGCACACGTTATGACACTAAAGCCGAAGCTGAATTTAAATAGCATAAACAACAAGTACATTTATGCAACTAACCTTGGAAATATCAAATTAATTATTGTGCAAAAACGGGCTGTAACTGCTCGCTGCCCTCAAGCTGCACAATTTGTGTTCATCCTAGCGTGCAGGAAACATCTTTTTGGCCCTTGTTTGGTTTTTCAGTCTCCTCGAGTGTGTTTGTTAAATCTCTTGTCTTTTTTCATCCTTTCTAATCGTGCTTATTTAATTTGGTTCTCTTTAGGCTCGTTTGTTTAGAAGATCAATCGTGAAGCTCTCATTAAGTTCGACACCTGTGCCTCTGATGTTGTTTAAGATTAAACGATGGGAAACGACAGATTAATGCTAAAATCAGTGGATTGTTTGATATTAATCAGAACTTTGACTTGTGCCACAAAGATTAAGATTCACGGCCTCTCAGTTTCACTGAAGCTTCACTGAAGCATGTGCGTAACTGGCCACCTTTATGGAACAGTGAAAAGAAATGTGTAGATAAAGCAATGGAGGCGACTGAGAATAAATGAAAGACAAAACCGGTTAACAAAGGAACTGTGGATGTTTGAATTACCATATCTCCTGAGGCAGGTGCTCGTCACTGCAGGGACTCTGACTGCAAATGCCACATCAGCAGTGACGAAGTGTTAGACATCTGACAAAATGGCCTGAAAACAGCCATCTTCACCTGCTGTGACTGCTTTATGCAAACATAATTTGATAAAGTGGAGTTTTTCTGTTGGATCATGCTGGACTTGTTTATGTCGAGTGTAATAACGCAGATAGCTGCTGTGCTGCCGATTGACCCCCAACAAGCCAATCTGCAGTTAGCCAGTGATGATGCTGTGACGTTTGTGGATCACAGTCATAAGGCTGTGAATATTTCTGTATTTATTATTTTAGTAAATACATAGATGAGGATCTTATCTGTATTTTGTTTTGATCAGTATATTGATAACAAGAATCAGAACAGAATTTGTTCAGTGTTCTCGTGGAGGACTCAGAACCTGCAGTGATGTGCAACTCCAAAAACGAAAGGGCTTAAAATCAACATTTTAACTCTTTTTTTTCTTTAAAGTTTGTTTTTTATTATTGCTGTTGTTGGTGGGAGGAGCTTTGTGGTGCATGCTGGGCAGAAACTGCACCACCTGCTTACTCGATGCTCGTAATCATATGATTCAAAAATTAATTTAATGCACCAATTAACCCACAAATGACCCTGTTTAGCAGAGCATGCAATCATTTGTGAAACATATACAGTGTTTAACATTCATCATAGCGTATTTACAAAATAGGATATCAGCTGTTAGAGGCTGCATCTCTGCATTCATGAGCAAATAGGTGATGAAAATACAACACAGACGCACCAAAATTAAGAGAGCATCTCAGTTATCATTCATCTATTTGCTTCTGGGGTTTAAAATCCATGTTACAGGTGTTTTCCCCTCCAAGTAACTGCCCAGAGGTGTTGCCAAATTGCTTGCGTAAGGACTTGTAGCACTGCAATAAATAAAACAAAACAAAAAAACTATGTGGCTCTTATGTTATATAAACTTATAAAGTTAACAAAATGCATAATCCATATCATGTTTTTGTGCTCATTTGTACAAAATATGGCTCCGTTTCCATGAAGGCCAGGATTTTCATTTTCTGCAGCGACAGACTCGTCAGCAGAGGGGCAGGGTCCCCCCTAAATCTGCCTGTTGATTTACGGCTCTGGTCTTTATGGGATGGGGTCGTGTATCGTGGCCGTGTGATAAACGGCAGCCGGCCGCGTGAAAAAGACCAAGTCGACGTCCACCAGGGTTTCCTGCTGAAATGCACCCAAAGTGAAACCCCAGTGGAGGCTTTGAAGTCCAAACCAATAACAATGAATCTGTTTCACGTGACCTCCGGAGACAGAGACGCATCAAACAGACTCACTCGGTGATATTAGTTTCTGTCGCGGACCCTTTGACTTCGCCTCTGCCGCCGGCACTGCAGACATATTTAAGACGCGCACGCCTCTACTGGAACTCTGCACTACGAGTGATTGATCTGCCACAGGGTGAAAACCTGTCTAGGTAAAGTCCTCATAAATCTGGTGAGATTTTTACTGTCGTCTCTGAACAAAGGTTCTGGGGTGGGAGAGGGGAGTAGTCAGGCGGCTGCTGGTATCTCTTTGCATTAAAGGATTTAAATATTCAGGAGGGAGATGGAGCAGAACTGAACAGTTGGATTTTCTGACTCTGTAGCATCAGAGGGGCCACGATCAGCAGGTTTTAAATGCCACAGCAGATGGAAAGCTATGTAGCCGGCTTTTATTACAGTTCCATCTTTGAAACCTCACGTAGCGATAAAGCAGCGCTCCCTCTGCAGCAAGTGTCGTATAACCTTGATCAGGTCATCGCCCAGCTTGAGCCTTTTGCATTAAACCTATAAAAAGAAAAGACTCCGTAGTTTGGTCGTGCAATAAATGGATCAACATAGTCGAGAAAAGATCATCATTTACTCCAAAGTGGGGGAAAAATCCCCAAGGACAGAGGCCACGTGTTTGCTCGTCACTGGACAGATGTTTGATATATATCTCTCCTCTTTGCTTTGGCACATTTATCGTCAGGGGACACTTCATCACCCGGCGTTGTCTTCGTCAGCACAGCGCGTAGTGAAATCGAACAGATTGTGACGCGTTTTGAGGGTAATAATCTCTGCGAGGCTGAAGATTACAATGGCAATGCAAATGTAATCCATTTTGCCTTTAACACATGGGCGGATGTTTGGCGAAGGCTTACAGGGCGCGACATCACACGCTGATATCCATACTCCTACTCTGACCCTGCGGGCTGACCTGGCTGTAAACCCGCGGCGGCAGGTAACACGGAGGGTGGCGGAAGCGTCCTCTGTCAGGCTTTGGCGGACCCCGCACTCGACCTCATGTGCAGCCGTATGTAAAGCAGGGATCAGTGTAAGACCCTGGTTAAGCTGAAACTGGGGTTGCCCATGCAGAACCAGACCACCCCCCCTCCACCCCTGCCACCGGTCCAGCTGTCACCAACCTACTCTCCCAGTTGATATAGTGGCTGCACACAAATACAGCTGACCTCTGACACACACACACACACGCTCTAATCCACATATGAGCATATCACTTTGTTTTTAATCTGTGTGTGTGTGTGGCCTGTGCAGTCTTTTTCTCCTTTCCTATTTTGTGTGTAAAGCAGGAATGTGCAAGATAAACGCAACATCAGTCAGTTCTTCCAAATCACACACCCACAGAGGCATAAAGCTGGCAAGACCGTATTGATTTTTGTGTGCGGAGGCTTTGAAATACCAATTTTAAACCAATTTACTTTGTACTAAAGATAGAATTGAAATATTATATTTGAAAAACTCTTCAGCAACATCGCCGTATAGAAACATTGTGCTGGTTTCGGGGATAATCTTCAGGATCTGTCAAAGGCTTTCACACAGATGCTGATTCTTGGACAGCAAACTGGTTTAGGTTTTTCTCCCTGGATTCAGAGCTCAGTCATTAAATGCATACGTGGGTTTTACTTCAAGAAAACAGATTTTCAGTCATTTGGGTGAGCTAATACAACTTAAACATGGTTCAAGGACTTCATGTCATTGTTGTATTTACATGTAAACCATAAATGAGGATGCAGACGAGGCTTGTTCGCCATTTGGTAAGAGTCAGCCTTTGCACCATGTCTGTGCTGCTGGTGCAGGAATAGCATTACTTATCCGGTTGTTCAGTCTGACGTCACTAGCCGTGTCTGGACCTAAACTCCGCTGCAGGTCCATATATCAAACGATCACTGTGGCATTACTGAGAGTTGAAAAACTGTCTAAAGTCTTTCATCTTTAATAAAATGATCAGTGTTCTGCTCTACCAGGTGTAACAATTGAGTTTAACATCCAGGCATCCATGAAAACGGAATTTATGACATTTAACGGAGTTAGAAGTTAGCAGGAAGTTAGCTCGCTAGCTTCTATCTAAATACAATATAGCATGTCCTGACTGCGGGGTTTTGGAAACAAATTCAAACGTACAGCTCTGCTATCACTTCCAGCATAAATGAAGACAGAAAACTAAACAGCAGTGACGTTTGTAGGGTTACTGAAGTTGGGCTAGCTGGTATATAATGATGTGCTACGTGACCGCTAGCGACACAGCTATGTTAGCATAATATAAACAAGCTAACTTTTTTTCCACTCGATAAAAGTTAACGTGAGTGTTCTCGGTGGTCAGGTTCCTGCAGGATGCTGTAAAAGGACCAAACTTCAGCCAGGAGAACAACTGAGATAATCCATCCACAATACGAGGTTAGTCATTCATATACTGCTGCATGGGCTGGGCTGTAGTTACATCCTAAGGTTTTAAAAACTGAGCTTAAATAAATGATTAGCGGTAATAAAAGCCGAGGGAGGTCAACAGTGATCACTGACTGTTTTAGGAGCTTTTTGAGATCAAATAGAAGAAAATACAAAACATTAAACATGTTAACAACACAAAAGCCATATTAAACGCAGACTACTTTAGGCCCGGAAGTAGGATTCGTCACGTCATCACTTAACGACTGGATAGCATGCTTGTAAGAATCCAGCTGCATCACAGGGTCACGTTAAATTAGGAAAGTGTCATCTGTCTTCACCGTGTTTGTTTTGGTTTGAGATGACTTGAAGGTCACTAGAGCAAAAACACTGCATAGATAGTAGAAATATTAGAATAATAATAGAACATTTGCATTTTTTTGGGCAGTTGTAACAGCTCACAGACATAAACCGAACCCTGCCCAGCAGAGGATGTACTCGACCTGCTGGTTCGGATCAGCTACCAGGACATAACAAAAACACTTGTTTGGCCCTCGATGTCTCCACGTGTTGCATGCTGTGAAAGTTCAACACATCCAGCAGACGCACATCTGCATCATCACCCAGTCTGAGCTGCGTTCAGCACATCAGTGTTGACTTTCTGCTCGGGTTCGGACTCCAAAGAAAAACATCTGTCATGTTTACCAAGTATCCACAAAAAAACAGAATGAGCTGGAGCTTTGCAAAAACACTCTGCAGGACACTAAGTGTTATTAATTGGTTATTGAAAGGATACGTGGGAGAAATTTAATGTCAAAGGAAGCCGACAAAGAGATGGTTTTCTTTTGCTGTCTGGATGACTGCACGAGCTTTCGATTTGTCAGAATCTGTGAAAAGGTAGTGAGAGGTACAGCCTCAGTGCCTCTAATCGCAGCTCAAACATGTAAAACCACTCCATGGAAAGCAATCGGAGCATGTCATAAACAACTCTGGCTTTTATGGTTTTCTCCGGAGATGGCGTATTGATTTTTGCAACAATAAACAGCCTCCAGAAAAGTAAAAAACAATTCTTTATCTCTCAGGAAGTCACGAGTTGTGCCTTTTTTGCTCTGTCGAGCAGTTTGACTTTGTTAGGTGACGCTGAGAGTGACAAGAAGGACAGAGGAGGAGGAGACACGTGGCAAAGCCCCAACCACGTCGTCATCACAAGCTGCCGAACCACCAGGACGCTGCGTGTCACTTTTTGTTAGACGGCAGTGGAAACGCTTCAGCCCGATTTCTTTAAACGCAGCTTTCTGTTTGGATGTCGTCTCACCGGCCTCCCTCACTTTCCAGGCCCTCCTTCTAAGGTTATCGCTGTCATCATCCCTCATCGAGACGCCCTCCCACCGCGTCACCCGCTCAGGGATAATTGTGAAAAATTAAGCGGGACACACGCAGCTGTGAATAGAAAGCGATTAGCTTAATCAATTTCCCGTACTACACAGCGCACATGCACCCACACGCGTCACACATGCACAAACACTCAGGTTGGTGTCAGGATCCACAAGAGGCAGAAGAATGACAAGGAAAGGAGAGGCAAAGAAAGCCCCCCTCCACCGCCCTCCCAACCCCACGGCGTGTCAGTTTTCCTTCTCAACAGGGACAGGACGTTAGACGAGGTGCAAGCGGCGCTGCGCCATGAATATAAATGGGCCCCGAGTCTCTGTTGTGCCCGTGAGTGCAGCCATAAACTCGAGAGGAGAGCAGCATAGCCTGCAAGCCTCATTCTGCCCGGAGTTTGAGGTTTCATCACGCAGGCTGTGCAGTATGAGAGCGCCCTGAGAACTTCTTCTCGCCCGGCGTCGCAGCACAGATCTGCGTTTGAACGTTTAACGGTGACCCGTACGGGTTTTAGAGATTGTCGAGAGAAGGGTTTAGGGATGATGCCCGAGTTAAATCTACCCTCGTCTCTGATGACCTTGGATAGATTGATCTGATATCCTGTAACCTCCTTCCCTCCTCTGCAGTAAATGTTTTACTGTCTGGGATGCTTGTAACCGGCCGTCAATCAGAGCAGTTTCCATTTCAACCCGTTCCCCGTGCGGGCGAGCCGACTGGCGTTTCTGTTTTATGTCTTCTTCTTTTTCTTTTTTTTTGGGGTCTGCTCTCTCAATCATCATTCTCCTCTTCCCGTCTTCCTCCCCTCCCTCGCCTCTCGCTTTGCAGAGACGTAAAGATGGGTGAGGTTTTGTGTCTTTAACATTTGATTAAGCAGATCGGCTCCGAGCGTGAGATGGGAGATCCGGACAGCTGACAAATCAGCCCGTGTCTGTGTGATACCAACCCGGAGGTTGTTTGTCAGTCTGCCCGCAGGCTGCAGGCTGCAAGCATGCGAGGCTTGCGTGACGATATAATTTAGCTCTGCAGTTGAAGAGCTCAGTAACTCAAGGCTACAGGAATGGTTGTTAAACTGGTGTTTGTGTAGCTGCTGTTGCTTTTCTCGCTGTCAGTCTCTGCGCTCACTGAGATCCAGCGCTGCGAAGGATGACGGCGTTCGTTGCTTTTGTTTCAATTATAAAAAGAGCAACAATGCTGCATCCATTTTAATTACCATACTCAGGCTGGTCCAGGCACAGCATCAGCACAGGGGAAGAGATTTCTTCACTCACTGGTTGATGTTTTATCAGCTGATAATCAACTGCTTCACATACTTAAGTGCAGCTGGCCAGGCCTCTCCTTACTCGGCTGCTAAAGCCTCATTCACACAGGCCTCATGGGGTCAACAGCTGCTTTCTGCAGGGGTCATCACCATGATAACCCCTGGAAAACATGTGGATTCCACAACTGGTTTCTGACTCCAGCATCTTTCTTTGGTTGCTGCTATGTTGCTGTGGGGGTCAGTAGCTTGCTTGGAAGACGCCAATTTGTCTGCAAACACTTCACAACAGTAGAAATGAACTTTGCATTTCAGTCTTAGACTCTTTAGAAAAGCTTTGCATGATTCACAATGAAAAATGATATTACCAGCTGTCACCCTCTTGTCTGACTGTGTGCCTTACATGACCACAGATCCATATAAGAACCTTCCCTGTAATGTTTGAAGTCGTTACAGCTGCTCGGTGCTGCTGTAAGGTTCGTTCAGTGTCTGCTAACATGAAGGCTGATCCTCCCTGACAACCTGTAACTGATAGTGTTTAATAAGTCAGACATATTTGCTGCTGAGCGTGTTTTTGGTGCAGCCGGGAGAGGGACGATCATAGTAAAAACACTCGTAACCATTTATTGAGTTAGGCAAGGTCCTCACGTGTGTTGAAGGGCAGGTGTGTGTGTGTGATGTAGTGAGATTGCATCATGTTGTGCGATGGGCTGAGGATCCTCCGGCTGGTTTCTGGTGCGCATGTACGTACAGGCTGTCTGTACTGAACTCACATACACGCACCCAATTACTGAAACTGGGATATGGTTGGTATAACATAATGAACAGCCATTTTTCACCTGCCTAACTGCTGCTGCACTGTCACACACTCTCACCACCCCCCGCTCCCACTCTGCTCTCACTGCAGGAAAAACAGACTTTTACCTCCACCTGTGGACCTGCGATTTTACAACAAATAACCACGATTAACCGAAGAAGTTTCATCCTCACTTCAACATCGCATGAATCTTAGGTTTGATTCAAAATAAATGAATTCTTGGAGCGTTTACTTCTATAGGCGGTGTAAATGAAAACTCTTTAATTGCATAAAAGCCCACGAGGACACATAAGACCCAAATTTAGAGCCTGATAAATAAGAGGACATCTGCAAACTATGAAAAGGGACATAAAGCAGACTCATTTTCTTCCTAATGGATCTCAAACCAAAGTAACTGCGTGCCAAAGTGGAAATTATGCCCACTTCTTATCTAATCCCTATTAAACTGGTTAATTTTAGAAGCCAGAATTCTTAAATGAGTATATTTTCTGGTCTGGACGTGTGTGGCTGTGTGTGCATTTAAACGACAGGCATCATTTCCAGGTTTGAAAAGTGAAGCCAGTGGGGAAGTGGCTTAAATGTGCATTCCTTGTGGCAGCCAGCAGAGGGCGTCTCCTCAGGCTTGGATTGTGTAGAAGTCTATGGAAAAAACAGGCTTTTGTTCCCGTGATCTATAAGCTCATTAAAACCTTTGCCGATGAGTTTGTGTGACCTCGTCCTCTGTTTTCTTATCTAATTCAGCGTAGTGTTCCTTTTGTAATTGCCGATCACATCACGCATGCAGTGAAAGTGTCTCGGTCACACAAACACATTTTCTGACACAGACAAACATGCTGTAGTCTGAGTCTGGCCGCTGTACAGGAAACACTGTTCCACAGGTTTCTGTAGGCGTTTAATAACCTGTGTGAGCCTTAAAAACAGGTTAAAGTCAGTCTGTGTCCATCCTTCGTGGCTGTGGTGTCCGGACAGCAGCAGCCTCGGCTCTCAAAGAAGTCGTGTCCAGCTCGGCAGAACGTCCCCGCGGATTCCCCCCCTCACCGTCGCCTCTCATTTAAACTGCCTCCCTTCCTCTGACCTCTTCATCGTTAAAGCCCCTTTTTCATATTCACTTTCTGTCCACGCATGAAAATAAAACGACTTGAGTCGTGTTTAAGGCCTGTGACAGAAGAATCTGTTACTCTGAGATAAAGAGACGTCCGTCAGTTATTCACTCAGGGATGGATAATGTGGCCGTTTGTTCCGGATGGATTCCTGCCTGTGTGTTGAGTTCCTGCTGCAGACATGCGTCTTGACACTATTAAATTGTGGAGCGGATGGTGTTAGTGATCCTGGGGCACATGTCAGATAAAATATAGTTTGTTCCATGTTTGTTTTATCAGCAGCATTGTTTTCCTTGTATTTATTGGTCTGAGTGGGACAAATTTTCTTGGCTAACTTCTGAATAAATCTCTAATTTCGAGCCACAAGATTTGATTCGAAGGCGCCGCGTCCTCCTGGAGCCAAAACGCTAGAACGAATCCTTCGGTAATTGGA
Source organism: Rhamphochromis longiceps (assembly GCF_057381845.1). Lineage (NCBI taxonomy): Eukaryota > Metazoa > Chordata > Actinopteri > Cichliformes > Cichlidae > Rhamphochromis > Rhamphochromis longiceps. Next base: position 35,867,672 of record NC_140560.1, on the reverse strand, counting down.
GCAAGCACACATTTTCTCACATCCTGTGAAGTCACTCTTCAGTGGCAGTTCAATTTCCCCTGCAGCAGTGGTATCTCAAGTCCGGCGGGCATGTATCAAAAGGCCCTCTCAGCTGCTCTAACTGTTTACAATGACGCATCGATCCACTCTGCTTAATCCCCCCCCTCCCAGCAGCTCGGTGAGTTAAAGCAACAGTTACTGCCACCTACAAGAGGCGGAAAAAGCCCCGCGCAGCGTGTCGTCTGATCCCTCTGACAAGGATGCTGTCGAGTACCCCCTCTGATCTGATCCCCTCTGCGTTCTGATAATTCTGCTATTGACCCAAAGCAGAAAGCAGCAGGAGGAAACTCTGCTCAACAAAACTACAAACAAAACTACTCCAAAGAAGCAGAAAGCATTTCCATACTTAACCAGGAGTAACTGCAAGCTGATCGGAGCACGCCGGTGCTTAAATAATGCGATCGACGAAGGTGATCTTACCTGTGTTGGCAATCCACATCCAGCCCTGGCTCGTCACCACTCATGCCGTGTGTGCAGCTTCAGCCGTCCGGTTCCCCGTTTTCTTTTTTTTCCCTCCTTCTCCTCCTCTCCTTTCTCTCCCCTTTGGCCCTCGTCTTCTCCTCCTCCTCCCTCCTTCGTATCTCCCTCCCCCTTTCGCTCTTCCTCTCCCTGCACTTGTTTGAGTCTATTTCAGTAGCAGCAACAGAGGAGCCCGCTGCGACGGTGGCATGGTTTCCAGCACTTTGGCAGAAGGTCACATTATCACTCGCTGGTAAAAGGGAGGGGGGGGGGGGGGGGGGAGAAGAGGAGCAGGAGGAGGATAGATGGAGTGACGGAGGGAGATCAAGGTGAACAGGTGCCAGAGGAGGAAAAGGAGAAGCAAAGCAAGTTGATATAATCTCAGCCGTCCACGGATGCGCTTTTGGTTTAGTTTTCCAACTTGTTGACAGGGACACCTCTGAAGACTGTTTTCAGGTAATGTGTCCCAGGAGGAGAAACTGAGGAGGAATTTAGGAGAAACCCTCGAGTGTGCATACCTGTGTGAAGCAGTAGCCTTTTTAAAGTCTTCACCAGCCGCGCAACTCTGGGGGAAAGATAATTCCTCTCTTGGCTGGAAAGTGAGTCTCTGGGAAAAAGAAAAAACTAACAAAGCTGCCAGAAACTTGCGCCAAAAGAAATCCTCAACCTTCAGCTCGTCACCCGCGTCCTTGATCGTCACTGCCCGGTTCGTGAAGACGCAGATCTACTCCGTCTCTGACACCTGTCCGCATCGTGTGTCCCCATCTATCGCAGGTCCTGCAGGGTGACCCTTCTCTTCATTTCCCAGACTCCCTCCTTCGTCCTCCTCTGGTGCGAGCGGTACTTTTACTGCCACTCCATCAAAATAAGGCTCTGAGAAATGATCCAGCTGCCCGGGACGAGGCCGTCGGCGGCCGGCGACAGATGGCCGGAACAGAGGTGCAGATGCAAACTGCCGGAGTTTGGAAATTCTTGGATCTTCCTCGTGACCTTTCTCCAAGCGCACCTTGCTTGCTCTAGCCTTCAGTTGGCTGCACTTGTTGTCCTGTATGCCTTGTTGTTTTTTGGGCTGTTCCTACCTGTGCCCCTCCTTCGCCCATCAGCAGAGCTTTCACTCTGGCTTCTCTGGCCGGCTGTAATCCTGACTCCTACACTCCATGTCACAGGAAGGGCTTGTGAGCTCTAATCATTATGTAGTAAGGATTTATCCTCTCGCTCTCCCTCCCGTCTCTCTCTTCCCTTCCCTCCACCCCTCCCGTTTATTTCCCTCCCTCTGCTCTTTGAGTACTGGCTGCCCTACAACTCTACAACATCCCCCCTTTTTCAACCACCACAGATTAATGCATCATCTCTCCTCACGCTTCCCTGGGACCCATTCGTTTGTCAACTCATTCATTTTTATTTTTTGCCTTCCCACCCGCTCGCTCGCTCCCCGTCTTGCCTCCTGCCGCAGATCGCATCAACAGGTTTGCCCTTGAAATATTCTCTGGGACAGGCGGAGTCAGTGCCCACCGTTTCCTTCCCATCAGGAATGTGCTCGTCCCTTAAACTATAAGCTTTTAATCAGTGCACGCAGAGAACGCATTGATGGCAGTGTGTGCACATTTACAGTCTTTATATACTCTAACATAAATGTTGTACAATGTTCAAGTACACATCAGAGCCTGGCTCATTTTACTCCATCTAAGATGGGCTATGAACACACACACACACACACACACACACACACACACACACACACACACACACACACACACACACACACAGTAGTGTAGTACTGTACAGAAATTTCCATTTGTTCGAGGTAATTTATACGCAGTGTTGTTGTAATGCGCTTTATCCACCAGGGAGCACTAACACATTTGTCCTGCTCAGTATGTATAACAAAGCCAAAGTGTGTGGACACCCCGGCATTACAGAGGCAGTAATCTGCTGCTGCCAGGGCTTTGTGTGGGTTTTCCTCACAGAAAACTTTTCCTTTATGGAGACACACTTTTCACACCGTTAAACTGGACCCTCCGAATCCCAGAATAATGTCAGGTTAGCTACATTTCTGGATGTAAAGCATGCTTTGTAGCAGTGGTTCTCAAACTGTGGGGTGAGTCCCACTGGTGCATGAACCTGATGTTAACCTGTAACTTTGATGCTGACGTGAATCTTTAAGTCAAATTCTTTTCTGCCTCCTGAAGTGGGGCATGTCCGAACCACTGGGTGTGTATGAGAATCCACTTACAAGTTATTGGTCTGAGTGGGACCTTGTTCAGCTCAGCGAACCGGTTCTTCGCACACTTCATGCTTCAGCGTAACCTTCAGGTTCATAACTGGAGCAGAATAACCGCAGGACGAGATCTGGGCCAAGCCAGCTGTTGGGCTGAGACGGGAGAAGCAGAAAACAAACTTTAAGAAAATTAAATAAATAAATAGAGTGCTAAAATAAATCCCAAACATACTTGCTGTTAACGTACCTGTTTGATGCGTGGGAAACAAGTAGCTTCTCCGGGTATACAGTGATGTTTCGCTCAGTATACTTTAAATATGCCTCATTTTTTTCATGTCCGTTTAACAACAAGATAAAAAAATATCCTTTGGAAATATGTTTGTAATTTATTTATTATTTAAATTAACACGTTTTGCAAATTTATATGACTTTGAGGTTACTTTTGTCCGTCTTTGAGCTGGAAGTCGTGCCTCCTATCTTTCTTTGAACGATGCATTTTTCACAATGCTGTTGTTTGGAAATAATTTATATTTTTATATCTTGTCTCTTAGAATAGAATAGAATAATCCTTTAATTGTCCCACAAGGTGAAATTTGGTTGCAACAGCAGCCAGAAAGACACATATACAACAAACAAATCTTGTCTCTTGTAAAGTTAGATATATTTTCCATCCATCCGTCCTCTTTCACAGGGTCGCAGTGAGGTTGGAGCCTGTCTCAGCTGTCACAAGGTGAAATGCAGGGTCAACCTATCACAGGCAGCTAAGAATCACCAGCTAACCTCACATGCATGTGTTCAGACGGGGCTGTCCGGAGAGAACCCGCGCACACGCTGAGATTTATCATCTGTTTTCACTCCCTGCTTGCAGAGCAGCAGGTCGATACTGTGCTGAGAGAGACGCAAACTGAGGGGATGGCTGCATGTGAGAATCTGTGTCTCTTCGAGGGGAGCATCTGCAGGCTGTGGACGCTGTGGCGAGAGCGTAGTCTGTTGGCGAGGGAGGGAGGAGCGCTTGATGCACGTGTTCGGAGAGTTGCGTTCCCCTCCTGATGCTTGCTGTAATGGTCACACTAAAACGCTAAAATGACCCCCCACACTGGGAAAGGTCCCGGTGCTCCCCGTGGGCAGTCTGCCAGCATGTTGAAATTGATCATTCCTGTTATGAAATGATTTTTGCACGTTTGACCTGATTCCACAGCTGATGTGAAAATACAGCTGCAGCTTTGACCTTGGTTGACCTTGGCCATCTCCCAGCAAACATGTTTCACTCCTCTGACCTCAGAGGCTCAGCGTTGTTGTGTCGAGTCTGCAGGAACTGCAAAGTAGAAATCTTTGAAAGGTCACGCTGGTGTTCTGGACATGAAACGGCACCGAGACAAACTTGACTTTAACAGACCGGCGCAGGCTGTCTGCAGGTGACTCATACTCGTCTCGAACGCACCACAAACACGCCGCCTGAAGCTGTTTTAGCTCCACGTTACTGATTTGATCAGGACACCAGCCCCCCCTAGAGTTCAGAGAGGGGAAATGCACCTGCTGATTTGCACGTGAAATTGCTGCTCAGAAACACTCTTACCTGTGAACTGCGCTGCACTTTGCCCTGTGTTTAAATATTTCAGTGTCTCAACCTGCACTCCACTTTCTCAGCCCCGAGCTGACTGTGAATGAGCTCAGAATCATTTTGATGACACACGTTTACGCACTTCCAGGTCACATTTGCATATATTACATTGCCGAGCTGCAAACAATCTCCATCACAAAGGCAATTGCAAACTGCTGTGGCACGCACAAGCCATTAATCTTAATTTCTTCCCTTGTGGATGAAACCTTGGAAAAATGAATCCTTTTTCTCGGGCAGAAGGACATCAGTCGGATTTTATGAGCCTGTCAGGGCGGCACTGAGAGATGTGCCGGCGAGGCCGTGTTTGTTTCTCTGCGTACGATGCTGGAGGCTGAGCCCGCGACCCCGATCGATCACCGGACGATAATAAATATCCACGAATCCCCAGTTTGTAATCAAGAGCTCACAGGCTTTCCTCCATTGATATTTGATCAATAAGGCGAACAGATGGGACTGTAAAGCTACAACGAGGTGTTGGGTTGTTGCTGAGCAGGAAGTGTTACCTGGCCGACGCGGGTACACCTTTTATTGTTTATTTTTAGTTTCTCTTTTCTCCATCAAAAGAAGCAGAAAACAAACCTGAGACTTTCTTTAATCTACAGTCAGAACTTTTCTGTTTGTTGTTTTGAGCAAATAATTGCTCAGGATGATTTTGACCTTCATACCACAGGTGATCTCAAGTTTGACCTTGACTTTTAGTTTGAGGTCAAGTTTTGTGATTTTTATATTTATGCTGTTCATGCATCTGCTAAGAGGGAAGCCCTGGTGGCCTCCAGTATTTTCAGGAATAGGAAACACGTGTTAAGTTTCTTGTTTGACTGCTCCTGATTTATTTATTTATTTTAAACTACATGACTACATTGTTTTTTATGTAGGACGATGACGCGCTGTTAAAGCACGTGTTAAAGGTTTGTACACTCTGACTGTGCGTGTGGCTCATCATCCACGCTCCAGGTTTTTTTGCCTCACACTTCCACTTGTCATCTTCCTGAACCGTCGGTTCTTTCCTTTTCCGTGCTTGTTCATAGAGGCTCACCTGACTGTTGGGGTGTCTCTGTATTAGCGTAAGGTTGTACCTTATAGTATAAAGCACCTTGTTGCTGTGATTTGGTGCTTTGTATACATAAAACTTCCAGATATTCCACCCACTGGCTGGTGAAGTCTCCTTTTTAAACCTCTAACTGAGCTATTTTCTGAATTGCCATTGGCCAAACAGTGATTTCTGACTCTAATAATGACGATGATTTACCGAATCGAAAGTGTTTACCGAGGTCACAGACGAGGAGAGCTGAGCGCCGTGCATCTGCTGGCTATTCAGAAGCCTGCAGGTTAAGGTGCTTCCACTTTGGCTTCGCTCTTCAGGCACAGATGCTATGTCAGTCTTTTATACCAACCAACGGATTTTCTGATTTGGAAGCATAAGAAATGGATCTGATTTCAGAGCATCAGTTCAAATGACTTCAGCGAACTCTTTGATGAGCCTGATCTGTTCAGGCTGACACACTCTGTTGCTGTAGGCTGGCATTCGTGTAAACTGTAAGGCTTTGGCCGAGCAGGTGGGCTGAGCGAGGAGGAAGTAACACATGTCGGGGCAGCAGCAGAGGGAAAGGCAGACATATGCTCTTTCTCTGTGGCCTGGCCTTCCTGCTTCACCGGACAATATGGCAGCGAATCACAGCTGACCCAAAATAATATTTCCTCACAAACGGCAAACCAAACGTCATCTCGGGCGTCACCGTGGCATTTAGAAAGAGCCTCCGCTTTTCTTCCTGGCAGCGCTCGGAGATATTTTCAGATGAGTCTGAGGTGAGGACAAAGAGTAAGGTAGAAGGTAAAAGGCCACACTCGGCTGCTGTGGATCTCACGAGGGGGCGCACATTTATCCCACCTGTGACCGACACCAGCTCGACTTGTTTATGAGACTCCTGAATGAAAACGTTTCTGTAACGGCGCTGTTAACAGTGATGTCCCAGACTCATTTACTTTTGAGCCTGTGCTCTTTACACCAGCCAGTGGCCTGACTCCTGCAGCCTCAGCCGGCATGACGAGCTGCTCCCAAAGTCCGCTGGGTGTCTCGAGGCTGTTTGGCGTTTCCGTCCAGCAGCCAGCGGCGCTTCACTCGGGCCCAGAGAGCCCGGACGCAACCTGTCAAGCCGTTAAGCGTCTGTTCTCCCCAGAAGCTCGTGCCAAGCTGAGACCGGTCACCTGATGGATGATGCAGTGACTGTAAACAGGTCAACATCACTGCTCAGGCCACTCGCCACCAAAGAACAGGAAACAAACATGGATGCAGAAAATGACTTCCTGCTGCACGTTTATGGAGCGTGTCTGATAAACGAGTTCACGCGCTCACATATCTGTTACCTGCAGCTGAACTTGGCTTGGCACTGACTGTACAGAGCTGAAGCAGCTTAAAGTGTGAGCAAAGCTTTTCTCTTCTAAGCTCACCGTGTGTCCTGATAGCAGACACACAGCAGTGTAACGCAGGTGTTTGCATTTCTGGGCAGACAGGTGGGTACATTAACTTCACATCTTTTCAAATGGATGTCCATACCTCCCCTGAACATGTTTAACCTCCAGTGTTCTGTTTGGTTAGCCGACCTCAGCTAGCCTGGTTTTGCTATCTTACCTCTAAAGTGGACCCATCTGCTCCTTTGCAGCTCTTGACTCAGCTAGAGAAGCTTTGCATGAATCGCCTGTTAAACAAAGTGTATTTATGTGAAACCTGCCTTTGCTGTGCTCACTTCTTCACCTCCCTGACACTAGTAATTTTAGGCCCCGCCCCCTCCCCCTTTAGTTAATCCATTAAAAACATATAGAAGAGGGCGCCGGTTGGCCCACCTCGTTGAAAACGATCCTGAATGAAATAATATTTTGTGAACCTTCAGTAGTGACGTATGTAACGCATATAAAAGCTAGACTTGCATTTATTCTTTGACTTTTATTTAAAGCGGTGAGAGCTTTGGAGATCTGTAAGGTGCATTACTCTGCAGTGTAATGTCACAAAAGCACATGAAATCTAAGAAGCCTTTAATGTTTCACGTTCAGGCTGTGCACAGACTACCGACGTCCTTTATTCTCCGTGTGCTGTGACAGGCTCTCGGGTCTGTTTGAGGACTTTCTCTGCAGGCGAGCGTCAATTGTTAGCACCACCCCGAGACTTCACACACACATGCAGAGACTGAGAAGTGTGTCCTCAGCACCTCTCCAGTCAGCTGCTCTCATCGCCGGTGTGCCAGCGCCCTCCACAGGCAGCTCACACCACTCAAATCCCGTCTGTCTGGATTTTGCACCCAAAGCTTTGCCCTTTCGACAAAAACAAAGCAAAGCATTGGTGACAAATTGCTTTTATTTGCAAGGCGTCGCCAGTTCCCCTCTACTTTCCGTGCTCTATATTCAGGACGTCCACCTGCACGAGTCCCCGCTGGCTTTAGTTGCACGAGGGCGGCCTTGCCAAGCAATCGTATAATCCACAGGGTGAATAAAAATGGATTTGGCTGCAACAGACGCCCGGTAAGCTGCCTTAAACCAACAGGCAGAATTGTGCACAACACAGATTCTCTCATGTACATCCTCATTTTTCACAGGTCACACTGTTCCTGCTGATAACACTAATCTGCACGTCTGCAAATACACTTTTTGATCCCCCAAAATGTAATCTGAAATGAGATCATAACACAAAGACAAACACCCTCAGTTCAGCTAAGATGGCGTTAAACGCTTCATTTCATTGATCAGAATTAGTTTTTATTCCCGTCAGCACACGGGGAGAACGCTCTTCTTCACGAGCTGCGTGAATGATTCGCACCTCCCGATAAAGAGCTTTGGTCTCGAGAAAAGCCGCACGAGCGTACACGTTCGCCTGTCAGAGTGAGCGAGCGTTTCCTGGCACCGTGTCCTCTTCTCCCTCCGTCTCCAGAGGCCTCGGACAACAGACGGGTCACAGCGTAGCCACATTTTAAATCCGGTGTGCAGATGGACACCAGTAGTGGTTCTAAATCCTGAGCGCCTTGGCACCAGGCAAACGCAGAGAGAGAGAAGACAGTGATTCATCATCGGTTCGATTTTGTTTCCAGTGAAAAAATGGTCCGAAGGAGCGATCATCCAGGCTCTTTGCTCGCGGAGCTTTGTTTTCGTTGCGTTAGATAATCAAGCAGACAGATTTTCAACTGATGTCAGTGCTTTGACTCCAATTAGGAACCAGCGGCGTTATAAATAATATGAATAAGCACAGTTACAGTGTCACAGATGGGCTCTAATTGTCTTACCAAGAGGCAGAAACGAAAAGCTTTTGTCTCCCACAAAGGTTTAAATGTTATTTCTTCAGTTTTCTTTCCAGCTTCGTTCCAGAAAAGGTCCCAAACTTGTTTTATTTCCTTTGCAGTTGTTCTCTTTATGCTTCTACTTCATGCATTTACGGAAAGAAAATGTTTCGAAATATGTTTTTCGCTTTGGGTTTGTGCTCGTTTGAAGCTCGACGCTGTTTTTTCACCCGTAAACTATTATTTTGGTAAATTCATCGTCATCGTGTTAAATTTAAGTCCTCATTAGTCACCCGAACACTGTCTTTTAGAGAAAAGTATGAAAAATAATGGGAATTATTTTTTGATGAATGATTAGTGTGTTGTATCCACCCTGCCGGGACACATTCTGACATATTACAATTGAAGTTTGGGGTAATTAAGACCTCAGATATTGGATATTAGATACAGTCATAACTTCCAAGCATCCATTCTCTTCCGCTTTTCCTTGTTAGGGTCGCTGGGGGGTGGAGCCTATCCCAGCTGTCTTAGGGCGAGAGGCAGGGTGCACCCTGGACAGGTCGCCAGTCTGTTGCATTGCTAACACACAGAGACAGACAACCATCTGCACTCACATTCACACATATGGGTCATTTAGAGTCACTAATGAACCTTTCCCCACTAACTGCATGTCTTTGGACTGTGGGAGGAAGCGGAGTACAGAACAGAACCCACGCAAACACACAGAGAACATGCAAACTCCTACAGCCATAACTTATCAGATATAAACAGACGGGTTGGAGTTTACAAGATGCAGAACGACCAGAACGAGATCTTTTAATGGTTTCCACATAGTCTTATAATCAGAAATAATATTAAATCTCCCTCCACCCCTCTTCTGATAGTAACACGTCTTTCTCTCTGACAGACTTCACTTCTAAGCTCTTCTTGTAAAATTTGCAGTCCAGAAGTGCTGCTCATCCTCGGAGTTTCTAATTCTTTTGGCCGTAACAGATTGGGTTAATTGTGGAAAAGGATAAAATAAAAAAGATCACAGCAGGGGGCAAATTAAAGGGAACACACTTCTCTTTTTAGTTTTCTAATGAAGAAGAAGATAATTATGCCCGCTAGTTAGAGAGATAGACCTCTGCCTTATCCTAACTTCTGTAATGCTGCGTGCTTTCTCTGTGATGAGGCTTTCTGAAGATCTTCTGGAGTTTGTTGGTCGTATGATGAGACAAACGGGTGTCTGATGGGCCAGTGACACGTCTGTGTGTGCATTAGGGGAGAACATCATATCAGGGAGGCCCCGAGTACATGTGGTTTGATGGCAAGCTTAACCTAAAGGATCCTCTGGAAGATCCAGGAGAGAAGAGAGACACGTTTTCTCAAAACATCACATCTCTGTGGTTTTCAAGTTGCAGAACATCATTTAAACCAAACAACCTTCGACTAAACAGATGGCGCACCACAGACGAGCTACAGTACCTCGTCAGGCCGGGACTCTGCGGTCTATTTACACCCACAGGTCTGTGGCCGCTCTTTCACTGGTGAGGCGTACACTTCCAGGAGGAACGCTGGTCTGAGCGGGGAGTCAAGGGTCCGTCCTGTCATAGGCACTCATGGCCATTGATCGGTGCTCAATTAGCATATTGGTGATCATGGAACTGACTTCATGGCCCATGTTGGCCCATTATGTAAATGTGATGTTTATAAGGTTGAGAAACCTGCAGTCAGCTGAGACAGAGGACGTCACTCGGATGACTTAGAGATGCCACACTTCCTCAGCCCGTGAGCATCATCTGCTGGGTGAAGCTGGCTAATGCTAGCATGGCGCCAACCGACCCAGAGAGACGCGTAGAAACCAAACAATCTCCCCGGAGATAAACTAGGCCAAGTCCAAAATAGCACGAGTTGCGAGCCAGAGACGGCAACACTGCTTGGATTGTGTGAAGTAGTGTGGTAAGGTGATGGAGGCAGAATCACTGATGGTGTCTTTGACTGCAGACACAGTACATCTATGTTCCTCCTCATGACTGCGAGCGACTCTTCTTCCCCATTCACCCCAAAGTTCCTTTAATTCAGGACCCCGCCCACTTCTTGTTGGTTACTTCACCTGTCACCAACATCGCTGCTAGTTTCCTACTTTTAGATGATGTGAACTGAATCTTTTTGGGATTTGGAGTTTTGAATTGTAACGCCATCTTCCAATTAAACCACCCGCTGTATCAGCCACTCTTTGCTTTCTTCCCTCTTTTCTCCTTCTCAGATTTTTCCATCCCTCTCTGCTGTTGTTGATTTGTCGCCTCGTGCCAACAAAGCGGTTCTTCCAACCCCTGGCTCTCAGATCACCCAATTCCTCGGACTGACCTTGCATTACCCACAAGGCCATGGGTCATCAAGCGTGCGCTCGCCTCATCCCACAAATTGTGGCTGGTGCTCCTTTTCTGTTGAGCCCAGCACTTTTGTTTCCATTTATAGCCGCCTCTTTTTCAGGATCCCAATCATTATAAGAAGGGGAGGTGAGTTACAGCCCTGCTGAATTGCTAATGACAGCACCTCTCCACCGCTGTAATGGGTATTAAACCACAATCATATTAGAGTGGAGGGGATGTCACCAAGGCCGGCCTTTCTTTGTGCTGCACGCTGGGAGTGGGAACAACCTGCAGACGAGCGTGAACATCTTCCAGCAGATCTTAAAAGTCTTATTTTTACTTGTGAAAGACTGACTCCTTTAATTAAAGCACGTTTTATCAAATATATACCACTGTACCTAATTACATTATTTTTACTGCCTTTATTAAGAAGCAACCATCTTCACAGTGTGCACGTGTCAGCTTCTGATCCCTCAGTCTCTGAAAGCGTGGTCAATGCAAAACTGATGAGACAACACATCCAGTCGTTTGTCTCTCAGATAAAACATTTCTCAGTCTTGCGTGTGCGATCATTTCTAAACAGCCTCACATTGTTCACAGGGTCTGATGCCGGCTTTGATTTGAGTTTTAAGCTGAAAACAGTGACTCGCTGCAGGACCGGCTCAGCGGGACGGTTGTCTCCGGTGCATGATTGTTCCTGGCTGATCTGTGTGTACATTTTAAAGGTTTGTCTCCCTCATCTGGACAGACGGCATAACTACAGCTCAGGTTGGACGACTAAGAGTTGGACAATGTGTGTAGATGAAGGGTTGTGACATTAATGAAGTCTTATGGGATCATATGAAACAAAAATCCAAGTGTTCAGCATGATCGATGGCACAGAAGGAGAACTTACGCGTTACCAAGTTTCTGCCTTTCACCTGCTGCCGCCTTCTCAAACGGACAAATGAGATCACCGGATTTAACGAAGCCCCGCCCCTGCTCCACTCAGCGCTCGCGAGTCCAAAGTAAAAGTTCTCCGAGCGATGTAAGCGAAGTTGGCTGCAGATGGCACTTAGCTGGGCCGAGCATGCAGCGTTAGCAGCAGATGGCGCAGTGCTGGGCTGATGGATGCACTGTCGAAAACTCCAAACAAGAAACCTGCTGCTCTGCTTCCATCAGAGAGGCTGAGGAGGACGAGCCTCTGTCGCTCTCAAACGTCCACGCGGCGCACACAGACTGGTGATGAATGCTGCGTTAGCTGATTTATTAGAGCCATATTGTGGGTTCATACTCCCCCCTGTTGATTCTTGTTATTTTGTGTGATGGGATAAAGTCTGCTGAGGACTGCGATGGCAGCGAAACTGGACGGGAAACAACGGAGGATCGCTTCACGGGGATTTATAGGTCGTTAAAAGAAGAGAAGGCTGAAATCTGAGGGTTGTATTTTACTTCATGTGTCATTTATATACAATGACACATGACATCTATCACTTTTGCATCACGAAAAATTTGAATATTATAAAAAACTTTCCTTTATTGAGCATCTTAGTTCGGCCTCCATCAGTTTCTGGAGATCGCCGTGTTGCGATTGGCTGAGGAGGCAGATAATGGAGTGACAGTGACCTTCAGTCCCTCCAACTGCTCGTGTCTCTTCAAACTTGGAGACAAGTTTCTGTCCCGTCTCCAGGCTGATTGTCCTGAAGCTCCTCGGGGATTCAGGTTGATGCCCAAGGACTTCAAATCCTCCTTTATCTCAAATTATTTCCTAAAATCAGCCACAAAATACTAAAAGAAATGGATGGTTGGCACTGATGCTGTAATTACATGAATCACAGCATCAGTGTGGCACTGCTGAGGTCTTATTGTGATGGCAGAGATTACTTAGTGTTAGTTACTATAATAACCGTGATGCAGAGACAATATATCTATTACAAAAGAAGGAAGAAGTAACACGATGTTTTCAGTTTATTAGCAGAATCGGTGGTTTTTATGTCCACACGGTGATAGAATAGCATAAAAATATGAGGACTGTTGCTGTGTGCTGTTCACGAAGTGGACACAAAAACAGTTTTTTATGTCATTAAGTTTCTTTTGAAAAGGACCGCATACAAGAAATGTCTCAAAGAGGAGAGGAGATCCTAGAGTCTGTCCCTGAACGGTGACCTTTCACCTACCGCTCCGTGTTCCTGACCTCTGGGCCCAGCCCGGTCCGGCTCGTCCCTGCGGAGAGGAGGGTCAAAGCGAATCAATACAAAGTATTTCCGATCTGTTGCCTTTATCCCGCGGTGAAACAAAACGATGATCTTCATAAGAGCGAAGTGATGTTGTGACCTTTACAGTCTCAACCCGTTTTAACACCGGTGGGAAATTTTCCATCATAGCGCTCTCCTATCAAAACACCAAATACCTGCTGGAGGAACGTCGTGCGCCCCTCCAGGAGAGGCCAAGAGACTTGGAAAATCAATGCCAAGGTGCAGCGAGGCTGTTAGCTCATACTAACACAGCTATAAACTCTACTCGAACATCCATTTTTTCTACCTGGAAATTCACCCCTGCAGTATACGTGCAGCTGTAACATTATATGTCTGCGGTATGTGTGTGGACACTGATGAACAGAGCATTCATTCAAACAGCAGCAGTCAAAGAAAGCGCGCGGGCCTCGTGTCATCCGAGATTAATCGCTGTGATATAAATACTCGAGCGGCTGAAGAGCGAACTGTATTACAAGCCGGTTTGGACTCGGCCGTCATTTGGCTCATGAATCATCTTTGTTAATTGTATTTGCTAACAAAATTACACGAGGGAATCCTGTATCTACAAAATTGATAGTGGCTACAAATATTTGAGCCGTGTTTTTCTTTGACACCAGCGGGCTCGTCGTTTTGTCAGCGGCCCTCGGCTCCCCTCTGCTAGATGTGCCGTGACTTGATATATTGGGTCTTTTAGCCCCCGCTTTGGCTCAAATCCAAGGCCCATTTGTACAGATGGGGTTTTACGTCGGCCGTTTTAGCAAAGCACCCTCCCCATAAAGCCAAAGTGTCTCATCGCTTCATAATTGTGTGATTATCGTCAATTGCTGCGGTTGGGGTGACAGATTCTATCGGAGCCCAACAGATGCTTTTATCATATTTTAGATCTCCATTTGACCTTAATCAACCGTTACATGTATGAATAAAATGGGGAGGTGATATTTCACGGGATCAGGTGTGCGAGAGGAGCAGGTGTGACAGAACGAGGCCGTGAGGGACGATGACACACTTGGGTTAACCCACACGGCTGCTGGCGTGGCTGAAAAGTGATGCCGCTGAATGAACTGTGCAACAACCAAGGCAGACAGAGGGTGCCACCAGGTGGGAGAGGGTTGACATTGCAGCTATTGTTTGAGTATCTGTGAAGTAGAAAGTTATAGCATATATATTTATTATTGTACAGAAGGCATTAAAATGAACCCAAACACTAAAAAATAGCACAAGTGCTCAGCTGAAGGCAAAAACGACACATTTCATTTCGACTCTTCCACAATGCTGATTTCTGAAACACAAACAAAAGGATGAGATGATCTGCCGCCGTCTCAGCCCGTCCCCTGGATCCTTTATTTATTATATAAAGTATTTTGCGTATTTGATTTGGTAAAAATTTGGCCTGTAAGACGATTCATTCCTCGTTCTTTCAGCTACATGTTGCTAAATTTAAATCAGAAACAGGCTGATTTACTCTTGCAGCACTGAAACACCTCAGTGTCCAAGTTTGGCATTAAATCTATGAATACTTATAGAGCAATAGAAGTACTTCAGATTTGTTTGCAGACATCAGGAAACAAAAATCAGGGAATAAAGTTAAAAATCAGCTTTGTTGTTAAGGATCCTCATCGGGGGAAAGTGAGCACGCTGAGGTTCGAGGGATCTTTGCCTACTAAGAGTAACTCGAATCTCTTTTCTCAACTCAGTGATTTCTGCCATGTTTCAGGCTTAACAGAACAAAACGACTGCGTCTCAAGCTACCCTGGGAAACATCTGGAAACTATTCTAATCAGCCCACGTCTTTAATCAGACATACTGAGGTGACAAAAGTCATCGTTAAAGGTGCAGGGGAGGCCTGTGCTACAACATATCCAGGACATGTTTTCTAATAATAATACATGTGAAAACACTACAGCAGAAAATGAACGAGAACAATATTAAGAGATTTAAAATCCAGGAATAATATGAATGTAAAGCATGAAACAAGATGGTCAGTTTCTCAGAGTCTAGCTGACAAAGATAAAGTGGTTATAGGTTCTATAGATGAGCTGCAGCACAGCTGAAGGCTCAAGTGCGATCACGCGGAGGCGGTTATCAACTGGATGGTCGACCCGTCTAACCATGAGATCACAAACTGAAAGCACGAGCACTGTGCAACGTTTACATCCCAGTATAAAAAAAAGTTTGTGTGCTTTTAAGCTCTTAAAGACCATTAAAAACTCTCCGAAACAAACAGTTTAGGTTGATAGAGTCATCACTGTCAGTAGTGAGTAATGGGAAGATTTGGGTATAATTACAGCTGCTTGTTCCATTAGATTAATGCATTGTTTAGATTTGCTTCTTAGACTGTTTATGCCCTACTCTTTCAGCTGCATCTCAATCTAATATCGAAAGATAATTCAAGTCAGAAACATTTTACATAATGTCAACAAGTAAAATGCTCCGGGGGCTATTTTTAGCATAATGTCACTGTATTACAGCTCACAGAACAATAACAGTAATGCTTTGTTTGCAGACACCAGGAATAAAAAGCAGGAAATAAAGTTTGTTTTGTTTCTTTAATGATGTTCGTCAGGTTTCAGGGATCTATTTTCTAGAGAATTGATTGGTTAGTAGGCGGTGGTTTGGCACATATTGATCTTTTACCTTGAACATAACCTGCAGGTCAGGTCTGCAGCATGTTACTGTGGTGAGGAACCACCTTCACAACCCAGAAAACACAGTGTTAAGCCTGAAGTTTACCCATCACCTGCTACTTAGGGCCTCGGGACGTGAATGCGAACACAATGTCAGAGTTCTTCTCAACATGTGCGCACAAATACATTTTTGCCATGATGTCACCACAGCAGTCAGAAACAGACATAATGTGACCAGGTGAGGCCGAACGTCCAACAACAGTAATGATTTAAGGCATCTGCAAGTCAAGCACCTGTAAAATAAATATATATAAATGTAATTAACACTGAGAGAAATGTGAATGAATGTAAATTAATATACACTCGCTATAAAGCAGTTCACCTTTCGCAGCCTCGCTGTGTCACAGATTTATTTTTGTGTACAATTTTGCGTGCTTTGTTTTTTTTAATACAGCGCATTTTCTCCTGCGTCCTGATTGGTTGCAGACCATTGTCAAAATCTCGCGCCGTGTCTCCTGTACAGTACAGAATGTGTTCAGCTTGTCAAATTTACATAAATCTTCGATCGCTAACAGCGTGACTCTGAAGTGCTGCACTGTATGTTTGTTTTCTCCCCAACAAACAACACTGTCGACGAAACGTTTGCACCGTCAAAAGCAGCTGCGGTAGCTCCCAGAAGGCAGAGGAAGATGCTAACCATCGCACAAAAAGTTGGACTTCCTGACATGCTAATGGAAGGTAGAAGTTACCGTATTTTTCCGGATTATAAGGCGCATTAAGCGAAACAAAACAGTCAGATAAGTCAAACTTTACTCAGCTCCTTCTTCTTGCTTCCTCTACTTCCGTACCAGTGATTCATTAATGTTGCATTCTCTGGCAGCTGCTCGGTTCACATGTTCTGGACCTGAAAACAGGGTTTGATCTTTGGTTTCTTTCTATAATACTGGACTTATTTTTCTACCAAGGTTTGAACTTTGAGTGTAAACAAGAGAGAAAAGTGTGAGAATGTTCACGCCTGTCTGAGTGTATAAAGTGTGTAGTGAGGGGTTTTACAGCCTTAAAACATCTGTAATAACTGTAAAAAATAAAGTTGGCTACTTTACACGTAATTAAATGTACAACCCTGAAAAATGATGGAGTAATCAAAGTAAATGTAATCTAACCTCTTTGCATTAAGAAAGCAGTTTAATTTTTATCCATTAACAGGATAAGTCGAGTGGTGACATCAGCAGCACGTATTTCTGAATCAAGCTCCTGTAGCCGAATCTTTACTTCAGAGACACATTTAAAAAGTTAAACGTAAATGAACGCAGCTGTGTAATGTTCGTTGTTGAAGCCTCTTTGTGCTCAATTTTTCCTCTTCTACTCGGTCTCGGATGATAGCGCCCTCTCCTTGATCCCGGTTCTGTTAAAAGTGAGTTCCTCCTTCCCACTGTCGCCGAGTGCTGCCAATAGGAGATCATCTCTCAAACACTGTAGTTATTTACCTGATGTTTGACAGTTTCTTGACATGATGCTGTGAATTGCTGTCACGTAACCTTTACTGTGTGGTGATGAGGGTGTTAAGGTTCAAAATTGAGGAGGGAGAGTACAAACCACCCATGGTCCAGAAGGTCTTGGTCAAACAATGATTTTAATGAACACACGTGTGGGAAGACACTCTGTACGCAGACAGCCAGTAGTCCTCGACTTAATCAAAGCATGAACAGATATTTTATAGCATCAGGGTTTGATTTACTGACGCCCCTTCATGCGTCACAGATACATTTTATACATAGATCAGATCAACACCACAATGGCTTTTAACCCAGAAGATCATCTTCTATTTTCATGGCTGGTACTTTCCGTTCTTGTCTTAAAGTAAATTGTTCCTCTTTCTTGCCGAGACAACAAGGACGGTTCCTCTTTTACTGAGACACTTTTGCAGTTACAACCAGACATGACTAATCTCTCCTCTAAATAAATCTAACTAATGTGTGTGTATGTGTTGACCTCACATGCTCTTTGTGTCACCTCTTCACCTACTGTCTGTGTCTCGTCCTCAAATGCTCTTTCTCAATTCACCTGTTGCACTTCTGACCTTTCACTAGACCAGAAGCTCACTGAGACTATGTGTATGTCTTCTACTAAATAAATGTTTTAACCAAGAACTTCTACTAAAACCTTAATATGAAATGACCTGATATATAAGTGTTTTGTAAGCATGTACTGCAATTCCTTCTATGTTCTAGTTTTCCCTCAGCATGGATCATCTAGACACTCTCACTAGATGAAGCTTAAGACCATTAATGAACCTGAACATCAACTCAAATAAGCACAGATATGCATTGTGTATAAAATAGTCATAACTGCTTAAGGCCTTCTTAAAGCTATCTGTTACATTGTTAAAGCCTCGTCTTAGCCTGCTGCTCAAAATAACTTCCACTTCTGCAAAACTCTCCAAGCCTGTTTCCTGTCCTGTTACTTTTAGCCTTTCTGAAAGACACACTGTTCAACCCCTGAATGCAATATAAACTCCAGATTATATTATTAATGCAATGGTAATAATGATGATTATTTAACAATAGCAGTAAAATAATTTCCCTGCTCCACAAGGGGCAGCCAGAGATGTTGTTCCATACTGACACAACAGCATCCATAATCTCCTCTGTTGGACTCTCATGGTGAACATTTTGAAAAAATCTTAATGTTGTTAGCTTTTACTTAATGAAAACTGGGGTGTCTTCCTTTAGCAAGCCTCGGAGATAGAGTTGGATGTCTCGAGACCGGTCTCGACGGACTTTTGTCTTGGTCTCGCTGTTTCGGTCTTGCGTTCTCAAATCGACATAGTGTTCGGGAGATTTGGAGTCAACCATCAGCGGAGCGGGGGGGTGGCTTACTGGGCTTGAGCCCCGGTCATTTTTTCAGAAGCATGGGGTCTTTTGGAGTGTAATTTGTTAGTTAGAGGCCTGACTGACAACTGTATAAAACAAAAACAACACACGAAGCACAGATCGCACCGTTGTAAATTCCCCCTAATTTTGGTATGATCCGAGCTCAGGCACTAGGCGACTGAGCACAGCACCCATGTGAGCGAGGGGGGAGAAGCTGCTGCCTGCGAGTTTGCTGCAGACAGAGGAGAGCTTAAGTTTGACCAGGTACCAAAGCAAATCATTCGTACTGAACTAATAATGTAAATATGACGGTGTATCACAAAAGATTGATATCAAACTGATCACTTGGTTGCGTTACTTGCTCTTCGAGTGAATCAACAAATGGATAAATAAAAAGCCGAACAGCAATGCTGATTTTTTAGAGAGTCTCAGCTTACATTTCATATTTTCAGTTGTTTACTGATGAACACAACAATGGACATAAGGAGCTTCTTTCAAAGAAAAAACTCAGGTAGATGTTATTTTATATATTATGCTTTGGATGTTGTTCAGTATATCTATGCAAAACAGGAGGAATTTCAATACACAGCAGGATATTCACAGTTGAAACCAGATATTTACACTTTATGGAGAAAACATAAAAACTTTTTTTTACTGTTAAACATCAATTTAGAGTAAACTTTTGTTTTAGATAAATAAATGTTGAAATATCTTTTGAATTAGTTAAATGTCAGAATAAAAAGAGGGAGCTGTCTATTTTAATCCCTTTCATCAAATTCAGGAGTACATGTACACTAAGTTTATTGTTAATTAATAAGAAAGCTGAAGAAGCTTCTGATAGGTTCGTAGAGTCCATGTGAGTAAATTGGTGGCACAGCTGTGGATGCATATAAGGCAAAACACAGAGCCTGTTTCTGTGACATGGGAACATCAAGAGATGTCAACCAAAACACCAGGAAAATAATAATGGATTGGATTTATATAGCGCGTTTCAAGGCACCCAAAGCGCTTTACAATGCCACTATTCAGTCACTCTCACATTCATACACTGGTGGAGGCAGCTACAGGTGTAGCCACAGCTGCTCTGGGGCAGACTGACAGAAGCGAGGCTGCCATATCGCGCCATCGGCCCCTCTGGCCAACACCAGTAGGTGAAGTGTCTTGCCCAAGGACACAACGACCAGGACAGAGAGCCCAGGGATCGAACCGGCGACCTTCCGGTTACAGATGCGCTTCCCAACCCCCTGAGCCACGGTCGCCCCAAAGAATTGTGGAGCTCCATAAGTGTGGCTCAATTTTGAATACAATTTGGTGCCATTTGCAATTAAGAAATACAGATAGTTTCTCTCTTTACTCTTAAAGTTAACAAATACGTTTTTTATATTTATAAATCTTAAAAAAAATAAACATTTAGTCTGATTTGATGTTACAATTAAAAAAGTGTTTGTGTTTTTATCTGAAGAGTATTTAAACATCTGGTTTCCACTGTATATTTGATGATGTTGGTGTTTGGCTTGATTGTCAGCACAAAGAGGGAGAGAGAGTGACGACAGAAGAGCAGGTGAGACTCACATGTTAGTCAAATGGTTGTTTGCCAAAACTCATCAGAACATGTATCTCGTACCTAGTGTTTCTTTTTAGATACCATTTGTT
Organism: Rhamphochromis longiceps; assembly: GCF_057381845.1. Taxonomy (NCBI): domain Eukaryota; kingdom Metazoa; phylum Chordata; class Actinopteri; order Cichliformes; family Cichlidae; genus Rhamphochromis; species Rhamphochromis longiceps. The sequence continues at coordinate 35,847,314 of NC_140560.1, read as the reverse complement.
ATTTTTCAAATTCTATATTTATTAAGTTCTGCAGGCTTGTTTGCACAACAAGGATAAATAATTATATAAACTTTTCTCAATCTAAATAGTGGACTTTGGTAGAATTAAAAAATAAGTGTAGTGCAGGTCTATGATGGTTTTTAGTGCTACTATCATCTAGTTCTGATTCTGGTTCTGTCTTGGTTACTGTTGTAGTCCTGTTTTAATTCTGGATCAGTTCTGGGTCTGGTTGAATTGGGGTTTAGTCCCTGTGTCTTGATACAGGCCCGACTTTGTTCTGCCTTGCTGCTTAATTAAAAAACTAGTTTAAGGTGTCCTGCATATGTATATAGAATAGCATCTGGCTGCAGTTTAAAGACTTTTTTTTGTCTCGGTCTTGGTCTCGATACCCTCTGGTCTTGGTCTCGGATTAGGCGGTCTTGACTACAAGTCTACTTGGAGATACTTCCACATATTAAAATGATAAAAAAAAAAGACCAAAACTAAGCAAAAACTGAACAATTAAAAAAAAATCAAAGCAAAAAATGAAAAAAGCAAACTCACTCTGAACCCAAACTCAAACCAGAGAACTCTTTGTCTTTGTCTTGCACAGCGTGTCCAGGCTGCACCGTCACAAAGAGCGAACTCTATGTTCTCGCTATGGAGAAGCATCCGGAGACATTTTCCAGGGTTCTTGTGTGAAAACAGCTTTAGTTAAATATCAGGTTATACACTTGGTTTGGAAGAATACATAGAAAACTGATACGAGTCCTCTCTCAGCTGTTTGAATACTAAAGCGAAAAATGTCAACATGAACTAAAAATAGTTTATTTTTCAGTGTCTTTTTGTCCCCTGCGTGCCCGCTCTCACGTGCCTTCGTCGCCTCCATTAAATGTCAGTTTCGTGTTATTATGTATTATTAATAAGCAGAAAACAGAAACTGGGGCATGTCTTAAACAGCTAATAAAAACGGCGACGTTAAAACAAAAGCACACGAACCGTATTCGCCTACTGAAGGGGAGCGTGTGCGCATCCTGATGTGGCACAGCAGTGACACAAATAACATTTTCTAGATTTTGTTGTGACAAAAAAAAGAAAAAATCCCATCTCCCATTGTTTGTAGAGGCTCAAAGGATTAAACAAAGTCAACAGTGATGGAGAGGCACTGATCTTCTGAAGTATTTACATTCGTGTTTTTTGTCTCTCCCGCTTCCCCCTGAAGGCGCTTCTATATTTCTCCACTCGCGGGCTTCGGTCTTTGAGTTTGTCTTTCTCCGGTTGGGTAAATGGCAGCCTCGGCGACAGACAGGTGCTCTCCATCATGCGGCCCCAGAGGGGCTCCGGCACAAGACAAATGGGTCTGGAAGCGTGGCCCCGCCCCCATTCCACCTGGCTCGTGTCACGCGGCGTCGTGGGACTTGTAGCGTTACCGCGAGCCCCGGCGCGTCCCGAGCATCCAGCAACTCATCACTCACCACAAAACAGCGGAGACGCGGAGGCTGAAGTAGACAAGTTTATTAATGATAATAATGAGGATGATGAGGATGATGATAATATTAATAATTAGTCATAATTATAATAACGTTAATGTCATAATAAATAGAACTCTTCATCTGAAGCACGTAAAGAGAAGCATACAGAAAGAGAAAAAACAAAAACACAAAGTTCAGAGTACAGAGCCAGAGGAGGGGGCGGGGACTTCTAGAGACATTTTTTTTTTTTTAACCTTTCAATATATCCATTTAATTTTTTAACATTTTTTTAAACTTTATTTAACTGGAACATTTACAAAAGGAGAAAGAGTTAGATTTTAAAAAATCCTTATAAATAAATTTCGTCATTATTAGAACAAAATACAAGATTTCAGGGGAGTCAGGATGTTTTTTTTTTTTTTTTTTTCCCCCTGAAAGGACAGCCGGGGGCGGGTAGGACGGGAGAGGGAAGGGAAGGTCATTATGTACAGAACACCAGGAATACAAAAGGGGACCGGTCAACTCACATACTAGAAGGCTGGGGGCAGGGCAGGGGGGGATTGGGATGGTAGTACTGGGGCGGGTGTGCTGGAGGCGGGGACAGGGCAGACTCTCAGAGGGGACATCCTGCTAGTGTCACAGCTCAAGCAGTTGTGCTCAGGAAGATCAGGACCAGTTCGTTATACTAAAGGCATCTGAAGGAAGGAAGGAAGGAAAGAAGGGAGGGTCACTTCAACCCCACCCCCACACACACACCCACCCCCGCTCCATCCCACTGTTAAGGCGCAGGCTGGAGTTTTGGACACAACAAATGGATGCAGATGTAAACTTGGAAGTTCAGACTTTGCACCGGCGGACAGAGACAAACAGCCACAGTTAAAACGACCCCAAAAAAACAAAAACATGAAACAAAAAGTCCCTAAAAATTTTCATGTATCCTATAATCCAGACTTGACCACTGGAGAAAGAGACATTACAAACATCTAACTACTCAGATTACATCATTTAAAATGTAGTAGATACTTTTCATATTGACACGGATCAAAAGACTTTTTTTGTTGTTTTTTTAACTGTTCGAGCGCAGCTCCCGTGAGGCTTGGTGAGCACGTTTAAAGGAAGCTTTGTTCACAGGAGCTGTTCTCAGTCAGAAAATGTGACAAGATAACTTCATGCAATGAAAGCTACTAGGACAGAATTCTACCCGTAAGCAGGATGAGCTCTATTCTTTACACGTACCAGCAAAAAGTTATAAAGGACAACATTTTCTCTCTCACTCCGTCTGTTTTTTCTTTTCAAGATAATTCAAAAGTTGGCCAAAAGTCATCTGTAAAGCTGTTTACACGCTCGAACACTAAAGAGGAAGCGATGTACCCACGTTGTGTGCACACGTGTAGTGTCGTTGTTTTAATGGGCAGGAATGCAGGTGAAAATCACCTTGAAGCTGCGGCTCTAACGTGGTGTTCAGACCAAACATGAAACAGAGTTTCACTTTGTGTGACTCTCATGAATGCGGTTGCTGGTTTTGGATCGTTTTGCAACCCCTAAATATTCACCCCAGCGACCGATGGGACGCCCGGTTCCAGATTTCCTCTGAAACTTTCTCCAAACTCTTCCTCCCCCCTCGTATCTCTCGGATGCTGAGTCAGGGGAAGCAGCTGATCGGCTTTAACAGCACAGCTTGAAGTGAATTTCTCGCTGAAACCCCGCGGCTGTTTATTTGCCTCTATTCTCGCCTCACCCGGTGCAAATCGGTTTGAATTTGCACCTTTTGCATAGACTGTGTGTATCAAAATTGGTCTGAACACGTCATTAGATTTAGCGATGGTTTAGTGATATTTGCTCATCATAGTCATGTAAGTTGTCCAGTGTGACGTAAAAACTCTGTTTTCATTCTTTGTAAAACTTTTTTTTTGGTTTTGTTTTGTTTTTTTAGTACAAGGTAGAAAAAAAAGCGGGTCGGGTTAATTTCTAAATGGAGTCATTGCTCGGTTTTCCCAGCGGAGGGGCGCCGACGCCGTTTGCAGCACATGTAGCAGAGCAGCATCATGGAGTCGAGGCGTGTCTCTATTCTAAGTTGCTAAAGTGTTTCTGAAATACATTGCTGGAATACTGAACGGTGACCACATCGTTAGTTATTTGATATATCGCTCTAAAATACTGTGTACTTACATATCTATAAAAGAATACTGGCCCATATAAATCCTCATCAGAATGTCCTGCTGCCTAAACACTGGTGTGAGCGCCGGCCTCAAAAATCCAGCGGACTCTAAAGAGAATTGCACGAAATCCCGAACTACTCTTACTAAAACTACGACGACTACTGTGACTAATATTGTTCAGAGGAAAAACTAGAGAAACGGTTATACTGACTGTGAACCACTGTACTGTAAAAATTCAAGTTAGCAGTTAAGAACTAAAACCGTGGCAGCCTAATATATTACATGCGTCTGCATCGTCGCCCCGTAGAAATGCTTTATATTGACCTCTGACATCAAATGCAATAAAACGAGCAGAGGTGCAGTGTAGTATCGTGTGTGTCAGATGTATCTGCAGAGCTTCATTGTTGGCCAGAAACCGTTAAAATCCCAGCAGGGAGCCACACTGTTGTCCTTGATTACCACAGAAACACACACTATAGTTTACTCTGACCTGAACCCACACACACACCTCTGCTGCCACAAATACTCACCAGAGCACCAAATGTGGATTAATCAGCTGCTGGAAACAGTCCCTAAGTAATGCACTTCAGTTTGAGCAATGCTTACAAAAAGTATAGCGGCCAGCTGCTTCCTCGGTTTTAAAGGGGACTTATTTCAGGTTTATATCATATATGTGAGAGATTGCTGAAGCCTTCGTTTAATTAGGCGAACGTGTGTTATTGTAATCCCTGTGAGCTGAAAGCTTGAAGCGTTGGATCTCCTTACACGGTCGTCTCGAGAATCTCCCCTCGCCTGAAGCTCTGGGAGCCAATCAGAAGAAAAAGAAGGATTTTAAGACTAAAGGCGCCAAAACGGCTTTTCCAGGAGCGGCGTAACGAGCCAGGATACGATCGATACAAGTTTTTTTAAATATGCGAATCACACATAATAGTCTTCACTATAAACCAAGAGACACGGTCAAAGTGGAAGTCAGAAAAACAAGAAAAATCAGAAACAAATTTTTTTTTTTTTGTCTTGTGTTGAGATTTGCTGACAAAATTAAAATGCATAATAATACCAGTGTTATCCGTTTAGGTTTTATCAGCTAGGAGTTGACTAGAAGAAGTAGAGAAAAGTGCTGTCTACCCAGAATGTGCCTATCACACATGACATCAAGTGTTCTTGTTGCAGAATGCATAGATATTTCAGTGGACAAAATCCGAACATCTGACCAAAACCTAAAGTTCGTTAAAAAACAAACGACAAACTGTGGCTCTTTATCGCTGCTGATCATGTAGTGACCATTTAGGTTTCCCCCCGTTTTCCTTTCAGAGAAGCTCTGCTTTCCACAAAGTTGCCATCGAAGTAAAACTCCAGCCTGCTCCTGCGTTGCTTCTGCCCTACCGCGGGGCTGTAACCCGTAAGTAGGCCAGAGGAACCGCGTGACAAACCTACAGGTATGAAGACGCTAAGCCTGCGTGTGATCGCTGCATGGGAGAACGAATGACCGACTTTACCCCAATTAGACTTCACGACAGTTAGTTGGCATGATATAGATACTCTGTAATATATGAGAAGCTGTCTACGGATGAACAGAGGTCGCGTGGGTAGGAGCCCTGATTTAGAACAAGTACTTTTTTTAACCTGAAATAAGATGAAGTTAATCAAGAAGTGTGAGGTGAGATTTACTGTACAGGATAATAACAGTACACACTGTAGTTTTGTACAGGAAGTCAGGAGCTTAACCTAGTCTTACCCTCTTGTAACCACTCACACAAAACCACTACCAAGTAGTGTACCCTGAACTCTCAAACAAAGTTGTGCTTCACCCGAACCCGCTCGCCTCTGATAAAGTTTCTCCTCAGGGCCAGCAGGTTGTTTCCAATACGCAATAAAACCGCCCGCCCACCAGGGTCAGCGCCAGAACAGCGGCTCATAAACCGAGGCAGCTGCCGCAGGAAGCCGCGAGCCGGGCTTCGTCAGCGAGGCTCGTTACGTTAGCGGGAGAGCGAGCTCTACCTCGGCGGCGATGAGCGAATGAAATCTGGGTCACGTCAATACACATCCGGGCTCCGCCGTCATCACCGAGTCCCGCTGTCTCCTGATCAAAGAGCACTGAGACTGTGTGTTCAAATCATGCTTTGGTTCAAGTAAGAAAAGAAAAATCAATATTCATAAACTTTTTATCCCACTAAACTTTGCGCTAATTAGCAAGTGCTGGAGCTCCGGCGCGGGGCCGGAGTTAGCGCACAGATGTGGTTCTTTTTGTGAAGTGTCTGAAAGTGGGATGTGGTGTTTTTGCTCAGAGTGGGGCACAAAAAAAAGAGGGGAAAAAAGCAGTTTGGGGATTGTGTGTGTGATCCTGCCTGTGTTGTTAACCTGTGTGTGTTTGTGCACAGTATACATTTGCTTGTGTGGTAAACGTGGGATTCGGGGGGCGATGTCGGGGGAGATCAGTTCACACTATCACCGTCACACTTTCAATCATATAACACATGATCACATGTTACAGTAAATATCAGGGACATATTTAGTGGGAGGGGTCTGATATCTATGTTGGGGGCCAGAGGCTTTCCTGCCCACCCCCTCTATTCCCTGACATCACCACAGCCCATATAATAGATATGTATATATATTTATATACAGAAAAAGAATACATACTTATTGGACACCCTAGACATTAAAGTACATTCAAAAACTGAACCAACATTCTTGATTTAACACGTTTACAGTGATTTTTCCTGATATAAAGAATTAAGGTTTCGCTTCCACCAAATTAAAACTTTTTTTTTCCTGTTTAAAACTTTCAGTGCTGCAAAAAAATACAAAAAACACACAAATAAATATTCTCAGAATACACGGACAAAGAAAAGTTGACATATTTCAGCCCTAGTTCCTCGATTACCGTTGGATGGGCACTACTGTATTTCTATATGTTTTATCTAGCGACATAAGTCTATATGCCTCAGGCTTGTGTTTTGGTTATGCACCTGCTGATGTAGTACGATGGGATTATTCGATTATAATTCAATTTGTTACATGGACGTCGATGAGTTATTCTCGTCAGGTGGAAACGTGCATCCTTGGTAGTCGTACGCACCTTATCGTCGCGTTGGTCTGACAGTTTGTCCGTCGGTGCGGAGTGACGCAAAGGCTTGGGCTCGGAGTCTGGCAGGTGAGTAAAGTCGGCGACTTCTGCGCCGTGTTCTCTAACTAGTCCTCAGTCAGTGACCTCTGCTGGGGCGTGGAGAGGGGCAGACGGGGAGGCTCGGCTTTACACCGTCTCACCGTCCCGCCGTGGCTCACCCCCCCCACTCCCCAACGCTGTAAACCAGTGATGCTGCCCATTGGGGAGGGCGGGGATGCCCAATGGTGCTGCCGGGAGGAAGTGACATCACAACAGTATCCACGGGGGACGCTGCTAACGCTAGGCGCTGCAGGCCAGTGACACCGCAACAAGGAGGAAAGAGCGTCATCACCGGCCCGAGAAGGAAGGAAGGAAGGAAGGAGTTTTGGGGAGGTTGGAAGGAAGAAGGCGGAGCAGTGAGACCAGGAGGTTGACCTTTGACTCCACCCACAGGAAGTACAGCATAGAAAGTGCTTCTGCCTGGATGCCGAGCTCTCCCTGCCACCTTTTCTGTTTTGTTTTGTAACTTTTTTTTTTTCAAACACGACCTCGGCGACAGAGCAGTGTGCCACAGAGAGAGGAGGGGGGGCGGGGCTCCTCCCTCCTCCTTCCTGCATACCACAGAATCAGCATCAAGGGCCAACTGTTCATCTCCCTTACCAAAAAACATAAAAACAGATTTGTACATATATACTGCTTTATACACACTTTTTTTTTTACCATTGTAAATCACAAAAGTATAGAAAAATAAAATGTTTTATAATAACGGGACACTTTTCATTCTCTCTCTGTCTTTTTCTACCCGGCAAAAAGGTGGTCCCTGGTGGAAACTGGCTCACTCCGTCTGTCAAGTTTGTGGCTGGTTTGACACCACTGCCGCGGCGCCACTTTGTACGCCTCCCGTCTTTCCTCGCCAGCCTCAGTAGAGGGACTCCTCCTTGTCTTCTTCTTCTTTTGTTATTTTCTTAAAGCTAGTTCTCCTCTCTTCGTTGTTTTCATCTGTGATGTCCATCAATACTGAGTACAGCTCTTCATTTTGTATTTACTAGAAACAGGGGAGAGAAGCGGGAAGACTGGTGAATATGCAGAAAGTTATGTTTCTGATAGACATGCATAATGAGAGGTGCTGTGAAGAGTCAGTGTGCAGCAGCTCGGTGCAACTTTGTGCCTCTCTGAGTAAGTTTTTTGGGGGCGAGGATCGTGTCGCCGACAGCATAGTTCTCTGAGAGAAACCAACACTGGTAAACATATGGAACAACGTATGGAGTAAACAACCCGCGCTCGCTTTAAAGCCCCCTCCGCCCCATCTGTGCAATGTACACTAAAAAAGTTCAGAAGTTGAGGTTAAGACACGGCGTGGAAACCGGCAACAGGAGCCACAGCGTCTACAACTCAACTGCGAAAAAGTTTGGGAGCTCGGCGTCATTCGCGTTTCATCGCGCTCTTGTAATGCGGCATAAAAGAAGCGGGAGTAGAGGTCTCACGCATGCCAAAACCAAAGCTACTGCTCTCCCCAGGATACAGATCAGAGCGAGCTGTAATCGTGCGAGTGGAGATCGGCAGTTTGGCAGCACAAAGTGAAAAGTCTCAGCGTATAATGGGGCCGGATGGCAGCTGGGGAGAGAGGGGTGGAGGGGTGTGGGCGAGGCGAGTGTCCCGGGACCCTCGTCGTGACAGACGCTTCCTAATTCACAGTGATCTTCGGCAGCTCTGTTGAGCTTCTGATGAAAAAATAAATAAATGAAAGAAGATGAGGCTTTAATTTCAGAATGGCTTTGTAGTGCATCACCCCGCCCAGTCCCCCCACCACCTCCTAACCAGCAGAGACAAACAGTCAAACAAGTGGCGTGCTCAATCAGCCTCCACCCTGCACCCCCGCCCCAATCTGGCTCTTCCCAGAGAGGAACTGGCCCAAGCTTTTCCTCTCCTCTATCTATTCTATACCTCGGATTTACTGAGCGCTCGCTGGGGACCCACCATACAAAAATATCCACATGCGGTCTTACGGCTCAGCAGGGAGGGAGCACAATAGCGCTGCAGCTACATATAGGCCTCGCTGTCAGGCAGCCTGGAACTGGAAGGACTGCAGACACAAATATATTAATCACCCACGGATGTGAAGGATTCAGGGGAGGGGATGGTTCAGGCGTGAGAGCCTGTGCTGCTCTCACTCATAGTTTGTGAAGTCTGCTTAACAGTGTGCATGTTAGCTTTGAGCCCTGCGGACAGTTTGGGGTTTATTTCCTCAAGTTTTAATCTGTTTGTGCTGCCACCGTGCAGTGAAGGAGAGCGGACGCTAGTTTGGATGTTGCTGGAACGTTACACGGGCTAAACAGTCGCTGGATCGTCATTAAGACAAAGGCAGAGTAGGTGAAGATCCTTAAACACTGTCACCACTACAGAAAATAATCTTTGAGCTCTGAAACCCGCCCTTCCAAATCCGAGGTGTGTAATCACAGCTCAGAGGGGTTTGAAGCTTATTTGTGCTGCTCATCTCTAACAGAAGTGAGGCTCTTATCCAAGTCCTCAACACCTTCAGCTGCACGCAACCGCCTCCACAGCGTCATCAGGTAGCTAACCGACAGCGTCCATCCGTCGCGTTTTCCCCTAACAGCATTTATGGTAGTGAAGGTCCTCAAAAACACCAAAGACTCCTGAAAATAATCTTTCGTCTGAGGTTAGAGGAGACCTGCTGAAACCAGCTGTGTGGTGTAGCTTCTGAAGCTAATTTTGGCTGCCCGTCATAGGCAAACAAGTTGATGCAACAAGTCCGCAACCGACCTGATTGGCTCCCACGCAACCTTTTTCATCAGTTACCTCAGCGGTCCCCATCCTTTAAGGTGTGGCGGATAAATACAACAATATAATAATAAACGTGACTTCACTGTGTAATTATGTAACTTTATTAGCAGCGTCCTCCTAAAATGCACCAACAACATTGAGCGTAGCATCCTCCTGTCTGCCCCTTAATGATCTGATCGTTATGGTAACGCCTAAATATTCCTTTCAAAATAAGACACACAACTACAACACGGGAAACGACGAGTTGACACTAAAAACTCTAAAAACCATAAACTTCACACCCCGGTACCAAACGACTCACGGATCGTTACTGGTCCATGCCCCAGGGATTGGGGACCGCTGAGTCACCTGACCAAAACAACCAATCACAACAGCTGATTCAGTCTAGCGCCAACCTTTCAGTTTGTGGTGTTCATGGCCTTTAATTTTTGAGTTTATTAGTTATTATAGTTCCAGTGTGACACTACAGCTTCAATGTATTCATTTATTTTCCACAATTTATTATTAACCTTGTGCTCTAAGTTACCCATTTCCTGTTTGGATCATTTAAGCGTGATCAGATCAGTCTGTCAACCAACACAACTTATGACAGGAATACACGACAGTGGACGAGCAGTTACCTCAACTTAAATTATTAATAGTCTCCCCGCTGTTTGATTTTGTGCCACAAAGGAGCAACTTAAAAAAAAACTGAAAGAGCTACACGTAGCAATAAGTTGGGCTTATTCGACGCTTAAATCTCAATGAAGCGAAGAAGAAGAAAAGATCTGTACTGACTATTTTTGTTAACTGACTTTGGTTGGTAGGAAATTTAGACTGTGGTGAGAAAGTCTTAGATTGACAACAGCAACAACAACATCCATGTGTGAAGGCAGACATGATGATCATATAACTGCTTTATTCTGACACTCAGAAAACAATCAGAGGTTACTTATATATATGTCACATATTGACAACAAAAGAATTCATGAATAAAGAAAAGGCTCATAATAGCATACTTTTAGCTATGAAATGAACCCAAAAGAATTACTTTACACCTTTCAGACAATATATTTTCATTATAAAGAGAACATAGAATTCAAAATACACAGATGACCCCACTTCATATAGGAATACATATAAAACAGTTACTCAGAGAATTGTGATATAGTGTATGGGTGTGTGTGTGTATGTATATACAAGTACAGTAACTTTTTTGCTTGGTTTTCTTTTGTACAAATATTTTAGGTGGATTAATAAATTCACCTGCCAGCTTATCAGGGCTTAGTGAATACCTATAAATATAAACGATGGATGAAGAGTATTTTCAGCTGATATGTAAACATATATACTACTATTAATAAGTACCAACACATATTTGGATCAATTAGAGGTCTAGTTGCATATTAAGCTGGTTGTGGAATACAACTAAAGCAAACAAACCCAAAAATATTAAAGTGTTTGTATAATAAATTCACATTTAAGTTACCTTTGACTTACATAAGCATAATAAAAACGGCTCAGACCTCTACAATACTGACTGCCAGTTATTAATGTTATATCTTAACATTTAAGCCTTGATAAGCTGACACTGAAACGGTTAAACAATGCTTATTTTAACTTTTTCTGTAAACTGTTGACAAACCCGTGCAGACTGATAGGAGCAATTCCAGATGACAGTACTCAAAGTTGTCCCCGGAATAACATGACGGAGGGGAAAAGTGGATGTGCATCCCCAAATAAATCTCCATGTTCCCTTATTTGGACTGCACGTGCTCATGCTAATGTAGGCAAACCCTACATGTATTAAATTTTTACAAATCATCAAATGTGTACGTGACGAAAATCACTGAAACAAAGTTCAACTTACAGCGTAAATCTTGATTTTAGATGAATCCGTATCCAGTTTTATATAGAATGTGATCATTAATTCGTTTTAATTTAAATCACGGGTCTCAAACTCGTGGCCCGAGGGCCACTTGGAGCCCACGATACTTATCAAGGCCGTATGTTAACATGAAGAAATATAATGTAATTTGATCCTTGAAGTTACTTTTTTGTTGGGAGGATTTGTTTGTTGTTGAGTGCAATGTTAAAAAAAGATTTAATATGAAGGCAACATTGGCAGAGAGTCACAAACTAATGTGGACACTTATATCTGAATTTTTATTTTATTTTTAAAAATGAAGTGATAGCAGAAGTGCTGCCACGTGTGTGGCCAGAGAGGACCAAGGTGTTTATTTAGGAATGAGGGAAAACTGTGTTCATGTTTGCAGTTTTGTCTTGTTATAAAGTATCTGAAATTAAAAGCAAACAAACAAAACGCTGCATTATTGTAAATAGTTTTGGGTGTGTTCTTGTTTCTTTTTGTACTACTTGGTCCTCCAATGAGATCCAGTATCAGCAGTGGCCCACAGCTCATTCCAGGTTGAGACCCCTGCATTAAAACAACAGAATCTGTCGTTTGTTTGTAAACTCTGATCATTTATAGTAGTTTTGTAGCATAAAAGTAGTTCTTCCTCCCCACAGTTGATAAATTCTTCTGTTGTTTATGACAGCGTAGTTTGTGGTAGAGCTGTGATTGGCTAATAATCTATGGTTTGGACAAATTTGAGGTAATTTCTACCTTTTGACATTGATAACAGTGATCAAGCTTCACTTTCAACCAGTTTTCATGTACGATCACTGTCTGTCAAAGCATTAGCACGTGCACCCGCTCCGCTCAGGAAACTGGACGTCCAAACATCCTTCATGAGGTAAAATAAATGCTGGAGCGTGATCAGATCGTCATTTTTTCATTGCCACTGAATCTTTTATGAGGTCAGAGCGTCTGTGTCGTCATGTTATTACAGGGACCGTAAGAGTGAAGTCATGCAAAGCTGTTAGCTTACTGCAAACTACAGTGTTTTAGCGAACTGCCTTAACTCCCCCATCTCTCTCCTCCCTCACACAATCTAATGCATATGTATATATATATATATATATATCACATAGGCACACACATTCAGCTCTAAAAAAGAAACAAATCGATTTCATTCCAGTCTAATAGTGGTCACTAACTGAACGCCCACACGTGTACTCTGCTGCAGAGTTTATGTGAGAAACTCCTACAAATGTACAATCAGTTCACCCGTTTTTTAAAATGGTAAAAATAATATTCAAAGTTTGTTCTATAAAAAACCCCAAACGGTGCGGAGCGTACGTACTAGCATACAAAAGGAAGAATAATGTTTGTTTACCTACGTAAAGACTTTTCTTTTACTTATGAGATAATGGGTGTTTTTTTCTTTTTTGATATACAACATTACTCTATATCATTTTAACATCTCGACTAAACATATCTAGCTGTATATGATACTTTTTTTATAAATATATTACATCTCAGAAAGAAAAAAAGGAAAACAAATAAAGTGCAACAAACAGATTTTTTTTTAAGACCACAACACTTTGAGTGTGAGTACATAGAAATTAAATATTATTGGCAAAAGCTTTCAGTTGCATTTCCGTAGCTGCGCTTAAATCTCGACAGCTAACAGCGGCTACACAGAGTTTCTTTTAAATCCACCTCACGCAGCACAAAGTTGTAATAGAAGCCAATGCAATGACCGCATGTCGACGAAGAGGCGAGTAAGTCTGCACTCTACACACATTTACATTGTGTCTTCTAACTCCTGGGTGCTTTCATATATAATATCTTCCTGGACTTGTGTGTGTATACAGTATATGTCTTAATATATATATAATACAGTAGTTTTAGTAAAGAACAACAGTACAGTCTTTATTTTATCATCATGGGGTCTCTGCTTAAAGAAAAAACGGAAAAATTAGCTCTTCCGAAACCTGCTGGTTGTGTTAGAAAGGAAACTGTCCTGCCGGCTGAGAAGTGAGTAGCACTGTATCCTAGTTTGTGAGTTTCAGTTAGCTCATCCTGAGGTAAAACATTTTGTGCAATGCTTAAAAAAGAGAGCGGTGACTTGTAGAAGAACAGCCCTCTGCCAGGGTTAACCCACCTCAGTGTTGTGTCATTCCCGTGTGACGGATGTGTGGGGTTAGCGTAAACCTTGTGTACAGATCACCCCCCGTGTTGTATTAGTGAGAATATGCAACCGTGTCTTCTGCAAACTCACTTCACATGCGACTATTCTGCGTTTAACAATGGCGTTTTGGGGAAACGTACACTGCAGACACACAGGAACCGCTGCACAATGTTATGCAAATTTTTGATTAACCGATTTACCCATTTAGTCAGTGAAGTGTGAAGAAGAAATTGTTCGCGGGGCTTATCGTGACTTCCCAGAGCCGAAAGCGATGGCTTCAAATTGTCTAGTTTGCTCAACCAAAAAAGCCAAAACAAAAGATGCTCAGTTTACAATAAGACGCAGCAGCTGGGAGCATTACTTTGTCTGTCAGTAGACTAATCAATTATTTGACTAATCCTGCACATCAGACATGTAAGAAAGTCCACTGCAGGTTTTTGGTTCATATTTAAAAATGAATCTCTACATCGTGTTTCCAGCGCACGTACGATATCGTTATGGATTCCCTGCACTCATGTTTCAAGTGTAATTAATTTACCCAAGATGAGCTTTACTGACACTATAATTTTTTCTTTAAGACTGAGGCCAAATATTTCAATTCGTTTAACTTTCTGTGCGGCTCGCACAAACGTGTTGCAGAGTGCCCTCTGGTGGACAAACCTGGTCACAGCGTGTTGCTTTTCAGCTTTTAATGCAAATTCTAGATTCCCATATTCCAGTGCCTGGTCCCTTTATCCTTTCGAGCAGGTGTTCCCAAACTTTGGAATTCTGAGGATCACACAGTTTCACTTCTTTTTGCTGGTTTGTCGTTTTTTTTAATGACTTGTGTTAAAACCAGTGCAGGGTTTGGTCTGCTTCGATGGCTACAGCGACACAAACTGTGCGCCTCAGAAATGTGTTGATGCGACGCTACAAAGACGAAAACTAAGTACATTCATGAGCTGAGCTCCAACAACTTTGCAGATAAAGTTCTGTTTACGTGTCGTCAGAAGAACTTTTCAGCCAATTCAGAACTTTTGTATAATGTCTCCTGGAGAGGCGGTGTAAAGCAGAAGAACTAATTTTAAATCGCCTGGGAGAAAAAAAATCACTGGAACAGGATCTAATAAAAGACAACTATCCCTTAAAGTAATTTAAGGCGGCTTAAAGCACATGTTTCATGGTCCTATCAAATTTCTAAAAATACCAGTGAGCATGAGATAAGATGCGAACACAGGCCGCCGGTGGGAAATGCAAATGCTCATCCCCCATATTTACATTCAGCTGTACTTATATGAATCGCTGCACATCAACACAGCCGGTGTCACATTTCCCCCAAAACACAGCAGCTAATGCAGAACAGTTGCATATAAATGCACAGTGCTTTGCAAGAGACCGGGCTGGCATATGAGCATTGTGAGTTCAAGGCAGAAATCTGACCTTCATGACCCTTTACTCTGCATGCTGTCATACCACATAATACAGCTTGTAAGGCTCCACTGCAAGTGCACAACAGTAGGACACTCCAATGTTTGAGGAAAAAAAAGAAAGCAATCAGAGCAGTGCTGTCTTTGAACTAAGAATTACCAAGGCATGCTCGTCAGCATTAAGCGTTCTGCACTTCTGCGTGCTGGATGAGTCAAAGATTCGATGATAAAAGCTGGGAAAGGAATTAAATGGGATGGATCAGTGTTCACCATCAACCTGATTTCTCTTTGTTGTGTGCACACACACACATATAGGATAGAAATGCCCCAGTATATTCTTAGTCAGATGACAGCAGCTGCATATACACACCTCTGAGCATGCACCATGCGTGCTGCAGTAGGCTCACATTGGTTATGGTGACACAGCACCCATATACAGCAGTCAAGATAATGCACATGTGCATAAAACTTTCCAAAAGAAAACCAAAAGCACAAAATGAATACGAAACAAGAGCAGACCAATGATGACATCAAAAAGGTTGTTGTAGAAATATCTGCTTGCGAGTGTCAGGGGAGGGGCTCAGCATGTGGACCTGGAAGCTTTTAGTTAGATTTAACTCTCCGCCAAGGACTGGGTGTTCGCTCGTTTTGTGTTTGTA
Organism: Rhamphochromis longiceps; assembly: GCF_057381845.1. NCBI lineage: Eukaryota > Metazoa > Chordata > Actinopteri > Cichliformes > Cichlidae > Rhamphochromis > Rhamphochromis longiceps. The sequence continues at coordinate 35,831,715 of NC_140560.1, read as the reverse complement.
TTTTATTTTTTTAAAGAGAGGATTTTTTTTTCGTTTGTTTGTTGTGGGTAATGTCTCTGTCTTTTCTCGCTTTTTTCTTTCTTTTAGTAGGGAGTGAAGCGACTGTACCCTCCTCTGTATAGGCTAGCCTGCAACATCAAAGATGAAAAAGTACCAATCAGTATTCAGGTGACAGCTAGAGTCGGTTTCTCTTTCTCCACAAATTTCCTTCCTTTTAACTTATTGAGTTTTCATATACGTATAATCTCGACACAGATTGAGAGTTTGAGACACTGAAGCCAATAACGGGTTTTGTTGAATAAATTCCCCGATTGCATACAATCCGAGTGTGTGTTAGGAACGGGAGGTAAAGTGGATTGTTGGATTCGGAGCTTAACTGGTGCAATTCATACGGAGGAAATTGTTTATATGCATGTAGATAGAGCACTTTCTTGAACGGCGAATACATTTTGATTTCATTACGCTTAGAAATAAATTGAAAAACAGAGATTTTTGTCCTTTTACGGCCGTAACAATATCAGAGATCGGACTAAAGCAGAATAAGTTCTGAGAGGTTTAATCACGGCTCCTTTTCAAGTCTGGCAGAGGTGCCTGCACCTTTCTGGAGGGCCAAACCACCACAGGACATTAGCCCTTAGATTTAGCACCATGCTCAAGATATCTAGGGCAGACACACATAGAGCATGCAAGTGGGCCTATGCATGCACACCTGCACATGCACGCACACACACGCAGTCCTTCTCATCTTTCGGTGGCTCTGCTGCAATTAGGAATTCAGGCAAACTCCAAAGGCTACCGAATGTCTTCAAAGGCTAATTTTGCCTAATTTCGCGGATCCCTCTTGCTTGTACAAAACTTTCATCCGTACGAGATGCTTCTGTAAGCTGGAAACGAGTAAAGAGAATTTCCAACCTCAACCTCAGAGGAACTAATTATTGTATAGCTTTTAAATGCAAAAATGACTCCTCGCTGCTGGAGAACCATTAATCAAATATGATTAAAGAATTAGGAACCAAACTGGTCTTTTCTCTTTAGCTTAGGAGTTTATTAGATGTTGGCCTCAGCACAGCCTGCATCCCAGTAGCCTCGGCATTTGTTCAGCGCCCCGTGAACCCACGAGCACACACACACACAAACAAGCCTGCGTTAGCTCCCTGAGCTCCCAACACACACCACATTAGATATTTTTTAGGGTCCAGATCCTGACTTCTACATTCGCTGAGAGGACGATTAAAGTGTCAGAGGAAAGGAAGGAAATTTGGAGGGAAGAGAAGAAAGAATAAAAAACATTCAAGCACATTTTTTTAATTAAGTAAATGAAGAGGAAAAAGAAATGTCTTAATTAATGAAAGCTTTTAGCTAGCAGCTGCACCGGGGAACTGTACGCTTCTTTTTTAAAGTTGTTGAAAAATCGCATGCATGCTGTAATGATGAATTTGAGTCATTTCTCAAGCTGAGAACACGCCACCGATCAAGCTTGTGGGCAGGAGAGGAGGGTGAGACAACTCCCTCCCTCAGTCTCGCTCTCTCTTTTATGTCCCACGGCACACTGCTGCATGCGTTTGATGGGCCTTAATCTCTAGGTTTGGTTTGCGAGCCCGGCCCAACTCCCTCCTCCTCATCATCCTCCTCGCCGTCGTAAAACAAAACCAAAGAGGAACTCTCAGTTTCGGAAAAAATCCTCGTTTGTTTATCGTCACTTTTCATCTTTGATGTTACAGTAGCTGCAAAAGCTAGCTAAAAACAGACATTAACAGTTCGACCTCATCTTTTCGGGTTCGGTTTGACTGAATGGGGGGGGGGAACAAAAAGAAGATGATCTGTCGCACTCGGGAGCAAGTTGAGCGATGTAGGATGAAAACAAAGCTTGGAAATGTATCTGTTATGTAACATGTAAAGCTCGTGTTGGGAGAGGGAGAAAAGACTGCAGTGATCACTCATTCTCACTTCAGGAGGAACTTGTGTCAGATCAATAGTGCAGGAGGTGAGCTTGCATGGCATTGCAGAAGTTTATTGCACTTAATATCTGAGCCAATTTCCACATGCCAGGGCTTCACAGTACTACTCAGTACTGCCCACTAGGGTGTGCCAGATAGCATGACAAAAACCCGAATCGATTAATGAACAACCCGTAAATAAAAACCAGTGATGAGTGAAGTCTCTGGTCTTTATTTTGGAGTGTGTGTGTGTGCTGTAGCCTGTGTCATGGAGGGTGCAGACAGGAACAGGCGGTGCTCTCATAGACTTACCATGGTCCCCACACTGTATGTGGCTGCAGGGCCAATCGTGTGGTGATAAGGGTCTGCTGTTGCATAGACTCTGCCATAGCTGCACAACAGGGGACAGAGAAGGCGGTCATTGATCTATCATTGACGAGGAGAGAAGAACATTTATGCATGCTTGTTTAATGCTCAACCCCTCAAGTAAACCCTTTCAAGTCTCTAACGCAATCAATTATTTCCCTCCCCGGCCTCCTGGGCTTCCTGCTTTATACAAGGTGGTTCAAAAAGGGGAGTTCAAAGGTTGGTGAATTATACTTGTCTTTTCATTGTCATCTTGATTAGCTGGATAGAATAGGTAATGAGCGGAGGGAGGCAGAAAAAGAAGGATGCAGAGCAGAGTTGGCGCTGGAGGGCTCGCTCTCTCACCCTGCTCTTGTTTACCGAGGCTGCACACTGGGCTCACGCCCCTGTCTTTTCATTGTTGCTGGTTTGGAACTAATCCTTCCAATTTCCTTCTGAGACAGGACAAGATGTGTGCGCTTTATTTATTTATTTATTCGACTTCACATATTCCTCTATTTACTTTCTTTTTTTAGCTCTTGCTTGCAAATGAGGGTCTGCAAGGAGCAGATAAGGCACACCCAGCCAAGGACTGAGGGCATCAAATCAACCAGGAATTAAAAAAAAAAAAGGAGTGGAGAGAGGAGGAAATTCTCCTAAAGGAGACAACAAGACGTACGACGTTCGTACGAGATGCGTTGAGTTATATAAGATCTAAATATGGCGCGGCCCATTCAAGTCCGTCGGCACCCAAGGTCAGCGAGCAGGACGTGAAATCGGAAAGGCTGTCTCGGCTCCTTGGGGAGGAGGCCCGTGCCGTGAGATGGCCAGGGGAAGTCTCCGTGGTCCTCTTATCTTCAGTGAGCACTGAACCCCACAGGCCCTCTAAGGCTAATACATCTCCAAAATGACTCTCACCAGAGTGGCGCCGCTGACGAACAGCAGGTCAAACCACCCCGCGCAATGTCACAGAGCCGACTGGAAGCTAGCAGGGTCTCTACGATGTGCCTGGCTCCTGTGAAGGCCTCTTTGATTCATCAGCCTCGCCTGTACCAACTCTCTTTAGTTACTTAAAGGGCTTTGGTAATGCAGCCTGTGAGCGGTGTGGGCTTTTCGGATAATAAATGTTTCATATTTTGCAGGGTTTCACACGCCTTCCTCAATCCCGGCGACCTCTTTTTTTATGATTGGCTGACGGCTCCACGGTAAAGTCTGATAAGGTGCGGCTGAGACAACACCAGCAAACCCTTATTGATCCAGTGGGCATGACCGCTTATTCAAAAGGAAACAAACAGACAAAGCAAAACAAACAACTTGGGGCGAATTATATTAAATCTCAGAGAAAAGTAAAGGCAAGAGAAACACGAATTAAATCACTCGGAGAGGGAAAAAAAGCCGCCGTCCAATTTCTGCTCTCGCAGAGCGCGGCTGCTCATAATTCGAACCGCGGCGAGGCCTGATAAATCTTACATTATCGATATGATCTTCAGGCTCTCAGGCAGGGTGTACGTTATCACAAGTGACATGCTCAATCCTTCCCAGATTAGATTCCCAAACCGGCCCACATCCCGGCTGACAACGGCTTTCGGGGCCGAAATGAATCAGCGACGCCTCCTCAAACAGAGCACACCTGAACCAGAGTGACATCACTCAGAAGTGATAGAGTTCCCGCTGGTCCATCTCTGCCTCTCTCCGTCTCCCCACCTCCCCTCCGCAGACCCGAGGCCATTAATAAATACCGCAGTGATATACCCACTCTCCCCTCACAAGCGGAGAGTCACGACATATATCACTGCTTTTCTCATCGAGTCCAACAAGGTTAGTCTTTTTTTCTCCGTGCGCGTGTGTGCTAAAAAGAATATAGTGGTTTGCCTAATAGATAAGATAACTCGAGAGGAACGCGCTCTCCTACTATCACGTCTCCTGTAGATATGATCATTTTTGGTGGGAAAACACTAATTATTTAAAGCTGAAGCCCACCCTTTGCTACTCCGACACAGCGATGGCTGCATTTATGAGATTTATGAGGACATATTTAGAGGCGCACTCCTTTTTCCTTCTCCCAGTAATTTCCCCTGTTTCACAGCCTGTGGGATCAACTTGTTGCTTTAAATCAAAAGTTCTCGGGAGCCGAGTCGGACACATCGGAAACATGTCCATGTTTTTACTTTCAATTCAGCATTTTCTCAACAGCTGCTCGTGGAGAAAAAAAGTAGCCTGTGCCTGCTCTGCAATGCATTTCTGTTTCTTTAAGCACTTGAGAAGTGAACGCTAACGATGGCTGAAGTCAGCCTTGTCTTATGGAATTATGGGAAACACTCAAAACAGCCTCAATATTCCCAGTTACAGCCAATAGACTATGTGCACGTTAGCATATGCTATTTCCGGTGTCCTATTCGCGCCTGGTTTACGGTCCAAAACAAGTTAAGCGGCGATTTACATTTCTATAGATGTCTTGGGCATTTACCCAATATATCTGTAAATGCTGTTCATAGAGTTGTCGATATTTTTTCCCTGCACCTCAGAGCAAAAGAAAAAATGGATTCAAATGTTATATTTCGCGGGTGTTATGTTCTAAAATAGGTGAAATCAAGTAGCCAATTTTATTTTTTGACGGTGCAAAACGTTTCGTGGACATACAGTACTGCACTTCAGAGTCACACTGCCAGCGATCGATGCAGCGATTCTGTACTGTACAGGAGAGATGTCACGGAGGAGATCGTCTGCAGCGATCAGGACGCAGGATGTGACGTAAAAAAAAACGTGCAAACTTGCACTAAAAAATCTGCGAAACAGCGAGGTGAAAGGTGAACCGCTGTAATTTTGAAGGTAAGTCACAACATACCCTTTGTAAATATTAATGTATAGAAACCCTTACAAAAAATGAATGATTGCTGGTGTGGCTTTTTTTCACGGTTTGTTAACATGCTGTGTAGGTGTGTACTTGATGAGCTGATATCAACATAACGGGGGAAACATCTGGTTTGACTATTCTTCACCTGTTTAAATCATCGGACGATGTGTCTTCTGCTGCAGTTCTCCAAACAACTGATCGATCTAAACTCTTTAAACGTCAAAATTGATCATTAGATTTTTTATGACACAACAGTGGTGAGTGTTCCCACCTTCTGCTCTTTGTAACTTAACGCCATCTTTCCGTTTTCTGGACATGATTTTGGAGGATATCTTGACCGCAAAGTAAAGCTACCGGAAACGTACAACCCTACATCCGGTCTCAAACCAGGAAGTTAGCATTTTCTCGTGCACAGGGTCTATTAATTAATAACTTTACGGAGATTTTTGTCTTTAAAACCCCTCAAATTACATACAAGAGAATCAGTCTCATACAATCTGAGACCCTCACCTGTCACTGTAAGCAGCGGTGGTGGTGGGTTGGGCAAATCTGTATGCTGCATAGCCACCCTGTAAAAGAACAAAAAAATACCACCATATTTAATCAGTGATTACCTGTGCAGACAAAGGTTAGCTCTCAAAGACGCAAGAAAACAACCACTTGCGCACACACAGCCTCAAATTGCCTTAATGGTTAAATGTCACCACGCAGTAGTTTGCTCATCTGCTCACACTCCCCGACTGCAGCCTCCCCGTGAGACACCAGAGGGTGCTGTTTGATATATGGTGTGTTAGGCAGGTGGTGGCAACAAGAGAATGAATGATGTTCTGAGAGGCAACGCGTTTAGGGGGAGCAAGTCATTGTCGCACCGGAGGCTCATCCGAAGCGCAGCAACGGAGGCAACGTGAGCCAAATCCCCACATTCGGCCCATTTTTAGATTGAGGGCGCGCCGCTGCTCCGTAATTGAAGATCTCCCCCTTTTTTCCCCTTATACATGACCCCCCCGGCTCACAAAAGAAGTAAGAAGGCAGAAGACGGTCGGACCATTGGGGAGTCAGGACCGCTGTATTCATTTGCCAGAATGGGGAAGGAATTAAAGACCTCATTGTGGAGTGCTGCTATTACTCTCCTTGAAAAATGAAGCTGTTCTCCCACTGTTTTTCTATTAGTGCCAGTGGAGTGTGTGCCCATCTGTGTCCATACGGTGGATAGGTGGCTTTTAATAATGCATGTTTTCATTTATTTTTAAACTCAAGGGGAGGGGGGTGTCCGATGCAGAGCGACATCGCGAAGTAACGGTGAGTCGGCCGAGGTCGCGGGTGCAAGCGAAATCGGGGCCACGGCGATCGAATTCCGCTCCTTGATGTTTACCAAGGGGACAGGAAGTCACAGCAATTGAAGCGGATGACTTCCTGTGGGACGGTCATGCCTTGGGAATGTGTTGATTACAGCAACAGCCTGAACAAACACGGAACAATAAATCACTCTCCCACATTGTCAAATCCTGCACGCGGCCGCGCAGCACATTTTTTATTTTGTCATGGGGAATATGTGGGTGTGCCGTGTGTGTCTATGCATGCATATGCATTAGCGCATGCCACGTATGTGCATTTATATGTGCATGCATTCGTTCCCCCCCCTTCTGCTAATGTATTAGCAGAAGCCTTGACAGAACAGCTGGCTGCTTTTGACAGCACGCCAGTGTCCACTGAATGATTGTATAGGACACTGAGGGCTGTGGGACGGCTCCCTCTTGGTCACTCGAGACCTTCACATACTCTCAGCCAGTCTGAAGCAATGCAGTGGCCATTGCCAAAACTAATGGCAGTAAAGCACCAGGGGCCGGCCTGACGCTTTGAGTGATGGACCGACCTGGCCAGGCCTCGGTCAGGGGACATAGCTGTGTAGGACTTAGCTGGAGGTGGCTAAATGAGCGTGAGAGACAAACAACATCGCTCAGAGCACAGCCCGGGTCTCTTCCAGAGTGGTGGGTGTCCCTACAACAAAAGCCGGTGAAATACGGCCCTATCGTGCGGGCCGGTGTGTAAGTCATGGATCACTTGGGTTTAGCATTTCATTCCCAGACACCGGTCTTTGTCAGGGTGAAAGTGAGAAGGAACTGTCATTGCTGCTGCTGCACAGACAGTCATCTCACTGCGGTGGAAAAAAAAAAACCCCAAAAGGGACAAATTACATTCCTCGCAAACGTTTGGACTCGTGTCAAAGTGGGGCAGCGTGGTAATTTCAGCATTATCTCCACAGAGTCCACGCTCTTCTCTGTCAAGGGCGAGGTGCAGCAGGGCCAGCCCCCGATGTGACCCTGCCTGCACGGACAGCTCCAGAGGGACAGTTAATCCCTTTATCTGCGGCTTCTCTTATCTCCCACTTGCTGATGGCTGGGAGGAACCGGCTCCACTCAGGTCTGCGCAGACCCCCTGGGGCAAGCAGGGGATATCCCAGCCAAACCCTCGGAGTGAATGCAAAAACACCAGAGAGGTAACAAGAAGAAAGAAAGCTGGCGGGGCGGCAGGGGGGGGGGACTTAAAAACCTCCAGACAAATCTAAAGGAATAAATGACCAAACTTGACATGGGACACTGAGTCAGGGTCTGCCTCTTTGCCAAAGTCTGAGATCATAGGAAGAAAAGAGGGAGAGGAGGGAGGAGCTGAGGGGGTTTTAAATTTTGTTGTTGAGTTTCTTGGCACAGTAGACGGAGGCCTAATCGACGCCGGCTTGGCAGCGAGGCTGGGGGCTGAGGAGATCACGTTTTTGTCTCCAGGGCTGGGCTTCTTGTCTGTTTTACTTCTGTTTCATCTAGAAGAAAAGTCAACTGTACTTACATAGATCTCTGCACCGTAGAAGCCATCTTGGTACACCACCCTGTGAACGTGCGAAACAGGAAAGCACAGTTAGTTGACTTGGACTGCATCCGACCCCACCGACTCTCAGCCTTTGCCAATTTTCCTATTTTGACCATTTGCAGGTCTGTGGGGTCAGCTCTTAGCAGCTTTAGCTCGCTGTACCACAAATAATGAATGACACAAACTGAAAGGTGTAACGGTTTCACATCCCTGTCCAATTTTCTGCTCTGGTAAAATTGTTTGTCTTTCCAGTTGCTGCAGTTGCTATCAGGAGGGCTGGCGGTGGAGAGGGAGGACAAAAGAAGGCAGTGAAGGAGCTGCGTCACATGACTAGGCTATATAAATCAACCGGCTGCCATCAGCAGCAAAGGGGTCCCCGAGTGGGAAGGAGGCGAATGGGGATGTGGGATTTCCAGTCTCAGCTGCGAGTCCCACCGCACTAAGACAGATCCAGATCTAATCACAGATAGACAGCTATGGCGGGGCAGCGGCCAGCCTCCGTCAGACCTCTCCCACGGCCACACAGACCAGCGCTGATAAGAGACGAGTGCGAGGTAGGCTTGCATAAAGCCAGGAGATCAGCACGGGCCCCGGTCACAGTCCAGTGAGATCTGACTGGTAATACACTATCGCAGCTCTCACCTTGACTTTGTCAGTTACTCCTTTGTCAACACACGCTGTACAAATGTAAGGACGGGCAGGGTTCGGTTATGTATATCCGCAGATAAAAAAATATGTAAAATTACAGCAGCAATGCTGCCTGGCTATGTTAGACAAGCGGGTTTCCTGCAGGAGGGCACGGTCTTGAGACGCAACAGAAAGATTTCTTTTAAATTATGAGTAGAAAAGCAAAGTTTGGGCATAAATTCAGTCGGAGCAGTCTTGGGTACAGTTTCATTCATACTGCAGCGTGAAATCTAACCAAACGACAGCTATCTATATAAAAAGTGTTCGTTGTGTTCAGACTACACAGTATCAGCCCAGTTACGGCCTGACACTGATGATGTCGTGTGCTACTTTGCATCAGGAGGAACAGTCCACAACACGCATTTTGTCTTGATGTCTGAAAGAGTGTATAAAAGCTAAAACTCTCAGCTATGAAAAGACAAAACTTATCGTACCAGACAAAAATATCATGCGACCTGAACCGGGCCTCGGAGGGTCAGTACTCACGCTCCGTAAGCTGGGATTGGTGGTGGAGGTGGAGCTGTGCGGAATGTGTTGTACACAGCCCGTCCCCGTCCCCGCAAGTGGGCACCCCTATAGGCCACCGTAGCGCCTGTGGCAGGGTAGGGAAATCCTGTTACTATAGAACAAAAACACACACGAGAAGAAGAGAAAATGACTTTCAGAGAACATCCTCGACTTGGCATTGCTTACCTTATGACAGAATACATTAGAGAGAGACGTGTGGCACTGCTTTCCCTATGACAGAATGCATTATAGGGAAGACAAGGAAACAATAGATTTAATCTTTTCTAGGTGCGCCTCATCGAGCACTCTCCCCTTTCCCAGCTCGCTGCTTTGTGCCGTACTCAGCAAGGATCCACATTTGCTGTACGCATCCTTTCCCGATGCCTGGTGAGGGGCAGCCTTGAAGCTGGGCAGGTAATGGATGCAATACCACTAGTTTCGCACCACGGCTTTTGCATAGTTTAGACACAATGGGCTAGCAACAAAGAGCAGCGGGAGGGTGGACGGGGTAGAGGTAGAGGTAGAGGGCGTTTCTCGGTGTCGGGCGGAGACGAACAGGCGGTAAAGGTTGTTGAACAACTTGACTAGACGTTCTGAACTTCCCCGAGGGGAAATGGAGCAGATGGGCAGGACAGCCAAGTCCCAAACCTCAGCATGACCCCCATCTCCAAACCCATCTGGGACCATCTTTAGCCAATCGCACAGCCACATGCTCTGTCCTCTGCTGATGGCTACCACTGAACGTGAAAAGGGTCAGTTGGGGTGAAAGGCTTCGGGGTGATGAGTAAGGGTTGGTGTGACGGTGCGACAAAATAGCCACGGTCGCAGATTAGAGGACAGCCGATGTGATCGTCAGCTCTCCACTTAACCTTCAATCGGTCCACTGGCTGTCTGATTACAGGCTGTGGAGGTGCATACAAACACACTGATCTCTAGACATGATTAAGCTGGCCTCTACTTTTCCAGCAATTGTAATTCCCTCACTGCTCCCTTCCCTCTGGTCTTCGCCCTCTCTCCCTCCCCCAACGTCTGGTCCATCACAGCACAGTCAGCCCCGTTATTCTTTATCCCCAGAAACGCCCCTTCGTCACCCTCTCCTCACCTTACTCTTCGCCTTATTCATTTCCGCGACACGCTTTGGATGAATTCATCACGGACCGCTTCACTTTCCCCAATCACAGATCACTCTGATGTGGAGCTCGAGTCTGATTTGGTTTGGTGGGGTGACGCGGTGCCTCGGCTGGGGTAAATAATGCGGGTTAATAACACGCATCCGGCCTGTTTCAGACGACCCGCCAGTCCCTCGCAATCTCCGACAAACTAGACTACAATGAAGATCCATGGCAGCTCGTAGGTAAGCGGTGCTGTATGGGTTTGTGCCTGGGGAGTGACAGCCTGATGGTACTCTGCCGTGTGCAGCGCCAGCCCTGCATTTGGTCGAGACCAGTGAGCACCCTAATGGACGATGCTCACCCTAGCCTCGCTGCTTCAATAAAGCTGACAGGGAGACAGATTAGTGGTGCTTTTAAAAACACAGAGAGCCCGGTTTAATGTCTTCTGCCATTAACATCACGCTCCATTAGTGGGTCCGCACACATATTCAAACTTTGCGTCTCATTTGGCCAGGTGACGCCCACCAATGTGCGGGGCGCTTTCTTTGCTGCCAACACACCCGTGGACGGCCTGGACTGGGACGGTGCCCCCTTTGCCTCCCGGGTGATTTATAACGCTGACCTTGACATTTAAATTAGTCCCTCCTTTTTTTTGGAGCAGTGGACATCTGAGCACGGCCGCTAAAGGGCAAAAACAATCCTTGATAGTTTTCGAGGTGCGTTGCCCTCTTCTTAACAAATCGCCGCTGTTTCTGGGCTCCCACAAAGCCCAATTGCTTCCTTCTCTTTTTTTTAAAATTTGTATGCAATATGCATGCGGTGATGTATGTGAATGTAAACTCATAATGAGTTGGCGATAGGCTACACTGCTTCAATAATAACCCATAAATCAAAGGCGCTGTCACACCTTGGTAAGCCCATGAAAAGCAACAACAGCAACAGCGTATGAGAGCGCAAACCTGGTCTAGCCACCAAAGTCAAACACCCTTTCCGGGAGGGGGGTTGGAGAAAATATGAGTTATGCGCTGAAGGGCGGCGGGGTCACGCTGCACCTCGTATGTCATATGTGTCAACTTGAGAGAAGCTCAATACCTGCAGAGCCAGTTGGACCCGAGGTAATCCCGCTCTGTGCCAATGATGGGGTCATAACCGGCTCCCATAAAGAAAGATCTGATTTTCCACAAGGTTGATCTCTCTAATACTTCCTGCTCAAATACATCGGGCAATGAGCACTTAATCCACGCACTGGGGACCAAAAAAACAGCTTAATCTAATCAAGAGTCTGGAGCTTAATTATCCCCCTAAAGTACACTCCAACAATGAGAGGATCTCTCTACATATGTTAAGATGGCAATTAGCCTTTCTTTTCTGTCATTTACACAGCTGGTAGCTTTTCACGAGTCCTCAAAAAAGAAGAAAAAAAAAAGAAACCTCCACCTTAGTCGCAGAAAAATATGAACTGGTGAATGAAAAGCTACTCATCTCCTGTCTTCCTGGGAATTAGCTGCCGAGAAGAGTCTCTTTGCGTTAGTCTGAGGAGAGCCGAGCCATATGAAGGGATTTCTAAGTGACAGCTGTCCATGGTGCTGAAAACATCCAGCGCAAGTTTGCCAATTGCAATAAGATGAGCTGAGAATGCAATATGCACGGGATGTGCCGCTCACCCTGACGAATGATGTCACATTAACAACAAATAACGTAAAACAGAGTCCCGACATTTGTGCCGTTTTTAGCTACACGCCTACTTGCTGCATCTGTATGGATGGAGCCAGACTCTTGTCATACTATATTTGGATAGCGGAGCACAGATTCTGGGGCTTGTTCTACAAAAGTTTAGCGCTCGCTAACACAGGATAAAAATGAGCACTGGTACTGGATGCCTACCAGCTACCTCACACTATGATTTGTGCCACAGCCATGTGCTATTGCCAATCCCTCCATCTGACTGGGAACCCCACTGCCATGCCTCTTTTTCTCTGGACCACACCGCTGTCCTCTGCCACCCCTTCAGCAGGGCTCCATGGGAGGTTTGGGTATTAGGTGGCAACGGAGAACACGGACCCACGTTTGGAGCTGGCTGCCAGTACCCTACCGAGAACCCTCCTACCCCCTCCTCCACGCAGAGGAGGAGCCAATCTACCCTGGAAGAGGTTAAGAGCGGGGAGCCGGTATGAGGCTCTCATCCGTCATTCTCCTGAATGGGTTTTGAGGACAATAAACCTGTAGCGCCAGGACGAATGGAGACGAAGTGCGCTGTCACCGAGCCAGGATTTATGGCTACCAATTTCACTGATCTCCTGCACAGAAATGAGGACTGATAAACAGTGATTAATCGCCTTTATATCCCATTTTACTCCCACCAAAAGTATATTAACTGTAGCTGTGATGATTTTGGAAAATGTCCTGAATGTGGTCATCATTTTTTTCTTTTTTTTTTAAAGGAAGAGTAGAAGAAGAATGCAACAGTCAACAAGCTGGTCAGAGTTTGTTTTTTAGCGAGTTAAAACAGCCTTTTGCTGCTCATTAGGGAGGTTTTGTTTCAAAAATGTATCTCTTATTTATGTTTCCCATCTTCCCAGCTGGCAAGCATATGTTGTCGTTTAGGCTTGGCAAACTCCAGCGCCATGTCAAGACGACTTGAAAAATTAGCAGCCAATAAATCACCCAACCCCTCCTGCTTCCCCTGCCTGGAGTGGTGGACCACACTCCCTCTGATTTATGAGATGATTTGGGAAGTGTGTGTGTGAGAGAGAGAGAGCGAAGTAGAGAGTGTGTGCATGGAAGAGGGGACATGTATTTGAGTCTGTGCTCTACATAGGTTATCTATTTCTGTGTGCTGGAGTGCTTTGGTCTGAGAAGCAGGGCAGGTGTTAGCGTTGCGCGTGGATATGGGTCAAGTGAAATTATTGTTTACGTAAGCTGAGACTTACTTAACGTCCCGATTTTCAATTTAGAGAAAAGGCGCCACGTTTTTTGTGCCTGAGCGTGCAAGAAGGAGAGGGACGAGCGTACGTTTGTGTGTGTGAATAATTATCGGCAGGAGATGTCGAAACTAAAGGAATGTTGGTGGGGGGAGGTGGGGAGTGGGAGGCGAGGGAGGAGGCTCGGAGGGGGCGAGGGGTTGGGGATGAAATAAAAATGATAGATGACTGCTTTCTGTCATGGACAGTTATTTAGAGGTTCGCCGTAAAGCTGTCCGGGGAATGAACAGATTTTAGTCTAATGAGCAGAAAGGAAAGCCGTTAAAGTGGCGCGATGTGCTCAGCACTTCTTCCAAATGAAATAGTACCATTTCCCCCTCATTAAAATGCAAAGGGTTCATATAACATACAGCAATAAAGCTGGCATGTCGAGGCAGAGAGAGATAGGGAAAACCCCACTGAGCTCATCTCATTCCTCCATTACCGAGACCAGAAGGAATAGCGGCCTTCGACAGGGTAGGTGCCAACAATATCGCTCACTCAATCTCCTTTATTCGGTTAGCTCTGTAAAAGTCAATCTGGCGCACTTGGCAAATCCATCCACAGCAGCAGCCTCCACAATCTGATAACAGTTGCAGGGGCGCTTGCTCTCGAAATCATTTTTTTTCCAGCGTTACAGTTGCACACCGCGCAAACAATGGCTCAGGCTCCCTCAGCCACTCAGAGAGGCTTGGATCATCCACTGCTTATCTGAGCCGCTCTCCGATTCACTTTGATTCGAGGGGAATTTCATGTTCAGTAGGTTCAGGATGAACCTGATTGTAGAAATTCAGGGGTCAGACTGGGACAGGCGGTGGCTGATAGCGGCCTCGGGTACGGTGCGATGCGTACAGCGGGAGGTGGAGAGAAAAACACAGAAAACGGCTCTTACCGGCATACAGTTCAGGACCGTAGACAGCTCCGACCACCGGATTCAGCTTCCAGCCTGGCGAGAGGACCGAAAGAAAAACTTGACTCACAGCGACGACTACGAGCGAACTCTTATCGTTTAGTTTGCCACTCACCGTTCGTGTACGGGTTGGCCACTTTTTTGTTTGTCATCACTCGTGCTGTCGCGTTGTTCACCTGTTCCAAGCAGCAAACACAAAGCCTGTGATTACTGACCTTTACATTTACCATCCGCGTATCCACGGCGAGCTACAAGCGAGCAGCAAACCAAGATGAATAAAGACGGATTCATAAAATAAATGATTATGTAAATTTGTTTGTAGCACTTTAGTGTGATTGAGTTTTGGTTCGCCCTTTCATGAATTTATTCATCATTTCAATTTTCTTACAGATGATTATATTACTGGAAAGAGAGGGAAAGCATGCACCAATTACCCACAGGTATGAATAATAATAATAATAATAATAAAAAAAAGCATCCTCAGAATTGGTTGGATAAACAGATGGATTCCAAAAGCAAAACACAGACAGTGCTTTGATTTTCTTCTATTGACCTGATGAGAACGGCCGAGTGCGGGCTCGGCTCGTCGTAAACAAAAACAGAATTAGAGCAGGCAACACTAAACGGTGGCGATAGGGGAATGCACGACTGATGGCATGCATTCACTCTGCGTTGACGTGTATGGATCCCGCATTCTGCCGAGAAGGATTTAAACGCACCGTCATGCATGCATACATTCAGGCACCACACGCACAGACAGAGCAGCTGCATGCTTATGCAGAGGTTTATGGGTAAGTTGAGAAGGCAGCAGGCAGGCAGAAGAGAAGATGAGAATAAAGGGAAAAATGAAAGCACCTCTATTTTGCGTCCCTCTACGATTGTACCGTTTAGTTTCTCCCGTGCACGATCAGCATCTGTGCTTGTTTCAAAAGTTACAAACCCAAAGCCCTGAGAGCACCACATTAGCCATTGGTAGAGAGACAAAGGAGAAGGAAAAGATGGACACACACACAGAGGAGGAAGAAAAGGGAAGGGAGGAGAAAAGGGAGAGAGAGGTGAGAAGACAGGAGTAGGTGAGCAGCAGAGTCGAGTTGTAAGCAGCCAGATTAATTAGAGGCAGTTAGTGAGGCGTCAGGAAACAGCAAACAGAGAGATCCGAGGAGAAGAGGATAACGGTGACGTGACCTCACACAACAACACCAACAAACCTGCCTGCTTTACCCAATTAAACAGCACAGCACCGGTGCCATGGGTGAATGTCAGGAAGCAGCGGCTGCCATAATAGTCGTATAATTATCTACACAACTTCAGCGGCACAGCCGCCGTCTCCCTTTGAAGGCGTGGGCAACGGCACAAGGAGTGAGGATGAATTCTCTGAACAGACACGTTAACTTGATCTCTGGCTGTTTCTTATTCACTGCACTAATAGGTGGGCCATTTTATGGAGGCGAAATTACACCGGCTCATTGATGCAACAAAGAAAAGAAAAGTGAATGGTGTCATTGCAAATATGCTCGTCTGTGATAGAGAAGAGCTCCGATATTGACTTTAAACCCCGACCAAAATATACCCAACCTCTCCAAACTCTCTCTGCCTGCCTCCCCTGGGGGGTTTGTCACTTCCTTGAGTTATGTGGACTGGGATACTGGACTCTCTATAGCGCAAGCTTTAAGATATTCTGGCCAAACAAGTCCCATTCCTGTGGTTTCTATATATACTTATAGAGGTATAGGCTGAGGGAGAGAGAGCATGGCCGGCGCTGCCTGATAATTGCTTGAGGATGTAATACATGTGAGAGATGGCGAGCGGAGTGATCTTGTATGCATACGCAGGATCTCCGGGCTGCTATTTCTAGCATAAATAACACGCGACCTGTCCTTGGGGAAAGAGAGATAAAGAAATAAATTCAAAAAAGGAATTGAGGGCAAAATTAATCCTTTGGACATTCACCCGACTGTGGTTACCCCCTCTATCTTTTTTTTATCATGCACAAATAATTAGCTTACAAGAGCACAGAGTGGAGCCACCATTTTTCAAAGGAGACAAACATATTGAATGCAAATTGCCAAAGCTTCATAGGAAATAGATTGTTTATTAATGGCCTGGTAGGTTCATTATATAGCACACAGAGTGCAAGAGGGAGAGAGGCATCATGGGTAATGGCTTTGTAGGGCACAAACAATAAATGCTTGTTACGGGCGGAGGAGACCGGTTTATCCGGTGCTCAATCTTGTCTGGCAGAAGGGGCTGAGTGCAGCAGCGTCGCCTGGTTCCGGGGCTCCCTGCACGCCTGTATACGAGCCCAAAGTACTCCCAGGTATGAATGGGAATCAATAGCATTCATGCCTCAACACCCAGCCAGGGAGCCTGTCGCCTTTATGAATGGAAAGCTGTGGAGCTTAGTACACTCTATTAAATGAACAGCTGGATGAGTAGCTCTCGGCTGCTCACACCTCCGCAGGCTTCACCTGTCCTGGTTGGGAGACTGATACTGCAGTAACGCATCAACGCTGTGGCCATTTTTCTGGCGGCTGGTTGGCGTGTTTACGAGTACAAATTATCTTTGAGACAAATGTAGAAATGATCCAAGGTGTGCAAGTTCACAATGTTGTTTAAGGAGGCGCAGCTTGAATTATAAGCAGTATTTCTTATTTTCTGCACGGGTGACCTTTAAGAACACTGCTGTCTGCATTCTGCGTTTTTCTTTGTCGGCAAATTGTACAAAAAGACAAAACTAAAGTATCGTGCTTCCTTGTATATCCCTTTGCCGTCCATGAATTATTAAAAACACATCACAGAGTCACCGCAAAGACCCACTGCTTACACATACACTGCTCTGCTACTGGAGATTGTCACCTGAGCACCAGGTCTGCAGCTGAAAATAGTCCCCAGCAGTAGTATTTACTTCCCTTTAAGTCATGTTTCCTTTCAAAAACATCTTAAATAAGGGTTTTGGTTTGTGGCCTTTTTTAGTTGTTTTGCACTTTATTTCCTCTCACTATAAACTTCTTTGCTGATGATACTGTGATATATGCCCCAATGATGTTTTGCAATTACTGCAGCCTCCTTTAAAATGCCTACCAACTGTGTGGCATTCTCCACCTTGGTGTATATGACTCTACCTGTCCTAGACTTTAAATGGTACTAACTGTTAAATTAATTGATGTTAAATTAAATCCATAGGTTGTTAATGTGTAACTATACAAATGTAGGATAATCTCCACATCTAAAATCTTTCCAAATTGCTGCAGAGAGAAAAGAAAAAGAGAAGAGCAGAGAAGAGATGGAGTTAGAAAGCCTCGCTGACTAAATTCATGAGGACGACGACCGGAGAAAGAAAAAATTATAGTATTAAGTTGTGTTTAAGAAACACAAACAAACAAAATGTATAATTTTTAAATTTTTCTACTAGTTTCCTAAAACACACAGAGTAATCTCTATTATCCAGCCATCTGTCAGTAAACTTGAATCTACACATTTCTAATGACGAGTGTTTCTATCATTGTAAGTCATCAGGGGCAAAAGCTTCAAATTTTAGTATTTTTAATATAACTTAGAACAGTTAAGTTAATGTAGCCTATTAGCCTACTGTGCATGTTAAGCACTTTTTACACATATATAAAGCACAGGCAGTCACACACTATGAAAACACTCAATTAAAGATTTCTATTCAACATCGAACCAACTCGTAAACACAAACGTCCACAGCCTGTCTTAGACAATCGAGATATTCAGTATTGTTCTGCGGGCCCATCAGCACTCCGGCAATTAAACCCTTCATCAGTTTTATTATTTATCACACTTAAATCTAATTAAACATTCTCATGCACTACTCTGGGTAAAAAAGGTTTCAGGTACTGCAAACTAACCTCAAACCGGAGACCGACGTTCCCCTTAGAGTTCCTAAAGCTTTATTATCTGATGTTTTTTGCTGCTGTTTTTATTAATTCCTTGTTTATTGTGTTCTTTTGTTTCTGCCTGCTCATTGTGTTCCTGTTAATGTTTTTGTTCTCCCTTGAAAAACAGATTTTAATCTCAATGAGAATGTCTGAATACATTAAAATTAGAAAAAAGATAATGGCCCGATGTATTGCAGAGGTGTTTTTTTTCTTTTCTAATAAAGTTTGTATCCTTCTTTTAAAGACGTTCAACCTCGGCACAAACCAGCAAGCTGCGACCCGAGTGCCACAGAAGTCAAAGAGCCGACAAACACCGCCAGTCCTCACCCCAACCAGTTTCTTTAAAATAACTTGTGGCCAATAGATGAAGCTCTTTTTGCCCAAAGTTGGACAAGTGTGTTAAAAGTAATAGATGTAAGAAAGAAGGGGAACGTCTACACAATCTTAAGCTTCACTTTAATAATTCAATTCTCTTGGAGGCAGCGTTTCGATCTGCAGGTTCTTCTCCAGGCGTGTATTTTCATAAACGTGGTATTAGCCTTCAAATTCATTTTAACTAAACTACATTTATTTGGTAAATATCACAAAGAACTTTGTTTTTCATCCGGTCTGAAACAAAATGATAAACCTGAATAATGTAGGACCTTTTCAATCAATGCCCAGGCTTCAAAGAGGACCCCCGTCTCTAAACAAGCAGTTTCAATTCCATATGCTGGAGGACCTGCAGCCTGTTGCTGGATTAAGTGAAATGTGAAACAGCTCAATAATGAATTGATTGACAGGGCTAATGATTCACAACTTGGGGGAGAGCTGCAACAAACAACAAAAACAATAGGGAGAGAGAGACAGGAAGGCAGTGGATGCAGCTCTCCAGGACCAGGCTTAGAGACCACTACTCTCAGCCAATGTACACACTACACTAATGCCATCATTAGGAAACAGAAGAAGTACATGGTAATGAAGCAGCTGGCGTTCTAGTTCACTTACCTTGGATCCTCGCTCATTAAAGATAATCTCCACATCTAAAATCTTTCCAAATTGCTGCAGAGAGAAAAGAAAAAGAGAAGAGCAGAGAAGAGATGGAGTTAGAAAGCCTCGCTGACTAAATTCATGAGGACGACGACCGGAGAAAGAAAAACCATTAAGGCAATATGGAAATGGTGGTCAATTTGCATTTGTTAGCTCAGCAAACACTTCTTGAAGCTCGCTGGCGTGGTTTGAAAAGAGAACTCGTAGCTGTCTCTGCGCGTCTCTCGGTACTTTACGAAATGAAATCACAGTATTCGTAAAAGTACTTGATCTGTGATTACGTGGCAGTGTTTATGATGTAAGTTTGCTCGCCTGTTTCGACACAAAGAGAAGAGCGGCGTCGGACGGTGTTTTGATGTCGTCTTGAGACGCGGACCCCGACACCTCCGCGATCACCTCGGGGAAACTTGCTCCTTCGAGTCTTGTGAAGAGTTTAGTTGATTATTTCTACCTTTCTCTCTGTTTATAGAGCCTCCTTCTCTTCTATTCTTTATTCTCTCATCCTCTCTTTGTTTGTGTGCTCTCGCAGTCAACAGGACCTAAGGGCCGGTCCCCGGGGGTTAACACGCTGCAGCCTTTCGATTTTAACAGGCCTGCCTTCGGATCATTAGAAAACAGAGGAATGAAAGTAAACTGTAAGTTCCTTTAATGAGTGGAGTGAGAGCGACTTTTAATTGCTGTCTACAATGGCTGTATTATTTCATTAAAAGTAATTACCCTGTCAAGCGGTCCGCGTCGCCTTCATTTCAGCACAACAGGGAAGAAATGGGCCTTTCCATGTGGTCGACACTCAATGGGAATGGATGGATCGTTTGACTGAGCCACTAATAGGGGTTAGGAGGAGCCGGCTATTATCTGGCTGGAGTGAGTGGAGTGGACTCCAGGAGATGAGCGTTTATGGGTTAGCGGGAAAACGTATGTTTCCCCTCATTTCAAAGAACGCAGCAAGCTCAACGCACCAAGTCGCCAAGCCAAAAACAGGCTTTGTCATTTAAATCCACCACAGGGCGTGTCCTCTCCCCTATGCGTCTGCTCGTGTTGAAACTAGTTCTATAGATCCTAGACGCACATCTGCTTCATATGGCGCTCGGCTCCACTGATTCGAATGGGGAGCGTTGGCTCGATCACGCACGCAGGCATTTATATCCCAGCGTGATGCCCCTTTCTCGCCTGAGAAGACAATGCTTCCCCCACGCAACGTGCAGATGCTAATTGTTTTAACCGAGCGTAATGGGCTTGTGGCGTCGATTAATTAGTTTCAGAGGAAGTCATCTTTGTGGATTTCCACATGGCGCTGGGGACTGCTCGCTGCTCACCAGTGATCTCATGCACTTCTATTCCCACCCACCTACTTGCTCTCAATCTCTCTCTCACACACACACACACACACACACACACACACACACACACACACACACACACACACACACACACACACGGGGAGAAACAGCTGCATCAGCAGCCCCAATAAACAATAGCTTCAATGGGAGGAGTCTCCAGAGGGAGGACAAGGGAGAGACTGATGTCATCTAGGAGGCTGCAGCTACATGCATCCATCCATAGATTAGAAAAACCATCCAATATCTGTATGAAAATAAAAAAGCATTAAGAGAAGCATCGAATGATGATACTGGGGGTTTGCATGTTTTATCTAATTTATCATGTTTCAATTACGGCTTAACTGGAGCAAATCATTCCCGTGCTTTTGAGACATTTGAATGTTTTTATTTGGTTTCGCATTTTTTTTTGTACATTATAATCTGCCCTCAGTACATAATGGGGTATGGTGATTGGGCAAAAATATTAGTGACTGATTAAATACATCTGCAGTTATTTTTTTATTTTGCTGGTTTTGTGTTCTGCTTCCTAATTAAAGTGCAATTACTCAATAGAGCCACAAGAGGGAGTCTACTTCGGTTTTGTTGAATTGAGCTAGATTGGAGAGTCGTACATAGACACGATTAACAAATGTCGTGTTGTTGTCCTGTCTGTGTTATGTAAACAAAGCACCCGCGTGGAAGCCTGCTCTGAGTAAGTTCAGTGCTATCACGGAGCTTATGCTACGTAACCAAGCTGTTTGTTTTCATCAACGCTACCACGTTTCAGGTCGTGCACCCTAAATATTTACGGATCAGAGCAGAATAAAAACAGGATGGGAAATGTACCAAGTAGTTGCAGCAAACAGCTCCTTTTTCCGAGGCTGATCGTGCAGCACCCCCAACTTCTGGGCAATCACTTTTGTTCACATTGGTGATGGCCACAGGTTGACCGGTGCAAGGCATCCTGCCTCCAAACAAGAGCGCCACGACTTGGACTGATTGCCGACAGCTGCGTCACTGAGTTTCTGTTCCAAGGTTCTGGCTGAACTGAATGCAAGTCGTTACTGTGTTTTCTGTTTAGTGTGAACGTCTGTTTTCGGCAATTTATTCATCGTATTATCACAAACTGATTGCACATAATTGCCAACCTGACCCCATTCAGGTTAGCAGTTAATTGGGGTCAATTCCCAACTTGAATGGCCAGCTTCAATTGCAAACTGATAACAGACTGACACCGTCTTATTGCATTTTTATCAGCGTCTCGATGCATGAATTTGATGACGACAACCGACTTCGACGACTGTCAGAGATGTTCTGTGCCGCTGACCATTTCAAAGGGGATGACACTGCACCAAGGTTTTGTGGTAGCGTGACTGCACCATTAAGAACACAGGTCGTGCTTGTATGTTCAATAACAGGGCTGTAACTTGACTCTTGGGTGCTTTTCCATTTATTTTCTTTGTAAACCACAAAAGAAGAGGCTACTCGGAAACAGCTCTGGCTAGACAGCGTCTGTATTTTAAGAACACTAGTGTTTTTGTCTTTCTGCACTTGGAAGTGATAATCGACTATATTTACTAGACCTCAAGCTTCCAAGTGTGGAAGCAACAAACAAGATTGAGGCCCTTGTGCCTCCACCTTTGATTAGCCTGAATATCTTTAAGCTCTTCAGAAACCTATAATTACGCTACGGCGCCCTGTGTATTCAAACAGAGCACGCTCAGGCGCAGTGACAGTTGGAGTGGTGGTGGTGGGTGGGGGAGTGCAGAGGTCCTGATTGCTCTGGGGAGCGCTGCGAGAGCCCTTACGCTCGCTGCAAGAAGCACTGCTGAAGAACCCAGTCACACAAACGAGGGCACCCTCAAGCAGCGCAGCATGGGCGCCGCGCAGAGCTCACTCGCGCTTGGAGTGTTTTCATTTCCCCCACACTTACTCACTCTCAGAGATCACAGTTTCTAATTACTGATTAACGTCCGCTGCGGTTGCCCTAATGAGGCCTTCATTCAGCGCCTCGTTAAAAGCTCACAGGTTTCTCCACACCCTTAACCCTGTGATGTCAGGGTGGATTTCAGGTCCTCCCTTCTCGTTTGAACGCCGCCTACCGTTGTCGAAACCTTCGTGGCGCTCAGCGGAGACAGTTTCCCCGTGCCGTGTGGGAGCAGATGGAGGCTCCTGGTGGGGGCTTTGCTCTGCTGTAGACGCCTTCTCTAGTGAGCCGTGCCGCACTTCCACTCTCTCTCTCCTCTGTCTTCCCGCCTGCATGTCTGTGGCCTTCACTCATGCGTAACAGTAATGGCGTATTGAGCCGGTGGCGCTAGAGAAGCCATTAGAGCTAGAGGGATGAGGCTTTGCACGTGCTGATCGCACAAAGGCCCATTGTGGAGGCCATGTCAGAGGGTGGAGCAGACCAGCTATCGCCTCGCCAAGCTCGACCCAAGACAATTGATCCCACAATTCTCTAGTGTGCCAACCACCAAGAATGAAAGGAAGGTGCAGGTAAGAGGAGGGAACGGGCAATGTGGGTGAGAAGGGTGATTGAGGGGGACTGGGTGGGCTGTGATCAATTCTGTATCATATATCTGCACGAGCCAGTCAGGCACACAAAGCTTCCAAGCTAATTACTGAGGTGATTTGGATTCCACACGACCTGCACCAGAGCTGGGAACAATAAAGCCAACAATCAGAGAGAGAAAGAGAGAGCAAGCACGCAGCCATGTTGTCTGCAATTTATAAAGCCACAGCCACGGCTCGCGAGTAATTAATATCATCAGCTGGATGTTGTCTTCATAACGACGAGAATTAACGCCTCTGGATTCTAATGGTCCAATTAGCGCATAACATTTAAAGTACATTTTTGGCAATCGTCTCCATTCAGATCCATTATCGTTATTGAATAGGGGATGTTTGGTTCAATTGGTATCGAGGCTTTTGTGAGACACGAGGGTGAGCTGTTGAACTGTATATATTGGCTCATTAATTGCAAAGAGACAGAGAGAGAGAATTTCTGTGGTGGACCTCTCGTATGTTGATATGTAATCTCATTGCATTTGTCAGCAGCTGACCGTTCTGTGTGTAACTTCTAGAAAATAAGACTGTTTAATGACCTGTGGAGACTACCCATTGTATACGCTCTGATATACGAGAACAAAACAGAAACAGAAATTAAAGTTAAATCTGTTTCCCCCCCATTTTCTTTGTATTTGTCCTCATATTTTACGATTAAAATTACCCTCACGTCAGTTGTTCAGGGGACACGGTAGCCTAAAAAAAGCCCGACAAAGCGAGCCGCAGCTCTCTGGGAGAGCAGACAAAGATGAAGAGTAAAATCATTACCGCACCGGGCTCCTCTAACTTCTCCCCAGTGCCCAACCTGCAGTGCAGCGATGAGTTCAGCTGTTTGCTTTTAAAAACTCAGAAGACACTCCTCCTTCTCCCCCTTCTGACAATGTAGTAATCAATGCATTAACTAGATGACAGTTTAAGCGCTGGCTTTGCTCATTAAATACGCGTCCTGTTGTGTGGTTTAGATTGTTTTCCCAGAAGCTTCATACTCACTTTAATAAAGATATAATAATTTGCTCTGACTTTAGAGGATGCGCTCTTTAATTAGAGTGAGGTGGGACCGCTCAAGAACAACAACTGCTAGCATGTCAGATTCTCGAGTGCTGACCTTTAACTTTACATCCAAATACAATGTTTTTCATATATTCTGCAGAAACTTTGCTGTCGGTTTGGTTACCCGAGTGAGCCTGTGTGTTTCAGGCTTTGTTGTAGGATCGTTCTTCACATTGCAATAAACAGTACATACACTAATACAACAGGAACCTTCTTCAAGTGCCAGATTTTTGATTAGTTTTTCTTGCAGGGAAACTATTTTTAAAGATGTCCCAACTTGCACAAGTGGACACCGAGCATTCTGATTGGTGCAAGTGTCCTGCTAGTTATTATATGTAGTATCCCCCAGTTTTGGCAAAAGCATGAAAAAAAAACCCAAAACAACCCCCAACCAGTCACAGCTATAGCTGCCCAGAGCTCGGCTCTGCCGGAGGTCTCTTCCTGTTTAAAAAGAACTTCTTCCTCCCCACTGTCGCCACATACTTGCTCTGAGCGGGTTATCAGATCGTTGGTGTTCTCTGTCTCTCTAATATTGTCGGACTTTTAACTTACAATATGAAACACCTTGAGATTTAATTACAATGTAATAAAATAAGTTAAACCACAGATATTTCATGTAACGTTAAGACTCATCCCGTCATCTGTGGTCGAGCAAGACGGAGCGTGGCATCAGGAAAATAAAACGGCATCTTCTGATTGTTTCAAAGCAAACGTGCAGAAAAGTGAAGCATTGCTGTATTACACGTGCATGTAACTGAAGGGCTTTAATCTATTTAATGTGGCTGCTCTGCTGTGTGTGTGTGTACTGCAGCTCGGCTCTGCCATCCGAAAGAAATGCAGATCTGCAGCTTGGCCCAAACACGGAGCAGAGGAGAGAGACAGAGACTTCTAATGTGGCTCCATCATGTTGGTGCAGCATAAACATGCAACATGTTTACAAAGATGCCCAACAGACCAATGATGTTCATGCCTTTGTGCTTTATAGTTACACTTCCCACTGAATTAAAAAGAAATCCAGAAGCAACAAGAATTAATCTGATCACATCCCAGTAACAATGAAGATATGGTTTAAGTAATATAACCCCCACAATAAGATAAAAGCAGCGAGAAAGTCATTTATGTAACTGGGGGGGGGGGGGAAGCAAAAACATTTTAGTTCCTTGGAAAAAGCTCCTGGGATTCAAAGTTCTGGATGGAAACGAGGCAACGGCAGAGCCAAGGTGTGATATTTTGAAATTTTTCTCCGAGGTACTCACCCCAAACATTTGCCTTAGGTCAGGGTCCCGGAAGCGGAAGGGAATGTTGGAGACATGTAACCTTTTGGGCTGCTGCTTCTCTGAAGAGTCTGAGTGCTGGAGCTGGAGCTGCTGAGAGCCCTCTGTTTGCGTCACATCATCTGTCTGCCAGAGGGAAACAAACAGAGGAAAGACACAAGCTGCTCATTAGCTGCTACAGTATACTGTACCTCCTGGTCATGAAGTATAGGAGAAGAGGGGGTTGAAACAGGAGGGTGGCAGGGTACGGGGCGGGGTGGGAGGCCTGGCTGACTGACTTCCTCGGCGTCTGCTATTTTTCAATCGGGCGAGAAAGCCAAAGCGATAAACAGCCTATGACTTATAGTGTCAAACCTGAGGTTGTGCATTACAAATCCACTTATTAATCTCTTGCACTTAGCTCTTGAGCAACAGGGAAGATTGAAGGCGCTGACAAAAAGGCGTGGATATAGATCCCACAGAGCCCTGACATGTCTAGACTAAAGACACATTATTGGTGACGTTTGCACACAGCCATCAGAGTGCGAGGCCCAAAGCCCTCAGCGTTGTTGTTTCCATCATTATGCGAATGCTGCGCTGACATTTCTATATAAATGACGTGTCTGATGTCAGTGACAAATTCCACTTGTTTCTTTCTGTGACACCCGTGATGAATTTCACCGAGGGTGCTGGTGGCTTGTCTGTTTAGATGGACCTCGTATTTGAGGCAGTTTTATTTTCTATGGACGAAACCTCATTGGTTAACTGCTCAGCTTATCCTCCCTTCGTATGCACTGCTCTGACATCGGTCCGTCTTTGTATTTGGTCAATAGGTTGCCGGTAAGTGTTTTCTGAAAATGTGTTTTATGCAAATTGATCAAATGAGTGGTTTCTGACCTGCTCGCTCTGTGGTTAAAGTTTAAGCCACTAAACATTTGGCTAAAACTATCAAAATATTCGTTTTAGATGGTAACAAACAGCATCAGTATATGAGCAGCAAGTATCGAGCTGGAGCCAGAAGCATAGACTGCATATAAAAAATGGATGTTAGCTGTTGTTGGTTTGTTTTTTACATATGCCATTTTTGAGTGGATTCCTGTTTTAAAACATTTGGTTTGAGATTTAGAAATGTTGACATCCACTGGGATGCGTGCAACCTAAGGATGGATCCTCTTTCTGTGGAATATTCAATGACTTTGCATATTAAATAAAAAACAACCCATCATAGAAGAACTGTAAGGCCTGATTTTAAAGGTAACATCTTGATGTTTCTGTAGCTGAAACACAAACCAACCGATGTGTTTAAAGTCGTGCTTGAAGGCAGGGTTGGGAACTGTATTTTCCCGAGAGGCCACATGAGGAACTGGGACTCTTGTGGAGCGTCGCACCGATGAGTTTGCAAAGAGGGAAAATTAATAGTGAGCAGAACTGAGTTCAGCTTATTGGTGTGGCCCTCCACGAGAGTCCCAATTTCTCATGCGGCCTCTTGGGAAAATAAATAGCCCAGTCCTGCTTTTAAAGCCTACTCTGCTTTATGTTCTGTTTTACTCTAAATGGAGCCATCATTTACAAAATGACCATCAGGCTATGAAATGACAAAAATAAAATTAGGGGTTAATTATGCAGAGAATAAATCACAAGTCAAATCAGCATTTTCTCATCGATTCTGTAAAGTCTGACATCTTTTTGTCGAAAGGTGAGTCGCTTCCTGCTGGCCATTAAACAGAATCCAGGTTAGCTTAGCATAAAAAATAGAAGTGCCAGCTGTTCAGCAAACAGCAGAGGTGCAGTGACGTCCTGGGGTTGTGACAGTGGTACGATATCACTGCACCAGGAAACCTACACTAAACTCTATCACCTCACACTAACTGGGCACATGAACAAAGTTGTGTTTATTCATTTGCACCAGAAAGCACAAACAATAAATAAAGTATATATTAAGCAAAATAAACACAAATGATCTCGTTCTTCTGGTGACAGTGATCTGCATGGTAAACAGGTGAGGTACACATGGGGGGGTCTGCATGCACTGGCGTCATATGAAACACGCTGGTAATAAAGGGTCACACACAAACACACACAGCGTCGTAGGTGTTGGCATTTCTATACTTCAACTCTGGAAAGTGCCGACTGTTAGTGAGCGACAAGAAGTGAACTACAAGCCATTCACTACAATTTCAAATAAAGTTTTAGTGTGAAGCAGCACTGCACAATTCCTATTTGTCTCTCAGAGAGGAAAAGTAATTGCTCTCATGACCACAAGAGGTCACTCATCAAGAAAAGATAAATGCTGTGGTTTTTTTGTGTGTTAGAGACAGTGTCCATTTCTCAAAAGCAAGCATATTAAAAAAAAACAAACAATAAAACGAAGGCTGATTTAGAGCCAGAGCCTCTGGTAAGATACTAAATAAAGAAACGGCGAGAGAGGAGAGGGGAGAACGAGCAACGAGAGAGTGGAAGTGGCAGATATCGAGAACAAAAGCTGTTTGAATGTGATATGTAAACTGCCAGGTCTCCTGGGAAGTGCTCTCTGAGCATGACACACACACACTATGCTCTGACTGGGAAGTCACATACACGGATGCAATCTTGTACTGATACAGGCGTGAAAAGAGAGTAGGCCGTAGCCAGAGTACAAGCGGTTCGAATGACACGCACGCACACGCCGATAACCCTCACGCCGCTCCGAGGCTGTCAGATGGCTGCAGGCCTCTCGTAGTGATACATTTCCCACCATTTAGGAAATGGGGTAGGGATTTATTCATTATAATTCATCATCACAGTATTATCATTATCATCATGATCGTAATGATGATCGCCTTTATTATTCTCATTATCATAATCACAATCTCCACTGTAATGGCCGTCATTTATTTGGTTTTTATGGCCCATTCCGAGATGGTGACATACATTGTTAGCAGTGACAGTTGTTTGATTCAAGGTCCCGCTTTGTCTTCCCCTGCAGCCGTACAGGTAGGGCGCACTCGTGGCGGCGGCTTCCTAAGTCCCGCCTGCTCTGACCAGAGGTTAACAAGTGATAGAGGACGCGAGAGGCGGGAAATGCACTCGGTCGGCCGGCCGGCTACTAAGGAGTGGATTTGTGACAGAGAGAGACGGGTGGACGGGTCTTAACTCTGCCGTGTCCTCGCGCGCTGGAGGTTAATAGCCTGAGTAGCCATGTTGGGCCCCGGGGGTGACACATTGCAGACAGATGCCGGGACCGTGGAGGGTGACAAGGTACCACAGCCCCGCGGGTCAATCTGTTTCATCGGTCACACATGACACTATCGACCTTTAGCGTATGTTGCCAGACTACAGAGCACCGCTGTCCTCCAGCTCCTCCGCCCGGCTTTTTATCACGGCAGGCACAGTCGCGTGTTTGCAGACATCCAGATTAACTTTGGCTCGACGCTCTGACAGGCCAGCGGCACACCCCGACACCGGGGGCAAGTACACATATGGAGAACACAAATACTGAACGCCGACTCCCGAGCGCCTCGGACCGTGTCCTGCTAGCTCAGTAACTCCGAGTGTCACCGCGATCCGCGACGGCTGCCTCTGCACGTTGCTCCCGAGGCTCCGACCTGCCTGGTTGTGAGACGCTGGTGCAGCAGTGGAAAATAATTACTTCCGTATTACCATAGGAGGCCACCTTCAGCGGCGCTTTACTGTCCCGACAGCTGCTGTCACGGGCAGGAGGCGGCGGGATGCAAAACATGCCGTCACCGCCAAAGCCAGCAAACCTAAGAGTGAGAGAGCTGTCAACTCCGGCAACTCTCCGGCTTCCTGTTCAGTCATTTCTCTAAAAGACTCCCTTGCTGTTATTTGCAAATCGCCTGCAAAGTGCTCTGCTCAGCACTTTCCCCCTCCTCGCAGAGTGGCATTACAAGAGCATAATTGAAACTATCTGATTGGAATGCTGCCAAGCAGGTAGATTACATCCGATTAAATAGGAGCTGGGGTGGGGGGTTTCTGAGTCTTCGCTCTCAAGAATTATAATGCCAGAGGTTTAATTCATTATTTTCCTTTTCCAGTCCTTCGCCGTTTGTTTTCTTTTTCTAAAGAAGCTGCAAATATAACCTTTCCATCACCTGAGAGAGCAGGGAGTTAAGTGTGGAGTGGAGGATCAGCCCCCACCACCATCTCCCTTCGATTCATATAAACAAGTCTGAGATGGAGGAGTCATTTTCAGCACGCCGGCAACACCGAGACCAATAGATTGTCTTTTGCGATAGGCTGTTTCGGCGCTAATAAAGCTCAGAAACGTGAAAGTCTCCTCTCTCAACTAACTCTGCAGAATCAAAAGCTGAGAAGCCCACTTCAGCTCTGAGGTATGTTTTGGTTGGTAAGAAGCATCAGTGGGGATAAATTTTACATTTAGGGTTGGGCTCACTTGCATCGGGTTTGACAGCTAATCCAAACTGTATCACTGCACTTGAGGCCAAGGAAAATATCGATGACGCATGTGTAATGCCCTCGTGGCAGCCGGTATGAAAACCACACACACAAGACAGATGCTGCCGGTGTGATGTCACCCACTACGTTATGGATTCTGCATTTTAAAGCCCGGACATTAGTGTTTTGGCCGCTTCCATCTCGCTTTTCTTGAGCCAGAAGCCACATTTAGACCCGCGGGTGAAGTGCCAAGTTATCAGCGAAGGCTAGCGAGCTAATGTGACAAGCTGCATTCATTAACTGTACAGGTGCATCGCACAGACAGAGATATCTGCTTTTAGCGTGTTAAGTAACAAGCTAAAAAAGGGTACTAAAACACTATAGTCACCAAAATTGGAGCACAGACTTCTTGGACCATCTGGTGCATTAACCACACAACGGGCCAAATTATTTGTCAGATAATTCCATTAAAATGCTCCAAAAGGCAACAACAGCACAGACGCAGTCGAGAGGTCCAGTTCAGTGCCTCTAATTAGCTGAGAGGAAGCCCATTTTCTGGACACCGTCTGGGCGATGATTGTGGTGGCAACACATGCTCATATTTCAATCTATTTAGATTTTGAAAAGGACATCTACGTTCTCTTAAAGGTTATTTCTGCATGTGGTCTCGATTAATTAGACCGACACTTCGACAGCGTCACAAGGTCTCCTTCACGTTCGTGACGTGCGTCGTGTTGGTTTTGTGCACAACTCTGTGACTCGACACATCTTATTGTTCTGAAAACTTTTAAAAACACACCAGTGAACCTCTGCGTCGGACCGGCTGACGTGCATCTTCATTATAAAGGACACACTATGTACTGTAGCTGGGAACTCTTGCTGCTCTAAAGACTCACTAGAGACCCGACTCCGCATTAATGCACAGCTGAAAATAGTCCCCGACAAATGCGTTGTTTATCTCACAATTGCTAAAAACTACGGCGCCCAGATGTTTCGGGACATTACCGAGCCTCTATATTTGTGAGCGGCGTTTCTGTGAGTTGCGTCTTGAGAGGGTTCGGGCAGCAAGCTTTGAGAGACGGGCTATCGTGCTGTCAGTTTTGGCCTTTTCGTGGGATTCACCCGTTTGCTGACGATAATAGAATAACAGCATCCTCATCCTTTAAACGATCCAGGAGAGTATTTATTTTAGGGAACACTGAGGATATCTTTGAAAAGGGAATTTACACCAGGGGGAAGTAAGCGACTCCTCCCACTTACAGATAACACAGTCATCCCCTTTTAATGGCGGCCTACATGCTGCCATCAGCAGTGTCTCTGAAAGCTACACCCTGGTGGTGTCTCGATCCCTTAAACACAGCTTGTGAGAGATGAGCGTGTGTGCGTGTGCTCGCCCATGTTTTCTGCATGCCCCTGTGTGTTTGTGTGCGCGTCTATGTTATCACAGTCCCCCAGAATACCCTTTGGAAAGTCTTCGTGCCGCTGACACGGGCTGTGAAAAATCTGGAATTGAGTGCTGCCCTAACGCCACTGCCTTAATTTGTTATCTGAAAAGAGAATGATTACTCATGAAATTCAACCAAACCTCAGACTATTTGAACTGAGCCAGATAACGAGCTCAGTTTTTTTTTTTTTGCTCGAGCAGAGCTCCTTGGCAGCCCTCTGCTACCCTCATCTCTAAGGATTTGGAGAAAGTTGGGGGCTGCCTCTCTTCCTCAAGTCGACTGCTTTCAAGTCAGCTTGTTTGAACATGGCACAGAGCGAGGTCCCAGAGGTCTGACTCTGGACAACGCCACCTTCCCAGTATAGACGGTGGACTGGAGACACAGAAGCAGAGAGAAAGAAGTGGAGACAGTCCCCCTGCCTCATTAAAACATACACACTCTCCGTTCTCTGCAGGGAATTCGCACAGAATCCATACGTTTCACTGAATTTTCTCTCTCTTGACTCTTTTTAAGTCTTTAAGTCGAGAAGATGTGCAGAGTAAAGCATCGTCGTGGGGTAGAGGAGCTGAGCGCAGCAGAGTCGAGTCAAGGGAGGAGGAACTTAGGGGGGAGATTCGCAGCGAGTAGCTGATCTGCTCCCTCAATCTGTGTTTCTGCAGGGTGCCCTAATCAAAGGCGCCCGGGCCCGTCTGTGACACCCACAGCAAACAGGCTGGGTCTGTCATTAAAGCTGGGGAACGCAGCGGTGGGCGACACTACCCCACCAGCCCCGGGGATTAGACTCTCTGTTTACACCCCACTAATCTCGTCCCTCCGTCCTCTCGGAGAAAAGACGGGTGGAAGTGAGGAGAGCGTGGATGGAGAGAATGAAGATCGCGCGAGAAGGGGAGAACATGAAGGAAGATGAGGCGAGCTCTCATCTCTCCATGGCCACCATCACTGGGCTCTCTTCACAGCGGGTGAACAGATGAAATGAAATCAAATGCGAAATGGAGAGAGAGTGGAGACGGCGAGCGATAGAGAGCGGAGGGGAGTGGTGGGAAGGAGGAGGAGGAGGAGACTAAACCTCCTGCCAAGTCTCTCCTCACTTTAAATTCTCGTGTCCCAGCCATTACTGTAAGTGCAGCGCATAACCACAGAGCGGTCCGAGTGCGTCGCACAAATCTTCAAATCAAACATTGCCACATTACAGGCCGATGATGATACGACGTGCAGTGCTATCGCCCTGCTTATGCTGTATAAGCACTTTTCTGCCCCCAAATATTCATGGCTGCACCGTAATTGTGAGGCTGGGAAAAATCGAGTTATTAAAGGTGCTCTTCATGAGCGACCCCGATGCCTCTCAGCAGGGCTGTGGCCTCACGCTGACCTCTAGCAGCAGGTGTTTTCATACTAAAGGAGAAAAAGAGGTACGCAGGTCCCGCTTTTTTCATCTCTGCCGGCACTATCCGTCTTTCTAGACGCGCCTCTTAAGTTCGAAGCTAAGCGTTCTCCCTTTTATCTGCATCTACCCCTTGTGAAGGTAAATCTCAGGTCAAGGCATTTTATGTAAGCGCACAAGAACGAAGTGTATGCTATATAATTTAGAATTTCTCTCACAATCCGTTGCCAGAGGTTTGTTTTCTCCTTTGAGTGCCAACGCTTTAGAGGCATGCACTCTCATGATGGAGTGAAAACAGGAGCATTATCATGTCCTGGCACAGACGACGGTGTCTTATGTTCGAAAGAAAAATCTCAAACGCCCGGGTGTAGTTACAGATAATTAGCTGATTTCACTAAGCAGCTGTTGGTTTTGGCTGCTGGAGAAAAGTGCATCTCTTTCTTTTGCTCCTTTAACGGAGGGAGAAGGGCGTGTCCTCCTTTCAGAGAGCCTGAATCATTCATGTCGAAAGCATGTCAAATCTCCTTCACGCAAATAAATAAAACAGCTCAGGTTGACATGTTTTTCTGGGAGCCCCCTAATGGTTCTTCAGATATGCGCTTTCATTTTAGCAGCGCATCGTCAGGCGCCGAGCTTGGCCTGAACATCAAAGCCTGCTGCTGCTGCTGCACATGAATGTGCAGCCGTGCGACTCTCACTGTTAACCCTCACCTTTTAATAACACGGGCTGTTTTTGTGTCTGTGATGCAGGAAACATTCAAATTAGTGTCTGAAAAAAGAGGGGGGGAAGAAAAATGACCTAAAAAAAATGGGCAACAAGGGTTGGGGCCAAAAATTTCACTTACTACTTATGTAAACATAAGAGAGAGAAAAAGTTAATTAAGGCTTTTGAAAAATGCAAATATGTTACAATAACAAAAATAGGCCAGATTTGCATGTTAAAGTAAGAATATGCAGCTTTTTCTGAACAGTAGAAACAGTGACCTCTGTGGCCAGAACGGGTAATTACAGGATTCTGGTGCATTCAGCTCATAGACAGTATACAAAACATGGGTGTAGCAGTGATAATCTCACATGTGGTTCATTCTGGGCTGGCTTTTTTTGCTATACATACTTTTTTTTGAACAGGATATTATGATAACTGGACAAATTCATGTAGTTATATGAGAAAGCAAGCGAGTTTAGTCACCTGCCTGCTTTCCAAAACAGTATTAGTCAACCAAACACGCAGTTGCTGATAAGTCCAAATAACAGACTAATACTATAAGTCCTCACACTAAAACTGGACTGCAGACGTCTTAGACAGACCTAAAAAGCAAGCAATAACAGTCTAAAGTTGGGTATTTTAACACTGAAGCGTATGTAGACCTACTAACATCTACTGGAAGCTGCTTTCTCTCGTGACCTCTGTGAACACTCTCCTGCAGATTTTATAGATTCAGGAACTCATTTTGGTCAAATTAGTTTTGTTTTCTAATTATGGTAAGTAGGGATGGGTACCGGTTCTGACATAAACGGTAGTAACCAGACCGAAAAGCAGCACACATTTCGGTGCTTTTTTTTCCTGAGATGTCATACACTTTGAATTCTAGCCAATCATTTTACGTTTCCAAGGATAGTAGGCGGGTCCAGGTACGTACGTTCTTTTAGAGCAGAGCTACAGATTAAAAATGTCCGAGGCGAAGCGGTCAAAGTCTGGCTGTACTTCACAGCAAAAGATGCAAACTCAGCAGCCTGCAACAAGTGCTTTAAGCTGATACTGTGATACTGTCAAAGGAGGTAACACCTCGAATCTGGCGACGCATAGCGTTTTTTTTAAAAGCCGAGAAATGCGCCGTATTTGATAGCTTGCTGCGAGACCTCACACCGAGCGCATCTACTGCGGGTGGGTTGCCTGTTATCGGACCCGGAGCAACATCCCCCAAAAACACGAAGGGGAGAGTCCTGGCCCCTAGCCCTGCCAGTGTAGCAGAAATGATGAGGATGATGATGCAGCAGCAGCCGTTCTTCTCTGCGTGAGTAGCTTAATGTTGTTCGTGTGTAATTTACGTTGAGTAGGCTAACCACGTTATTACATTAATGCATGTAAGGTGAACTAGCAAACATCATCATAGCTTCATGCGGCTGTCTTCTTGTTTGATGGCAGATGCTCCCTTCACCCTGGCCAAAAAGGCTAAAATGACCAAAGAAAAAGTGGAAAACAGTTAAACATGAGAGGATTTTGGACAAAGTTTGTGTTTTTTCCATTGTTTAAGCACTGCTTCCAGCCAAGAGTGATACCATATATGCCCCATAGCTGCAGAAAAGGCTAACATTGTTATCTTTTTACAAAAAACCAGCTGAACATGAGAGATTTTTGGACCAATTTTGTGTTCTCCATTCTTTTAAGCACCGGTTTGAGCACCGTTCAAGCACCGGCACCGTTTCAAAAGTACCGGTTTGGTACTGGTATCAGATAAAACCTAAATGATACCCATCCCTATTGGTAAGCTTAGCTCCATCTTTTATTATGCATATATTTCATGAGCCAGCCTCAAGTGGTCATTTTTTGAACTGCAGCTTTTAGGGTTGTGAGTTAGCTTCATTTCTGAGCTCATCAGCTGCTCATACAACAGATGAAATCATTTTCTTAGTACAAACCACAAATTTACTGTTAACACACCCACTCAGTGTTACGTGTGCTTCAGCAGAATAAAACCCATTTGTTTGCACAATAGCAGCTTCCTTTGTACACTTTATACTCCTAACTTTAGGAAATATTCAATCACAATCACTGACAGTAATGAAGGCAATGCAAATCCTGCACTAAGAACCACTTTAGCACACGTTATAATAAAGAGAAGAAGCCAGTGTAGAAGTTATTTGATCGGTTGAGGAAGGGAGATCTTTTTATCAACAAATCCAGAAATGCACATAACATGTGTGTGTGATATATGATGTTAATATGTACTTCTGCTGCTGTTACAGTACCACCGTGTTTCCCCTGCATGGTAGACTTTTGGATTTATGGCCGCAGCACCGCGCTGTATTCACAGAGTGCCCCTGAGCCCATGCAGTGATTTGCACCTCAGAATCAGATGTGTTTATAATGCAGATTGCAGATTACAATATTGAAAATGAAATTGTTTTCAGCCTCGTCCCTTGCGTACAGAGATCTCTCTTGATGCTCTTAATCTTTTCATCATCTATGGTACATAACAGAACGAAATTGCCAAATTCTTTGCAGCATTTTCCTGAGATACATTATCATCTTCCCCTTCTTCCCTTCTAAAGACTGAGCCTCTCTAGGATACTTTTTATGTATCCAGTCATGCTGCTGACTTCTTGCCAGTGACCTAATTATTTGTGAGATGTTTGGACTGATGTTTTTTAAGCTTTGAACAATTTTTACAATCTTGTTTTGACCATTTCTTAGGTTTGACTTCTGATTTACTGCCGCTGTACTATTCTTCTGTCAAACATGGGGTTTAATTTGCAGCGATTTAAGGGGTCGTGCTTCTGAATGAGAGTTTATGCTCCAAACTGCACCAGTTTTTCCTCAGTTTTCCGTACGTTACATGTTATTTGGTTCCAGTTATTTGAATCGTGCTTGTCAAGGCCACATTTACTTCCAAAATGTTTTTATACTGGAGCCGAAAAGTTTGAAGACTTTACATGCTGTGATTTGGGATCTGTTGAAAAAGTTTCCTGCATGCACACAGACTTTTCTGTCAATATACAAAGAGGGCAGAACTGGAGAGTTATAGGCAAGGACAGATCATGTAAATATTGACTGAATATTAAACAACAGGCTCACTTCTCAGTGAAACAAGGGAGAGGAAATGAGTCGAGAGAAATCACAGCATTTGGCTAAGCTCACACTGGTAAGCAGACGGAAGAAACCAGTCACGGGAAGAACAGTCGGACATTTGTAACGTTATAATAATACGGATAAAAAAGATAATATGAAGATATTTTACTTGCTGACAGCGTGTTGAGAACAGTGTTTGCAGGTGGTGAAGGACACTGACCGGTGCGGTCGTGGTGGCGGGCGTGCTGTTGTCAGTGCCGGCCGGCTCGCTGTGCGTCTGTGTGGGCGTGTAGAGGGTCATGGCGTGCTCGGGCACCCGGCTCTGCCCGGTGTAGTCCTGCGTCGGGAGCGGGTGAGGTGCCGCAAACTCTGCGGGAATGCCATTCTGTGGGGGAGGCGGGTACTGGGCTGGGGTGTACGGCTGGGCCATCGCTTCTGGGGGGTTGGTGGCCTCTTGGTTACCCTGTGGAAAACGCACAGCAGGAGGCAGGTGTTAGAACTACGGTTAAAATTAAACTTAAAGTAGGTTGTTTGACTTGTAAAACCAGCATGAAAGAAGCGCAAAGATCCCTGGTGTGATATGGAAGGCAACCAGGGAGAGATGTCCTGCACACCAACTAAGTCGGGGGGAAACAGCCATCATATCACATCTCAGCTCATATTAGAGAAATCCTTGATCTTCTCTAATGAACACAGTTTATGTTGTAGAGCATGGCTTGCTGTTGGAGGGGCAAGAGTCATGGGGAATCTCAATTGCACTTGTGGCAAAGCACAGGAGGAAAGATCAATTAATTGATAAAATTTTGATTAGGGCCTTTGATTTCAATGACAGGTCTGTTAAACCAGCAGCTGCTCCCTCTCCAAGCTCCACTTTCATACTTTTTGCTTTATGAGCTCTCCTGCTCTTCGCCACCCCCGTCTTTGTTTCTGTCTCCGGTTATCGTGTGGACTTTTTTAAAGAGTTTTAGAAAGATTACTTTTCTCTAATTCTGTTTCTGCCGCCTTGAAATTTCAGATTCAGGCAGTTTTATTTTCGAGGCTTGCACGGCCTCTGGCTAAATAAACGGAATAAATCTGCAGAAATCTTCTTTAAATTACGAAAAACCGTGAGCAGAGAAAAACAATGTGAACAAGCATTTGTTTGCACCTTTTTGTACTTTTAGTCAGTACAGACATGTCTCTGTCAGTAGTGTTTTTCATAAACTGTAGATAAAAGATGGATGTAGTTACCCGTGGCGCCGACTGTTTTACTGTTTGGTAATACTTGTATCACAGCCCAGGACTAAGGGTGTGATTCCCTGTAATTAAATAGAATTTCAAAGTATTTTATTTGAAAATGCAATAAAATTATTACCTATACCAATACTGAAAGATATTGATGCTAAAATCAGACACCGAGTCAGAATTTTACAGTAAAAGAAGAAATAAATATGTTGTAAGTAATTTTATGTAATTTTACGTACGTTGGCTTTACTCTTTAGGGCAGATTTTTATATCTTTATTTAATTTTCTTCATGATAATGTGCACGACCAAAGCTTTATTTGACTAATATAAATGTGACCGTTCTCCTTTACCAGCTTACAATACAAAAATAAATACTATAAATACTTGCAGGCCTACAGTATGTGACCTCATAATTATGAGCCAGGTGGAAGTTTCTTTTCTTTTACAGTCACTGTTCGAACATAACTTTGAAAAACAGCGTCTGAAGAGTACAGTATACTTTACATGTAAGATAGTACTGTTATAGTATTGTTTGTTTTTCTGCAAAATTGCAGACACATTACACAGTACTTAAAATCACTAACAGTATAACTGTGCCTCCTTCCCCTCAGGCGACACCTAAATTTACTAACAAACTGCTGACAGGACTTTCTTTCTGACTTGTTACCCTCTGGTGCACCTGCCTTTAAGGATGGCGACACAAATATGTAATTTTAAATAAAATACCTTGAAATTCAGTTTTTGATACAGGGTACTTACAGTCTTAGTCACTGAACGTAATCTAAGGTGTTGCCTACTGTTTTCTGAGCATTTCTTCTGTTGGTCTTGGTTTTTTGAAACTGGACATCACAAGCTATGAGTGGATCTGACTGAGAAACCACAAACTCTGCGCTCTGGTACAGTAGCTACTTGTGAATCACCCAGTTGGCCAACCTCAAAACAGACTTGATTTATTGCTGCATATCAATAAAATGGGAAGAACGCAGGTTTCTGGCATTTTTCAGACCCAGAAACAACCTTATGTTATGGATGTTCTACATCTACTCAACACCCAATGAACACGCTCGTGCTTTAAGACAGTCGAGACCTGGATGTCGATGCTTCATCTTTAAAAGACAAAAAAAAAAGGAAATTGCACCGAATAATCTCGTGCACTGAAATCCACAAATAAAGGTTATCACTTTGAGTTTTTAGACAGTTGCACAGTTGTACTCTATGATCATAAAACAATTGCAGCAACACTGAATGTAGGCCTACGTTTTCTCGACTGACCACAAACTAATAAGAGAATTTCTGAGGAACTGGACCGAGAATCGATTACGTCTGTGTTTGTGAAGTCTTACAAAGGTAAGGGTGAGCCGGCTGAGTCCGATGGAGATATACTCATATATATATATAAAGTTGCAGAGCCCTGTCACTAGCAGCACGCGCCCTTTGTATAACTCTGATCCATCCATATGCTTCCTGCTCGGTTTGCGCTGTGTTCCACGTGTATTTTGTAGTCTCTGCTCCTGACTTAAGTGATAGATGGCTCTTTGCAATGAAGCAGTTTCACAGACCCTTTGTCTCGTATGGATGCTTGAGATGATGAGCTGCAGAAATAATGGACTTTTCTGGCTGGTGCACATTGTTAAACTCGGTAATGGCTGGACTACAGAAGTGCGTGTCTTATTGTTACGAAGCACCGAGGTCTGCGAATCCAGACTAATGAGCAGAACGGTGAGATCAGTGCTGCTGGAGCGGATATCCATCCCAACATTAAAAAACACAGAGGGAAAAGGTGAGACAATAACGCCGAAATCCAATAACACCCCCTGCAAATACCCTCAATCAAATTTAAAGATACAGATCATGCAAGCTCGACAAGAAAGGAGGCAAAAAAGCACCAGAAGTAAGTCTTTATGATTGGAGAAAAACAATAACGGTAAACAGATCGAGAAGTTTCGGTCTCTTTCTTGACAAGCTGACTAGGGATGGTAGATAAATGTGTTTTCTTCCTCCTTGCTACTCGGCCTCCTTCTGTAGATTTCCAAAAAAAAAAACCCTATCTGGGCAGGAGGAGCCTGCGGTTTTAATGAGAGAGCCGAGCAACACTATGCTGTAAATGTAGTGGAAATAATTCTGCTCTGACGTGTTGGCAAACAAACCCCGGCCTAAACTGCGCTCTGCCAATTAAGGAAATGCTCCATTATCTAAATGAAAAAAGAGAGGAGCCTTGAGAGAGCCGAAGGATTGACCAGCCTCCTGCAGCCTGCCAGGCCCAAAGGCTGCTCCCACTGTAAGAGTGAACCCTCACTCCTGCCTGACCTAATCCGCCCTTCTCTTTTTCATTACGCTATATTTCTATCTCTGTCTCTCCCTCGATCCCCCACCCCTCCCCCCTTTCCCTTTTATGCTCATCTCTTCCTCCCTCCTCTCTTTTTATGCAGAAAGTTTTTTAATCTCTACCCCTGTGCTCTACTTTTCCTCTCCCTCCAGTCATGGCATTATATAACACACTTGCATTGCAGGGCATCCTAATTCAAGGAAGCTCTTGATGTTGGCAATTTTCAACTTCTAAGCACCCATTTTAAAGGAGAATGGGGTTGGTTACCTAAAAAAAAGAAAAAAAGAGGATGCACCTCCTGGTATGACAGCTGAATGTACTACCAGATCCTCTGTCCTCCTTTTAACCAGCCCGTGCAAGCTGTCGACACGTCAACAGTCCGGCAGAGACAGGAAGCTCGGAAACAAGGAGGTGCTGTGTTTGTACATCAAACGCCGTCCGTGTCATTAAAGGGATCAAAGCTTGGGCTCCGTCTTTTATTTTAGCTACTGTCGGGACTTGTATCCCGATCTGTGTTTTTAAGAATTTACCAAATGCAATTTAAGTGTCCGCTGTCACGATCGGGAAAGCGTCGTCGTGTAAAGATTAGATCCACGGCTTAAGGACAAATCTTTGCTCCTGTTTTTTCTTTTGTAGGAAACCTCATTGTGCTTTAATCCAGTATATGGTGGCACCTTTAGGCTGTTAGAATAAAACACTGAGTCCTCATTAGTTTTCAATGAGATGCCTGCATTGGCACAGGAGAGGCTGCAGCAATATGCAGAGGCATGCGGCAAAAAGGTTGTGCCACACTACAATGCAGCGCCACACTCACTGAATCGCAGCCAATCGGGTGTTTGCACCGGATCATATTTTGTTTGTTTTTGCGTACGACGTGCGCGTTTTACTCGGAGTAATTGCAATGATTGCAGAAACCTTAAGAGAGGCCACAGTTTGGTGCTTATGAACGAGCGCGGTCAGCAAAATGAACGAAATCCCAAAAAACCTCAAGTCAAGAAGACTCTCCAGGAAGTAGGCGTGTCCTCGACAGAGTCGAGAGACGCTTTCATGCATGTAGATGAGCTCAGGTCGGAGTCCACTGGGAACGTTTAGGAACATAGTTCCAGCTGAATGTGTGCATGAGCGAGGGAACAAGAAGAGCACGAGGAAGGAGAGGAAGCGCTCATTATCCCAAGCAAACCGCATCATCTGTCAAACATGGTGGCGATGCACGCAAACGCAAATCCTTACAGGTCTGACTGCGTTACTCAAACTCCCCCCCCCCCCACCCCACCCCCACCGATGCTACGTTCCTTCGGGTCCCCCACGTGAACAGGTGGGTTCTCTTAATTTACTATTAGTTGATCGATAAAGCAAGAAAAATGACGCTCTACACGCTGAAAAGAAAATTGAAGATAAAAAATATTGTTGTTCTTGTCTGCCATTAATAACAATTAGATGCCAATCCAGCAGAGTGGTACATGCAGCAGCGTCCTGGAAGCCTGGAAACAAATTACGTTCAGCTTAAACCGTTTAGGTAACTACGCTGGAACAAACATGACAGAGTGCCTAAGATTTGGAAAGTCGGTGTTTCTTAAAGTGATATTCTGAATGTAGGCAAATCACTTTGTGTGGACTATGGCATTAATCAGCAGGTGCTGACTGTATTTCTACAGCTTATTTGCTGCGGATCCTCCTGCTCCTGAAATAAAACTCTTCCTTAACAACATGACATTTTTTTAAAGTTCAGTATACTCTTTCTGCGAGAGGAGCTTCTGGTTTTAGTTTCTTGTTTGTTATTTCCTTGGCTATTTACTTGACAGTTCCTAAGTTTAGGGACATTTTTTCCCCTTTCTCGTGCTTTAGTGCTGCGTTAGCCGCGACACGTTCCGCTAAACTTGTTAAACTATCATCTGCCTTAAAGTGTTCCTCTGAGCTGGGGACGCAATCTGAATCGTTGCATTCACAGATCACACAGGCCAGTGTATATGTGTCAGGTCTGCTGCCATTTGAGCTTTAAACAAGTGCGAAGGACTGAGACGGAGCCAAGTGACACACAAACAGCGCATCAGCCCGGAGCTCGGGATTGGCGAAAGAAAACTACTAAAGTGCTGTAGCACCACGTCGCTGCCATTTCAAAGGGCAGCAAGGCAAAAGCAAGGAGGCGGAGAGAACAGGGCTCATTAGTGAAACACAAAGTAGCGCTGGCTCTCGTATGATCTTCGCCTTCCTCTGATGTAAGTGACAAACGAGTTATTCGACTGGAAATGAACTGGGAGAAGAAGAAAGGCCCACGCAAATCAGGGGAGTTGTGCTCGTCCCAGCGCGACCGCACGCCCTTTCGGCTGGGGCCGAGCGGACCCCGGCAAACGTCCACGGCGCCTAATGAAAAGTCATCCGTGACAAACCGGGCAGGTACGCAGCACATCCCTCTCCCTCCTGTTCGTTATGGCTCCGAATGAGCGCTTGTTAGACCGGGATCCCGGTGAGTGTTTCTCTACCTGCAGGCCTGTTTATGAGAAAAGACCAGGTCCCTTTGCGACACTTTAATGCCCTCCCCACATGGCCTC
The DNA here is from genome assembly GCF_057381845.1 of Rhamphochromis longiceps. Classification (NCBI taxonomy): domain Eukaryota; kingdom Metazoa; phylum Chordata; class Actinopteri; order Cichliformes; family Cichlidae; genus Rhamphochromis; species Rhamphochromis longiceps. The sequence continues at coordinate 35,789,315 of NC_140560.1, read as the reverse complement.
CAGCCATGAGCCGCCTAAACCTCATCTCCACGGGCACGGCGATGAAGAATAAAGGCAACCGGAGAGAGCGGCCTTTATCGATCTCCCATCCTTTCCATTCCTCTTTCCCCCATCTCTCCTTTCACCCTTTCTACTCCTATTACTGAAGAGCACAATAAAAAACACTATGTCTTATCTTAAGCACTCTCCTCGTGTAAAATTGGATTGGAAACCCTTACTTAAGGAGATCACTTCTGGAGCGGAGTTTTGTTTTTACAGTCAGCATAAGGAGCCAAAGGGGTCAGAGGGAGGCCTGGTGGCGATGCCCACCGCCGAGGCTGTCAGTCTGGCACAAAATCCCGTTGCGCGGTGCTCAGAAAGCTAGAGACGAGAGGCTTTCGCTGTTAACCCCGGTGTGGACGGTCAAGGCTATATTCCATCTCAGCAGGTACAAGGGCTTGGCCGCTCGCCAGCTACCCGTGATCCTCTTTAGCGGCACTCGCAGGGACGGTGTTGAGAGGCCGAGAGGAGACGGGCTGTGCAAATACAGGAGCTGTTAGGAGGAACTCATAACGGCAGAGTGCTGCTCTGACTCATACGTGCGATGGAGGGTCAAAGAGCAGCGCGGAGGCAAAATACGGCGGGCGACTAATTGCGTTGCATTGAATCCGGAGGGAAATCACTCAAATGGGAGCGGGCTGATCAATCTCAGCGATAGGAGCCGTGATGGAGTGGGCAGCTTTATGGCTTCAGCTCCGTCACACACAGCCTGGATCATTTTTCAGCAGATGCCTTTCTACTTTACTCGCTTCCTACTGTACTACGCTAATAGTCTAAAGAAGCAAGAAATGTTCCTCCCCACTCTATACATTAAGCAATTCAAGTAGATTTATGAAGAGCTCGGCAGCGCTTTTGCATAACCCAAACAGCGTGAATACTTAACACACAGCTCTGCCGCCTCATTCCTTCACGGAAAACATACACAAGCAACTTTTCTTTGTCAGATTACAGATGACATAACATTTTTTAAAGCTTTTCGGTGCCTGAAAATGGTTCCTGTGCCATCTAAAAGCTCATGCGCCGAGCATTCCTCTCTAGAAAGATGCTCATTTGCTTTTAATGACTGGCTCACGGTGACAGTGGCAAACTTGTGACAAATCCCACGCGGCCGTCACGGCACGAACCCGAGCGCGGTTTGTCGTGAGAAGCGAAACGCAGCTCGCCGGAGGCCGATCGGTTGATGCAACACAAACGAAACACTGAGTGGTTTTCAGCCAGCTGCATGAAAGCCTCTTGTCGTCCCCCTGCTCTGCCGCTGATGCTCGGTTAATTGTAGCCCCGCTCGCAGACAGTCAGGCAGGCAGGCGAAAAGACGGCCTGAGATGATTTCCACAGGCAACTGGCATTCATTTTGTCTCGAAGGCGCATAAATAAAGGCTGTCTAGCTGGGTCCATTTTAATTAGATGAGCCACATGATCTTACTCCAAGTTTCTCTGTTAACACTCACCAGAGGCTGCGGCATGTGTTAATTACAACCACATGCCACACACTGAATCCAAGGTGTGCTGGAAAGGAGAAGCTAAGACGAGGTAAACAACAACAACAACAAAACACCTTCAGCAGAGCTTCTCGTGATGAGGTACGTATTTGGTGCAATGGCTATTCCCCTCCCCCAAGTCAACCAATTACAGCGAGCGGGAGAGAGAGTGAGGGAGAGAGCGAGCGGGGAGATTGCAGAAGCAGCCCAATTGAATGCAGATTCACATCACACCCCCAGCACAGCCAAACCCTGGTCCTCCTCACAACTACAGTAGGTTTATGATTTCAAATGGGCTGGGGAGTGGGTTATTGTTTTGTCTCACATTTCCTCCCCTGCAAACTCCCATCTTCCCATTTTTCCATCTCATTTGTGCAAAAATCAATTCGCGAAAATAAACACTCGGCTTCCTCGCCCCGTGTCAGAGTCAATTTAGATTTTGCGCGCGCTCCTGCCGCGCTTTTCCGAGAGCCTTAATCGTTTTCACGTGTCACATATGTTTCATCCGCTCTAACATGATTTTTCCTTGTTATTGGGAGCACTTATTTGCTCCACGGCCTCGGATGAAGGTATTAGAAGGAGAGTTCATTTTCCCCAATCCCTTGCTGATTTCTTCATTACATTGCAGCGGTGGCGCCGCACGCAGAGCCCCGCACCGAGATGGGACTGCTCTTAGCGGTGCGACTGCGAGCGTTACTATACCTCAGAGACGCCGGAGCGCCACTTAATAAACAGAGTAGACAGAGGATCACTTTGAACTCCTGTGACATGTAATGAACCTGTCTGGGCTCGGGCGCTGCGTGGTAAAAATGCAGATAAATAAAAAAAGAGAGAGGAAGGACCAAATAAGCCCGGAGGCCCTGTGAAAAAGCCATCAGTTACACATGGTTAGACTCGGAGCGTTTTGCCAACGCCGTAAGAGGAGATAATTGTCTGTTTCAGTGCCGTTGCTGCTTTTGTTGCATAACAGATATTTACATCTGGGACTAATTACTCCGCACTGGGTGTCAAAATTTGGATTAACTTGTGGGATTCGTCAAAGTTTTGTGTTTAGACTCGTTTATTAACGGGGAGCAGACAGTGTGCCCGTTTGACCTCGTCAGAAACGCGCCAAAGAACTTTTTCTTTTTTTGTTCTTTTAAAGTTGTCAGAACAAAGTGAAATCGACGTACATATTCCATTACTGAACAGCTGCTTGGAGATTGCAATTGATCACCGAAGGTAAAGACCTGAACCGAATGAAAACCGATAACTGAACGGCGGGATGTTCTGTCATTCTGGTCATACAAACCCGTAAATCAATCGTCACGCCAGGGGTTGCTCTTCAGACTGCAGATGAGCGTTTTTCCAGATTCTAGTGGGGATAGAAACGCCAACATTGGTTTGATTGTCATGTTAATTCACTACCTTTTTAAATTTTTTTCCATTCTCGCAGGCAGGGGTTATGATACCGGGGCCAGAGTTCCTCGTGAGGACAAAATGCCATTACTTAAGCATGCAGGAATCTCGACATGACATTCCTTGACCGCTGTGACAATGGCAAACATATGCAAATGAAGGAGAGCGCCACTGTCATTATGACCCTGTCACGGAGACGCTGACACCTCCCCGTGGACCCCAAGCATGTTAGGAAAAGGGGGAGATAAACAGCTGAATTCTGGGAGGAGAACAGGTGTAACGGCGTCTCTCGTGTTATCTCTTTATTCCCTTTGCTCTGCTGCGATTCCCGTCGTATTTGCATATCGTTCCAGCTTCCGCTGGCCTATTTGCCTCGTTGAATCCTTCGCTCTCCTTTTTTTTTGTCTTTGCTCTGCACTGGAAGGAGGGACAGGTTTACATGGGCGGGATTCTTTGAAGTGAAAAAGCCGACTACTCCCCGCTGTAGCCAAAGCTCATCTAATCAGGGGCTAATTCCAGTTATTAAGATTTGAGAGATAACTTTGATTCATCACAGTCCATCTACCCCAATCGGTTAATCACTGTCGCGCTAAGCTCTTTTTTAGTCATCCTTTTGTTTCCACTCCCTCTGGCGTGCAGAGAGAGAGAGGGGGATAGAAGAGAAGGAAAAGGGAGAAGATATTAACAATATTAATGACCCGTGATTCTCGTCTCCTTAATGAGAAGGGTTATTAACTATGATTATCCATGATGAAATGGTGGTAATTCTTGAAAGCTTGAGAAAACTTGTACAATCACTTGTCTGCTGATTTGCTCCTGTGATGTTTAAGAAAGAGAAAAGGTGAGTGTGGTGAGAGAGAGGAGTCGGAGGATAAAGAGGCGGGGGTAACTCGGGGAAACAGCGATGCTCGCAGCGGGAAGCTGGGAGGCAGGCGTCTCCAGTCCCGCCGCCGCTGCATTTCGCAGAGTTAAAATCTGTCGTCTTCAGAGAGATGAATCCAAACTCTGAAGTCATTCCCCCTCTTTAAAACCCTCGTCGCCTCGACGTCTCTCCTGATTCCTCTGCTGGTGGCTAACGAGTGGGCCAGCGCATGCAGCCAGTCGCCCATCTGCCGGTTGACACTGCTGAATGGCTGTTTGAACACCTATGCCACTCTCGCAGATCCCTGA